>NC_073243.2:57670000-58295000 GCF_029281585.2 Gorilla gorilla gorilla
TTGAAGATCAACTTAATGAAATAAAGCAGGAAGACAAGATTAGAGAAAAAAGAATAAAAGTGAATGAACAAACTCTCCAGGAAATATGGGACTATGTGAAAAGACCAAACCTACGTTTGATTGGTATACCTGAAAGTGACGGGGAGAATGGAACCAAGCTGGAAAACACTCTGCAGGATATTCTCCAGGAGAACTTCCCCAACCTAGCAAGACAGGACAACATTCAAATTCAGGAAATACAGAGAGTACCACAAAGATATTCCTCAAGAAGAGCTACCCCAAGATATATAATCATCAGATTCTCCAAGGTTGAAATGAATGAAAAAATGTTAAGGGAAGCCAGAGAGAAAGGTCGGGCTACCCAGAAAGGGAAGCCCATCAAACTAACAGGGCATCTCTCTGCAGAAACCCTACAAGACAGAAGAGAGTGGGGACCAATATTCAAAATTCTTAAGAATTTTCAACCCAGAATTTCATATCCATCCAAACTAAGCTTCATAAGTGAAGGAGAAATAAAATATTTACAGACAAGCAAATGCTGGGGGATTTTGTCACCACCAGGCCTGCCTTACAAGAGCTCATGAAGGAAGCACTAAATATGGAAAGGAAAAACTGGTACCAGCCACTGGAAAAACATACCAAATTGTAAAGACCACTGATACTATGAAGAAACTGCATCAACTAATGGGCAAAATAATCAGCTAGCATCATATTGACAGGATCAAATTCACACGTAACAATATTAACCTTAAATGTAAAGGGGCTAAGTGCTCCATTTAAAAGACACAGACTGGCAAATTGGATAAAGAGTCAAGACCCATCAGTGTGCTGTATTCAGGAGACCTATCTCACGTGCAAAGACATACATAGGCTCAAAATAAAGGGATGGAGTAGTATTTACCAAACAAATGGAAAGCCAATAAAAAAAAAAGCAGGGGTTGCAATCCTAGTCTCTGATAAAACAGACTTTAAACCAAAATGATCAAAAAAGACAAAGAAGGGCATTACGTAATGGTAAAGGGATCAATGCAACAAGAAGAGCTAACTATCCTAAATATATATGCAACCAATATAGGAGCACCCAGATTCATAAAGCAAGTTCTCAGAGACCTACAAAGAGGCTTAGACTCCCACACAATAATAGTGGGAGAATTTAACACCCTACTGTGAATATTAGACAGTTCAGTGAGACAGAAAATTGCAAGGATATTCAGGACTTGAACTCAGCTCTGGACCAAGCAGAACTAATAGACATCTACAGAACTCTCCACCCCAAAGCAACAGAATATACATTCTTCTCAACACCACATAGCACTTATTCTAAAACTGACTGCATAATTGGAAGTAAAACACTCCTCAGCAAATGCAAAAGAATGGAAATCATAACAAACCGTCTCTCAGACCACAGTGCAATCAAATTAGAACTCAGGATTAAGAAACTCACTCAAAACCGTACAACTACCTGGAAACTGAATAACCTGCTCCTGAATGACTACTGGGTAAATAACGAAATTAAGGCAAAAATAAATAAGTTCTTTGAAACCAATGAGAACAAAGACACAGCATACAACAATCTCTGGGACACAGCTAAAGCAGTGTTTACAGGGAAATTTATAGCACTAAATGCCCACAGGAGAAAGCGGGAAAGATCTAAAATCAACACCCTAACATCACAATTAAAAGAGGTAGAGAAGGAAGAGCAGATTCAAAAGCTAGCAGAAGACAAGAAATAACTAAGATTAGAACAGAACTGAAGGAGATAGAGACACGAAAATACCCTTCAAAAGATTGTTGAATTCAGGAGCTGATTTTTGAAAAGGTTAACAAAATAGACAGATCTCTAGCCAGATCAATAAAGAAGAAATGAAAGAAGAACCAAATAGAAACAATAAAAAATGATAAAGAGATCACCACTGATCCCACAGAAGTACAAACTACCATCAGATAATACTATAAACACCTCTATGCAAATAAACTACAATATCTAGAAGAAATGGACAAATTCTTGGACACATACACCCTCCTAAAACTGAACCAGAAAGAAGTCATATCCCTGAATAGACCAATAACAAGTTCTACCAACCAAAAAAAAGCCTACCAACCAAAAAAAAGCCTACCAACCAAAAAAAGCCCAGGACGAGATGGATTCACAGCTGAATTCTACCAAAAGGTACAAAGATGAACTGGTACCATTTCTTCTGAAACTATTTGAAAGAATAGAAAAAGAGGGATTCCTCCCTAACACATTTTATGAGATCAGCATCATCCTGATACCAAAACCTGGCAGAGACACAACAAAAAAAGAAAATTTAAGGCCAATATTCCTAATGAAAATTGATGCAAAAATCCTGAATAAAATACTGGCAAACAAAATCCAGTAGCGTATTAAAAAGCTTATTCACCATGATCAAGTTAGCTTCATCCCTGGGATGCAAGGCTGGTTCAACATACACAAATCAATATATGTAATCCATCACATAAACAGAACCAATGACAAAAACAATATGATTATCTCAATAGATGCAGAAAAGGCCTTTGATAAAATTCAACACCCCTTCACACTAAAAACACTGAATAAACTAGGTATTGATGGAACATATCTCAAAATAATCAGAGCTATTTATGACAAACCCACAGCCAATATCATACTGAATGGGCAAAAGCTGGAAGCATTCCCTTTGAAAACTGGCACAAGATAAGGATGCCCTCTCTCACCACTCCTATTCAACGTTGTATTGGAAATTCCGGCCAGGGCAATCAGGCAAGAGAAAGAAATAAAGTGTATTCAAATAGGAAGAGAGGAAGTTGAATTGTCTCTGTTTGCAGATGACATGATTGTATATTTAGAAAATCCCATCGTCTCAGTCCAAAATCTCCTTAAGCTGAGAAGCAATTTCAGGAAAGTCTCAGGATACAAAATCAATGAGCATAACCCATAAGCATACGTATACACCAATAATAGACAGACAGAAAGCCAAATCACCAGTGAACTCCCATTCACAGTTGCTACCAAAAGAATAAAATACCTAGGAGTACAACTTACAAGGAATGTGAAGGACCTCTTCAAGGAGAACTACAAACCACTCCTCGAGGAAATAAGAGAGGACACAAACAAATGGAAAAATATTCCATGCTCATGATACGAAGAATCAATATAGTGAAAATGGCCATACTGCCCAAAGTAATTTATAGACTTAATGCTATTCCTATCAAGCTACAATGGACTTTCCTCACAGAATTGGAAAAAACGACTTTAAATTTTATATGGAACAAAAAAAGAGCCCACATACCCAAGATAATCCTAAGCAAGAAGAACAAAGCTGGAGACATCACACTACCTGACTTCAAACTGTACTACAAGGCTACAGTAACCAAAACAGCATGGTACTTGTACGAAAAATATATATAGATGAGGGGAACAGAACAGAGGCCTCAAATAATACCACACATCTACAACCATCTGATCTTTGACAAACCTGACAGAAACAAACAATGGAGAAAGGATTCCCTATTTAATAAATGGTGCTGGGAAATCTGGCTAGCCATATGCAGAAAACTGAAACTGGAGCCCCTTCCTTACACCTTCTACAAAAATTAACTCAAGATGAATTAAAGACTTATATGTTAGACCTAAAACCATAAAAACCCTAGAAGAAAACCTAGGCAATACCATTCGGGACATAGACATGGGCAAATACTTAATGACTAAAACACAAAAAGCAATGGCAACAAAAGCCAAAATTGACAAATGGGATCTAATTAAACTAAAGAGCTTCTGCACAGCAAAGGAAACTATGAGCAGAGTGAACAGGCAACCTGCAGAATGGGAGAAAATTTTTGCAATCTATCCATCTGACAAAGGGCTAATATCCAGAATCTACAAGGAACTTAAACAAATTTACAAGAAAAAAACAAACCACCCCATCAAAAAGTAGGCAAACGATATGAACAGACACTTTTCAAAAGAAGACATTTATGCATCTGACAAACATGTGGAAAAAAGCTCATTATCACTGGTCATTAGAGAAATTCAAATCAAAACCTCAATTAGATACCATCTCACGCCAGTTAGAATGGCTATCATTAAAAAGTCAGGAAACAACGGATGCTGGAGAGGATGTGAAGAAATAAGAAAGCTTTTACACCGTTGGTGGGAGCATAAATTAGTTCAACCATTGTGGAAGACAGTGTGGCAATTCCTCAAGGATCCAGAACTAGATACATCATTTGTCCCAGCAATCCCATTACTGGGCATATACCCAAAGGATTATAAATCATTCTACTATAAAGACACCGTGCACATGTATGCTTATTGTAGTACTATTCACAGTAGCAAAGGCTTGGAACCAACTCAAATGTCCATCAATGTTAGACTGGATGAAGAAAATGTGGCACATATACATCATGGAATACTGTGCAGCCATAAAAAAGAATGAGCTCATGTCCTTTACAGGGACATGGCTGAAGTTGGAAACCATCATTCTCAGCAAACACACAGGAACAGAAAACCAAACTTCATATGTTCTTACTCATAAATGGGAGTTGAACAATAAGAACATATGGGCACAGGGAGGGGAACATCACACACAGGGGCCTGTCGGGGGTGGGAGTTAAGGGGAGGGATAGCATTAGGAGAAATACCTAATGTAGGTGATGGGTTGATGGGTGCAGCAAACCACCATGGCATATGTATACCTCTGAAAGAAACCTGCACGTTCTGCACATGTATCCCAGAACTTAAAGTATAGTAAACAAAAGCATTGTTGACTACTCAATTGGCATCATTACATAAATTCAAGTTAGTGAAAAGAGAATAATTCTTCACCTTGTGATTAATAAATCAGTCAGGCCTTCTCACAACTTTACGGAGTTGAAAATTCCTATTAAATTCCCCATTCTCGGAATTTATGAATGTAAGGGTTCTTCAATCAGTCTTTAGATAGATAAATTGACCAAAATCTAGCACTAAACTAATAGATAAGTTCAAGGCACAAACAGCTCATATTCAATTACAAGTGGCTGATTGATTATTATTTGATGACTAGGACAATTTTCCCTCAAAAAAATGTTTTATGAAAACATACTATGCCATAAAGAAGCAATTTATGCTATGAAGAAATCATAGGCCACATGATTGTTCTAGGATATATGATCAGCAATTATGTTAAATGTATTTCACATTAAATAGATAAAATTATCATTTATTGGTGCTTTTCTTCCCAATAGTTAATAGTAGTCTATTTATCACCATTAATAAATGGTTCATTTTTATTGACTAAAATTAATCAATGATTAAGAACTAGTAATTAATAGTATTTAATTGTTATTTGATGATAGATAAGTTTTTTTCAGACAAAAATGAACTCTTTATGAAGATATGCCACTTGAAAAAAATGGATATATCTCAAATCTCAAAGATTATACAAATTTCTGGTAAAAATTGATTAGCAATTACATTAAATGCATTTCACATTAAGAAGCTAAGTAGTATGATTACTTGTCTTTTCATATGCCAATTATTTTCCCATGAGAAGTGTCACTTGGTTAGTCATAGAAGAGAGCTATTTATAAAAAGATAACTTCGATAAGTAGACTGAAGACACATGGCGCATAATAGGGTCAATATGGACCCCTTTGAAGCTGGTTTTTCAGGCCAGAGTTGTCATGAACCCTAGTTAACTCATCCAAATTACCAAGAAATTGGGGGACAGATCTGGGTTCATGAAACCTCATAATCTTCCTCCTAGTGCTTGGGCCATGAACAGCAGTGTGGACCTGGGAGGTATTTTCTATCTCTAAGTAACTGAGGCTGGTAGACTTTACTCCTAAGTGGTGTTCTAATTTCAAGAATTTTCATGGACAAAGCCATGTTCAATGGTTTGGCAAGTCAATATCTACCACTGTGGCAGTAGGCACTACTCACCTTCCACCACTCTTGAAGATCATGTCATCCTAGGAACAACCTCCATGTAGATAGAAAACAGAAGAGTACATAAAGAAAATGGTGCTGTCCAATATCCAGTCATCTGTAACCCATACCTCCCTTTGGGTCTTCACACAGTTCTAGGTGAAAACGCCTGACCCTGCTTCCTCCAAGAAGCACCGTACATCTCCACCAAGACCATTGCTCCATTTTTTACTCCCCTCTGCCTTACTATTTTCCCCTGTTCAGTTCCATTTCCTAGAATATATGACTTCCCAGAGTAGATTTTCTAACATAGAAGAAGAGGAGTTGCCTTCAAATCTTAAGGGTGCCATAGTAACTGATTTGTACTCAAGAGCCTTAGATTTCTCCAGTGGGATCACTCACTGTTTGAAACCCCAAACAAGGCCATTTTCAATGAATACATACACACGAAATCATAGCAAAGTTTCTTTAGTTCTTTACCTCCCAAGCAGACTTTTTCATGTGCTACACGTAAAAAGAAAAAATAGATTCTTCACATCTGCCAACGCGACTGGGAAATATTTAGGGATATTTACTTGTAATCTTTTGTTATTGTATTTCCCTTTTTGCTTTGCCCTCAGTCAAGCAGGCTCTTGCATCCCATGTGAGTAGTATAGGGGTGATTAATGTGTGAGTGTGTTGGGGAGGACACCGTAGCTAGTCCACAAGCCTCCCTCCTCACTGTCCCTCCCTCTTTGACTTGGGCTTTCAAAGCCAAATGCCTTAGGAAAACTGAGAGGGTTTGTGTAGGAGGTGAAAGAAAGGAGGTGAATAGGTATAGAGAGTAATTTGGAGAAGCTTTCCAAGAAATGGAGGAGATGAAAGCTTTAACTCACACTAGACTGAGATTCTCCTGGGCTATGAGCTGTGAGAGACCACTGGAGAGGATATAGTTTGTAAATCCTGAAAGTTTATGAGAATCAGCTTTGTCTTTTGGCAGCTTAGTGAGTAGGCAGCAGAACTTCAGGAAAATGGCTGTCTTGGCAAGGATGTCTGTGTTCTCACTGTGGCATGAAAGTATTAAAACCTGTTGACTTTAATGTGGCCATGATAACGGAGACAGAGGGTGTTTCAGCAGATGGAGGATGAACTAATGTGCAAAGGATTCTCTCGCACATAGATGCCTTAACACCGAAGAAGATTCTAGAACCCGGACAGGACTCTGAGGAGGAGTGATGATGAATAAGGCTTTGCATGCCAGAAATTAATTAAGTTATAGAAAATAATTTGCTGTTTCTTACTCAAGAATTAGCTTGGTTTCTACATGTTAGACAACTGGACCCTCTACCAGCCCTCACAGATCTTCTTCTGGATCAGCTGCAGAGTTTGCGAGTGTTCTTGAAACCGGCCATTTGGGCAGTAACATAACCTCCCTTAAAATATGAATGTGTGGAATGGGAAACATCAATCAGGTACTCTACGAATATAGCAGTTTCTAGACCCAAAGAAAATCACACTCAATTATCTCAACTAATTGCTGAGATTTCCTGTGACAGCCTTGCTCTTTGCCTAACCAGGATACTCCCATTCACAACAATAGTTTCTACTATTTTACCTAAACCTCCAGCACCACTGTTATGTAACTGTGAGGACTGAATTTTGCTTCGGGTAATAGAATACTGTAACAACAAGAGCTTAGACCATATAAACATTTAATTATTGTAAATAACAAGAGGTGTGATAGTAGAGGATGGTTGTAGCAGCTCAGTGATGTTACATGATCCAAGCTTTTCTGTCTTTTCACTTTTTCCTACTCAGTGGATCAGCAATGTCCCCGCTCATGGCCACAGTGGTAGCCAGAATTCTAAGACTTATCTTATCTAAACCTCCCACAGCAGCATTTTAGGTAGAAAACAGGACAGGAAGGCAAAAACAGAAAAAGGAACGTTTTCTTTATCACTGCTATTCTGTCCACCAGCCAACTTTTTTTTTTCAGCTTAGTGACCCACAATTGGGTTATGTACACACCCTTTGCACAAATCCTTGGGCAAAATGGAATATTCATGACTACTAAATAGGATTTATTCCTTGGGGCTGATTACATCATCACACCAATGACACTGGGGCTCTCCTAGCAAGAAAGAAGGGAATAATGCTTTTTGAGTAGTGACAAAGAGTTCCCACCAGATGCTGTGGCCAGCAATTGTTTGGACAAAATATATTCTGTATAATAGGGCTTCCAGGTTATCTTGCTCTGCATTGAGCAGCATAAAGAATGCCACAAATAGAGCTGGCATATATGACTCTTTCCCTGACCTATGGACACCATTTGGCCATGCTAGGACCAGGAGGGCTGCTGCTTTAATGGCTTCAGGTGGTGGACTCCACGATCTGCTTTTACTGCTTTTACTTCTTTACTTCTTTTCTACAGCTACTGTACTCCATGTATTATAACCTCTCTTTTAAAACATTAATTCTTCCCATCAAAACCCTGCCTTCCACCATGAACCCCTATAACCAATGTGATGTCCCAAGATGGGAAACCCAGGTTCTCATAGAAAAGGAGCTAAATTTTGGCAGCTTCTTGTATGTTTTGGGCGAGGGATTTGGGGTTTATAATATTAAATCCTGTTTCTGCCCTTTACATAGTTCCCTTTGCATCCTGATATTTTCTCTGGCACCATGCACAAGAAATGGTAAATGACATCCTTGTCTCACCGCATCCCTAGCCTGGCTCTGGTGCTCTGTGCCTGTGCATTTTTCCCTCCACACCAGTAGTCTAGCAAAGAATAGAAACTGCCAGTCACTCTGTGCCAAGTCACAATTGTGTTTTTATGCCAAGCCTTGAGAGAGAAGGGTGTTGTGGGTTTCACTTGCCAATGGCAATAGAAATTGATTGCAGGCAGCAGCCAGTAACTAGGGAAAAAAAAAAAAACTCCACTAAGTAGCTATAGCATTGAGGAATGCTGAAATGTTGATCGCCTGTGGACTTTTCAGCTCTGCTGGAAGTAGCAGGATCAGCAGGATTTTTTTTTTTTTAATTAAGGGATCTTCTATATACTTATATCTCTTCTGCTAGATTTCATGTTTTGTCTTTAGTTTACAAAGTATGAAGCAGTAAAAATTGCTTTACTGTCACTCTAAGAATCTGGAATTACTTCATAGAAATTATACCTGCTAACATATACAACTTGTAAAATCACAACACATTTACTTAAACCAGTATATCTTTTTCAGAGCTCCAATAGCCACAGTAATCATTGTTTCTTCCTTAAATTTTTCACCATGGCCATTTGCCCATTGATGCATTTATTTGTATTTTAAAGTACTCCAATCACTTTCACCACTTTAGATTGAGTTTTCAGAATGTGATCTTTCCGTTGCTACGTGAATCAGAACATGCTGCTTATATGCAAAGATAATATGAATGGTACAAATATAAAGTTTAGTTTTGCTGTCAGCCTAGCTCCTCTGGAATTGCTAATTTCTCTTGACAATTATGTTATTGACACTTTCTACCCATCAAGGAGGAGTTTCAATCCTAACTCTAAAGTGTCATTCATATCTTTCTGTATATCTTTCTTCATTTAGATATTCCACTTCCCCAACATAGCAAAGTATAATCAAATGGACAGCAGAAAAAACTAGATTAAATTTAGAACAAAGCAACGCACAACACACACACAATCATATTAGAAATAGATAATAAATACAAATTCGGATTTTCTTTATGTTCTCATTTTTGCCATTATTTGTTTAAACATTGTACAATATATCCTGAAATCAGCAAATGTAGTCTGGAGAATCCTACAAGCACTGCATCATTATTTATTATAGTAGTAAATTTAAATAGAAATCAACAACAAAAAAGTAATAAGAGTGTTGTGAATTCTGTACAATTTGTTAATTCACTTCACAGGACTTTTCTACTGTTTTTAATGCAGAGTGAAATTTACTACTGCCACAGTGGAATTGCTAGAGCCTTATAGAAAATAACATATATGCATAGCTAAAGACTTTTATCTAATAAAGTAATTTGAAATTTTCATTAGATTCTGGTTTCTGTGGCAGCAAATGTATGCAGTGAGGTCATTCTGTCTAGACAAAGTCTATTTAATTTCTTACCCCAAATCAAACAAATTAGTTATCTATAGATCAAGGCTTATTCTACAACATCCAGTATGGTTCCTTGCACCTGGGTATTTTGACTCCTACAACGAGATCACACAGCTTTATTTATAACTCATTGCCCTGATGGCCTTCCAGCCCAATTTCTAGTTTATCCAGAAATTTTATTTACTTTTAATAATATAACCTTTGCCAATCAGTTGCTAATTTTTGTTTGACAGCTGCGTTGAAGTATTACATTACTTTTGAAAAATAACAATAACGGAATTGAAATATATTTATGAGTTTTTAAATAGATGAAGGTTTTAATGGTGGCAAATATTTATAATTATTAATATTTATTTGGTTAACTAGTGTTTTGATGTAGGCATCTAAGTGTAGTAGAATAATAGTAAGTTGGTTTGCAAAACATCACCTAAAAGGGAATAAAGATTACTGATCATAAGATTTCGTAAATTATATAAATCTTTTATTGATTTAATTTACTCACATAAAGTTATATATAAAAATATACTAGTCTCTGCTAGCATATGGAATTTTTGGTCCTAGCTCTTAGCATGTTTTATTGAGGGCAAGATTTTTGGAATTTTCTGATTATATGGAAAAATTACAGCAAGGCTTTTGTTCATACACAAAACTGCAGTTGGTAATTTGTCCCCTACTGTGGAAGAGGTTAATTCTGTGGATAAGATTTTCTTAAACTCCATTTCTTAATATGATCAAAAACTAAGTTTTTCTCAAGCAAAAAATGGTTATTTTTTAATTATGAGGATTTTGGCCACATGTTTGTCTTGCCTGAAGTCCACTTAACTGCTTTGTTTGTTGCTGCTTTGAGTTCCAATTGTTGTTGGTATTTCCTAGTATTCTGAAACCCTGGGCTATTTCCGACTAAAATTACAATGTGTAGTTATTAATTTCATCAGATTTGCAAGGTACATCCTTCTAAAAGGGCTTGTACTGTTGAGAAATATAATCAGGTTTCAACATTCTTATGACTTTTAATATACACTGTATTTGGTTGTTTTTTGTCCATCTCAGCAAAAGCGTATACATATATTTAATTTTATTGATCTTATTTTGTTCTGTTTGGCGCCAAATATAATTTATAGTTGTTATGACTGAAGTTTAATATGTTAGGTCATGCATTTTTGTTGGTGTTAGTTTTTCTGGTCAGGGAAGGAAAGGGTGATCAACGGTAGGATCAACTAAGCTTTGTTTGAATTTATCTACTCTTTAAAGACTCTACAGCCTCATTCAATATTAGAGTACTACATTTGGATGGTAGTAATGTCATTAGCAAGTTTCAACATTATTGTTAAAATGGGTATAAATATAATAAAAATTAAAATATACTCAGAAATTTCCAAAAATCTTGCCTTCAATAAAGCACATTAAGAGCTAGGACCAAAATTTCATATGTTAGCAGAGATTAGTATATTTTCATCTATAATTTTATGTAAATAGATTAAATCAATAAAAGAGCTATATAATTTATGAAATCTTATAATCAGTAATCTTCATTCCTTTTTAGGTATCACTTTTACAATCCAACTGACTGTTATTCTACGATATTTAGATGCCTATATCAAAACACTTGCTAACCATATGAATGTTAAAAATTATAACTATTTGCCATCATTAAAACATTCATCTATGTAAACTCATATTCTTCTTAATTATAATAGGTTAAAAGCTTTCCTAATTTTTTTGTAATTAAATCGATCACTATTTTTATACTTCAAATTTGTACTTATGTAATTATGACAATTTATAAGGCTACATAAAACCTAAAATATTGATTATAAGATTACTGTTTTAGCTTGTGGGGTTATCATCTAAGCTGGATTTGTATATTCAGGTGAATTATACTTTCATTTAGTATGCTGTTAAGTAATATTTTGCTAAATAACATTTTAATTTTTGCATCCATTAAATTAAAATAAATATCCTTTTTTTTGGTAACAGGGCATTTGATAATTGAGTGCTATCCCTTTGTTTTCTAAGCAACGTGGTAGTGGTAAGATACAGACAATAGTAGAATGCATGGAATCAAAAGTGGTATTGTTCACTTATTTATTCCAAAAGAGGGCAGCAAAAGTCTATTTTATATAATCTTCTGCCATGTGCAGATGCCTTCTGGTCAGTGGTTATTTTTGCATGACTCATTCCTATTTTAAAATCAAATATCCCTTTCCTCTACTCAAAATACGAATTGAAAATAAATAACAAAACAAATTTATTGTGAAAAATATTTAGAAGAACATAAAAATAAAACATAATCTTACCTGAAGCAGGTAATTTATCAAAAGAAGAAAATTCTGCCAATTGTCATGGTTTTCTTTGTCTCACTCTTATCAAATGCAATTAAAACTGGAATCAAATTGTTTTAGCCTTCATTTATTCTATGTTCTTATCATTACATAGTCACTGCAAAAATGTTTATCTAATTGTACATAAAGCATCAACACTGTATTTCTGTTATAAAATTATTGCTGATTTTTAAAGAATAATTATAATTTTAAACAAAATTTTGGCATCAAAAAATGAGGAAACCTTTTGACTGAGAAATCAAATGTGATTTCAGTCAAACTTTAGGTGCATAAGTTACTGCTCTAATGATGGTTAACTTGAAATATGTTTCTGTTTATCTTTATTTCGTTGAGTTTCTCCTTAAAGAAACATTGAACCCTGAACTCACATTAAAAGAAGCATCAGAAGATTGGGCTCAAAAATTTCTTCCTTTCTTACATACAGTTTTTCAGGCTTCAACTTTTTATGCTTTAGCTATGTGAAAAGTTGTCCTTTCATTTTTTTAATAAAATGGCTAATCTTAAAAATATTGAGCATGCAATTAGATAGCTTTCAAATCTTGGAATTGAAACTAATGAGAAGTAGGAGAATGAGGGTTGCAAAATGTCTGAAAATGTCAATTATCTTTAAGTTGCTGAAAAACAACATGAATTTATAGTCATTGGCTAGTACTTTCAAGAGGAATGAAGGAAAATAAATAGGGAAAAGAGGGCATATTGTGCTGAAGTAGACTTTCTTCATGACAATGTCATCCTTTGATAATTGATATGGTTTGGCTGTGTCCCCACCCAAATCTCAGCTTGAATTGTATCTCCCAGAATTCCCACGTGTTGTGGGAGGGACCCAGCAGAAGGTAATGGAATCCTGGGGGCTAGTCTTTCCCATGCTATTCTTGTGATAGTGAATAAGTCTCACAAGATCTGATGGGTTTATCAGGGTTTTCTGCTTTTGCTTCTTCCTCATTTTCTCTTGCCGCTGCTAGGTCAGAAGTGCCTTTCACCTCCTGCCATGATTCTGAGGCCTCCCCAGCGACGTGGAACTGTAAGTCCAATTAAACTTCTTTTTCTGCCTGGTCTCAGGTATGTCTTTATCAGCAGTGTGAAAACAAACTAATACAATAATAGTAATGAAATGCCAAATTTCTCACACATTAACTTTCTCTATTTTGATTTAATTTTTTATTTGGTACATTTACAACTTCTGGAACCATCTTATCTTTCATAAGTAACTACATCCTAAGCTTTTTACTTGATAATGGAAAAAGCAATTTATAGACAACTTCATGCACTAAGTATTGCATGTAAAATGATAGCATGGTATGTAGCACACTGTAAGTACTCTTTATTATTATTATTACTTTATAACTATCATCTTTTCTTATCTGAACACAGAAACGCACTTTCATAAGTCATCCTGCAGAATGTTTCTTGACAAGCATGTGTTACGTCAACGGGAGATAATGGGATAGGATTACCATGAGCTAGCAGGTGTGTTTGCACAGCCCAATGAATCCATATTTATAGACAACATTTATTGAGCATGTATTATGTGACAGGCACAATGCTAAGTATGTTATGTGTATTATATCACTTAATCCACCCAGGAGGAAACTGAGGTTTAATAGTAGAGTGATTTCTTGTTGTGAGGGAAAAATATTGATCTGCATAACTTTTAGGTGAAAAGGAACTAGTTCAATGCAAATAGTGGAGTTGAGAGTTCCCCAGCCTTATCTTTCTATTCTGGCCTGGGTTTTTACTCCACTTGAAGTGCTCAATGCCTTCTCATTTTTCTCACTTTTTTTCTTACAGCTTTCAACCTATGTTCTCAGGAAAAGATCAAAGTGTAGCCCTATACTCTTTAATGTAATTTTAAGTTACTATGTTACTTTTCCAATACTCTGCATTTTAAGACATCTAGTATTGTGGATTGGAAGTTTTGTCATAAGTTAAGGGGCATTCTGATATAAATCAATAGATGGGAGAAATATTGGGTGGTTTGGGGAGGGTTGTGGTGGCAGCAAGCTGGTCTTTCAGTATTTTCCAGTCACAACATATGTACAAGTACCCTTAAGACAATAGATAATTGCAGTCCACACAATCAGGCCTAGTAGCCTGGGCTATAGTACATGCTTAATAAATTGTTGAACGGGTAAAAAAATACATACCAAACATTTTACACATATTGACTAATACAATCCACACGATAATCCTGTTCTTATTAGTAAGGATTCTTCTTATTTTCATTTTGCAGCTGGGAAACCTAAAGCCAAGAGGAGTTAGGAGGCTGCCTAAGGATGGTAGAGGGAATATTACAAATCTTGGCATTCTGGCTGTATAGTCTAATGCTCTTCACCTTTGTTTTCTGTTTCTCACTTTCCGTCTCTTTCTGTTTTCCAGAGTTTCATCCATCCTTGGTACTCTTCACATCTTAATCTCTACTTTCTATGTAAAGGATATCATATTATTCCTTGGTCATGACTACTAATTAAAGTGCAAAAATTTAAATTTCTGTATCAACTTGCTATTGTATTTTCAAGCATCTACCAACATCACATGGGTCTCCCAAAACTTCTCAACCCCAGCAAGTCCCAAGCTGAATTTATTATCTTCCCTGCCAAGCTATATTCTTCTTTATTTCATCATCCACTAACCTATCAAATATTTAAAAAACTTATGGTTGTATGTGGCTCTTAATTCTCCCTAACAGCCTACATCTGTTGAATTGCCAAATCTATCCTTTTAAGGTCTTTACACCTGTCTTTTTCCCTTTCCTTCTCTACTGCTAAAATCATTATTCAAACCTTCATCTTATATCACCTTGATTATCACATGACTCTTTTAATTGCTGTCACTGACACTGTCTTTTCCCACTAATTCTTTTCCATAGTCTGTCACCATTGTTATCCGAAAAATTATTCTCTCATAACTTTACCTGCTTTAAAACAATCCATCAGCATCATGCCATTACCTACAAGATAATCTTCCTTTTGTGGCATCTAAGACCTTCCACAGAAGTGAGGGGTTCCCTTGTCAGCATCTTCTTCTGCCTCTTCTCCTGTACGTCCTATCCTCCAGCCCAACACGGTTTCACGCTTCTCTTGGTGTGCTCCTCTTTCACATCCCTGGACCGTTGTTCACTCTCTTTCTTGCCTTTCTTGACTTTGGTTTGCTCTTGTACTCCTAGAAAATTAATTTATCTTTATAGCCCTGCTAAAATTCCATGGATTCTTTTCCTAATACCTTCAGGAATAATTACTGACATTCCATGGCATTTGAAGTTTTAATTATTGAATTTTCATTTTGAGATGTTTGATGAAAACAAAAATAGGTAACACATAAGAAATGAAGAATTATAATTGAATTGTAATTCCATCAAACACCTGATGAACTAGATTATGAAAATTCTTTTGAAGCTACCTGTATGCACTTCCTCACTGCCACCAACTGCCTCCCATCAAATTTAATCACTATGTTGAATTTAGTGTTTATATTTCTTTTGCTCTTTAAAATAGTATAACTAGGAATGTATGTGTCTTTAAAAATATAATGCGTACATTTTTGAGTTTCATTCAAATCCTATCATATTGTATATTGTCTACCGCAGTTTCTTTTGCTTACTCAAGACTATATTTCTAAGATTCTTTGGATATTGCCTATGGGCTGAGGGTAATTCATTTTCACAGTTGTATTATATTTCATTTTAAACTATGTCACATGTATTTGTGTTTTTTTTCTGTCTTTTTTTTTGAGATGGAGTCTTGCTCTGTTGCACAGGCTGGAGTGCAATGCCGCAATGCAACCGCTACCTCCTGGGTTCAAATGACTCTCCTGCCTCAACCTCCCGAGTAGCTGGGACTACAGGCACCCGCCCCCACACCCTGCTAACTTTTGTGTTTTTAGTAGAGACGAGGTTTCACCAGATTGGGCAGGCTGGTCTCGAACTCCTGACCTTGTGATCCACCCACCTTGGCCTCCCAAAGTGTTGGGATTACAGGAGTGAGCCACCGCACTGGTCCTATTTGTATATTTTCTTAAAGGTAAATGCTTGAGTTCCTTTCAATTTTTAAATATTATGTTATGAGCATTGTTGAGCATTCCAGAAATGAACACGTGCAATAATTAGTTTAGGGCATATATCTAGGGGTGGAATTGCTATATGTAAGACTACATGCCTATTCAACTTTAGAAGAAAAAGACTTTTTTTTCCAAAATGGATCTGTCAGTCTCCACTCTCACCAACAGTGTGTATTTCCTCATTGTGGGAAATTTACATGCTGGTATCCTCCAATAAGCAGTGACCCCTCAAAGTGAGGGACTATATCTCATTTTCCCTATTATCAGCTCAAATACCTAGACCAGAGCTTGGTGCCTAGTAGGTGCACAGCAAATGTTAAATGATTACATATACAATAGGTTAAGCACCATTAAAAAAATCAAGGAAATAGAGATGAAAGCTAAGGACAAGTGAGGAATTGGTTTATTACTCAATTTAGGCATGATTTTAATTTAGCCCGAGATGTTTTACTTTTTCTTCCCTCATGAAATGGTACTAAAACCAGTGAGGCAGGACTGAAAATTAAATTTGTCTTTTCAGGAGAACTGCTATTTGATATTTGCTATTTTACATGGAAAAACTCATTCGTGTTGTGAATATTTTATAATATTTGTCAATATACTATTTTGGCTTTAGAAACATTTTCTATTCATATTACTTGTGTTTCACACACACACACACACACACACACAAATCCTATTAGGTTTTATGGAAACTTTTTATGTAAAAGTGTGCTTTAAAAATGTTCTTTTATTCTGTTTCTTAGTCTTTTTAGTAAAGAATATAACATAGGTTAAAAAGAGGAAGTCCTCAGCATTTATAAAGCCTTGCTTTCCACAAGTGCACTTATATAATAATATTAGAGTAATACTTGCCCTACACTCCCTGTGAATTGAGAGATTTGATGAGATTGCTCTTTCGACCCATTTGGCTGATGAGAAAATGGAGTCGCGAGTCAATAATCAGCTTTGTTCATGATGTGGCTCTTCTGGCTTTGGTCTGGTACTCTATTAATATCAGTCACCAAAAGAGAAGATTTTTTTATTTCTTTTTCTAGATTAATATTTTACCGAGTAGCCCACAATCACCGCTTTATTGAACATCTCATCTGTACACAATTACATGATGTTTTAAGATTTTAAGATGTTGGTTTTCAGCTGATTTTGTTTATCTAAAAGCGTTCTTGTGGCTTTTCCTTGTATATAGCTTACAGTTACTTTTTTCTTAAGATATTTTGAATTCTGAAACAGTAATAGATATTTTATTTTCTGCCTGTGTATCTTACTTTTTATTGCCTAACACTATTTACAGTATGCATACCCTCTAAAACATAGTTTAGTGACAAACAGAAGTTGGGAATTTTTCATAAATTGGGAAGAGACTTTAAATATAGGTTTCTGTAGGACTAAACCACCGGCCATTTTATGGCAATGGTGCTCCAGGAGAATCCCCAGATAGTTCTAAGTGTAAAAGAAGGGAGATCAGCTTATCTCACTAAATTGCACTATGTCTTGTCAGATTTTATTTTTTTAAGATAATGCTTTTCATTTTCATTTAAAATTGTTTCTGATTAATATTTAAATAAATGTAAACACTAGTTTTTACTAAGGCTAATTGTGAAATTGAATACTCCTCACATAGGGAGTTTTTAATGTTTGCAGAGGCATTTTGTCAGCAGTTTTTGTGCTATTTAAAAGATCAGTGTCTAATGGGATTAAGTTGGATAATCAAATAACAAACTGAGATCTGGGTACATGGTTTGATGCCTGTGGAGTACTTCTTTGATGAATATAAATGAAAAGTGTCTCGTGGTTTGGAGTAGAAGTCACCATGCCACTATGCATGGTGTTTCTGCTAAGTCAGCACCTTGGCATGAAATTGAGACTCAGATGGAGAAGTGGACTAATATGAGAAGAAGAAACCTGGCAAGGTTTCACTTTAGTGGAATGGAAAATGCTGTGTGATATTGTGAGCAATGTTGGATTTGGAAATTTTGAAGAAAACCATCTAGTGCAGATATTCATGGCTTAAATCAGGTTTTAGTTCCTTAACAGTCTGTATCCTGAACTAATTCTTTGATCAATAATTTGCATAGCCCCTTGCTTTACTTTCCTTCTAGATCTGGCCTATTTTTCCTTTCAATAGGATAGGAATATGCTGTCTATGTTTATAGTGTCATGTTCTATTTTGCCCTAAGAGTTCTTTTTTAGTGTTTATTTTTTCCAAAAATAGTTATTTGCCTACTCACTGTTTCTTCTTTTTAATGAAAAACATCATGTAGCTTTAAAATAATTTAAATTATGGGAAGAAAAATGTTCATCTATTATCACATCATGCTATTATTATATACGCTTATATACTGTAGGTGTGTATGTAGAATAGATATAATAGTTGTATACAGAATGTATTTTTAATATGTTTTTCACTGAACTTTTTATTAAGCTTATTTTCCCATGATTTAATTTTTAATAAAATCCAAAATATCCCACTGAGTGAAATGTTTAACAGTTTAATCATTATTTCTAGCCATTTGGTTTCATCCTTCCCTGATACTTTGTGTTCTTTAACTTCATAGCATCCAAAGATGTGGTTACTTATTAGAATTATCTCACAAGCTTGCCTTAGGAAATATGGTGACAAAAACAAAAGCTTTCTTAGAAGTATTCCACCTCTTTGTAAAATACTCTCATTTCTATCCAGCTCTCTCTCTTCTAATGATAGCCTATACAATTACTAATGTTTATGTATGTGGTGATCCTGGGGAAAAAAAGGCATCTGGCAAATCATTAGTTTTCAGAAGTATTAATTTAAAGTACAAACTTTACAGAAAAGTGGAAGAGATGGTTTTCTAATGAATTCTGTATATTGTGTAATCATGGCAGCTAAATTGTTTAAGGTCAGATAACTTTCTATTGCCCAGAAAATAAGCTTATGCAAGCAACCTTACTCTCTCTTTTCAAGTCTAGTCAGAGCCCTAGTTCTTGTCTTCCATTCAAAGGATGTATAAAACTTCACCTTCAAAATGGGCTGAAGCTAATTTATGATACTTTGACTCTTCTTGTGGGTTCTTCATATTCTTAACACACACTTTTTTTGCATGTCACACTAGATTCTAGCCTATATATGCAATATGGTATGGAAAGTTATCTTTGTAGGAAAAGAAAATTATATATAAGAAATACAACTTAAAATGACTATTTTATTTTCCTCCCCGGCATTCACAATTGGTACAATTTTATGGAGAACCAATTTATAATGTTTCATTAAGCATTTCAATAGTTTAGATAATTATTAATTCAATATAAAAATTGTTCCAGAAATATGAGTTGGCTTGACCAGTCCATATACACTTTTACTAACCACAATGGTAACATGATAAATTTTTCATACATTTTGTGTTTTGAAATAGATTTTTCTTAAGTGGAAAGAAAACAAATGAATCTCTATTGTGTATAACATCATGCTTCAATCTCTGTCTAATTTATCTGGTTTATGTCTGCTTTCAAAACAAGTAATTGGGCACACATTATTTCTTAATCAAAGCACAGTATTATGAATTAATTTCCAAATAGTCATAATTTTTGTTGGTCATTTTTGCTGATTTTGTTCTTTGAAACTGACTTTTTTTTGTTTTTTTTTTCAGATGAAGTCCTGCTCTGTCACCCATGCTAGAGTGCAGTGGTGTGCTCTTGGCTCACTGCAACCTCTGCCTCTGGGTTGAGGTGATCCTCCCACCTCAGCCACCCAAGTAGCTGGGACTACTGGTGCACACTACCACACCCAGCTGATTTTTGTAATTTTAGTAGATACGGGGTTTCACTACGTTGGCCCGGCTGGTCTCCAACCCCTGACCTCAAGTGATCTGCCCACCTCCACCTCCCAAAGTGCTGGGATTAAAAGCATGAGCCACCATGCCTGGCCAAAATTGCCTATTTTGATTTTATTTTAGATATATAAATATTTTTGGTGGTTTTATTTGAAGGGGAAATTTTGCCAAATAAGTAGGTTTGATTAAATGTATCTGAGTTAAAGTAATGTAGAGCTAAAGAGATTGTGCAGAATTAATCATATTTAATTAAGGCTTCTACTATTTTCTCCATTATCTCTCTCTCTTAATTCCTCTCTTTCTTTTCTCCCTGTATTCTTATGTCAGCCTACTCTTTCATTTGCTGGCTGTTAGACTGGTATAGTCAGATATTTCACAAACTGAGTAACAGGGTTGTGAGAAGCTTACAAGAAAGCAGGTGTGGCAAATTTACGTTGTGCCTCAGAGCTGTATTTTGAGGTATATCTTCATTATTAATATTAAGGGTGATAATGTAAGCTAGGGCTACATTTCACAGATACACCCTTTCATCCAGGATATAGCCATGGAGAACAGATACAAATATACATATATTTTCTTAAATTGTTTTACCCACACATAATTCTATCATTATGCAAATAGATGCCAGAAGAATAGAAAAAAGAAAGAAGGTACATGATGGGTTTGAGAAATTAAGGATCCTGGCAAATTCTTTGTCACTACTCCCACTGTTAGGTGAGTCTTAAATATCCACCCACTTGAATCTGGGCTGGGCCTGTGACTACTACTTTGTGAATAAAATATGTTAGGAATGACATTGTACATGCTCTGAATATATAATTTAAAAAGACAAGCAGCTTCAATTTTCTGCTTCTTGAAACCTAGCTGCCATACTGTGAGAAAGCCCAATCAGCAATGAGGAGGGGCTCATTTAGAGGTTAGCTGAGAGTCCTTGCCCAAAGCTCTTGCTAAGCTCCCAACCTACAGACAAATTAACTTTCTAGACATATGAGTGAATCATCTTGGAAATTCACCCTCCAGGCTCAGTTGAGTGGCCCCAGCAGATGCCATACACAGCAGAGATGAGCTGTCCCTTCCAAGTTCTCCTCACATTGCAAAATTGTGAACAAATAAATGATCATGTTAATTCAGCCACTATGGTTTTGGATGCCTCATTACGCAAGAAGAAATACCTGAATCCATGGGAGCTGATACTGTGGAGGTCAGATAATTCAGCCTTTTAAAAAGGCTGTGTTAGGAATCTTTGTTTTGATTGGAAGTACAAAGGGAAACCTTGGCAGTGCCAGAGGATCTTATTTGCATTTTAAAAACATCGCTGTGACTCTTCAGTGATAAGTGGATTGGAAATGTCATGGTGAAAGAGTAAGAGTGGATCTATGGAGATCAGTTATGAAGCTATTATAGTTGTCTGGTGAGAGCTGATACAGGTTTGAGTGCAGAAAGTGGATATAGTAAAAATAGAACAGAGTGGATGGGTTTGGCAGATATATCTGTATTAAAAGTGAAGGGATTGATGGCAATGACACTTTGATAATGCTGATAATGCAAAGATATCTTGCTCCTCTTTTAGTCATTGTATAGTCTTTCATTTAATCTGATTTGCCCAGTTATTTATTTGAGAATAAACTGTCAATGACTGAGGAGCTGGGTGGATCAGAGAAGATTCCTATATTCTCTGACAAAATGTGTACCAATACAACGTCCATTGCATCTCAGTCTAAATCTGCCTTTCCTGTGAAGTATGAGAGGAGAAGAAAAGAGGAGGAAATGTGTGCTATTCTGACAGAGGAAAGCCATAACCCAGTTTGGTCCATGACACATATTGGTTGGTTTAGTGAATGCTGCTTGTAATCACAGCTCATATATAGGATGTGTATTTTGGAGATTAGATAAGAAGTTTTTCCAGCAATCCAAATATGAGTTTGTGCATGATAAAGTGAAATTTCGGTGAAAGAGATGAAGCAAATTCTGAATAAACCCAGAGAGAGTACATAATTGCCAACTGTTATTCCAGATGTTTCTTGGAATTATTTGGTCATTTACTTGAGAAATCTATATACCTATTCAAACATTTATTGAGTATTCTATTTGCAAGGAATTGTGTTTCTCATTGTGTGTGTGTGTGTGTGTGTGTGTGTGTGTGTGTGTGTAGCCTTGACTACAGTGGTTCTTCATGATGTTCACATATTTACAATCCGGTGAAAGAGATACAATATTTGAATTTAACATTTTGAATAACAGTATAGTACAAGCAAGATGTGTTCAAAAAAATCAGTTCAAAAAATTCTAACACTTAGACTCATTTCTAGCCTGAATTTTCTCTTCAAAAGAAGCTTTAAACATTATTGTTAGTAAGCACTTAACATTTTTAAATTTCTACCAGATCACCATCTTTGATATTTTGAAACAAATCCTGAAAAATGCTATTTGCTCTGAATCTAGTTAATCTCTTGCTTAGTGAAAAGAGCCATGGGCCAAAACACCTGAGTGTTAGATCACTTGCTATGTCACTGACTGATTTTGAGACATTAGGCAAGTCATAATCTCCCTATGCCTCTGTTTTTTGTGTGTTTGTTTCCTTAATCCTATAACTACCTGGCTTAGTTATCAATCAAGATTATAGAGTAGATTAAAAGAGATGGCAGTAAATGTGAAGTACATTCAAAGGCAAAAGCTCCAAATAATTATGGTTAAAATAAATCACTTGTATTTATTTTTAAAAAGGATGTCATATATAAAGTATCTTATATATAATGTAGGTGTATGTATTTGTTCAGGTAACAGTGAGTAGAATCAGATGTGAGTGTTTTTTACTTCTATGTATGAGACAGTGCTTTACTAAACAACCCCCCTTTTCATTTGGGTTAAAGCATAGAACAGAAGAAACTCATAATCACGATTGGAAGACATAGAATAGGTAGAGATGGACAAGACTAGAAAAGCTTTCTGCCTGTGTGCCTTCTTACTAATGCTGTTGATGAGAACAAAAACTTATAAATGTGAGGAACATTTCTGGTTATTCAATTAACTTGGTAGAGTAATTGAAGAAATTAAGAGTCTTGTTGCCTAGCCTAGGAAATTGCAAGCCAATAGCAAGACATCAAAGAATCTGCAGTTTGGGCATGGGTAAGGTAGAACAACTACTGCTAGAGACTTAGAAATTTTCTTTTTTTAAACTCCTCTCTGAAGATTTCTGGCTAAGCCACACAGTGGATTAGCTAAGATAGATGTTACCTTTCCTCTTTTCAACATAGAAGAGAAGGCTTTTCAGCATGGTATGATTGCTACTTCTTTGATCATATTTGGGAATTTCTAGATAACCTGTTGGGGTGTTTATATTCATGTGAGCTTTGATTGAACCATGGGATAATAGTTTTCAAACTGTTTCATTTTACTTTACTACTAATAAATAGCCTTGATGCCAATTTCATTAGGTACAATGGATCTCATAATTTCAAAGTGAGCACTTGTTTTCCATATGTATTTTACTCCGAGTTTTTAAGTAAAAACTAACAAAGCATACAAAGTTTCAGTTACGTAAGATGAATAAGTTCTGCATTAAAAGGGATTCCCATCCCTAATTTACAGCATGATGACTATTGTTACGAATACCATACTGAAGCAGAAAATTTTCCCTGACGCCTTTGCAGGTGGAAACTGGAGTACACGGACACTAGAACTAGCTGGCCGCTTCTGAGCTGGCAGGGGTGGACTCCACTCTCTGGGTCCCACTGTGTTCCACCTGTCTCAGGAGGAGGAGTGCAGGTGAGTAGGTGCAGGAGCTGGGGTGAGTGCTTTTGGACACCACAGGAGGAAAACTGTGTGTGGGCCCTGTGGCAGCATCTACCAGGGGAGAACCCATGATACCTGAAGCCCCAGAGGGCATGGGTTACAATACTCTTTTAGCTTTGCCATCCGTGGCTTAAGTGCTAAACAGCTCAGTGAGCCATCTGCCTTTTTGCATGAGGCAGTTGCTCTCCACCAGCGAGGGCAGAGGGTCAGTGTGACAGCCTTTAGCATCTGCACCTGTGGCACCCGAGTTCTTGTTTGGCATCCAGAAAAACCAAGTTGCACGAATGAATTGAAGGGTGGTGAATGAAGAGGATTTTATTGCTGATGAAAGTGGCTCTTGGCAGGACGGGGAGCTGGAAAGGGGATGGAGCAGGAAGGTGATCTTCCCATGAAGTTTGGCCATCCCCAGCAGGACTCCTCTCTGAATCTGTGTCTCTGAAGTCAAGCTGCTTCTCTCCAGTGTCAAACTGTAGTCTCCAACATCCAGTTGCTTCTTTTCTTCTCCTCTTTGCAAGTGGTTTCTGGGGTTTTTATGGGCACAGGATGGGGGAAGGGGTGGGCCATGGGTGGTTTTGGAAAAGGCAATGTTAGAGCAGAAAAACAGAAATGCATGTTCTCACTTTGGGCCATGGCTCCAGGTTTGATGGTGGGGCCCTCACTGGGACCCACCCTCTTCTGCCCAGAATTTCCCTGCCTCCTGACCGTATCAATATTATATACTTGGAATTTACTAAGAAAGCAGATGTTAGTTATTCTCAACACACACACACACACAGACACACACACACACACATCCCTACACAGTAACTATGTGAGGTGATGACACGTTAGTTTACTTAATTGTGGTAATAATTTTACAGCATATACATGTATCAAAACATCATATTGTACACTGCAAATATATACAAATTTTGTCAAGCCTCAATAAAGCTGAAAGAAAAGAAAAAAGCTCAAAAAGACTGTCACTTTGTCACATTATGATGGGAAACATGTTATTTTACATGTTACACTTTTTTTTTTGCATCTAATATATTTTTGCATGAGCAGCATACCATTCTTACTTCACTCAATGTCCAGTAGGCCCACCTGGGCTTTCCCACATCTGATAGGAACAACATGAGTTTCACTTTATATGATAGATCTGTAACAACTAAATATACCATTAAATAATGGGAACCATTCCCTTTTCTTCTCCCGACATACTTTTTAAAGAGTTCTACAGTTTGCTAATGTTCTTAGCAAGGGGGTTCGGCAGCTCTTGCTACCTAATTGGGCTACACTTTTCATGTGACACATAGAAGACGTTATTTTTCAGGTAGAAAAGTGACACCACAGCTAAATAACAGGAATTTAACCATCAAGACTGGGGACATGAAATTATGTGTTTTCCTACAACAGTTGATGACACCATTAGTACTTGAAGTAGAAAAAAGAAATAATACTCTTTGCAGACCTTAAGTTGGTAGAGAAAGAGCAAGATATATTATTTTCTGAAAAACATTACTTTTCCTTCTGCTAATCAGGAGTAAAAGTCTCATGTCTGTAGCTCACAAATTCTGCTGAAACAGCTGGACAATATCTATCTGATGACAGAACAACCATCGGCTGGAAATATTTGCAGGATATTTAGGCACTCTAATAAGTTTAAACCAAATATTTATCTCAGTTGCAATCATGGAAACAAATGGTTATCATCTGGAAATGTTTTCTATCAAAATATTCTTTTTTTCCAACTATATGAACACAAGTATTAGGTTTTTCTGAAAAAATATTTTATTTGAAAAGTTCTTGTCATTTTAGACTCTTTTTATTGAATAATCTTTTTATGAAGATATTGCAGTGGCTCCACCATAGGGGTATACATATTTTTTGAAGCTGTTCCTATTATCCTAAATAGTACAAATTTGAGAAATTTTTACTATTGAGAAATGGCTACTCAAATTTGTAAATTTAGCCTGTGACTTCAGAACTTTAATTCTAAATTCATTGGCCAATATAATTAAATGGGTAGATTTGTTCTAATCAGCTGATCAACCTAAACTATTGTAGACAATACTAATATCAGATTTTGTTTGTTTAAAGTCAACATTTCAAATGTAAAATCAGGTCACAGGCAGCAAAGTGACTTGCCTCGTAAATCATGGAGTAAAACTTACAATTCTTGTCCCTGATTCACTGTAATAGAATTGCAGCATCCTCTTAATTTCTCGTTTTAAAATTTGCTTGTGTTGTTACATTCCTTTCCTTTTACTGAACAGATTCACAGTATATCACTGTTAACCTCTTGTTAACAATATTTATTCCCATATGGTGTCTAGATCTGATGAGTTATAGACTTTGAGTAGAGATTGTTCAGAGAATAAACAAGCTTTTCTCAATCTGGTTTTTAAAAGTACCTCATTAGGAATACCTACCTATGCATTTTTTTCTCCAAGATATTAATTATTTTGACTAGTATAAGACTCTCATTATCTAGTCAACTGGCGTGAATCACTGAGAAATAAGTATATTACAACATTTAGCCATTATTGACCAGAAGAAATTTTAAAATAGCATGTAAGAGGTTGTTGCCATCATATCCTTTTAAAAATTCCAAATACTCATTTCTCTTCATATATGTCCTTGGATTTCAATTTAGAGAAAGAATTTACTGATGATAATTTGTTCCCCTTCCTTATCTGATTAAAAAATCAATTCTGATGCAGTTTCATGCATGCCTGTGTGTGTATGTGTGTGTGTATATATATATACACACACATACATATATATATACACATACATATATATATATGTAAGTTACAGTTAATACTGTGCACAACAAATGGAATGGAAGCATTGTCTCCATTAGTTATTATTGTCACTCAAGTAATTTGCTAAAATGTAAGTTTTCTATTAAAAGAGAGTTAAAATTTCTCATCTGCTAACCAGGCTAAAAGAAGACCTAATTTTTTGCAGACATGTTTTTAGTTAGTAATATTAAAAGACAAATTATTAGTCAATTAGTAATCAAACGACTCATTTTACCTCTGGCTGTGTTTTTCTAAGTTAAATTTATTTATTTCCACAAAACTACAATAATTCAAGGGAAGATAACAGTATAGATATTACATTTATCTGGAGAATTGTGCAAAAATACCCATGCTTGCACCCCATCCCAGAACAAGGGATTCAAAATCTCTGGGGATATGTTCTAGAAAAGAATAGTTTTCCATAGCTCCCTAGGCTATTCTAATGATCAGCCAAGTCTGAAAAATATTTCATTAGGCAGCCTTTTTGAGTTTTCCCTTGCTTAATTTCAATCGTTTTTTTCTTGTCTTATCAGATATGTATCTCCTCTGGCATAGAATATATTGCCTTTTTCTTGTCTAAATAATTGCAGATGAAGTACACCAGAGAAGTAAAAAATAAAAAAAATTGCAGAAAGACCCACTACCTTCATTAAGCCAGACTCTTCTCAAACTTTAACTCAGAAAATCTTATGCAACTAAGAATATAAATATTTGATTTTGGTGTAAATTTATTTGCCTTCAGACCATAGAGTTCTTGAATCCACCCATTCTTAAAACAAGAACAACAAAACAAACAAAAGGAAAGACGAAAACTTAACCAATAAGTAGGAGCTTATAAAATGATTACTACCTGATTAATTTCTGCCACTTGAAATTACTCCTCTTTATGGAAATTGTTTCTTATATTTCACGGTGAGCAACTATCCTAGCGTGCTGAGGACTGAGGGGTTTCCTAGAATGCGGACTTTCAGTTCTAAAATGAGCAAAGTCTCAAGCACACTGCTACAGTTGTTCACTCCACTTCCATTGCTTTAATTTAAATTTCCTCACCCCAGCTCCTTGAACAAAGGAAAGCCTAATTGCGAGGCTTCCTCTTAATCCATGTAAATTTCAGAAATACTAAAAATGAAAAAAACTATTCTTCCAACTGAAAAAAAGAGCTTTTTAAGATTTAATGCTTAGGAAAAGTTAAACGAGAAGGTTGAGCTGGTTGTCTAAACTTTCTCCCAGCTGATATATTGTGTTCTTGAAAAGAAAAAGAAAAACACTACTTTATGCATCACCTGAGACTTTACAGCACGACTTAGAGTTTGATAACAATCTAGCCAGACCATGATTATATATCCTAATTAATTAATTAAATTGATTCAATAAATACTGGGCACCACTGGAGATACAGAAGTCATTCAGGCATAGTTCTTGCCCTCAGAAGTTCACAGTTTGGTAGATAAAGACCATCTACATTAGCCAGGGACTCTTGGTAGGAGGCAAGGGACATGCTCTTAGCAGGTATAAATTATTAAAAGTAGTTGCTATACCGGTCTTTGTGTCCCCCACATCCCCCATTCTTCAAACAAACATAATTTTTTATCTGTTTCTGTGTTTAATTTTGAAGGAGTCTAGACTGGTTACTTTGGCAACCATTTGCAATAATTTTGCTGACAAGGACTTTGCTGTTCCCATAACAAGAAAACATTGCCAGGTTACCTGTTGTTATCGTTTGCTGATATTTGTTACTAGATCATATCAGGAGTTTAAGAGAACGGTGCAAAAAAAAAAAAAAAAAAGGAAATTTCTTCAAGGCGTATTTTGGTAAAATAGCCGAGAAAGAAATGGGAAAGAGGTGCAGGCTTTCCATTTTGGATTGTAAATTGTTCAAAATTTTCAGATGACAGGAGTTTCAAACATAAATCCTCTCCTTACCAGGTATGACAAATTCAGTATGCTATTGAACTTCCCTAAGCCTGTTTCTCATTTGTGAAATAGCTGTGGTCATTCTACCTCTTTTATGGAGTTGGAAAGATTAAACGCAATAATTCATGGAAAGGATTTAGCATGATTCCTAGCGCATAGTTAAAACAAGACAAATATGTGCATGCACTAGTATAATTGTGAATCCTCTGTGCCTTCCTTTAGTGTGTCCTGAGGATTACCAAGGCTTTTTGTGCTTAACAGATATCAAATAATTAGACATGATCTACAATTTTCTATATTTCCACAGTCTTTTGTAATTTATGTGCATACAAAAATTTATATGTGCATGTATATTTAAGTACTTGAAATTTAAGTTTCATTTTTTAATACCATTATATATAAGCTTGGCAGTAGTAAGGCATACATGTAAATGCAATGGAAGGCAACTTAGTCTTTTCTTGTAAAGACAGAGAAAGCCAGGTGCACCAGAGCAAAGGAAAGTTCCTGGTTCCCAAAAGCAGACACGGACTGGTTGCTGTCCAAGAAACAGGAACCAGGGGTGCTGAAGGGGTGAATGGCAGCTAGTGAGGCAATGCTGGTGTTCTGAGTCGGGGATTCTGCTGCCATAATCTCCATAATTATACCGTCTTCTGCCTTTTTCGTAGAACATGGTACCTATAGCCCCATTCCTTGGATTAACAGGAATTGGAATTAACAATGCTTCAGTTGTCTTATTTTTAAGATGCCCTCCATAAAAACCAGCACAAACATTACCTTTTAGTTTCCTAGCTATCAAGTTTTAGCAGGGTGTTATTTTTGGTAGCAAAAGGCCTCTGACATTTCTTAAGAATTGCCTTCTTTTGTTGCATCAGCCTCAGGTCACTGGAGAAGAATAGAGGCTTTGAGGTTGACAAAGATGAAGAGGTGATTTGTGGGCCAGTGCATCAAAAAACGGAACAGGTGTATGTGAGAGAAGCATCCTTCAGCCTGATACTCTGCACAGATACTTCTTTCTTTCAAGGAGTGCAGAATGTTCATGAAGCATAAAAAGCTTTCAATCTGTTCCTGACTTAGAAAAAATAGCTCATCCTAAAACAAGAGTTTCCCCTAACTGCCCAGTTTCTCCATCTAGAGTGAAGTGGATGGATAATTGAATTTAAATGAACATAGAAGTTGGAAAGGATGAAAAATAACTTTGTTGTGCCATTTGAAACTCCAAAGAAGATAGCTTGTTGTTTTGGGATTTTTTGTTTGTTTGTTTTGTTGTTATGAAATGAAAATATCCTTTAAATACATCCTGATGAGAATTTTGTGTTTTGAGAGCGGAACAAAATCAGAGTTTTAGAAAATCCTTAGCTTACTAAAACTTGGGGAGGCACACTAGTTTACGTTATTAAATGAATGTCTGTAGCCTCAAATAAAGCAAAAGAGCAGATGGATTATCTGAGAATAAAGACAATTCCTTTTACTTTTATGAACTAATATTAATAAGTGCTCCACCATAGGAACTGATTCTCCGTTAAAATGTTCTGATTTTCTCTGCGGTCAGTTTCACATTTGTACAATACAACAAACTGACTACTTATAAACGTTCATTAATAGAGAATTTTCTTACTCAGTGTGTCCTGTTTGGCTTTTACCCAGCTGTGTGGTTTCTGTTTATTTTTCTATCTCCAAAGAGTCTTACCCATTGTGACATTTGTCTTCATGTAATTTTATCCTCAATTTGGCTGATTTGTCACTAGAGATCTTTAACAGAAGTAAATGACTGTGTCTTCTCCCCATCTTTCAGGAGACTATGTTAAAATACTCTCATCTTGAGCTGCCTAGGTAAAAAAAAAACCTTACCTTGGCACCTGGTTATATATTTTTATCTTTCATTAGAATATAATATGATGCTGCAGTATGTCAAGCTTCTCTATAATACAAAACATGCATCTTTAACACTGTACTCCTAGGTTTCAGGAACTTGAGTTTTTGGTAGACAAGAAGAATTGTACTAAATCCCCCTTCAAGGATCGATGAAGCATCTGTAAACAGTGATTTATTAAACCTCTAAGAGAATTAAGAACAAATCAGAAGCTGAGGTGTGGAGATGCCACAGAAAAAAAACTACAGTATTATTTGGAAAGACTAAAGGGCATCTAGAAAACTATCATTCAATATCAACTCAACCTCTTTAAATTGTGTTTGCAAGTCAAAGTTTATATTTTCACAGCATATGCATTAGTAAGAGTTTCAAATAGGAAAATGGGGTGAATCATTTTCTTTGAGCAAAACCTATACCTCATCAAGGGAATGAGTTTTATGCCACCAAGTTTATTCTTTTTATTCTCTCTAAGTTTTAAGTATAAAATCAGTTTTCAGTGATGTGCTCAGGTTATGCAGCTTTTAAGAATGATTTTTTTTCCAAGGGGTCATCTCATTTGGGGCATAACTGCAGACTTTACTTAAGTGTAATTTCATTCCTTCTTGTTTTACAAAGCCACAGGTTAAATTCAACATGACAGTGTGAGTGATATGCTTGCTAAATTTGCACTAACATATGCAAATTTAGGGAGGAATTATTTAGCAGGGAGTAATATGTTTAAATTTTTTAATAAAGGAAAGTCTAATAAGCATAAAGAAGAGCTGTGTATGAAATGGGTGACAGATTGGATCATTTGCTAAAGGAAATCACCTCATCTAGAAATTCTAGTGCCCCAGAAAATACTATGCATGTAAAACTTACCTTCTTGATTCTGATAGTAGGAACACAGTACAGCGAAGACCTCTTTGGCCTTCCAGTCAAATTTCTGTATTGTGATTAAAGAGGAGGAGGCATCCAACCCAAATGCGTAGGATTGTTGCCCTTTTACTCTACCTCCCTGATTCAAATTGAACATGTCTGTCATTGGCAAAAGTCAGAAAGACTTTCCCAAGGGACCAATGGGCTCTGTGTTTGATCTAAGCTGGTTGCCCCTGTCTGTAAGGAAGGTTTACCAAGTTAATGCTTATCTATTGCTCAAACATCTTTTTGTATTTCCTTTTCTGAAGATTCAGATCCACTGTTTTACATATTTCTTGGTCCCTGAATAGGAAGATAATTTTCTAAGAGGCCTAAGTCACTCCAGCAAAACCATTTGGTTTGAAGCTGATGATTATAAGCTTATGCTTCCTAGCACCTTATAGTTTGTAAAGAGCTTCTACACATATCAGTTTGCATTGGAGAGTAAAAAACAGTTCTCTGTCTCTCTCTTTCTCTTTCTCTCTCTCCATATATATTATATATATGATCATATACATTATATGTGTTATATATTCATATACATAAAATATGATATACATTATATATGTTATATATTCATATACATAATATATGATATATATTACATATTCATATCCATAATATGATATATATTATATATTCATATCCATAATATATGATATATATTACATATTCATATCCATAATATGATATATATTATATATTCATATCCATAATATATGATATATATTACATATTCATATCCATAATATATGATATGTATTATATGTTCATATCCATAATATATGATATATATGTTCATATCCATAATATATGATATATATTATATGTTCATATCCATAATATATGATATATATTATATGCTCATATCCACAATATATGCTATATATTATATGTTCATATCCATAATATATGATATATATTATATGTTCATATCCATAATATATGATATATATGTTCATATCCATAATATATGATATATATTATATGTTCATATCCATAATATATGATATATATTATATGTTCATATCCATAATATATGGATATATTATATATATTCTTCCCTTCAGACCATTGTGTCTATTCATTTTTATTGTGAATAAAGATTGAAGTGCTTCCTTTTTATTTATTTTATTTTATAATTTGTAATTTTTGAATTTTTAATGGGTTTTTGAAGAACATGTGGTGCTTGGTTGCATGAATAAGTTCTTTAGTAGTGATTTCTAAGATTTTGGTGCCCCCATCACCTGAGCAGTGTACACTGCATCCAATGTGTAGTCTTTTATCCCTCACTCCCCTTTCTCCCAAGTCCCCTAAGTTCAATGTCTCATTCTTATGCCTTTGTGTCCTCATAAGCTTAGCTCCCACTTATGAATGAAAGCATACAATGATTGGTTTTCCATTCCTGAGTTATGAAGTGTTTCCTTTCTTTTGACGATGTTTAGTCATGATTTTGTCTGGTTTGTTTTCATTCTGGTTTCTCTATTTACTTCACATGGCAGTAGACAGGTCTTCAGTTTTAAAGTAAAAAAGTGGGAGAACATGGGCCAGTTTATTTCTATATATATAATTATGTGTTTTATATGTATTGTTTGTACTGAGTTATCTGTTGGTGTAGCATCTCTGCGAGCCTGTGGAGGTCACTGATTCCTCTGGATAGTTCTATCACCTGAGGCTTGAACCAGACAAAATGATGTTGATTTTTTTCCTATTCTATTTTTTTGATGTATTGATGAATTAATGCAAATTCAAATTGTTGATTTTCTAATGTGAGCTTTCCATTATGGTTTTTTTAAATTTTATTTTTATTATAATTTAAGTTTTAGGGTACATATGCACAATGGGCAGGTTTGTTACATATGTATACATGTGCCATGTTGGGGTGCTGCACCCATTAACTCATCATTTAGCATTAGGTATATCTCCTAATGCTATCCCTCCCCCCTCCCCCAACCCCACAATAGGCCCCAGTGTGTGATGTTCCCCGTCCTGTGTCCGTGTGTTCTTATTGTTCAATTCCCACCTATGAGTGAGAACATGTGGTGTTTGGTTTTTTGTCCTTTCGATAGTTTGCTGAGAATGTTGGTTTACAGCTTCATCCATGTCCCTACAAAGGACAGGAACTCATCATTTTTTGTGGCTGCATAGTATTCCATGGTGCATATGTGCCACATTTTCTTAATCCAGTCTATCATTGTTGGACATTTGGGTTGGTTCCAAGTCTTTGCTATTGTGAATAGTGCTGCAATAAACATAAGTGTGCATGTGTCTTTATAGCAGCATGATTTATAATCCTTTGGGTATATACCAAGTAATGGGATGGCTGAGTCAAATGGTATTTCTAGTTCTAGATCCCTGAGGAATCACCACACTGACTTCCACAATGGTTGAACTAGTTTACAGTTCCACCAACAGTGTAAAAGTGTTCCTATTTCTCTACATCCTCTCCAGCACCTGTTATTTCCTGACTTTTTAATGCTCGCCATTCTAACTGGTGTGAGATGATATCTCATGTGGTTTTGATTTGTGTTTCTCTGATGGCCAGTGATGATGAGCATTTTTTCATTTGTCTGTTGGCTGCATAAATGTCTTCTTTTGAGAAGTGTCTGTTCATATCCTTTGTGCACTTGTTGATGGGGTTGTTTGTTTTTTTCTTGTAAATTTGTTTGAGTTCATTGTAGATTCTGGATATTAGCCCTTTGTCAGATGAGTAGGTTGCAAAAATTTTCTCCCATTCTGTAGGTTGCCTGTTCACTCTGATGGTAGTTTCTTTCGCTGTGCAGAAGCTATTTAGTTTAATTAGATCCCATTTGTCAATTTTGGCTTCTGTTGCCACTGCTTTTGGTGTTTTAGACATGAAGTCCTCGCCCATGCCTATGTCCTGAATGGTATTGCCTAGGTTTTCTTCTAGGGTTTTTATGGTTTTAGGTCTAACATGTAAGTCTTTAATCCATCTTGAATTAATTTTTGTATAAGGTGTAAGGAAGGGATCCAGTTTCAGCTTTCTACCTATGGCTAGCCAGTTTTCCCAGCACCGTTTATTAAATAGGGAATGCTTTCCCCGTATCTTCTTTTTGTCAGGCTTGTCAAAGATCAGATAGTTGTAGATATGTGGTATTATATCTGAAGCCTCTGTTCTGTTCCATTGGTCTATATCTCTGTTTTGGTACCAGTACCATGCTGTTTTGGTTACTGTAGCCTTGTAGTACAGTTTGAAGTCAGGTAGCATGATGCCTCCAGCTTTGTTCTTTTGGCTTAGGATTGACTTGGAAATGTGGGCTCTTTTTTGGTTCTGTATGAATTTCAAAGTAGTTTTTTCCAATTCTGTGAAGAAAGTCATTGGTAGCTTGATGGGGATGGCATTGAATCTATAAACTATCTTGGGCAGTATGGCCATTTTCACGATATTGATTCTTCCTACCCATGAGCATGGAATGTTCTTCCATTTGTTTGTATCCTCGTTTATTTCCTTGAGCAGTGGTTTGTAGTTCTCCTTGAAGAGGTCCTTCACATCCCTTGTAAGTTGGATTCCTAGGTATTTTATTCTCTTTGAATCAATTGTGAATGGGAGTTCACTCATGATTTGCCTCTCTGTTTGTCTGTCATTGGTGTATAGGAATCCTTGTGATTTTTGCACATTGATTTTGTATCCTGAGACTTTGCTGAAGTTGCCTATCAGCTCAAGGAGATTTTGGGCTGAGACGATGGGGTTTTCTAGATGTACAATCATGTCATCTGCAAACAGGGACAGTTTGACTTCCTCTTTTCCTAATTGAATACCCTTTATTTCCTTCTCCTGCCTGATTGCCCTGGCCAGAACTTCCAACACTATGTTGAATAGGAGTGATGAGAGAGGGCATCCCTGTCTTGTGCCAGTTTTCAAAGGGAATGCTTCCAGTTTTTGCCCATTCAGTATGATATTGGCTGTGGGTTTGTCATAGATAGCTCTTATTATTTTGAGATACATCCCATCAATACCTAATTTATTGAGAGTTTTTAGCATGAAGCCTTGTTGAATTTTGTCAAAGGCCTTTTCTGCATCTATTGAGATAATCATGTGGTTTTTGTCGTAGGTTCTGTTTATATGCTGGATTACGTTTATTGATTTTTGTATGTTGAACCAGCCTTGCATCCCAGGGATGAAGCCCACTTGATCATGGTGGATAAGCTTTTTGATGTGCTGCTGGATTCGGTTTGCCAGTATTTTACTGAGGATTTTTGCATCGATGTTCATAAAGGATATTGGTCTGAAATTCTCTTTTTTTGTTTTATCTCTGCCAGGATTTGGTATCAGGATGATGCTGGCCTCATAAAATGAGTTAGGGAGGATTCCCTCTTTTTCTATTGATTGGAATAGTTTCAGAGGGAATGGTACCAGCTCCTCCTTGTACCTCTGGTAGCATTCGGCTGTGAATCTGTCTGGTCCTGGACCTTTTTTGGTTGGTAAGCTATTAATTATTGCCTCAATTTCAGAGCCTGTTATTGGTCTACTCAGAGATTCAACTTCTTCCTCGTTTAGTCTTGAGAGGGTGTATGTGTCATGGAATTTATCCATTTCTTCTAGATTTTCAAGTTTATTTGTGTAGAGGTGTTTATAGTATTATCTGATGGTACTTTGTATTTCTGTGGGATCAGTGGTGATGTCTGCTTTATCATTTTTTATTACCTCATTTGATTCTCCTCTCTTTTCTTCTTTATTAGTCTTGCTAGCGGTCTATCAATTTTGTTGATCTTTTCAAAAAACCATCTCCTGGATTCATTGATTTTTTGTAGGGTTTTTTTTTTGTGTCTCTATCTCCTTCTGTTTTGCTCTGATCTTAGTTATTTCTTGCCTTCTGCTAGCTTTTGAATGTGTTTGCTCTTGCTTCTCTAGTTCTTTTAACTGTGATGTTAGGGTGTCCATTTTAGATCTTTCCTGCTTTCTCTTGTGGGCATTTAGTGTTATAAATTTCCTCTACACAGTGCTTTAAATGTGTCCCAGAGATTCTGGTATGTTGTGTCTTTGTTCTCGTTGGTTTCAAAGAACATCTTTATTTCTGCCTTCATTTCGTTATGTACCCATTAGTCATTCAGGAGCAGGTTGTTCAGTTTCCATGTAGTTGAGTGGTTTTGAGTGAGTTTCTTAATCCTGAGTTCTAGTTTGATTGCACTGTGGTCTGAGAGACAGTTTGTTATAATTTCTGTTCTTTTACATTTGCTGAGGAGTGCTTTACTTCCAACTATGTGGTCAATTTTGGAATAGGTGTGGTGTGGTGCTGAAAAGAGTGTATATTCTGTTGTTTTGGGGTGGAGAGTTCTGTAGATGTCTATTAGGTCCTCTTGGTGCAGAGCTGAGTTCAGTTTCTGGATATCCTTGTTAACTTTCTGTCTCATTGATCTGTCTAATGTTGACAGTGGGGTGTTAAAGTCTCCCATTATTATTGTGTCGGAGTCTAAGTCTGTTTGTAGGTCACTTGGGACTTGCTTTATGAATCTGGTGCTCCTGTATTGGGTGCATATATATTTAGGGTTGTTAGCTCTTCTTGTTGAATTGATCCCTTTACCATTATGTAATGGCCTTCTTTGTCTCTTTTGATCTTTGTTGGTTTAAAGTCTGTTTAATCCGAGACAAGGAGTGCAACCCCTGCCTTTTTTTGTTTTCCATTTGCTTGGTAGATCTTCCTCCATCCCTTTATTTTGAGCCTATGTGTGTCTCTGCACGTGAGATGGGTTTCCTGAATACAGCACACTGATGGGTCTTGACTCTTTATCCAATTTGCCAGTCTGTGCCTTTTAATTGGAGCATTTAGCCCATTTACATTTAAGGTTAGTATTATTATGTGTGAATTTGATCCTGTCATTATGATGTTAGCTGGTTATTTTGCTCATTGGTTGATGCAGTTTCTTCCTGGCTTCGATGGTCTTTACATTTTGCATGTTTTTGCAGTGGCTGGTACCGGTTGTTCCTTTCCATGTTTAGTGCTTCTTTCAGGAGCTCTTTTAGGGCAGGCCTGGTGGTGACAAAATCTCTCAGCATTTGCTTGTCTGTGAAGTACTTTATTTCTCCTTCACTTATGAAGCTTAGTTTGGCTGGATATGAAATTCTGGGTTGAAAATTCTTTTCTTTAAGACTGTTGAATATTGGCCCCCACTCTCTTCTGGCTTGTAGAGTTTCTGCCGAGAGATCCACTGTTAGTCTGATGGGCTTCCCTTTGTGGGTAACCCGACCTTTCTCTCTGGCTGCCCTTAACATTTTTTCCTTCATTTCAACTTTGCTGAATCTGACAATTATGTGTCTTGGAGTTGCTCTTCTCGAGGAGTATCTTTGTGGCGTTCTCTGTATTTCCGGAATTTGAATGTTGGCCTGCCTTGCTAGATTGGGGAAGTTCTCCTGGATAATATCCTGCAGAGTGTTTTCCAACTTGGTTTCATTCTCCCCATCACTTTCAGGTACACCAATCAGACGTAGATTTTGTCTTTTCGCATAGTCCTGTATTTCTTGGAGGCTTTGTTCATTTCTTTTTATTATTTTTTCTCTAAACTTCTCTTTATGCTTCATTTCATTCATTTCATTTTCCATCGTGGATAATCTTTCTTCCAGTTGATCGCATCAGTTAATGAGGCTTGTGCACTCGTCACATAGTTCTCGTGCCATGGTTTTCAGCTCCATCAGGTCTTTTAAGGACTTCTCTGCATTGGTTATTCTAGTTAGCCATTCGTCTAATCTTTTTCAAGGTTTTTAACTTCTTTGACGTGGATTCAAACTTCCTCCTTTAGCTCGGAGAAGTTTGATCGTCTGAAGCCTTCTTCTCTCAAGTAATCATAGTCATTCTCCATCCAGCTTTGTTCCATTGCTGGTGGGGAGCTGCGTTCCTTTGGAGGAGAAGAGGTGCTCTGGTTTTTAGAATTTTCAGTTTTTCTTTTCTGTTTTTTCCCCATCTTTGCAGTTTTATCTACCTTTGGTCTTTGATGACGGTGATGTACAGATGGGTTTTTGGTGTGGATGTCCTTTCTGTTTGTTAGTTTTCCTTCTAACAGTCAGGACCCTCAGCTGCAGGTCTGTTGGAGTTTGCTGGAGGTCCACTCCAGACCCTGTTTGCCTGGGTATCAGCAGCGGAGGCTGTAGAACAGCAGATATTGGTGAAGAGTAAATGTTGCTGCTTAATTGCTCCTCTGGAAGTTTTGTCTCAGAGCAGTATCTGGCTGTGTGAGATTTCAGTCTGCCCCTACTGGGGGGTGCCCCCGAGTTAGGCTACTCATGGGTCAGGGACCCACTTGAGGAGGCAGTCTGTCCATTCTCAGATCTCAAGCTGCATGCTGGGAGAGCAACTACTTTCTTCAAAGCTGAGTTGGAAATGCAGGAATCATCGATCTTCTGCGTTGTTCATGCTGGGAGCTGTAGACTGGAGCTGTTCCCAATTGGCCATCTTGTCTAGACTTCCATTATGGTTTTGAATTTGCATTAGAAAGCCACAAAATCAACATTTTTAAACAGGCTTCCAATAATGGTGATTTTCATAATGAAAGTTTCATTTGAGGTCGAGGTTGTTTGACTAATTTGATACTTGCTTAGAATACTTGCCTATTTATTCTGTATTCTGTAATTTTTATAAGAACCAGTTATATAATTTCATCTTAAAAATACAATTGCTTTTTAGGGGCCAACATCTTTGTTCAATAAAATAAAGGCATTGTGGCAGATTTTTCCTTTATCCCAGATATTAATATTAATTCAATTAAACCAGAAAACCTACAATGTATTTCATTCATGAAATAAAATGTGCTGCTTTTATAGTGCTCTCACAAGATTTTTAAATGTCAGTAACTCAAAAATAAGGGTAGTTTGCTCTGTCTCATACTATGATTATAGTACAAGCACAGTGTTTCAGCATTTCAGCACCTTGTAATACTCTGATAGAATATTTTGAGGGAAAGTCCTTTTTTTTTTTTTTTTTTTTTTTTTTGGTGACGGAGTATCAGTCTGTCACCCAGACTGGAGTGCAGTGGTATGATCTCGGCTCACTGCAAGCTCTGCCTCCTGGGTCCATGCCATTCTCCTGCCTCAGTCTCCTGAGTTGCTGGGACTACAGGCACCTGCCACCATGCCCAGCTAATTTTTTTTTTTTTTTGTATTTTTAGTAGTGACGGAGTTTCACTGTGTTAGCCATGATGGTCTCAATCTCTTGACCTCGTGATCTGCCTGCCTCGGCCTCCCAAAGTGCTGGAATTACAGGCATGAGACACCGTGCCCAGCTGTGAAACTCTTTTTAAATGCAGCTATCTCTTCTACTAAGTCTGCGAGCTTCTTGAGGGTAAAGATGTTGTCTTATTTACTTGTTATTCCTTTGAGTCCTTTATTAGTAACAATTGTGGTCTAGGAATAGCAAAGATTATAAGGAATAAGAAGTAAGTAAGCTTAATTTGGAAAAAAATAATAAGCAAATTTTTCTTTTTGAAACCACTCCACTGTAAGATTATTTGGATAACTTTTTCTCTACATGTGTTTTGTGACGTTTTATTCTTCCTTTCTCCAGTTACAAGATAGTGGACTTGAACACAAGTAAATAAAATAATGGGATGCTACAATTCTAACTTAAAGTGCTTAGGTTCTGGTCAGTCTTCTGAGAAGTTCATTATCCACAGAAGGTGACTAATGTGGTTTGGCTGTGTCCCCACCCGAATCTCATCTTGAATTGTAGCTCCTGTAATTCCCACACGTTGTAGGAGGGACTCCATGGGAGACAATTGAATCGGGGGGTGGTTTCACCCTTACTGTTCTCATGAATAAGTCTCACAAGATCTGATGGCTTTATAAGGGGAAACTGCTTTGACTTGGCTGTCATTATCTGCTTCTCTGCCACCATGTAAGATGTACCTTTTGCTTTTCACCATGATTGTGAGGCCCCCCACAACCACATGGAACTGTGAGTCCATTAAATCTCTTTTCTTTATAAATTACCCAGTCTCAGGTATGTCTTTATCGGCAGCATGAAAACTGACTAACACAGTAAATTGGTACTGGGAGAGTGGGGTGCTTCTATAAAGATACCCAGACATGTGGATACCCAGATATGTTGAACTGGGTAACAGGCAGAGATTGGAAGAGTTTGGAGGGCTCAGAAGAAGACAGGAAAATATGGGAAAGTTTGGAGCTTCCTAGAGACTTATTGAATGGCTTTGACCAAAATGCTGATAATGATATGGACAATGAAATCAAGGCTGAGGTTGTCTCAGATGTAGATGAAGAACTTTTGGGAACTGGAGTAAAGGTGACTCATGCCATGTTTTAGCAAAGAGACTGGCAGCACTTTGCTCCTTCCCTAGAGATTTGTGGAACTTTGAACTTGAGGGAGATGAATTAGGGCATCTGGAGAAAGAAATTTCCAAGCAGCAAAGCATTCAAGAGGTGACTTGGGTGCTGCTAAAAGCATTCAGTTTTAAAAGGGATATAACATAAAAGTTCAGAAAACTTGCAGCCTGATGATGTCATAGAAAAGAAGAACCCATTTTCTGAGGAGAAATTCAAGCTGGCTGCAGAAATTTGCATAAGTAACAAGGAGCCAAGTGTTAATCACCAAGACAATGGGGGAAATGTCTCCAGGGCATGTCAGAGACCTTTGTGGCAGCTTCTCCCATCACAGACCCAGAGGCCTCAGAAGAAAAAGTGGTTTTGTGGCTGAGGTCCAGGGCCCTCCTGCTGTGTGCAGCCTACCAGCCACTCCAGTCATGGCTAAAAGGGGCCAATAGAGCCCAGACTGTGGCATCAGAGAGTGCAAACACCAAGCCTTGGCAGCTTCCATGTGGCATTGAGACTTCAGGTGAACAGAAGTCAAGAACTGAGGTTTGGGAACCCCTGCCTAGATTTCAGAGGATGTATGGAAACCCCTGGATGTCCAGGCAGAAGTTTGCTGCAGAGATGCAGCCCTCATGGACACCTTCTACTAGGGCAGCCCAGAAGAGAAATGTGGGGCTGAAGCCCCCACACAGAGTCTCCACTGGGGCACTGCCTGGTGGAACCATGAGAAAAGTCACTATCCTCCAGGCCCCAGAATGGTAGATACACTGACTGCTTACACCGTGTATCTGGAAAAGCCTCAGACACTCAACACCAGACCATAAAAGCAGCTGGGAGGGAGGCTATACCCTGCAAATCCACAAGAGCAAAGCTGCCCAAGATCATGGGAACCCACCTCTTGTATCAGTATTGGGGGAACCTGCCCCAATATTTCAATGTAGGTTCTTTCTATTTTCCATAAGTGTTGGCCGGATAAGCCCACACCTCTAATCCACTTGTTTCTTTGTTCTGGCATAATAAGCATTGCATGGAAGTTTCAAGAACATGCACATGAGACGGAGTCAGCATAGAAGTGACAGGAAAAGTATGTTTAGATAAGGGAAACTGAGGTTGAGGAGGTAGGACTGGTATGAGAGCATGAGAAAGGGGCATTGGGGGAGGGCCTGCAAAATTATAGGTAAATTGTAGTTTGGTCCCGGAGCCATTAGATGGCTCCAGAGGCAAAGGCTGCAAAGGTTTGAAGAGGGAAGAGTTAGCATAGATATGGTCCTGGGCTGTCCGAGTCGGGGCCGTGGGAGTTGCAAGTAGTGGCTCTTCATGAAAAGAAATAAGATCATCGGGGGTGATGTTAAGCCAAAGTCACCGGAGTTAGATATTGAATCCTCAGTATCATCAGGTGGGGAAGGAGTAGGTGAAGGGGGAGGCTGAGCAGATAACGAAGGCCGAGTGGGAGAGGAAAGCTGAGGAAGAGGTAGAGGGTCACCAGATTCAGAAAACTGTGGTAACTGCAGGGGGCCACAGGATTGGTATGTCATTAGGACGGCATGTACCAAGGCCCAATCACCCCAAAGAGTGATGGGAACATAATTTCTTGTTGGGAACAGTTCCCGGAATTTTGCACCAACACAATCCCATAGTTCCACATCTAATGTTCCCTTTTCAGGAAACCAAGGACAGTGTTCTTCCATCGCCCTGAATAGGGTGACCATATTTTTCATGGGTACCTGAACTCCCCCCTGTTTAACAGGAGTTTAATATAGCAGATATAAGCACAACGTTTAGACTCTACATGACCCATAGTTACACTGGACAAGACACAGAGAACTCACCAATCATCAGGAAGCCAAACAAGCATTTCTGTGAACTGGACTGATGAACATTTCTGTGCACCTACCAAGGGGAATCGGGTTCCCACATGCACTTAGGAAAAAGAAAACCATGTTGGTGCACCAGATATTGGGGGAAACTGCCCCCAGTATTTCAATGTAGGTTCTTTCTATTTTCCATAAGTGTTGGCTGGCTGAGAAATAAAGAAAGACAGTACAAAGAGAGGAATTTTACAGCTGGGCAGCCAGGGGTGACATCACATATCGGTGGGACCATGATGCCCGCCTGAGTCTCAGACCAGTAAGTTTTCATTAAGGGTTTCAAAAGGGGAGGGGTTGTAAGAACAGGGAGTAGGTACAAAGATCACATGCTCCAAAGGGCAAAAAGCAGAACTGCTAATAAGGGTCTAACAAAGATCACATGCTTCTGAGGGAACAGGACAAAGGGAAAAAGCAGAACCACTGATAAGGGTCTATGTTCAGCGGTGCACATATTGTCTTGATAAACATCTTAAACAATAGAAAACAGGGTTCGAGAGCAGAGAACCAGTCTGACCACAAATTTACCAGGGTGGAGTTTTTCTCCACCCTAGTAAGCCTGAGGGTACTGCAGGAGACCAGGGTGTATCTCAGTCCTTATCTCAACTGCGTAAAACAGACATTCCCAGAGACGTCATTTATAGACCTCCCCCCAGGGATGCATTCCTTCCCCAGGGTATTAATATTAATATTCCTTGCTAGGAAAAGAATGTAGTGATATCTCTCCTACTTGCACATCCTTTTACAGACTCTCTGCAAGAAGAAAAATATGGCTCTTTTTGCCCAACCCTGCAGGGAGTCAGACCTTATGGTTGTCTTCCCTTGTTCCCTAAAAATCGCTGTTATTCTGTTCTTTTTCAAGGTGCACTGATTTCATATTGTTCAAACACACATGTTTTACAATCAATTTGTACAGTTAACACAATTATCACAGTGGTCCTGAGGTGGCATATATCTTCAGCTTATGAAGATAACAGGATTAAGGGATTAAAGTAAAGACAAGCATAAGAAATTATAAAAGTATTATTTGGGAACTGATAAAAGTCCATTAAATCTTCACAATTTATGTTACTCTGCTGCAGCTCCAGCCGATCCCTCCGTTTGGGGTCCCTGATTTCCCACAACATATCAGTGTGACCTGTATATGAGACATGGGGTAAAAGGAGATTATTTTGGAGCTTCAAGATTTGACTGCCCTGCTGGATTTCAGACTTGCATGAGGCCTTTAGCCTCTTTGTTTTGGCCCATTTCTCCCATTTGGAGCCATGTATTTATTCAATGTACTTCTGCGGTATCTAGGAAGTAACTAACTTGCTTTTGATTTTACAGGTTCATAGGCAGAAGGGACTTGCCATGTCTCAGATATGACTTTGGACTGTGGACTTTGGGTTAATGCTGAAATGAATTAAGACTTTGGGGGACTATTGGGAAGGAATGATTGGTTTTGAAATGTGAGGACTTGAGATTGGGGATGAGCCTGAGGTGGAATGATATGGTTTGGCTGTGTCACCACCCAAATCTCTTCTTGAATTGTAGCTTCCATAATTCCCTTGTGTTGCGGGAGGGACTGGGTGAAAGATAATTGAATCATGGGGGTGGTTTTCCCCACACTGTTCTCGTGGTAGTGAATAAGTCTCATGAGATCTCATGGTTTTACAATGGGAAACCCCTTTTTCTTGGCTCTTATTCTCTGCTTGCGTGCCACCATGTGAGATGTGTCTTTTGCCTTCTGCCGTGATTATGAGCACTCCCTGGGCATGTGAAACTGAGTCCATTACACCACTTTTTCTTTATAAATTACCCAGTCTTGGGTATGTCTTTATTGGCAGCATGAAAATGGACTAATACAGTGACACTTCCTGTAATTCTGATTTCATAAATTACATAGGCAGCATTGGAACATTTATTACCTCTCTGTATTTTTTCCTTTATAATTTGACTCATAACCATTATTTTACATATACTCGGCTGGGGGTGCAGGCAGGGCAGAGGAAAGAGAACATGTTCTTAATTCAGTTACAAGTCAGTTTTGGAAGTAAAGTGAAATGACCTCCAGATTAGATGAGTTTTAGAACACAAAATTGAGTCATGAATATTTGTTTGTCAAAGAGCATTGACTTCTTTGTAAGATATAGTTCGGGGTATAATTCAACCAGAGAGTATTTGGGCTGCATATTTGTAACCTTAAGTGGATTCTTCAGTTAGTATATAATCTTTCAAGGAAAATTTGGAAGATCTCCTACATTTAGTCACCAACAATGGGATTGAACTACACCCAATCAAACCCCATTATTACACCTGATCAAAAAATATTCCAATGTGAAGTGAGAATGCTGTTGAGAAAAGACAAGACAGGTAGGGTTTGCATGTTTAATATCTACTAATCTACATTGCACATAGTCAGATTAAGACACACAGGTTATGTAGAATTTTAAAGTTTAAAAAACACATCCAGGATATATTTATTGCCCTCCTTCTGTCTGAAGGAAAAATACTTTTTTATTATAAAGAAGGCAGAACATAATTCTTCAGAATACCTTATGATAATCCAAGACAGTATGAAACACTCTGATCTTTAACGGTGGCACTTGTGTAATCAGAGTATATGTATTTATTTTGGTTTGTATGAAAAACATAGATATTTTGAGGTCTTTTTACATAGTTACTTTTGTTCTATAAATGGCACCCTGAAATATGGTGGAGAATTTCCAAATTTTAGTTTTCTTGTCAAAAGTGACACTGTGTTTATACAATAGTCAGAGTACCATACAGAGCAAAGAGCAAACTACTTCTATTTTTGAATAACTGATATTAAAAAACCTCAGGAAATCTTTATAAAAGAAATGAATTTTATTTCATGAATCAAAGATATTTTAGTTTTTCTGGTTTAGCTGATAAGATTAACATGTGAGATAGTGGAAAAACCTACCTCAATGCCTTTATTTCATTAAACAAGAGTTGACAACATAGAATCTAGCCTACAATTAGAAGAGACTGCCTTTGGTTTCAGTGACATAATATTGGATTTCAGTGTCACTATTTTCCCAGCTTTTATGTACTAGTTAAGCCAAGCAAAATTGCTACTGGAAGTTAGGCTTATTTTGACAGTAAATATGCACTAGATTGAAACAAAGCCCTTATCTTTCAATCCGCAATAAGGGATCAGGCAAGCAATAGGGGTTGTTGTATTTCTTATATGATGATGTCTTCAGTGAATAAAAGTTTAGTATTTCATTTACTAATATTACCCATTGGCACTGATTTACTTTAAAAATGACCCACATTATACTTTTGGAAGAAAATTTTCAAATCTATCTGTGGTATCTAGACATAAGTAGCTGACTTAAATAATTATTCTTGAACTTTTTGAGTAGCTATGACTTTAGTAAGCTTATGGATTCCGTTCATTATTTATTACTATTTTTAGTAAAGTTCAACACAACCTAAAAGACAGACACAGTGAATGTGGGTATCCTGTTTAGCCAAGGGCTGGGCTGACAGTGGGTATATGAGAGAAAGCTGTGCTGGGAATGGTTTATACTCCCAGAGTTTGTTGTAGCAAAGGAAACATGAGATTTTCTGTGGACCATAATTAGGATATGAGGAAAAAGACAGGTACTTGAGCTCTGGAAGAGTTATAGGTCCCAAACAGGGAGTGGCTTGTGGGCTAGACCTTTAAAATCAGGGGCTGAGGGGGAAACTAAATAGCTTTCTAAAGAAGAAATCTCCAGTTAAGAGCTCTTTGTTAATGAGTGGGCTCCTGAAGAATGAATAATGTCGTCTATGCACAGAAGATCCAGTGCTGGATGCCCAGGCAGCCACAGTGCTAGAACCCAGTGGCACTGTCAACTGAGACTTTTCTTGTTCTTACCTCTCCTTTCCCAGTGACAATTCCTTTGGTACAAAGCAGTGGTCTGGGTAGAGGGAAAAATGGTACCTAGATACAGGACAAGGTAGAATAGACAAGAATCTAATCACACTCCCTTTTTCATGACAGGATTTGAATCAAGAGCCATGATTTCATGTTATAGAAAACTGTACATTCTTCAATTAATGAAAATGAAGAGCTTGTTGACTAAATATTATTGAAGAAATTCATTATCTGTGAGAACACGAAAAATTTGCGACCTATCCCAAATTTCAAGCAAGCAGTGGAGGAGAACTAACTTGACAGCATGTTGAAACATGCATTGGAGAAAAAGTGTAAGGTCGTTGGAAACTGCTATTTTTTGGTGGAGCAATTACATTTACAGAGCATTTTGCAATGTACAAAGCTTTACATGAAAATTTACAATTTGTATTTTTTGTGTTTCTTATAGTCACTAGAAAGGTAAATAAGTCAGGGTTTGCCCAATGTCCCATCAACTCTAAATAGTAAAGGGAAGAGGAGTTCAGATGTCTGGCTCCTAGGCAATCTCTCTTCATTTCAGTTAGCTGCTTCTTCTGACTACCTGTCTTAATTTTCTCCGTGCTGTTATTCTTTCACGATATGCTTACCACATTTGATCTAACACTTAGTATGGTGTGTGGTACATAACAGGAGCTCAATGAATACGTGTTGAATGAATAACTGGATGAATGAATAAATAAATGAGTAGATAAGTGAGTGTGTTCATTCGTGTTCAAGACACTGGAGTCTGAGTTGGTGGTTACATTTAGCACCTTTAGCAGGGTTGCTGTAACATCCCTGATACATACTTTCTTTCAGAAGATGGTAATTTGGATCATTTTGCCTCTTTTATTCTATGATTTGACAAGCATTTAGTTTTTTCGAGTACTATTTTTTGCTTTGTTTGAGGATGTTTATTTCATTTTGAGAAGCTAATATCTTGTAAGGATGGGTACACTGGGAATTACAAAGTGATCTGCAGTTTTATTTTGCTTATATTTGAGTTTAAGAAATCTCCTAAATAGGAAAATTGAAAAGACACTCTTATAGTTTTACATGATACATGAACCAGACCCCTCTATTTCATAAGCTACTCTTATACATGCTATCTTCATAATTAGTTTCTTTATTATCAGACATTAAGAAAAGTTTGAAAGGCTCAAAAATCTTCCCTGATATTTTTCATTTTCTACAACAGTAGGCCCACAGTGATCTAGGTGATGACATTTATGAATCCTGTATGTAGTTTTCAACTTCCCTAAGAGATATTTACATTTTTTCCAACTTAATTTATTCACTTGTCCTGCTCAATGTGTTGGTATAAATATTGATTTAATTCTCATTATATTTTCACTTTGGACTTGTCATTCTGTGCTGAATTGGAATTTTCAATCTTAATGCCATACATGAATATTTACGTGGATTGTTGGATTGCAAAAAGGAGCTGGAAAAGAAACTATCATCAGAGCAAACCGACAACCTACAATGGGAGAAAATTTTTGCAACCTATCCAATTAACAAAGGTCTAATATCGAGAGTCTACATCTATGAGGAAGTTAAACAAGCTATAGGAAAAACAGCCCCATTAAAAAGTGGGTAAAGGACATGAATAGACACTTCTCAAAAGAAGACATTTATGCGGTCAACAAACATGAAAAAAAGCTTAACATCACTGATCGTTAGGGAAATGCAAATGAAAACTACAATGAGATACTATCTCACATCAGTCAGAATGGCCTTTATTAAAAAGCCAAAAAACAACAGATGCTGGCAAGGCTGTGGAGAAATAGAAACACTTTTACACTGTTAGTGGACATGTAAATCAGTTAAACCATTGTGGAAGACAGTGTGGTGATTCCTAAAAGACCTAGAACCAGAAATACCTTTTGACCGAGTAATCTCATTACTGGGTATATATCCAAAGGGCTATAAATCCCTCTATTATTATTATTATTATTTGAGATGGAGTCTCACTCTGTCTCCAGGCTGGAGTGCAGTGGCATGATATCAGCTCACTGCAACCTCCACCTCCCAGGATTAAGCAATTATCTTGCCTCAGCTTCCTGAGTAGTTGGGACTACAGGCGCACACCACCACGCCCAGCTAATTTTTTTTTTTTTTTTTGTATTTTTAGTAGAGACGGGGTTTCACCATGTTGGCCAGGATGGTCTTGATCTCTTGACATCATGGTCTGCCCTCCTCGACCTCCCAAAGTGCTGGGATTACAGATAAGAGCCACTGCACTTGGCCATAACTCATTCTATTATAAAGATACATGCACACATATGTTCATTGCAGCACTCTTCACAATAGCAATGACATGGAATCAATCCAAATGCCCATCAGTGAAAGACTGGATAAAGAAAATGTGGTACATATATACCATAGAATAGTATGCAGCCATAAAAAGGAATAAGGTCATGACCTTTGCAGGAACAGATGGAACTGGAAGCCATTATCCTCAGCAAACTAACACAGGAACAGAAAACCAAATACTGAATGTTCTCACATCTAAGTGGGAGCTGAACAATGAGAACACTTGGACATAGAGAAGGGAACAAAACACACTGAGGCCTGTCAGTAGTGGGGAGTAGAAGGGGAGAGGATCAGGAAAAATAGCTAATTCACACTGGGCTTAATACTTAGGTGATGGGTTGATAGATGAAGCGAACCACCATGGCACATGTTTACCTATGTAACAAAGCTGCACATCCTGCACATGTACCCTGGAACTTAAAATAAAATAAAAATAAAAGAATAAAGGAGCTGGGTTTTTGGATTAAAACAGTTGTTGGATTCAAAAGAAGACAGGCAGGACTGTATGCACATGGTAAATGCTGCTAGGGAAACAATTCCTTAGTAAACATTTTTAATTGTGGTTGAATATGAATCAAGGTAGTTTTCACAAAGAAATAGTACCACTGGAATGAATGTATAGTTTTTTTTAATATAAATGCAGAATGATACCATGTGGACTATGCACTTCAACAATAACTTTTAGTAATTGCAATCATATCAAGTCTGCAGTTAAAGGGATTGCTTATGTGTCCATTTTCATATATACTAAAAGGGTGCATTCACTCAGTGACTTTTCACACAATAACTAGATGACCCTTATCTTGTCATTATTTAAATAATTAATGAGTTTATATACTTAACAAGTAAGCATTGATTCATTGTGGTATAGGAGAAAAAGAATGTAGACAGATTTAGTTTTAATTCTTTTTAAACTACAAAATTTGGAGCGAATTACTATCAGTAAGCATCAGTCTCCTAATGATAATATTTATGCTGTATGTGTAAAATATTAGGTTAAAAATGATTACATCGGGTAATTCAAATTTACTATGTCCATAGTAGAACAGATTATCTCTGAGGGGTGCTTGACAAAATCAGATGTGATTTTTTAAACAATAAGGTAGAAATTTTAGGATACAAAGAAATCTAGAGACCAGCGAAAAATATTTATTCTACTCCTATTTTTTTATTCTATGCTCAAAACAATATTATACAACACCGAGGTGTTAACTCACTGGTTTTATCCTTCTTGTTATACATTCTTAAGGATAGTAATTCTTTCTGGAATTTAAAGAGACTTGACTTCCCATTTTTGAATATGGGCATATTATAGAGTTTTCCCCATCACCAGTTCATTTTGAAGACCCTGCAGAGGACTTTTTACCAGTTGACCACTTCCTGTAGGGCAGAAATGACTGACCTTCAGGCCAGTTTAATGGGCTACTCTTTCACTGTTCTGAAGTTGTTTTTGAAAAGTATTTTCTTACAGGTAATTTCCTTTGGTAGCAAGGTGAATTTCAAGGAAGGGACACAGAGATTTGGGTTGAGAAGAATTTACAACCATAATTTAATATTTCTACATTTTAAATTCCCCAAGAACAGGAAACATGATTAAAATATGATGAGAATTAAGGAGCATTTCACAGTACAGGGAGTCAGCAAGATTATCATCTTTCCCCCAAATATTTTTATGCTCAAAGTTTTTTGGTGTAATCATTTTTTTATAATCCCTCAGACTAAAAACTTCAGGGCTATCCTCAACTTTTTGAGACCCTACATCTACATCTAATTGGTTGCCAACTTATGCTACTTTAAATCCCTGTACTACAATTTATTGATTATATGAAAGATAAAAATCACTACCTTCGGGTCATGCATGTAATAAAATGTGACAGTAAAATCATCCTCAGAAAGTGGTATAAATGGCATTGGTCTATAATCTTATAAATGTGCAAAGATTTTAGAAATCTTACTTCAGCCACATGAACTCTGTTTTAAAAATATTCTACATAGGTATCAGCCTGTGGTCTCCACAGAAAAATGGGGGATAAAGCTTGTGTTCAATGCTTTATAGAGAATAAAGGGAAGTGAAGTAGAATAGGAGAAAAAGCAAATAAAAGATGGTGCTTGCAAACTGGCTAGCATCCTGACATAAGAAAGACTTGCTCCTAGGTCGCAGGTTATGTCTTTACAGAGTCTTTGCGGGATCCTTGAAACCTTGATTAGTTTATCTTCTTGTATTTTGTCTCCCATTGAGCAATGTTAACTCTCCTGTATCTGTAGATTATGTTGCCCAGCCCTCTCAACCACTCCCAGGCAGCTGCAATGAAGCTCAGAACAGGACTTGCCAGGCACTGGAATTGCTACAGTTCCCACTAAGGTGGGTGAGAAGGAGGCTGTGACAAAGTATGGCTCTTGACCACAGCTAATAGTATTAGGATATGAAGCAATACAGGGAAAGACCGGGGTTCCTCAGTGCCAAGGGAATTAGGAGGGGCGTGAACTGTGTTTGCTACATCAATTCAGGATTATATTATTTTTGACATGTTTGTGATCCAGTAAACTGAATTTTGCCAACACAACAGTCTGTATCATCATTGCTCATTAAATGCCAGAGAAGCAGGAAGAGAAACAATTAGGGATGTTGATTTCTAAGTATAACAAATGAAATAATGATGTTAGAGGAAGACAAAGGAAATGGAAATCAGATGAGTAGTTCACTATTTGCTGCGCAGTATGGAAACACTTTCTGAATGCTAGTTACTGGTTTTCACAGCAGAATGAATTTAAGCAGAAGATAAACATTAACATGATACTTCACCACATTTAAAGACATCATTGTTGGGCTGGGTGCAGTGTCTCACGCCTGTAATCGCAGCACTTTGGGAGGTCAAAGTGAGCAGACTGCTTGAACTCAGCAGTTCAAAACTTGGGCAACATGGTGAAACTCGGTCTCTACTAAAAATACAAAAATTAGCTCTGCCTGGTGGCATGCGTCTGTAGTCCCAGCTACTCAGGAGGCTGAGGTGGGAGGATTGCTTGAACCAGGGAGGCAGAGGTTGCAGTGAGCCAAGATCATGACACTGGACTCCAGCCTGGGAAAGAGAGTGAGATCCTGTCTCAAAAAAAAAAAAAAAAAAAAAAAAAAGACATCATTAGGACAATGAAAATGTTTAAACATTAATAAAATTATCTTCAAAAATGTTGTCAAAATCTTCATAAGGAAGATAATCTGGAAGCTCAATAAAGAGAACTTCAGTGATTCAATGCTTTCCTCCATTTTGATCAACCCAGTGAAAATCAGGATGTATTATTTTATGTTTTTAATGCTGTTCTATGCCATTTAATAGCAGAAACTTAAGTTTGGAACCACCTGCTGGATGTTTGAAACTAATGTTTTTCACTACAATTAATAAAAAAATATTCAGGGGACTTAGTAACTCAGCTCATAAAATAACAAAAAATAAATTTTAGAATAAGTATAAAATGAAACCATTGTTTTCTGGGATTGACTTGTGCAGAATCATTGCGAATTTGGTTCATAAATATTAATTGGTCTGTCACTGTATATATATGTATACATACATCATTTCCTCATTTGCATGTATATATGCAAAGACAAGGTGAATTAATACAGAGTAGCTGCTTAGCTTTTAAAATATTGTACAAATGGAAAACTAAAAACCATTCAAACTAGATCAATTGCATGCAAGATATAAAATAATCTACATTTATTTGAAAGCTACTATGTATAAAATAATGAAGTAGGCTTCAAACCCAAAAATGAAAGTCATAAATTAGTATGGCTTTCATTAAAATACTTAAGGAAATTTTTAAAAAACGTGAAGTTGACTTGTCTAAATTGGAAAAAGGATTCTAATATCTAACATATATATGTGTTGAATGCCACTAAATTTAAGAACATTTTTGGAAAGAATGTGGCATATTTTATATAAAATAATATCGCATATTTTTATATAAAGAGAGAGTACTCATTTTAGTATTTAAAGCTACATTTATAAACACATTATTCACCTATTGCTAGCAATAGTAACAAGGATATATTTCTGGTATTGTGTTTAGTAGTACACCAGTACAATTTTCCACACGGTTTTGTGGTGTAGGTCTTCCTTTGTGAACTATACTTGTTAAGAGTGTCATTGGAGAGTGCAAACGAACCTTCCAAAATCACAAATACATGGGACAAGGTCAACATACATTTTTGTTGAGATTATATCAATTCACATTCATAAATAGGAAAAAGAATGAAATGGTGAAATAAAGTTACAATTAGAGGAGCTAAACTTGATCAGGCTCCTAGGCAGAACTTGTTTGTCTTCCCAGTCAACCTTGGTTACTAAACAAATTTCCTCATATTTCTGAAAATTTCTCACCTCACATCATTATCTACTCTGAAGTTCCACTTGTTTTTTGCTCATTCAAACTGTATTTATTGAATGACTAACATATGTCAGGCACTCTACTAAGAGCTACAAAAGATAATAAAATGACTACCAAGTGCACCTCTGACTTCCAGAGATTTAACTTTCATTGGGGAGGAAGGTACATGTAATTCTTGGGTGACGTTTCAGGACAATTCCTCGTTTATATAGTAGTATAAAGTAGTTTCATAGTTGCTTTCCTCATAGCTCAAAATCCTGCTATTGTTTGTGATTAATATTATGGCCTACTTTTCCATCTAAATTATAAATGTTTCCAGCTAAGGGACTATATCAGAGATGTCAATTCATGGTTCCAACCCGCAGCCCTTTCTAAGCAGACTGGGTAGATTCCGTCCTACCCAGAGTCCCAGTCTCTAAGGCAGAGCGTTTTATATACCTCTGCATACAAATGTGTGCATTGCTTCCTGCCAAAATAGTTTCTGTATTGTCAAAGGAAAACAAGGAAATACATATTTCATTACTAGTGTAATGTGCAAGAATTCTTCCATGTTGTATTTGCACCATTTGGTGAATATCTGTTCTAATTTCACTAGTGCAGTCCAAAGTATCTCACTTGTTCTCAAGAAACCGGTTCTGAAATCTATGAAGGTTGCAATTCAAATTGCAAGAAAATTTACGGCAGTGACAGAATAATTTGTGACAAGCTAACTAATCAAAGTGCCAATTTCTTTTCCTTTTTCTCTATTCTGATCTCATGTCCATTCACTGAGGAAATATCTGAAACACAGAATATCAGCAGTTTATTTGTTAATAATAAACAGAAACCTTTAGTACTCGATCGACCAAGACTTGATGAGGAAATTCAGACACTAACTGGAGACCCATGTTAATGAGTTATAGAGGTTGACTTGATATGTCGAGTATGTCATCTGACTTGTTTTTAGTAATAGCTGAAGCTGATCAACTAGTAAACACTACATAGATATTTGCATATGTGGCAATTACTATACAAATTTAAAATTTTCAATTGTTTATTTTAAATACTTCATGTTGATGGATTACCGTTTTATAATAGATTAACATTAAAATGTCATTAATGACAACTAATTTTGTTTTTTAGACAGTATATCACTATTGTCCAGGCTGGTCTCAAACTCCTGAGCTCAAGCTATGCACCAGCTTCAGCATTTTGACTAGTCAGTGCTATAGGTGTGCACCACTGAGTCCAGCTTCAGCTAGTATTTTTGAGAGATTGTTAATTCCCAATATAATGAAAGATTTATTGGTAGTGTCTCATTTACTACTCACAACACTGAAAGGACTGTACAATATTACTTTTATTTTATAGATTAGAAATCTGAGGTTTAAATAATTTAAATAAATTCCCCAATGTCACATCCTAAGTGACAAAACCAAGAAGTAGACTCAAGATATCAGTACTTAGATCATGAATTTAACTTTGTAGTTTGGAAAAAATAAATAAAACTCACAGAAAAGTTATAAAGGTAATGCAACTATCTCTCATAGATATTTCACCTAAATTCTCTAATTATTAAAATTTTGTCACACTTATTATATCATTCTCTCTTTCTTCACACATGTGCACACACACACACACATACAGACATTAGTGGTATTTAATTTAATTGTTGAACCATTTGATAGTATGTCACAGAAATTATGTCCCTTTACTCCTAAATATTTTACTGGGTATTTTCTAAGAAAGACATTTTCTTTTCTCTTTTTTTAAGTTCCAAAATCAAATTTGTATTTATTTTTTAAATTTGTGGCAAAAATATACAACATAAAATTTATCCTCAAAACAACCTTTTAAGTGCACAGTATGGTATTGTAAACTGTAAATAAAATGAACTACGAACAATCTTTAAACTCTTCCATCTTGCATGACTGAAACTGTATACCCAGTACCTCTCCTCTTCCCGGCACCCAGAAACCACCATTCTACTTTCTGTTTCTATGAGTTCAACTATTTTAGATACCCCATGTAAATGGAATCATATAGTATTTATCCATCTATCAATGACTTATTTCACTTAGCACAGTGTCCTCAGGGTTGTTCTATGTTGTAGTATGTAAAAGAATTTCCTTCTTTTTAATAGATGAGTAATATTCATTTGGGTTTTTATACCACATTTTCTTTATCCATTCATCCATCAATGAACATTTAGTTTGTTCCCACCTCTTGTGTATTGAGAATAACACTGCAATGAAGATGGAAGTTCAAATATCCCTTTGAGATCCCAATTTTAATTATTTTAGATAAATATTCAAAAATGAAATTGCTGTATCACATGGTAGTTCTATTTTTAATTTTTGGAAGAAACTCTAAACTGATTTCCATAGCACCTGAACCATTTTATATTCCCAGCAACATTGCATAAGAGTTCTAATTTCTCCCCACCCGTGCCAACACATGTTTATTTCTAGCTTTTTGTTTGTTTGTTTGTTTTGAGACAGGGTCTCACTCTGTTACCCAGGTTGGAATGAAGCGGCATGATCTTGGCTCACTGCAACCTCTGCCTCCTGGGCTCAAGTGATCCTCCCACCTCAGCCTCCTGAGTAGCTGAGACTACAGGTGCATGCTATCATACCCAGCTAATTTTTGTATTTTTTGTAGACAGGGTTTTGCCATGTTTCCCAGGCTGAGCTCAAATTTCTGGCCTCAAGAGATTCACCCTCCTCCTCCCAAAGTGCTGAGATTATAGGTGTGAGGCACCATGCCCAGACTTCTATTTTTGTTTTTGCTTTTGTTTTTAATTTAAATAATATCTATTCTAACAGGCATGAGATGGTGATACATTGTAGTTTTGATTTGTATTGCTTATATTATTAGTTATCTTAAGCACCTTTTCATACACATTTTGGGCACTTTTTAAACCTTTTTTGGAGAAATGTCTATTCAAGTACTTTGCTGTTTTTACTTTTTTTTTTTTTACTATTCAGTTATATGAGTTCCTTGAATGTATTGAATACTATTAAATTTTTAATAGTTTTTTTGTAAACATTTTCTCACTCTCTAAGTTTCCTTTTCCATTTGTTGATTTCTTGTCTTTTTCTTTTTGCTATGTAAAAGCTTTTCAATTTAATGTAGTCTCACTTGTCTATTTCCCCATTTGTTGCCTGTGCTTTTGGTGTGATGTCCAAGAAATCATTACTAAGACCAATGTTATTGTATTAGTCTGTTTTCACGCTGTTGATAAAGACATAACCGAAACTGGGAACAAAAAGAGGTGTAATTGGACTTACAGTCCACATGGCTGGGGAGGTCTCAGAGTCATGGAGGGAGGCAAACGGTACTTCTTACATGGCAGCCACAAGAGAAAAATGAAGCAGCAAAAGGGGAAAACCCTGCTAAACCCATCAGCTCTCATGAGACTTATTCACTATCACGAGAATAGCATGGGAAAGATCAACCCTCATGATTCAATTACCTCCTCCTGGGTCCCTCCCACAACACATGGGAATTCTGGGAGATACAATCCAAGTTGAGATTTGGGTGGGGACACAGCCAAACCATACCATTCTGGCTCTGGCCCCTCCAAATCTCATGTCCTCACATTTCAAAACCAATCATGCCTTCCCAACCTTCCCCCAAAGTCTTAACTCATTTCAGCATTAACCCAAAGTCCACAGTCCAACGTCTCATCTTTGCCATGTCAAAGGGACATGGCAAGTCCTTCCACCTATGAGCCTGTAAAATCAAAAGCAAGCTAATTACTTCCTAGATACAATGGGGGTACAGGTATTGGGTAAATAAAGCCATTCCAAATGGGAGAAAGTGGCCAAAAAACGGGGTTACAGGGCCCATGCAAGTCCAAAATCCAGCAGGGCAGTCAACTTTTAAAGCTCCACAATGATCTCCTTTGACTCCAGGTCTCACATCCAGGTGGGGCTGATGCAAAAGGTGGGTTCCCATGGTCTTGGGCAGCTCTGCCCCTGTGGCTTTGCAGGGTACAGAATCCCTTCTGGCTGCTTTCACTGGCTGGCGTTGAGTGTCTGCAGCTTTTTCAGGCGCATGGTGCAAGATTTCAATGAATGTACCATTCTGGGGTGCTGCAGACGATGGCCCTCTCCTCACAGTTCCACTAAGCAGTGCCCCAGTGGAGACTCTGTGTGGGGGCTCTGGCCCCGCATTTCCCTTCCGCACTGCCCTAGCAGTGGTTCTCCATGAGGGCCCTGCCCCTGCAGCAAACTTTTGCCTGGGCATCCAGGTGTTTCCGGACTTCTTCTGAAATCTAGGCGGATGTTCCCAAACTTCAATTATTTACTTCTGGACCAAGAAGTCTAACACTTGAGCAAGTTAGGGGCTAACACAAAAGCCACGGTGGCACAAAGAGGGTGAGGGCCAACGTGCTCACAGGCTGGGGGCGAACTGTCCCCAGTGCGTCATGGGCGGGTCACGCAGTGGGGCCGGGGGTCTCTCAGCCACGCACGTGAATGGCGGAGTAAGCGCAAGGCGTCAGCGGCAGTGTGGGGTACCCACCCAACCCGTCTTGAAACATTATACTCCGAGTTCTTCAGTTTTGAGACTCAGACTGGCTCTCCTTTCTCCTCAAGCTTGCAGACAGCCTATTGGAGAATCTTGTGATTGTGTAAGTTAATATTTAATAAACTCCCCTTAAAATACACACACACACACACACACACACACACACACACACACACACACACACACATCTAGCCTATTAGACACACCCATCTGTCCCTCTAGGGAACCCTGACTAATATAGTTATGCAGCCTTTTCCCTGTTTGCTTGTATGAGTGTTATAGTTTTAGGTCCTCTGTTAAAGTCCTCAATCCATTTCGAGTTGATACAAAAATCAACTTTTCCTTCTTTTGCATGTGGATATCAAGTTTTTCCATTGCCTTTTGGAGAGACTTTCCCTACCCATGTGTAGTCTTGGCAACATTGTTGAAGATCATTTGATCTCATATGTGTTACTTTATTTCTGGCTCTATATTCTGTTCCATTAGTCTGTATGTCTGCTTTAATGCCAGTCCTATACTGTTTGAATACCATAGATTCGTCATATGTTTTGAAATTAGAAATTGTGAGATCTCTCATTTTGTTCTTTTTGAAGGTTATTTTGACTATTCAAGCTTCTTTTCTGGCTCCATATGAATTAAAAATTTTTACTATTTTTACTATTAATATTTATGTTAAAAATGCTAGTGTGATTTTGATAGGGATTACATTGAATCTGTAGATCACTTTTGGTATTATGGACATTTTCACAATATTAAGTCTTCCAATCAATTCATGTGGAAAGTCTTTCCATTTATTTGTGTCTTCTTTAGTTTCTTTAAGCAATGTTTTGTAGAGTTTGGTGTCTCTTTCACCTCCTTGGTTAAGTTTATTTCTAAATATTTTATTCTGTTTAATTCTATTGTAAATGAGATTATTTTCTCAATTTCCTTTTTGGATTATTTGTTGGTAATTGATAGAAATGCAACTTATTTCTGTATGTTGATTTTGTGTCTTACAACTTTGCCGAATTTTTTGATTTCTAAAATGTTTATTGTAGAGTCTACATATAAGGTCATGCCATCTGTGAACTGAGATAATTTTACTCCTTTCTTTCCAATTTGGATGTTTTTATGTTTTTTTCTTGCCCAATTACTCTGATTAGTACTTTCAGAACTGTGTTTAATAGAAGCAGCAAAAGTGGGCTTACTTGGTGTGTTCCTGATCTTAGAGGGATCTTTCAGCTTTTCACCACTGAATGTGATGTTAGCTTTGAAATTTTATATGTGGCCTTTGTTATGTTGAAATTATTTCCTTCTATTCCTACTTTGTTGACTATTTTTATGAGAAGAGGATAATGGATTTTGTCCAGTAATTTTATAAAGCCATAGAGATGGTCATATGATTAAAATTTTTTTGTGGGTACAAAGCAGGTGTATATATTAATGGGATACATGGGATACCTTAACACAGGCATGCAATGTGTAATAATCCCATCATGGAAAATGGGATATTCATCTCCTCAAGCATTTATCCTTTTTGTTATAAACAACTCCATTATGCTTTTAGTTATTTTCAAATGTACAATTATTATTGACTATGGTCACCATATGCTATCAAATACTAGGTCTCATTTGATTTAACAATTTTTATTTTACACTGATTAACCATTCTCACTTACTCCTAGTCCCCTCATCAACTACCCTTCCCAGCCTCTGGTAACCATCCTTCTACTCTCCGTCTACATGGGTTTAACTGTTTTGACGTTTAGATCTCATAAATAAATAACAACATGTAAAGTTTGTCTTTCTGTGCCTGGCTTATTTCAGTTAACGTAATGATCATACCATTGCAAATGACAGGATCTCATTCTTTTTTACAATTGCATAGTATTCCATTGTGTATATGTGCCATATTTTCTTTATCCAATCATCTGTTGATGAACACTTCAGTTACTTCCAAATCTTGGCAATTGTGAACAGTGCTTCAACAAACATGAGAGTGTAGATATCTCTTTGATATACTGATTTCCTTTCTTTTAGGTAAATACCCAGCAGTAGTATTGGTGAATCATATGGCAGCTTAATTTCAGTTTTTTGAGGAACCTCCAAACTATTTTCCATAGTGGTTGTACTAATTTACATTCCCACCAACAGTGTACAAAAGTTCCCTTTTCTCCACATCCTTGCCAGCATTTGTTATTGCCTCACTTTTGGATATAAGCCATTTTAACTGGGGTGAGATAATACCTCATTGTAGTTTGATTTGCATTTCTCTGATGATCAATGATGTTGAGCACTTTTTCATATGCCTGTTTGCCATTTGTATGTGTTTTTTTGAAAATGTCTATTCAAATCTTATGCCCATAGATTTTAAATCAGGTTATTACATTGTTTCCTATTGAGTTGTTTGAGTGCCTTATATATTCTGGTTATTAATCCCTTGTCAGATGGATAGTTTACAGATGTTTTCTCCTATTCTGTGGGTTGTCTCTTCACTTTGTTGATTGCTTTCTCTGCTGTGCAGAAGCTTTTTAACTTTCTGTGATCGCATTTGTCCATTTTTGCTTTGGTTGCCTGTGACTATGGGGTATGAAAGAAATTTTCACCCAGACCAATGTCCTGGAGAAGTTCCCCAATGTTTTTTGTAGTAGTTTTATAGTTTGAAGTCTTAGATTTAAGTCTTTAATTCATTTTTATTTGACTTTTGTATATGGTGAGAGATAGGAGCCAAGTTTAGTTCTGCTGCATATGGATGGATATCCAGTTTTCCTACTAAAGTTTATTGAAGAGACTATTCTTTCCCCAATATATGTAATTGGTATCTTTGTCAAAAATGAATGAATTCAGCATAGGTATATGATTTTGTTTCTGGGATCTCTATTCTGTTCCATTGGTCTATATGTCTGTTTTATGATTTTGCCTGTTTTTTGTTTGTCTTGTTTTTTGGCTTAGGATAGCTTCAGCTATTCTGTTTTTTTTTTTTTGGCTTCATGTAAATTTTAGGATTGTTTATTCTATTTGGGTGAAGACTGTCATTGGTATTTTGATAGGGATTGCATTGTACCTGTAGATTGCTTTGGGGAGTATGGACATTTTAACAATATTCATTATTCCAATCCATGAACATGGAATATCTTTCCATTTTTTGGTGCCTTCTTCAATTTCTTTCATCAGTGCTTTATGGTTTTCATTACAGAGATCTTTTACTTCTTTAGTTAATTCCTAGGTATTTAATTTTATTTTTGGCTATTGTAAATGGTATTAGTTTGTAAATTTCTTTTTCAGATTGTTCACTGTTACATGTTACTGATTTTTGTTTGTTGATTTTGGTTATCTGATTTTTATCCTTCTTTCTGTTAATATAACAAAAAGCTTCACAGCTACTAATATTTCATATTTTGAACCATTCTTGACTCTTCTGGTATAAATCTCACTTGTTCATGGAGTATATTTCTTTTCACAAACCATTGAATGTGTTTTGTTGGTATTTTGTTGAATATTTTTATTCTTCAAGGATATTGTCCTGTAGTTTTCATTTCTTGCAGTATCTTTTTTCCAGTTTTGGTATCAGGGTCATGTTAGCCTCATAAAATTGATTTAAATGTTTCTTTCTATTTAATGTTTTGGAAAAGTTTGAGAGACATTAGTGTTAATACTTTAAATGCTTGGTAGAACCAGGGAAGTCATTTGATGTTCGGCTTTTTTGTTATTGTTGTTGGAAGGTTTTTATTATGAGTTCAATCTTCTTACTAGTTATAGGTATGTTCAGATTTTCTATTTCTTCATGATTAATCTGGTATATTTATTTTTTCAGGAATTTGTCATTTTCTTCTATCATTATCTAATTTGCTAGTGTAAAATTGTTCATAATATTCTCTTAAACTTTTAATTTCTGTTGCATCAATTGTAATGTCTCTAGTTTTATTTTTATTTATTTGAGCCTTTTCTTATTTTTCTTAATCTGTTGAACAGTTTATAAATTTTATTGATATTTAAAAGAACGATTTAGTTTCAATGATTTTTAAAATTGCTTTTCTATGCTCTATTTTATTTCTGTTCTAACATCTACTTTTTTCCCCTTTTGCCCACATTGAGCTTAGCTTGTCTTTCTTTTTCTAGTTCTTTGAAGTGTAAAGTTAAGTTGTTTATTGAAATATTCCTTTTTTAATGCAGGCATTCGTCACCCTGAATTTCCCTTTTGGTACTGCTTTTACTGCCTCCCATTAGTTTTTGTATGTTGTGTTTTCATTTTTACTCTTCTTAACATATTTTCTAATTTGCCTATTTATTCCTTTTTAGACCAGCTGTTGTTCAAGGGTATCTTCTTTCATTTCTACATGTTTGTGAATTTTCCCATTTTCCTTCTGCTATTTATTTAGTTTAATTCAATTATTTGGTCAGAAGTTATGCTTGGTTTGATTTCAGTCTTCCTAAATTTTTTAATACTTGTTTTGTGAACTAACGTGATCTATCCTGGATAATGTTCCATGTGTGCTTGAGAAGAATGGGTATTCTCCTGCTGTTGGATGGACTGGTCTGTGTATGTCTGTTCAGTACATTTGGTATATAGTGCTGTTCAAGTCCTTTGTATTCTCATTAATTTTCTGCCTAGATAGACTGTCTATTATTGAAAGTAGGCATTGAAATTACCTACTCTTATTGCATTTCTGTTTATTTATTCTTTAATGCTGTTAAAGTTTGCTTCATATAGATAGATTTTCTGATATTCGCTACACATACACAAATACATATATAAATACACACACACATATAATTATATTTATTATATCTTCCTAGTGACTTGATCTTTTTATCATTATATAATGTCCTTTGTGACCTTTGACAGTTTTCAACTTAAGTCTCTTTTGTCTGACATAAGCATGGCCATCCCTGCTCTTTTGGGTACTAGTGTATAGAATATCTTTTTCCAACTTTTACTTTTAGCAAACAGTCCATCAGGCAGACCACTGAAGAGCCAGAATGCTGGAAGTATACTCTACTTTTCACCCTCCCTGTGGAGGCCTCAGATTGTCTGCCTTCCCCATTCATGCTGAGTTATACTGATGACAGCAATCCACTTGCAAATTTCCTATGTTCTCAGTAGTATCCAGGTATCCAAACTATCAAACTATGCTGCTTCCCTCAGAGCTTTGTGTGAGGCAATACAGAAAGGACTACTTCAAGCTGCCCTCCAAAACTTGGAATATTGGGGGCATATTTCACTCTAACTTTCCCCTGAGAAACAAACCATATGCCGGGGCATTCTCTCTTGGTGCTGAGCTGGACTGGCTCAGGCAGGTAGCTGATGCAAGAAGAGCAAAGTGAATTGCTCCTTACCCTTTTCAATGGGTAAAGCTTTGGCTTTGGCCTCACCTGGGGTACTGCAATATTTTTGTATTTTCATAAAGGTATTTTGGTCCCCATATTGTTCTTGAAACAGTGTTTCTGTGGGGGTATGAGGGCTCGGACTTCTAGTTCCATTTTGCAGACATCACTCTTCAAGGACATTTTATGTGATGCACTGTATAATTATCAATTCAGTAATTTTAACATTGATATAATATTATTATCTAATATATAGTCTAAATTCAAATTTTAACAATTGTCCATGAAAACTCCCTTATAGCCTTCAGACTAATTCTTTATTCTGCCAGACTATTTTGGCCTTTCTGTTTCTTTTGTGACAGTGACATTGTAGAGTACACAGATCAGTCATTTTTTTAACAATATTCCTCAATTTGAGTTTAACTGATTGTTTTCTCATGATGCAATACAAGTTTTATGGTTTTTTCAGGAGTGCTGAATGCTTACTAATTGTATCTTTCTTAGTGCCTCACATCAGGAGTCACATAAATGTCAGTTTGTACCATTATTGATGTCAATGTTGATCTTGGTTGAGGTGTTCATCTGGTTTCTCCATTGTAAAGTTAATATTTTCTTTCTTTGAAACTAACAAGTAATACGTGGGACATATCCTGAGAACATGTAAAGATATCACCCATTCTCAAATGTTATCCAATTCATGCATTGGTAATTCTTCCTTGAATCAATTTATTACTATGATGGCTGTACAATTCTTTTTAAAAACCTACTGTATTAGTTTCTACAGGGTACCATAACAAAATACTACATACTGGATAGTTTAAACCACACAAGTTTATTTTTTCACAATTCTGGAGGCTAGTTCATATTTTCTGAGGCCTCATCCCTTGGCTTAAAGATGACTGCCCTCTCTTGGTCATTCCTCTATGTTGTTTGTGTCCTAATTTTCTCTTTTGATAAGGACACTGATTATTTTGGATTAAGGCCTACCCTCATTTTAACTTTGAAATATCTCACTGAAGATCCTGTCTCTAAATACAGTCACATTCTGGGACTCTGGGTGTTAGGGATTCAACATATGAGTTTTGGGACAGACAATTCAACTGATAAGAGCTGTCACTTCATATTTATATATATTTATATATATATTTATATGTATATTTATATATATAGTAATATACTATAAGAAAGCTCTTTTCCTTTCCCCTCATTTATATATCATACATGTATATATTTTCAGTATAGACTCATGGATTTTTTTAAATCAGTGGTTTTTGAAATCCATTACTGTAATTTTTCACTTTTATGCTCAAATTGCTCCAGATTTCGCCTGTAGGAACTGTTTCAAGCTGACTCTTGGATCATTTTTTACATGACCCCCTAATTTTTCACACCCTTCCTTATTTCCTAGAACAAAAATATATTATAGAATCATCTCATACTTTCTCTGCCCTAGTCCTAGAATTGGCCACTTCTCCAAGGAATCTTGGTTCATTTTAGTGGATAACGGCATTTACAAACCAAGGTATGAACTAAGTCATATATTCTTAAGCACTATATGAAAACATTGTGAAAGCATACAAAATATGAATAATGCAAATGTAATTAAATATTGATTAGATAAGTACATATCATAATAAGACAAAATTCATTAAAACGTGGAATTCAAAAGGGAAAATGATAGAAGATATCTGTCATAATGAAAAAAGACTAAGAAAAAATCTGTATAAAATAACTTGGTGGTACTGATAAATATATTGTTTTAAATGTAAATATTAATATTTGCAGAATAACTCAAAATACTCACCCCATGTATCTAGGATACAGAACTAAATAGTAATCTCTTTCTAATTGCTCCCCTATAAAGTCTTCAAAAAGATTCCTAATCTGCTTTCTTGGTAAATCAAGTTACAAAAGACCTTTTGAGTAATGTTCAACATTCAGGACTGAAATGAGAGAACAAATTCAAATACTGATAGACGAGTAGGGAATATTGCTGACATAAGTTGTAAATAATGAAAATACTGACCAGCAAAGAAACTCACCCATCTAGGATCTGTCTGAAAGCATATTGATTCTTGAGTACATTAATCCCTTATAGAGAAGAATTAATGTCAAAGAGTGAGTCATGGGCCAAAATATAAGGTACTTTCAAATGCGTTTTCAGAGCTTACAGTGTGCTCATCGGCAGCAACTCCTGGTTGTTAATTCAAATGCTATCTATAATCTCATCCCATGGTGCATCAAGGAGAAGAAAATACTTTTTAAAAACTCTTCATTCCACTTCACCATTTCAAGACAGAAAAGTAATGATTAGTGCTCTGAGGAGTAATTTTAAAAGAGAATCATATATTTTAAAATTACAATAGCTCTAATTTATTGTATCAGGTACTGTTTATATTGTTGCACTGAATTTGTACAACCACCATATTAGAAAGCTATTATTATTTCTATTTTATAGTTGTGGAAAATTGGTTCTAGAAGTGTTAAGTAACTTTATGAATATTATACACCTCTTAAAATCCAGATCAGGATTCAAAGTAAGAGATGCTTAACTCAAAGATCTCTGTATTTCACTATTATCCACCACTGTCCCTCATAACATCTAGTTATTTATCAATGGTGTAAAATCATTAAAACTAACTTAATGATCCTGGAAAATTCAATTTGGTTGATCATCACCTTGATATGGTTTTAAAGTACTAGTTACTAAAATATTATCAGTGACTTCTGCTTCCAGGAAGATGGAGTAGATGTGCTTTTACCTATTCCTCCCACAAAGAACAGCTAAAAAGCCTGGGCATTATGTAAAAGAGAAACAAGAAGTCTCTGAAAGTTTAAAGTAAGTATATAGGCTGCTTAGAAATCTTGAAACCTGCGCGACAACATAGAGGTGAGTTCAGTGGGTTTTCTTTTTCCTTACTATATCCCAGTTTGGGTGCCAGAAGAGCTGGAAACCCAGAAATGCCAACAGGAGTGGGAGGCAGGTGGGAAACTCAAGGAAAGCCTGCTTTCCTTAAGAAAAGAGCAAGGAAAGGGCCAGCCCAAAAAGACAGAAAATTTTTAGATGGTAACCGCTTTACTCCAGCTAAACCACAGTAAATACATCAGTTCTACCCCTACCACAACCAGCAAAGGCCAAGTGGTGAAGCTAGGCTTTAACAAAATGCCCCAAACCCTCCATAGAATATTGTCAGAGACCTCTAAGTGGGGAGCTAGACTTTCATCCCAGCTAGCAGGTAATGAGGGCCTGTACTCCATGGTGTTAGTAAAGATCAAATGAGTAGTCTGGACTTCTATGACATCCAGTGATAATTAGGTGTCTCTCACACTTCCTGCAGGGTGCTGTCAGAAAGGCCTAGCAGAAAGTCAGGACTTTTGCCACAACCCAGCAATAATGAGATTATCTTACCTTAGTGTCAGTAGATGCCATGCAAGATGCAGTGATGAAACCTTCCTACCCCTTCCAGACAGGTATATTAATGGATGACTAGTGAGAAACTTGAATGTCAACACAAAAGCAGAAATGAGAAGCCTCTCTACCCCGGCATGTCAACGAAAGCCATGTGCAGAACCTGAACTTCCATCCCGCCAGTCAGTGACAAGGCAGTATACCACTTCTTCTATAGTAACACTGTCAGAGGACACCTGCTCCAATGGAAGATTCAAATGAGATCCAGAGTTTCATACACCAAAATATCTACATTTCAATTAAAAATTACTTCTCATACCAAGTATCAGGAAAATCTCAGCTTGAATGATAAAACACAATGAACAAATGCTAATACCGAAATGACACAGATATTGTAGTATGTGACAAGGAGTTTAAAACAGCAATCCTAATAATGCTTCAATGACCATTTACAAACATGTTTGAAACAAATGATAATAGAAAGTCTTGGCAAATAAATAAAAGACATAAAGACAAAAACAAATGAAAATTTTTGATCTGAAAAATGCAATAATCATAGTCTTTTTTTTTTTTTTTTTGAGGTGGAGTCTCACTCTGTTGCCCAGGTTGGAGTGTAGTGGTGCCATCTCAGCTCACTGCAGCCTCCACCTCCCAGGTTCAAGCAATTCTTCTGTCTCAGCCTCCCAAGTGGCTGGGATTACAGGCATTCGACACAACGCCTGGCTGTTTTTTGTGTTTTTAGTAGAGGTGGGGTTTCACCATGTTGGCCAGGCTGGCCTTGAACTCTTGACCTCAAGTGATCCACCCGCCTTGGCCGCCCAAAGTGCTGGGATTAGAGGAGGAGCCAGCAAGCCCAGCCAATAATCATAATCCTTTAAAAAATTAATGCATTGGCTCCACCATAGAAAGGAGAGGACAGAGAAAAGAATTCATGGAACTTTAAGCTAGAACAATAGAACTTACTATATATGAGCAACAGAAGTCAAATAGACAGAAAAAAAAATGAATAGAGCCTAAAGAACCTGGTGGGCTACAAGAAAAAGATCTAACATTCAGGTTATTGGAGTCATGAAAGAAGAAGAATACAGAGATGATGAAAAAGTACTAAAAAATAAAATAATGGCTGACAACTTCTCAAATTTAGCAAATGACACATAAACTTATAGATTCAAGAAGCAGATTAAACCCCAAACAAGATAAAACCAAAGAAATTCATCCCAAGACATACCATAGTTAAACTTCTGAAAACTAAAAACAAAACAAAAATAATCTTAAAAGCAGCAGAAGAGAAATGACACCTTACCTATAGGAGGAATAGAGTTTACATGACCATGAATTTCCCCTCAAGAACCAGGAAGGTCAGAAGGAAGCAGCACAACATTTTCCAAATACTGAAATAAAAGAACTGTCAAACCAGAAATCTGTACCAGCAAAAACATTCTTTAGCAATAAAAGCGAAATTAAGCATTCTTAGATGAAGGAAAACTAACAGAATTTGTGGCCAGGAAAACTATTCTAAAAAGCAAAAAAGAGCTAAAAGAAGTTATTTAAACAGAAATAAAAGAATAAATCTTTTTCAAGATTTATTCAAGAAGATTTATTCAAATTTTTCAAGAAGAAATCTTGAAAAATCAGAAAGAAAAAACAATAGAAAGAGCAAAAATATGGGTACATACAACAGAATTTCTGTTACCTCTTGAATTTTTGTAGATTATGTTTGATGGTTGAAGCAAAAATTGTAACAGTGATAAGTTTCTCTATGAATAAATATTTAAGACAATCATAAGACAGGGAGGGTTTTAGAAATAAAAAGGAGTTAAAGTTTCCACACTTCATTTGAAACCATGCAATATTGATACTAGTAGACTGTAGTAAGTTATGTGTTTATAATGTACTACCTAGAGCAACTTCTAAAAAAGATATATGAAGAAATAAACTCAAAAACACTACAGATATATGAAAATGAAGTACTAAAGAATGTTCGAGTACCCCACAGAAAGGCAGGAAAAACAAAACAGAGAAATAAAAAACAGGGAACAAACAGAAAAAAATATCATGGCAGACTTTAGCCTTAACAAATCAATAATTACATTAACTCTAAATGGTCTAAACACGTCAATTAAAACCCAGAGATTGGCAGAGTGTATTAAAAACCAAATGAAACAAAATCAGAACCCAATTATATTCTCTTTCTTAGAAATTCATCTCAAATACAGGTTGAAAATCCCATGGACTCCTCTTTATAGGAATATGTAATTACTGCTAATCTATATAAAATGGAGAATAATTTTTTTGGCAAAGAAATTAAATTGTCTCTTAAAACAATGCTCCATCTCATACTGAAAGAAACATTCACAAGGCTTTTCATTTGTTAGACTCATTTAGTTTCCAGAAATAAAGACTTCAAGCCAAAAAAAAAATAATGTTAGCATTTAAAGCCCGCAATATTAGGTAAAATGTGAATACGGATGTTTACAGTGGGGAAAATGATATTTAAAACATTCTGAGTACCTAAGAATAAATTGCTGCTTCTATTTGCCAATTCAGGGCATTTGACATTGCTCCTCAGGATGACTTTGCTATTGGAAAATTTCATTCTCACTTGCTGACAGGCAGGTATAATCTCATCCTAACAACTTGCTAGCATTTAGCTGTGCTCTAATATTTATGAAAGACAAATTTTATCCACATATAAATCAGTTATATAACAATATGTACTATCTTTAGGATGTTTAAAAGATTTACAAAATCAGCCTATTTCACTGTGTCAAATGGAGAAAGCGATACATCCCTGTGATAAATAACTAGATATTCAAAGGTCTCCTGGAGTAACTAAAAGCAGAGCTTTTAATAATTTTTTTACAAAAAATGCCTGAGATCTCAACATCTTAGAAATATAAAACAAAAATATATGAAATAATTACAGTTCCTCTCACCTGTTTTTTTAAGTGTATATCACTGTGCTAACAAAAAGTACATTTTAATAATAAAGATTCACATTCAATCTATATGTAATTCAAGTAAGGCTATTATTTCTTTAGATAGAAATACAAAGAATTAAGTACTTTTTACCATAAATATGTTGCTTGCTGTTCTTTTTCCATATTAGAAAATATAAATACAAGTTGCAAATGAAATAAGTACTTTGTAGCATATGTATTGTGAGAGTATTTTATTTCCCATTGCGCTGAAATTTCTCTCCCTTGTTTTTATAGTGAGATTTTTTCATCTTGTACAAATTATACCTTATTAATACTTTATTTTCTGATTACATTATATGTATTAGTTTAAAGCTTTAATTTTTTCTCAATTTAGATTTTTATTTTCATGCTTTTGATTTTTTTTCTTATTTCTTTTTCTTTTCCTTTCAAGAGTTAAAACCTGGCTGTAGTTTTTAATAGTAGATCTCCATGCTTCTATAAATGTAAAATAATTAAGTTTATCATGTGGAAGGCTAACTGGGTGTCTCAGAAAATAACCTATTTCTGGCCACGCCTAGCTGCTAAAAGAGTCATTGCTGATATCTAGCTTAATGATTTTTTATTGGTGCAAGCTTACTAAATTGTTAAGATTTGGTCTGTGAAAGTGGCAATCTCTTGTAAGAACAAGTGTGTTATCCTGAAGTTTGGCAAAGACTGTCTAACTTGGTTGAAGTTAAGGCCTCACTAAATGCACTGTCATTTTTGTTTTTCTATAGGCAAAAGGACTTTTGAAAAATTCCTTGCAGCTCTGTGAAATTGTTGTCAGAACAAATGCTTCTCAGAATAGGATAATTTTTCCAACTTTCTTAAATTTGCCATTTTCCACATATCTGATTGAGAATGTAATGCTTTGCTACATTTTTTTTTTCCGACAAGTGTATTTGTTGGAGAAAAGGTCCATATTTTGCAATTGGTTGATACAGCTTTTAAGTTTCTTCTATGCTGCAGGTGTTCTATTTCCTTCCTTCTTTCCCTTCCTCATACTCCTTCTCTCCCATCCCCCAGCAATTTAATTGTTGTCTGTCATATGGAGTGGCCTATAATTAGGTTGTTGCTAACGCCATACAATTGTATTATTTAAGATGTTCTGTTTTCCCAAATCTTTCCCGTAAAATGCTTAGTCAAATTCAGGTTTGAGATTTATTTATTTATCAGTTTTATTTTTGTTTTAAAAAGACAAAAAGTTTCATTTGTGGTAATGTGGGTTTTCTCAGGAAGCCCACAGTTTTTGGCTGTTTCTCATTTTGTGAGGCTAGCAGCTACTGCAGATCATCAAATGCATCCTTTATTTTCATTAGGGGTTGCAAAATGGAGATTTCTAATTATATAATTCCTTCTCTGTTTATTAGCTGGAATATTTCTATAAAAAGAAACTTCACTTGATCAACTATTTGGTTACCTGTGGGCAGAGTTTTTAATGGAAAAAGGACAAATGCAAGATTTTGTCTCATATTTACCAAAAATCAAAGTTTAACTAATGGACATACCAGTGGACTCTCCTTAAATTGAGAAAAGAAAATATTGAATATGACTTTTCTTTTCATCCAAATAAAAAATTAAAGTTTTCACCAAAATTCTAAAAACAGACCTCACAAAGTAAAACCAAGTGGATTTTAGACTTTTCTAAAAGAAAAAAATCATTTTCATTCTCAATTATATTTTTGTTATTGATGATTCTGCTTTCTGAATGTGAGTCAGCCTTTTGTCTGGAGATAAAACAGTGCTACAGTGCCTTCCACCAAATGCTTATCAAACTTTACATCAAGAACTGTAAGAAAACTAGTATTTCTTTTTCTAAGCCTTCTCATGTTCCAGTTTTTAAAATTTAGTTACAAATAATTTGTTCAGTTTAAAAATAGTTTGTTAGGATCCGCAGGCTTTTTGGTTAGATAGCAGTGTTGTTTATGCCTTAGATAAATGACAGTAGTTCTTTACTTGGGATAAGCCATAAATCTTAAATTGTTGATGCTACATGAATATAATTAATCATTTGTAATCACTGTAATTTTGAGAAGACATATCAGCCCAAGTGCAGTGATAACACATTTACAAATGCTTACAAGTCTATCTTGGCTCTGTTCTGAAAATGTTTTAGAGAAGCAAAATTACACATTAAGAAATAGAGAGCTATCTGCTAAAGTTTTGCAATAATTATGCGAAGAAGATTTTTCAACTTTCCACCTCAAAATACTTTGTATGATCTAAAATGTAGTGGTATTTTCTTTTTATATAATCTATGACCATCAATACTATAAAAAAAACCTATTTGTATTCAGAACCTCAGTAGTCTGAAAATAGTGTATAGTTATTCGTCTTTTTTATTTACAAAGATTGGAACTAATCGGTATGTCAAGGTGGGGTATAGTGTACAAAGTCTCATAGAGGTTTTCTATTTAAGCTTTATAATAAATTGTTATACTACTGGCAGCTATCACTTCAGAAAAATGCTTAGTATTCAAAAGTATGCACTGCAATTTTAATATAAAAACTAGTTATTTTTATTCGTGTGTGTGTATGTGTGTGTGTGTGTGTGTGTGCAAACACATGAAAGCCATTGTAAGAATCAGAAGGTACATACCCACTGTACCCTTTAGCAGCAGGTCAAAAGAACTTTTAGCTCAGTCTCTGAGGATTTCTTTCTATTACAAATATGAAAGTAGGATGTTAAAAAAAGGCCTGAAATTTAATAATAAAAAAAAAGCTAACCAAGACTGTGTTCTGCTTGATGGCTCCAGAGAGTAGAAAGAGATTATGTTAAAGCATAAATGGAGCTTTAACATTTTTAAATCCAGAAGGTCTAATCTAATCTAATCCTTTTCAATCCAATTTTTTAAAATGCAGCCTAGACATCAGATTAAAGCATGTGCTTTGCTTTCTAGGCCATTTTGAACAGACTCAGCATCTGTGCTTCTGACCCTCCATGCAGCAGTTTCAAAAAAAGTGATTTAAAAGAAACAAAAATAGAATCAATCATATGTATATGTGTGTGTGTGTGTGGATACGTGTGTATATATGTGTGTATATATATATGATTTTGTTAAAACTAATTAAAGAATTATCACTATATATATCTATATGAACAAAAATGGGCAGTTAGATTAGAAGAGAGTTTGTAAAGATAATATTCTGCAGTGTGATTCAATAGCTCCTGCCTCACCGCCATGCCTAGTGCCAGTTGCTGCTTCAATTCATCTCATGTCCACTTTCCACTGGAGCATTAGAGGCCTACACATAGTTTAGCAGAGCTGGCTCCACTTTCAGCTATTTCTAGTTTGCTTGAATTACCCTTTATGTGAAAACTACTGCTGAGTTAATCACCTTTAATTGATTTTCTTGCAATTCCCCAGACAACACAGGCCAAGAGACCTCAGAGGCTCGGTCACCCGGCCTCCTTCTACGCTGCAGACTGATCTTTAAAAACATAGCATATTGCTGTCTCCTTGCATCTTTCCATGTTCATTACTGAAAAAAAAAAAGAATAAAATTTTTCCACGGGTCAATTCTTAGGATTGTCCTAAAAACCTTTTTTCTCAACTTGGAATTAAGATTTATTTACTTGAGTAAAAATGCAGAACTTTTCTATCATCCTTTCTTGTGTTGTGCTTTATTACTAAATTTAAGCCCATTGTTTTTCATGACTTAACACTAAAACAATTTACTTTATCAAAGTTTGCATTAAATGTTGTTACCTCCTCTTGCAGCAGACTGTAAGACTGCACTTTTAAAAAGATATATTTACTCAAACTCAGATTTTTAGAGAACAGGGTGATTCTCTTGCTAAATATTTGAAACACTTTCTGAAAATAATTGAACAGCCTGTCAGCAGCCATTCACTGGTTACAGAATAAGTACAAATCTCCCATTTCAAAATCCGAGTCTAGACCTATGAAATATAATCTGTAATTAGGGGCTTTCATAGTGCTTTGTTCGTTCTGCTAATATTGACTTAATGTGGCATTGTGTTCAGTTAGATACATGTAGATTTTCTCTAAAACTTTGCTATTCAAACTGTGACCTGCATATCAACAGCTATGGCATCACCTAGGATCATAAGAGTGAAGCAGAATTTCAGACCCTGCCTTGGACTACTGAATAAGGAATCAACATCTTAATGAGATACTCAGGCAAATTATTTGCACGAAGTTTAAAAAACAGTGTTCTAAAATACTGTCAACTCTTTGAAGACAGCTAACAGTATACCCTCCATACATATGCATTGCACTGGACCTTAGTATCCAAGCCAAAGAGTTTCTGAAAAGTCATAACCCAGTTCCAATTTCTGGGTTAAAAATGAAATATTTGTTAATTATATATATATGCATATATATGTATGTATGTATTATAAATGTATACGTAATTTATAGATAATTTTAAATATAATTCATGGGAAATAATTCCGCAAAATGCTCAATATAAAAAGTGTCAATAATATGTATATAAAGTATAATAATACAGAAAATAAAATATAATAAAGATAACTGCAGTGTTTCAACCGATTTCCTACTTTACTTATTTCTGTGCATCTATGGAACATACTTCTTAGTCCGTACATGAGAATAGCATAGAAGGAGAGTAATTGATGTGACAAAATTGTTAACAAAGAAACTCTAGATAGAGAGTTTCTATCTAGGATAGTGATCCTTTCCAGACAGGTAATTGTTTCCCAAACAGATGTAATCTCAATCCTCCAACACATTGTCTGCTCTATTTGAAATTTAGATTCCCAAATTTGTCATTTTTTTGTATTAAAATGTTTCAACGTTTCCTTTTGCAAAGCATTTATTCTTAATACACTGTCAGCACTTCATAGTACATCAGCATAGGCACATGAGTGCCACAGCTGCCTCCAACTAAATTCACTGCAGATGCTCCTTGTCTGAATCAGAGCTCTTCAGATCTCCCCTCTGCTGCACTTCCTATCTCCCTGAAAGGCACCACTGCTTTCCAGTGTTCCCCTCCCATTCTCACATCTAGAGGTCATCTGGAGGCCTCCATTCTCACATCTGGAGGTCAATTTAGATTCATTACTCTCCCATTTCCTTACTCCAACTATAAATTACTTATCTATATTCTGCTATTCCTTGACTAATTTTTGCTGACAGAGTCATTGTTCAAGAGAGTGCCTCTAATCTTAACACTCCATGGCTTACCATGTTCTCTGGCTCTTCATAGCTTGTGGGATAGAATTCAGTTTTCTGACGAGCTATGGGACTTCCGAACTACCCTGGTCCTCTGTCCTCATTCTCTTGGCCCCATTCCCTCACATATCCAAGTTTTACACTTATTCCAAATTACTTGGAATTCCCCAAGTAGTCTCTGCTTTTCCTCTTCTCTGTGCTTTACTCGTACTGATTCCTATGTAGAATTAAAAATAGTAGAGAGGTGCTTGAAAAAACCATCAGCCAGGCCTGGGTTCCCTCCAGGTGAACGCTTCCACTGACTAGGTTTATGGCTCAGGTCAGTTTACTCATTTCCATTTATAAAATGAGGATAATAAATGTATCTCAGAGAGTGTGTAAAGATAGCATGTGAAGATGCTATCTTTTATATATATTTTCTATCTTTTTATATTTGCTATCTTTATATATTTGCTATCTTTTAGCAAAAGATATATTTGCTATCTTTTATATATTATAGATATATATATTTTTATAATATATATACACAAATAAATATAATCTGTGTATTTATACACATTTCTTTGTATAATAAGCATTCAGTATATTTTGGAAGCATTGTTATCATTATTGTAGTCTAAAATTCATGTTTCACATCATATTTTTTGGGAACTTTTCTTTCCTCTTAATCTAAATTAGAATTCCCATAGCTTCCAGAACACATCTTTATCATAATATTTATTACCATGCATTTTTATAACCTGCACTCTTTTATGTCTCCCTTTAAATAAACTAAACTATTTGAGAGGACTGTGCCTTTCACTTTTCAAGGTAATGTTATGCCCAGACCATTAGTTCCCCAAAGAAGACCACCAGAGTCCAGAGTCAAAGCCAAGCGGCAAGGATCTTTACTACAAGTTCGAACCTGGTCCCTCCATTCCACAGCATACAAGAGGGCCCTGAACAATGTGAGTGTTTGCTTTTTATAGCCTGAGAGTTACAGGGGAACAAAGGAATTCTTTTGGTTCCCGCTTTTTCAGTAAAACTTTGAACGGCTGTCCCCTTATCGGAGACTTTCCTGGTGGTGTTTGTACTGGGCTCAGGAAGTTTGAGAGATATATGGCGATATGTGGTGAGATGGGAAGATGGGATGTGTTTGTACTGGGCTCAGGAAGTTTGAGAGATATATGGTGATATGTGGTGAGATGGGAAGATGGGATGTGTTTGTACTGGGCTTTTTTGTTTTGAGCCCGGGGCTGAGGAATGTGCCCGGCTCCTTTCATTCCCCCCTTTTCTTTTCAGGTATTTTTAGAGCCAATCTTGGGTCTTATAAGTCTGATTCTGCTTCAGCGTTTACAGGTTGGTATTGGGCTCTGAGGACCATGAGTTGTACAGTGTCAAACCTTTCTCTAACGAACCGCAAAATTCTGTTAACAACACAAGGTCCTACGGTAAGCAGAAATAGTAGACTCAGTAGGGGTCCAAGGAAGGGGGCTAACAGAGAAAACATAGATGAGTTCCACCGTTGGTCTGCAGCTGAAGCAAACTGCCGTGTTCTTACTTCTGTGCTTAACTTGCGTAACTGTTGGACCCGGTCTTCCACGAGCCCTGATTCATTTATGTAGAAACAACAGTCTTCCTTTAGAAACATACACGTTCCCCCTTTTTCAGCAGTGAGTAGGTCTAAGGCCCTCCGGTTCTGCAAGGTTACCTGTGCTAGGGACGTGAGCTGCCACTGGAGGGAGGCAAGGGACTCAGCTGACTCCTCCATAGCAATGGCAAATTGTTGGTACAGCTTGTTACTTTCTATAAGGGTGTGACCTAGGGCTCCCCCAGCCAGTCCGGCCGCCATGAAGGATGCGGTGAGGGAGATTCCTGCAATGAGGGGGAGAAATATGGCTCGTGCAGGTCTCGGTCTAGGGTCTGGGTGAATAACAGCACTAGCCCAGTTACCGGTATACTCTAGGAACTCGCCGGCAGTAAGCAGAGTTAACCGGGGAACTAATGTGACAGGAAGACACAGTAGGTTGGTAACAGAGGGGCTTGATAGGTTTTTAGATAATGTTCCATTACACCAGAAGAATATGCCTGACGGAGCCCTTAAGGTGATGTTAGGGGGCGTTGCAGTGATGTTGCAGAGGCTGGAATTAGTTCCTGAGAAACAGTACGGAAACTTTTCTTGACTGGGGTTTAGGTATAGTGGCACATTAGGGATAGGGGCATATGAGAGGTTTCAGTGGTTGTTAGCTTGGGCTGAGGTGGAGGATCCCCATGGCAGGGGGACAGCAGTTAGCGGTGGATGCCCTAGAGTGGCACACAGAAAGCAGCCAGACAGGCTGTGAAGTCCTGTAAGGTTGGCAAGTTCTAATCCTTCTTGCAATAATTTTAACCAGGAAAAACGATGTAAGTCTTGTGTCAGGCGGTTTTCTTGTCGCTGGATATTTCCATGGACCAGGGCCGTACCTGCACTAGACCCCGCCACAGATAGAGGTGACTGCTAGGCCATGTGGAGGCAGAGGAGTAGTATACAGCCCCGTGTTGAGGCGTGGTCCAGCGGGAGTTCCAGGGGTCTCTAACTATCCATGTATATGAAAGGTCTCTATCTCGTCTGCGATGGAAGGGCCATCTGGGATCTATCTGTTCTTTTCCACCCCACCATTGGTATTTATGGATGTTACAATAGTTATAAGGGCAGCCAGCACTTTGGTGCCACCAATAGTGCTTACAATTGTATTCAGTCTGATCATACTCGAAGCATATTATTGGTGCCACTGGTTTGGCTACTGGGAAATCGGTAAAATTTAGTAAAATTGGGCTATTGCACCTTGAGGAGGGGCAATCTGCACTGGCCACTAATTTTCCGGGCTTATGAGGTTGCCCAGGGTGGGTTTGGTTTTCATAAAGCCAGAATCTCCAGACAAAGGGATTAGGAGCTGGCTTTATGTTTTCCCCAGCAGCCACTAGGGCGACTAATGTTAGAGTTAGACTACCTAACTGCATGTTTGCAGTGAGCTATGCTGCCGGCGCAAGGTGAGTTTTAAGGGGTTGTTCTTAGCTCTGTCCACAGTCCATGTGTCCGGTGCTTCAGCCGCCACCGTGATTGGCCCCAGAAGGTCAGAGGTTGGGTCCACTGGCTTGACGTGGGTGTAGTGGATCCAAGACGCAATGCCTTCTACCTTCAGGGTGGTGGGTGTGGTCAGGAGTACTTGGAGTGGTCCTTTCCACCTGGGCTCTAGGGTCTCTTGTCGGTGTCGCTTAACCAGGACCCAGTCTCCTGGCTGGTACGGATGGGGTGTCGGTGGGGGACTGGTCTCATATAGCTCTTTCAGCTTGGGCCAGATTTCTTGGTGAATTTTCTGTAAGGCTTGTAAGGAAAATAAGAATTCAGAGACATTTTCTGTTTCAGACTTAAGCAGGTCATCTTTTAAGCTAGGAACCAGGGGTGGAGGTCTGCCATACATGATTTTGTAAGGGGTAAGGCCCAGTTTGTAAGGGGTATTACGGGCCCGGAACAGAGCATAGGGGAGAAGGACTACCCAATTAGCGCCAGTCTCTATAGTCAATTTAGTTAAGGTCTCTTTTAAGGTCCGATTCATCCTTTCTACCTGTCCTGAACTCTGGGGCCTGTAAGCACAATGTAGTTTCCAATTTGCCCCAAGGATGGAAGCCAAGTCCTGACTTACCTTAGCGAAGAAAGCAGGCCCATTATCTGACCCTATCTGGATGGGGAAGCCATACCTGGGAAGGATATCTTCCAGAATTTTCTTTGCTACGACCTGAGCAGTTTCTCTTTTGGTTGGGAATGCTTCAGTCCACCCTGAAAAAGTATCTACAAAGACAAGTAAGTACCGGTACCCGTACTTTCCTGGCTTTATTTTGGTAAAATCTACTTCCCAGTAGATACCGGGCCTGGTTCCCCTGAGCCTTGTTCCTGCTGCAGCTTGAGATTGGGGGTATGCGTTGTTAAGCTGGCAGACTTTGCAACTTGTCACGATACTGCTGGCCGTCTCAACTATATGTCTGATTTTGAGCTTGGAGCGTCTGATCAGGTCTATCATCCGCCGGGCCCCCAGGTGGGTGGTTTGGTGGATGTGTTCTAACACCTGTTGTCCTAATTTTTCTGGTAGGATGGTTTGGTCATTAGTATCAGTCCACCACCCATTCTGGATTTGTTTCAGGGGAAGTTTGTCAATCCACTGGAGATCTTGTTCTGAATATTCAGGGAAATATGGCAAGTCCCGGGGGCCCGGGTCAGGGAGCTGGAGTGCAAGGAGTTGGCTGGGAGCCTTTGCCACATTCCTTGCAGTTTGGTCTGCCAGAAAGTTGCCTTGAGCAGTTGGAGTAGTTAGTTTCTGATGCCCTGGGCAATGTACAATGGCTAACTTTTCTGGCCTCCATAGGGCTGTTAGCAGGGCTAGGATCTCTTGCTTGTTTTTTATCTCTTTTCCTTCAGCCATCAGTAACCCTCGCTCCCTGTAAATGGCCCCATTTATATGCGCCATTGCAAAAGCATATCGGCTGTCTGTATATACTGTCAGCTTTTTCCTCGCCCCTAAGGTAAGAGCTTGGGTGAGCGCTATCAGTTCGGCCTTCTGGGCCGATGTCCCCAGGGGCAGGGATTCCGTCCAGATTACCTCAGTCTCTGAAGTTACTGCTGCTCCAGCGTACCTCTGGCCTTGATGCATGAAGCTGCTCCCATCAGTGAACCAGACGAGGTCAGCGTCAGGAAGTGGGCGGTCCTGCAGGTCTTCTCGAACTCCGTGCACCTGAGCTAGTATCTTGGTGCAGTCATGGAGTGGGGCATCCAGGTCCGGGTTGGGCAGCAGCGAGGCAGGGTTTAAGGTCGTTGGGGGCAGGAAAATTATCCTGAGAGGATTTAGTAGTAGTCCTTGGTAGTGGGTGAGCCAGGCATTACTCATCCATCGATTAGGTGGCTGTTTGAGTACACCTTCGATGGCATGTGGAGTAACGACCCGCAATTCTTGCCCCATGACAAGTTTATCAGCATCTTGCACCATCAGAGCCGTGGCCGCAATCATTCGGAGACAAGGGGGCCACCCGGCAGCTACAGGGTCTAACTTCTTTGACAGGTAGGCAACTGGCCTCCGCCAGGGGCCTAAGTTCTGAGTTATTACCACCTTGGCAACACCCTTATTCTCATCCACGTATAAGTGGAAGGGCTTGGTAACATCAGGTAGTCCTAGTGTAGGCGCGGAGAGTAGGGCGGTTTTAATCTGTTGGAAGGCCAACTCGGCTTCGTCTGTCCAATTAAATGGCTGTTGCCCCCGTGTTGCCTGATACAAGGGTTTAGCCAGTTCTGCGAACCCAGGTATCCATAGTCTGCAAAATCCTGCCGACCCCAGGAATTCTCTCACTTGTCGGGTGGATTGTGGCCTGGGGATCTGCAGAACAGTTTGTTTCCGGGCGTCTGTTAGCCAGCGCTGCCCTCCCTTAAGCAGGTACCCTAGATATGTTACCTCTGGCTTACAGATTTGAGCTTTCTTTGCCGAGGCTCGGTAGCCTAGATTCCCCAGAGCTTGTAAGAGATCCTTGGTCCCTTGGATGCAAGCTTCTTGGGTCTCAGCAGCAATTAGGAGGTCATCAACATACTGTAGTAAAATTATTTCAGGGTGTTTACGTCGGTACTCACCCAGGTCTTCATGGAGGGCCTCATTGAACAGGGTAGGAGAGTTTTTGAATCCCTGCGGCAGCCCGGTCCATGTCAGTTGGCCACTTATGCCCCTATCAGGGTCATTCCACTCGAAGGCGAAGAGCTTTTGGCTCTGAGGGGCTAAAGGCAAACTGAAGAAAGCATCTTTCAAGTCTAAAACAGTGTACCATTGATGTTTAGGGTTTAAGGTACTTAGGAGGGTATACGGGTTAGGTACAATTGGATGTATGTCCACAACCCTCTTGTTGATTTCTCTTAAGTCTTGTACAGGTCTGTATTCTCCACTATTAGGTTTTCGTACCAGCAACAATGGAGTATTCCAGGGTGAGTGACATGGGCGAAGGACCCCTTGGTCAAGGAGCCGGCGGATATGTGGGGCAATCCCTTTCTTGGCCTCTAGGGGCATCGGGTATTGGTGTACCCACACGGGGTCTGTCCCAGGCTTTAGTTCAATAAATAAGGCAGGACGGTGTTTTGCTAGACCTAAGCCCCCCGTCTCCGCCCACGCTTCTGGATATTGCTGGAGCCAGGTTGCTATGTCCTGGTCAGGGGCCGCTTTCTCCTGGTGGAGCCGGTACTCATCTTCTAGGTTTATAGTCAGGATGGACACGGGTCTATTGTGGGAGTTGGTCACGACGGGCCCTTCAGGGAGGAAATGGATCTGTGCTCCCATTTTAGTTAGCAGGTCTCTCCCCAATAGGGGACAGGGGCTCTCAGGGATGACCAGGAAAGAATGGGTTACATTCTTGGCTCCGAGGCTTACTGTTCTTTGTGTTGTCCATGGGTATTTCTTAACTCCTGTGGCCCCTTGTACCCACGAGGATTTGGAGGATAATTTCCCATTAGTTTTAACTAAGACCGAGTGCTGTGCTCCCGTATCGACCAAGAACTGGACTGGGGACCCCTCCACTTGCAAAGTTACCCTAGGTTCGGGGAGGGGGTCCGAACCCCATCTTCCCTAGTCTTCATCTTGAGTGACTAGTATGGGTGTAGACCTAGGGGGTCCGGGTCCCTGTCCTCGTGGTTTCTTTTTGGGGCAGTCTCTTACCCAGTGGCCAGCCTCCTTACAATAGGCACATTGGTCTTTGCTCAGATTATCATGCTGGGGGGGCCACCTAGGTTGGGTGTACTCTGGCTGTAGATGCTCTTTCTGTACCTCTGCTGCCAGGACCTTGGTCATTTTTTCAGTGGCCTTAAATTGCTTTTCCTCTGGAGTATCTCTGTTATTGTAAACCCGCTGGGCTATCTGAAGGAGGTCCTGAATCCGCTTCCCCTCCAAGTCTTCTAATTTCTGGAGTTTTCTCTTAATATCTGGGGCTGCCTGATTTACGAAAGACATTACAACAGCTGCCTGACTTCCTGGAGCCTCCGGATCTATGGGGGTGTACTGTCTAAAAGCTTCCATTAATCTTTCTAAGTAGGTAGCTGGGCTCTCTGTCTTCCCCTGCAGAATAGAATATACTTTAGCCAAATTAGTGGGCTTGCGAGCAGCTGCCCGGAGACCTGCCATTAGAGTCTGGCGATAAAGGTGTAGCCGTCCCCTACCTTCTGCCGTATTGTAGTCCCACGCCGGCCTGGTCAGAGGAAAGGTTGCGTTTATGAGGTCGGGGTTGGCAGTCGGTTGACCGTCGTCCCCCGGGACCAGCTTTCTAGCTTCTATCTGTATTCTCTCTCGCTCCTCTGTGGTGAACAAGATTCGGAGGAGCTGCTGACAATCATCCCAAGTGGGCTGGTGGGTGAACATGACACTATCCAGTAAAGCCAGTAAATCTTTGGGGTTGTCTGAAAACCGAGCACTCTGAGTCTTCCAGTTATACAGATCACTGGTGGAGAATGGCCAGTACTGGAGCCTGGGGATTCCTGTGTCATCTGGGGGTCCTATTTCCCGAAGGGGTAAAGCCACTGTGGAGTCAGGGGGGCTAGTCCGTGAAGTGCGCCCTCGCGTCCGCCCCGCCGGACCTTCAAAGTTACTTTCCCTTTCAGTGGGCCCGTGTGTGCCGGCCGCCTCCCGTCCGCCTGCTCCCTCCTGCAGCTCAGCCAGGGGGGCTGGGGCCTGGGGCCTGGGGCCCGGAGGGGTACAGAGGGGGTTCTGTGAACAGTGGGTCCCCGCTGTCAGGTAGAACAGGATGGGGGGGGCAGTTGGCTGTTTGGATTTTAGTGGTCGAGCAACCAGTGCCTTACAGGGTTCAGAGGCTAATTGGAAAGGGGACAGCCAAGGAGGCGGGTTCTCAACAAGGTCCTGCCATATGAGGATATATGGGATTTGATCTAAGTGGCCCGCACGCCCAGGTAGGAAAATCTTGGACTTTAGTGATGACAGCAAGTCGGAAGTTCCCTTCGGGTGGCCACCCCACATCAAAGGCAGGCCATTCGGAGCGACACAGAGTAATTAGCTTTCCTTTCCTGATTTCTATACCAAGATCATGGCCCCTTGCTCTAACTTCTTTGAAATTACTCGTAAGGAGAGATAGGGGAGTGCTCTGGGTATTACCCATCCTGTAATAATTTGTAGTCTCTTCCTATAAAGGAATGTGGGTTTGAATCCCTGTAAAGGAAATCTGATTTGACTTCTTAATGATATCTAATTGCAGGCGCACTTTGGCAGCCTTGGTCAGAGTTAGCTGCCTGGGTCGCGGTCGCGCTGGGGCAGCCCAGATCAGAGACAGCTGCTGCCCACCAAACTGGGGCAGTTCAGATCGCAAGCGCGCACCGGAAGCCTGGGTCAGGGTTAGCTGCCTGGGTCGCGGTCGCGCTGAGGCAGCCCAGATCAGAGACAGCTGCTGCCTGCCAAACCGGGGCAGTTCAGATCGCAAGCGCGCACCAGAAGCCCGGGTCAGGGTTAGCTGCCTGGGTCACGGTCACGCTGAGGCAGCCCAAATCAGAGACAGCTGCTGCCCGCCAAACCGGGGCAGTTCAGATCGCAAGCGCGCACCGGAAGCCCGGGTCAGGGTTAGCTGCCTGGGTCGCGGTCGCGCTGAGGCAGCCCAGATCAGAGACAGCTGCTGCCCGCCAAACCGGGGCAGCTCAGATCAGAGACAGCTGCTGCCCGCCAAACCGGGGCAGCTCAGATCAGAGACAGCTGCTGCCCGCCAAACCGGGGCAGCTCAGATCAGAGACAGCTGCTGCCCGCCAAGCCGGGGCAGCTCAGATCAGAGACAGCTGCTGCCCGCCAAGCTGGGGCAGCTCAGACCGCAATATAGATCAGATGAGAGCCAGGGGACGTCTCCCACCAGTCTCCGCTGGCTGTCCTATAGCGCGTCCGCCAGGACTGTGCCAGCTCCAGTTTCAGACCTCGCGAGTCACAGATTCGGATTCAGAACAGACACAGACAGACAAACGGAGACGAGCCAGCTCACCTATCAGTAGATCGATCCTAGCAGATCCGTTGACCAGGGGTCTGGTGGGCTTGGGGAATCCCGGACGGGCCCCCAGATGTTATGCCCAGACCATTAGTTCCCCAAAGAAGACCACCAGAGTCCAGAGTCAAAGCCAAGCGGCAAGGATCTTTACTACAAGTTCGAACCTGGTCCCTCCATTCCACAGCATACAAGAGGGCCCTGAACAATGCGAGTGTTTGCTTTTTATAGCCTGAGAGTTACAGGGGAACAAAGGAATTCTTTTGGTTCCCGCTTTTTCAGTAAAACTTTGAACGGCTGTCCCCTTATCAGAGACTTTCCTGGTGGTGTTTGTACTGGGCTCAGGAAGTTTGAGAGATATATGGCGATATGTGGTGAGATGGGAAGAAGGGATGTGTTTGTACTGGGCTTGTTTTGAACCCGGGGCTGAGGAATGTGCCCAGCTCCTTTCAGTAAAAGCTTAGTATAGTACTACCTGGAATAGAAACTCAATAAATATTGGTTACTCTACATTGTAATTTAGGTGTATAAGCTGTTATAGTATTCTATTCTCTCACTGCTGTAAACAAATACCTGAGACTGGGTAATTTATAACAAAAGAGATTTAATTGGCACACAGTTCCACAGGTTGTATAGGAAGCATGGCTGGGGAGGCCTCAGGAAACTTACAATCATGGTGGAAGGCAAGGGGAAGCAGCACATCTTCACATGGCCAGAGAAGGAGGAAGAGAGAGAGTGGTGAGGTGCTACACAATGCTAAATAACTAGTTCTCAAGATAACTCACTCTCACCACATCACCAAGGGAGATGGTGTAAACCATGAGAAACCACCTCCATGATCCAATTACCTCCCATCAGGCCTCACCTCCAATATTCGGGATTAAAATTCAGTGTGAGATTTGGGCAGGGACACAGACCGAAAGCATATCAGCTGGACATCTCAAAAAATATTGTAAAGCCTCAAACATATATTACGTAATGATTTAGTGAGTCACTGACTGAATTCTAAAAGATAAAATACAAAATTTCATTTGGAGATACATAAATATTTTCCCTAAAAATGTTTTATTTAAATTTCATAATGCTAGATACTCCTTTAGTACATGGAGTGAAAAATAAGAATATCAATAATAATCACAACATTATTTTATTCTTTAATTTTAGTCACCTCTGTCTTGGAAAAAAATGAACATTAATTTAAACATTTGGAATAGTCAAATGCTTCCATGATGCCAACCCACCATCTATACATAAAGTATTATTGAGAGACAATAGGGACTATTCTCTCTTAGTGTTTGATAGAGGAACTGTTGCAGTTCTAATGTAGATTTTACATCTCTGGTAGAGGTAATGAAGAACATAGCCTTTTGTTTACTGTGAATAGCCTCCCTATTGCCACTGTAGACAAATATCAAAATTAACTATGTGTATAAAAACACTTTACAGATTGTTGTCAAAATGGTTAATTTCTTCCAAAATGTTTTAATTTATTCACCAAGAGCAAGAAACACTGGGGACCTTTGGTTCTGTCTATTAAATTTAACTAGCTATCTTCCTTTAGCTATCATCTATCTGTCTATCTATCCCACCTGAGGTAATTTGAAGGGGGGATAAATAAGAACTAATGGGAAAATCATATCTAATAATACGTAATGGGAAAATCATGTTGAAAGCCTAAGGAGGTGGGGGAGGGAGAAGGACTTCAAAGAGAAATAAAAAATCTAGACCACATAGGAAACTGTATTTCCTGGCTCAAAATGGTAACTGAAAGTAAGTAAGCAGATAAAGGAGGTCCATTTCTCTCTTAAAAGATCTGTGGAATAATAGGAAAGTCTTTGAAGGAGTATGTAAGCTCTATTCCAACAAGTTCTCTCACATAAAAAAGTTGATAAGAAGACACTGAGAAATGTGAAAATGCCAGTCATCTATGACTAGAAATAACATCTGATTAATTTTAATACATTTCCCTAGGTATAGATGCCCAGATGAAAAAAAAAGTCAAAGTAATGTGAGAAATACAAATATTTTGACCCTTGCAGAACATCTTTGCATACTTGTATCCAAAGCACCTACATCCCCACTGGCAGCTTGACAACACTCCAAACTACCATCTATTAATTAACTCAGCTGTCAAATTTCCCGTCCATTTGCCACCTGCACTGCCTGCTGCCAGGCAGATGACAATAAAATGTAAACTTAAACTCTTGAAGAAGATTTTAAAATGTTGCTGAATAGAGGAAAACACTATTATGTTGTTCAACTACAAAACACTCCCGGGCAGAAGTATCCTCAGGTAACTAACTGCATAGTTGACTTAAGGCAATCAAAGCCAAAGGCTGAAATCACTGTGGTTCCCTTGACTTTAGGATCTACTACTTTTTACCATATGAAAAGAATCAGGGACTTCTGATGAAAAAACATGGAAAAACAAAAGATCACATTCCGTTAGGTATAGTTTAGATATGATGCCTGAAGAAAAAAGTGCATAAGCACACCCTGACACTTGTATGGTGTTTTACTGGACTTGCAATGTAGAAATGATGAATTGCTGAACATTCAGGACATGAAGAAAAATTAAGTCTGCACTGTGACTGAACTTCCCTTAAAAACTCTCCAGGTGTATGTGTTATCTTTTTCTCTGCAAGCAGATCTCATTAAACAACTACCCTTAGAGTGAAAACAATTCAAAGTGACTCTTATTTCCTTGGTCATAGGTTAAAGATGTTTACTTTTCACAATCAGGCACAAAGAAGGAAGATTTGGCCAAGCCTCAAGAATCACCTTAGCTTTCCTGAATCTAAAGGCTTAGATTGAGAAGAGAGGGCTTGAGAAATCAAAGAGTAAATAGAGATTACTGCCGCATCACTTGATCAAGTTCTTAATTCTCTCCATCTGATGAGCAATGCAACCAACCACACCTGCAAGGCTTTGGCGGTGGAGAGGGGTTTGGCTCTGCAGTCAAGTGGAGAATGTGGTTTAAAAATAAGCCTTGGAAGTTCGGGGACTTTCATGAGAAACGTAATGTAATTTATTTTTCTTTTGAATAGTTTCTTAATGAGTTTTGGAACCATTTGGTCAATGCTGTGCGCAGAAGATGTGTACAGATGGTTCCATATTGAGATTAAGTATGAGGTGGGAACCCATGAATGCCAGATAACAGAAGAGTTGCTACCATCACTGATTTAGCTAGCAGCTTTGGGGATAGGAAAGTTTGGGGAGGGAATATGCGTGGAGCTGGTTTCAATCTGAAGAAGGATATTAAAGAATCATGGCCAGGACAAAGTCTTATTCCAAGTGGAATTATAGCTACACCCATTATACCTGGGAGAGGAAAATAACAAGAACGAAATGTAAACCAAAATTTAAAGCACAATCTGTTACACTTTAGGTAGAGGCAAGCAGAAAGAAATTATTTCTCTAAGAAATGAAGTTTGGACAGAAATATGGATAAAATGAGATTTTTAACATCAAACAATAATGGCTATTTTTGTTTGACTTCATAAATCTCATTTTATATATGTATTGAGTGCTTGCTACATGCCAAATGCTAAACATTCCACTAATTATTTTATTTTACTTTATTTTATTTTATTTTTAAAGGAGCAAGATGGAAGCACTTTGAATTTTCTTTCATTGAGAATAACTGTTTTATGTAAGAATCTGTATTTATAACACCAGATATTAAGATAGGCTTCCTTTTTTTTATTATTATACTTTAAGTTTTAGGGTGCAATTATTCACAATAGCAAAGACTTGGAACCAACCCAAATGTCCAACAATGATAGACTGGATTAAGAAAATGTGGCACATATACACCATGGAATACTATGCAGCCATAAAAAATGATGAGTTCATGTCCTTTGTAGGGACATGGATGAAACTGGAAATCATCATTCTCAGCAAACTATCACAAGGAGAAAAAAACAAACACCGCATGTTCTCACTCATAGGTGGGAATTGAACAACGAGAACACATGGACACAGGAAGGGGAACATCACACACTGGGGGACTGTTGTGGGGTGGGGGGGAGGGGGGAGGGATAACATTAGGAGATATACCTAATGTTAAATGAAGAGTTAATGGGTGCCGCTAATAATTTTAGATGCACCAATTCAGTTAATCCTTCCAATAGCATTTGAGGTAGTCATAATTTTGCCCATTTTAGAGATAAGAAAACTGAGGCTCAGAGAAACTTGTTAACTGCACTGATATCACACCTCATTTGGTACAGCAGAGTCAGACCTTAAATTCAAGTGGAATGAAGCCAGGTTTTTAACTACTATATTGTATTCCTACTCCAAAGCATGCTCCTCTTGTTTTACCAAAAATTATTTCTGTTTTTACTGTACATTTAAAATATGAAAGATTTTAAATGATTACCCCATAAAGGGAAACAGTCATAAATCATCAATGAGACTATGCTCCTAAGTGGGTGAAGCAGGCTCAGAAAAGATTTTGATAGGTCAGCCTATGGGTTAAAAATCTGGATGGTGGAATTCTGACTTCTACATATAACTTATGAGAAATATTACTTTACTTTGATGATCCACCGTTTTCCCATTTTGACATGTGAGTGATAGTGTTATAAATCCCATGAGATCTTGGTGCAGGTAATTATATTTATGTATATACAGCACTTAGTTCAGTGTTTGTGAGCAGTGATTATAAGGGCCCAACAAATGAAAGTCATGAATGAACTCCAGGTATGTTGGTTACCAGAGCTCTGCAAAATAGCTACGGGTTTGAGAAAATTATCTGAGGGCAGTACCCTCAAACAGTGATAAAAAACTGGAAATTTCCTGAGCAGAAAATTATTGGGATATGCTTTTTAAAACACAAAGAAGCAGACAACCTGTTTCTGGATATCCAAAGTTGGTCATGTGGTACAGAAGGTGTCTAGCACATTAAGAGTTCTGTCATTGCCTTTGCATAGGCACAGACACATAGAGAAGAGCCCACCTAGAACAAAAAGAAAAGATGGCAATGATAAGGTCTGCCCTGATATGAGATATCTTTGACTGAGTTCCTTAGAAGCAGAGACTGAGACAGGGTTTTTGGTGCACATAATTTTTGGAGGGAGGGCTCTTTGGAGAAAATAACGGAAGCAAACAGGGAAGTAGAAAGACTCTAGCAAGGATGTGGCTTCAGGTAAAGTCTACTCTTTGGCTGATGTATAAATTGCACAGCAGAGTTGGCCTGCCTTCAGATAGCGAGTTGGGATTTGGGACCTTTTGAAACCCTATGTGTACCAGTCCTCGCATACTAGGGACAGGAGTGGTTTATCCTCCCAGGCATCCTTGGGTGAGATGGTTTCTGTCAGGTGAGGGCAATGCTTCAGCGAAGGTATGATGTAAGCCTTCTCAGTGGTGGGGGGATGAGTAAACTGAGAAAGGAGATGTGGGGCAGGCCAAAAACAGTCTCTATCAGGGAGAAACTACTGAAATGTACTCAAGAAATTACAATAGTAAATAGAGATCCCATGGGCAGAGAAAATGGCAGGAGTTTATGGATAGAGGTGATTACAATGTCATGGAAGGATTTCTTTAAATCTAAGGGAATTGTCTTAGGAAAGCTGATATATCAATGGTCTCACCCAGATGATCCAGGACTCTGCAGATGTATGGGGCCAATAGTTGCTGAAGAAAGAGATGGAAAGTGTGGTAGCCTGGTTTATATCTGGTATATGGAGGGCAAGGCAGGGTGATGGTGGATTGTGAAGTTCAGCAGGAAAGGCATAGCCAGAAAGAAAACAGGAACATCTTATAAATTACAGTCTGGGAGAATTTAAGTTCCCAATTACCAGAATTTTGCGAAGTAAAATGATTTTTTTCAAAACCAAGATATTTGAACAGCAGGATATATTTAGAGCCTTGGGATTATAAGGTAGAGGAACTGGATAGAGGATACCCCAAAATCTGTTATAGCCAAGGTAACTAGTCTTTGGCTGGACATCAAAGCTGGAATCTCAAGTGTGCCCTTTTCAGTCTCCTTAATGCCTGAGTGCTGTGAATTTTACCACTATTATTTTTAGATTCTCCTCAGATTTTCTTTCTGAAAATCTCATCTTATTAGACTTTTTCATACTCTTTCCAAGCCTACATAGGTATATAGTGCCTGTTTGGGGGCATATAAAGATGTTGGAGTTTATCTGATTAATTCTAGGACTTGGAAAAGTTAGTGGAGGAGTATCAGTCAGAATGTGGACATTGAGAGTAAAGAGAGTTGGGACATTTGAACATACAATATCCTTTTTTGCTTGGCTCTTTCCTTCACTGATTTCCTTTTCTTGTTCCAACTCAAAACCAATATGAAAAATCCAGCAGGGCATTGCAAAATAGCCATTCATATTTTTTTGGACTCTAGTAAATGTTATATACTATAAAGACTAGGTCACCTTAATTACTGTGATCGTTTCCTAACTCTCTGCTTTTGGTCTTGCCATCCCACTCATCTGAAATGTGCTTTCTGAAGCACACATTTGATTATGTCCTGTTTAAAGCATTTCAGTGGCTCCTCATGCCCTGGGTTCCCCTCTGACCTTATCTCTTGCTGTACTGGGTCTCATTCACACTCACTGTTAGCTACATTGAGTTCTCAGCTCTCCAGGCCATTGTACGTACTGTTCTCTCTGCCTGGGATGCCCATATCCACTTCTTCACTTGGCTAACACTCACTTTTCTTGGGTGGCTTGGGTGTTCTGTCTTCTGGAAAGCCTTTTATCAATCCCTACCCCAAACCAGAGTGGGAAAATTTAACCCCCTGGACTTCCCTGCCTTCTCACTTATAGCCTTGTATTACAATTGCCTCCTTACCTGCTTGTCTGCCTTACTCTGATTAAAAATCCTTGAGTATATATTTCAGTAACACTTCAGTTCCAAGATTATAATACACTGTAGGCCTTGAATAAATGTTTGAATGAAGGACTGTATCATCACAATTGTAGTCATAGAGCAACTTGCATAAATCAAACACATTTCTTAGGGTGTATTGTGGACAAGTTACATTAAATGATTTCATTTTTATTAATTAGTTTTCTGCTGTGTGGGGCTTAACCACTGGAGAAACTCTCTTCTTAGCTGAAAGCATCTTTGTATTAAAGTCTCTTGTGGGAATACATAGCGCTTGAAGAGAACAAGTACAAGTGTATGGCTACTTATTTTCATCTTAACTTTACTAATGTAGTTATAGAAGGAAAAAGAATTCATTATAAATATTAAGTGGAATTAAAATCTACCTTAGAATTTATGAGCTCCTTGCCACTTATTTAGTAAGTAATCCTGACAATATATCACTATCTAAATAAAAAAATCATATTTACACTCTTCAAAGAGAGCTGTGATTTTTCTTGAAATATTTTTGATGACTCAGTTGAGTTGACTTGTTTCATGGTATGAATGAGGTCAACGATACAGTAGACAAATTAGCTTGATGCAGAATGGTTTTCCCCTTAGACTTATTTACTGTTTCTATAAACTAGCCGACACATATCATCAAATATCAGAAGTACGACAACACAGAGTGTAGTCAGGAGGGGAAGGGAAGACATTCTGAGAGGAGTACTGGAATGTAGTTATTCATGCAATTATTTGTAAGTCACATTGTTCCAAAAAAAGTATTCACAGTAGAATCAGTGGGATAACCATAAAACAAGATAAATTTAAGTAAGAAAAATGATCAAAGAGAAAAGTGAAGAGCAAGATGAAGCTAAGAATGAGATTCTTATGTAAGAAGCATTGATAAAGTCCAATAGCACACGTTGTACTCTTTTGCTTATATCAAGTATGATTTTTTTTTGAGTACAGGGTTATCAGAGGAAAAAGGATAAAACTGCTACACTTTCCTTAGTCTTTATGTCTCCTTAAAGCTTATCAAAGAGGAGCCAGCCAGTGTGTTCAACTCTTCCCAAGCCTCATTCTATAAACCCTTCAAAGTTCTTTCATGCTAAATGGAGAGGTCAGCTCAGTAAAACAACAACACAGCTTGTTGAATTGCAGTCGTCAGAGTCACTTTGGGAGGATAACATGGCAGCCAAGTCCTGTTAGTGAAAAAGGAATGCAAGGTTTTAATGACAGTGTTTTTTACTACCTGAATTCCACACACTTTGAGGTCCACCTGAACTCCACTTTTAGACTCTGCCTGGCTACCATTCTTGGAATCACTGTGGCTGTTTGCAGAAGGTCCAACACTTGTTTGTCTCCTCAAAACCTCTCCTTTCTCCATGTTTGCCTTTGCTAATGTGTGGTAAATGTGGCATAACAAAAGTACACACTGCCTGTAAAATCTATTTCCTTCTTGCTTGCAAATTTATGCTTAAGAGGATTTAGACTTATCACCTCCTTACTGGAACCACACACATCATTGGCTGTCATTTCTTTTCTTGCTCTTAACAACTATCTGAAAAATATCACTCTCCCAGAATCCAAAATTTGTAGTTAATATAGTCCAGTCCTTAACAACCTTACCGGAAGTGAAGGGATGCACTAAATTGTTCAAATTAATCATGGTGCCCACACCCGGGGAAAAGTGTAGTTGAAACACTTGAGCCATAAAACCAGATGGTACACTATGTTGATAGAAGCTGTTTGCCTAGAAACTGAAGCAGATTTGTAAACACTAAATCAATATTTGAGAGTTAGGTGCCAGCTGTTTTTCAGGATGCCATTAAGTGACTGGAGCTCATCAGCAGGCCTCAAATAAGAGGCATCTTTCAGCCTGGCCACTGCACCTACATTCCTCTGTTTCACGGCAGCCAGGTGAACATTTCAGCCATTTCCATAGGACTCGACAAACCTAACACAGATTGTCACCACACTGCCATGAGTTTTTTCTTAAGAGTTTTATTCATTTAGTGCTGGCAATAACTAACTAATGGACTGACTGTTTATTTGCTTGGCATCCCTGCCTAAATGCTCACTGACTAGTGATTCACTTAACTTGCATGTGGTTTTGGTTTAATTTGCCATTTTACTGTTGCCAGGGACCCCGGTGGTTTACACTTGCCATGCACCAATAAACTTTTTTACAATTGGAGAGATCTGTTTTGCTCCTTGATGCCACATGGCAGAGGGACCTTAAAAGCAAATTAATAATAACAGCAGTTAAATAAGCATTTTATCAAATTATTTGTTTGGGAATAGCTGAAATCAATATGTTAGATTTAATTCCAACAAGCAATAAAAAGGTTGTTTCTATGATGCCTAACCTGTGAAGCCAAACATTTCAGCAAAAGCTGATGTGGTTTTCAAGTTTTTATGTTTACTTCTGTTAAACTTGAATGCAGCTCCACCCAGATCTCATTGTATATATTTCCTGTCCTATTAAATGGAAACTCTATGGATAAAACAGGAAGTTAATGTTTATAGGAGAGTTTTGTTTGAAGTAGGGAGACAGACTTAGTAACTTTATATCTTTTTAGCACACTATATTCTATGGAAATGAAATTTGAAGTCAGAATTACTATGGGTTTTATTTTTTGCCATTTAAAAAACATTGTTCATTATATCAGCAAGTCACTTAACCCCTCAGAGTGCATCTCTTCATCTAAAATAGGGAAAAAACTCCTGTGGATTTAATAAAGAGTGATTAAAATAACATATGTAAAAACATGGTAAACTTTGGTGACTTACGCACAAATTATTATTACTATTACACATTCTATAATTGAAATATTTTAAATATGTAGTTTTAAAAAAAAGCTAAGATCCTAACTTCAATAATATATACTAGATTTATGTTTGAAAAGCTGACTGTATTTAGGATGTCAGTTCATCTTAAAATAATTTAAAAACAAAGGGAAGTAAATGTATTAACTTTGGGTGTCCTCAGATTTAGCAATGTTTTGATTAAAATACCAGTTCCTTGGTGGATGGTTTGAGGAAAAGGCTAGGGTGATAAAGTAGTTGTAAATTTATATGACTGTCTAAATTAGTAATACTATTCCATATAAATTTGACAAGGCATTTTATGATAATATAAAATACATACTATAAACCTAAAATATTTAAAATAGTTTAGAACTGGCATTCAAATTAGCAGATACATCAGAAGAAAATAGAATAGCCTTGAACTAACACATATGACCATCAAGTATATAGTTAATCGGAGTGGAAAAAATCAGTTATTTAATAAATGGTGCTGAAACAACCAGCTACATAAAAAAACCATGACAACAGGCTTGTAGATTCTCACCTCATACCATATGAATTCTAGGCAGATTAAGGAACTATATATAAAGTGGATATAAGAAACACAATTGGAAGAAAATACAGGTTATTCGCTAATGGTGGTAAAACTACTTTCTAAGCATAAAATTAAAACAAAAAGATTTGTTGACCATATATAAATAAAAATTAATATGATAAAAAATTTAAACCAAATTTATGAGTAAATAAAGAACTTGACAATATTTACAATTAAGTCAAGTTTGAACAGCCTTAATTTATGAAGAACTCCTATATACCAATAATAAAAAAGATAGTATTCCAAAAGAAACTGAGCCTAGGAGAAAAACAAACAATTCACAGAAGATAAATACAGGAAACTTACAAATTCATCCAACAATTAAAATATACATTTAAAAGAGGCATTATTTTAAAAAAGCATCATTATAACATATTCCACCTCCTAAGTTACCATATAATTTAAAATTTAATTTAAATTTTTTAAAAATTAAACAAATTGAGACATAGCTAACCAAACAATTAAATAGAACTGTTTGATAAAAAAAAAAGAGACTTGAAACAATATGATTTTCTCAGTGTGTCTTTTTGTAGTTGTCCACTTCTTGTGCATTAATTTTCTGGAGTAATCAAGTAGTATTTCAGGAAGAAAGAATAAAGGAGGTGTCTGAAATTAAATGTGAATAAAGTAAGCACCTTCCCAAATGGATATATAATAGCTTGCTGTTTAGAAAAATATACCTTTAAAGCCAGTTACATTCTCAGTAACTCTTTTAGAAAATTAGAAAAAAAAAAAACCATAGAGTCTACCTAGTTATCTGTTCTTCTTTGGTTTTTCAGAAAACCAAGCTATTTTGTTGTTGTTTCTTTTGTTTTAATTTAACTGTGATTAGTTTCTCCACATAGGCAATAATCAATTACTCTTCATAGCCCAACCGTTTAGAAATGTGGTTTTCAAATACTTTGATCTCAAGATCCCTTTATATACTTAAGAAGTGTTGAAGATCCAAAGGAGCTTTTGGTTGTTTGGGTTACATTGATTGCTACATATTTAATTAGAAATTAAAGCTCAGAAGAATTATTTATTAATTCACTAAAATGACAAAAATAATTACATGGTAACATAACCTAATTTTTATGAAGCATTACTACATTTTCAAAAAAAGAAAAATGATGTTTAAAAGCTGTTTAAAAATCTCTGTAATGTCTAACTTAAAGGAAGAGTGCTGAATATTTGTATGTGTTTCAATTTGTTGGAAAAACTCCACTGTATTCTTGTGAAAGAATAAGAGTAAAAAATAAAATAACATCTTAGCAGTATTATATCGGGGAACCTGCCCCGATATTCATGTAGGTTCTTTTCTATTTTCCTTAAGCGTCAGCCTGCTTGAGAAATAAAGGGACAGAGTACAAAAGAGAGAAATTTTAAAGCGGGGCATCTGGGGGAGACATCACACGTCGGTAGGTTCCGTGATGCCCCGCTTTGAGATTGCAGTAAAGACAGGCATAAGAAATTATAAAAGTGTTAATTTGGGGGACTAATAAATGTCCATGAAATCTTCACAATCCACGTTCTTCTGCCATGGCTTCAGCCGGTCCCTCCGTTTGGGGTCCCTGACTTCCCGCAAAAGTGTTATGAATTTTAATTTTGATATCATAGACCTGACTAAAGGATATCAAGGACCAGATAATACTTGGAGACTATTGGCTTAGAATTTATTTAGTAACAGATGTAACTATGCTGAAGGAAAGAAGGAAACTGCATGTTTGCCAACTAAATTGTGTGATCCACTTGGAGAAATGTAGTCCACCGTGATACAGTGATTCTAAAAGAAAGATGAACTGAGATCCATATAAGTTAGACAGTAGGAAAGAAATAACTGACATTACTTGAATATTTCTTCCAGGATCAATGTTACAAATAATTTGAATAGTTTCTGTGTCTCTCTTTATTTCCAAGATTCCAGAAGGGATCATCCAGTGAGTAAAGTTAACTCACTTGCTGTGCCTTGACTTTCTGTAAGTTTTGGTCCCTTTGCTCTCCATAGTCAGAAGCAGTACCTTTCCTAAAATTGAAAAGGGATTTTGGATATGAGAAGAGGAGAACTAAGAAAACTGGGCACTACTATTCCTGTTGGGGATTTCCCACTTATATTCTCTATTGTTCTAGACTAAAGGTAGCAAGGGACTAGTTCCTAATTGTAATCTGTGCGTTGACCTTGAATCTAATTCACACATAGAGATGATCCTCAGCTACTAAGGTTATTGACAACTGTAGGCAGGAGCCACTTTACAGAATAAAGACAAAAACTTAAGATTTGAGCAATGAACAAATCCTTTGACGTTATCCGTATAACACTTTATAAATGGCTACCTTGCAAATCCTTTGGTAGTGTGCTGAATCTGAAGATATCGTTAAACACCATTATGGGAAAATTAAAGTTAATTGTTGTGAGCCTGACCTCCAAGTCAACCTCCATAGGAAGGAACCACTTTCCATTCTAAACATTTGTCAAATGTTTTGTTCTCTATTATCAGCCATCTTCCAATATAAATGTTATTTGTTAGAAAGAAACCTGAAGTAAAAGGTTCTTTGCTTGTATATCACTGTTCATATTTGAAAGTTTAGAAACTTTCAGCATATTTTTTGAGTGGCATATTTGTTGGAATGTGGTAATCCTCTACTTTGCAAACTCTTTTTTAATCGTAAATTTCTGACAAGAAGGCATGCTTAATCGAAAAGAAGGTCACAGCCCCTTTCACTTGCACCAGAGAGGTCGTTCTAACACCAGCAATTTTGAAGAGAACCGTAGAAGTAATTAAGCTGCCAATAATTATAGAAGACTCTTGCGGAATAAATTGCCCTTGCCCCCTATTTGTTTTGGTCAAGAAACATCTTCCAGGATTTTTTTTTTATCTGTGCCTGGTACTGCAAGTTACTCTTATTCTGGGCTAAAATAAAGTCAGGGCAGAAAAATGATATACTGAAAAAAGAACAATGAAAAAAGAAGAACAATCTGTAATATGTATTGAATTTTAAAATGTAGATCTATAAATAAACAGCCAAGAAATATCAGTATTAGTTTGTCATATGACCTCTATACTCTTGGGGACCTGTTTCAGGTCACCCCTCCATGGACATTGGACAATGGTAATCATTAACATACTTATCTACTCGTGAAAGCTACAATTTTAAATCCCTGCTTTTATCCCTATTGGCTTTGTCGGGAGTTCTTAGAAGTCAGAATTTAAGTATTTTAATTATTTTACAAATAAGTTATTTGAAATAAATATTTAGACTAGTAATTCTGGGCCAGGCATGGTGGTTCACGCCTGTAATCCCAGCACTTTGGGAAGCCGAGGCAGGCAGATCTTAAGGTCAGGCGTTTGAGACCGGCCTGGCCAACATAGGGAAACCCCATCTCTACTAAAAATACAAAAAATTAGCCGAGCGTGGTGGTTGCACCTGTAATCCCAGCTACTTGGGAGGCTGAGGCAGGAGAATCGCTTGAACCCAGGAGGCGGAGGTTGCAGTGAGCTGAGATGGCACCACTGCACTCCAGCTTGGGTGACAGTGTAAGACTCTGTCTCAAAAAAAAAAAAAAAAAAGTAGGATAGTAATTCTGGACTGCAAGTAGGATTAGAGGGGAGTGCTAATCAGGATAAATATAGAAATGAGGTGGGGGTCATTTGGGAAGGAGAGTTATATATAATTTGGAACAGCATATGTAAATAGTATAATCTTATTATAATTGTATATTAATTGTATATAAGATTATAATATAACTATATATTAATTCAAGCATTGAAATATGTGAAAGTTTTTCAGTTAGGTGTTAAGACAAATATAAGTTGATTTTATTTTATTTTTCCGAAGTGGGCATGGGTTAAACATGGTTAAGAACTTTTAATTTACACAATTACAATTTTGTTTGTCCAAAATGATGTCCTGGTCATCAAAAGGCTCTGTAATAGGGACTTATTGTAATTAAAGCCCTTTCAGGCTCCAAAATTTGAGGGTGTCTAGCCAAAAGTTAATAATCACTGGAGCCGGGTGATAAGTACATGAAAATTCATACAATTCACTCTTTGTTTTGAATTCTTTGCAATTTTTATAAGAAAAAGTTACACAAATTTATGGTTATTAATGGTTTAGTAGCTTGAAACTGTCAATGATGAAAAAACTATGTCAGATGTATAAAATATTTTGGGGAGAGAGGGTAAATTCACATATATGTTGCTTCTTTTTAAAAATTTGTAAAGAGTAATAGCAAAACATTCTGTCACCAATTTTGTGATTAAGGATGAGAGATATACACTGTCGATACCTACAAGAGGATGGGCAAAACTTAATGGGGGCAATAGAGATACAGGAAGACTGGGTGTGAATATTAGCCCTGGAACAGGATAGGAAAGAGTATGTTTGAAGACAGGGAGAGAAAGCAAAAGAAAACGGAAGCACGCAAGCATAGAACAGACCACGGAGAAAATAAAGAATGCGAGTTAACTTCACAGGAGGAGAAATCCTCCAACTCTAAGTAGATTTTAACTACCAAGTACACACAAAAAAATCAACTGTTTTGAGACCTAGCACTGCTTATCCTCCAAGTAATCAAAATTTCCTCATGCTAAATCCATGTCCTTGATCACTGGAAATCCTTTCTTCTCTGTAACTATTTACTTCTTCCATCTTCAATATCATTTTCTGGGGACACTGGGCAATTTCTGGATTATGAGAAAGCTAAAGCTGAATAACTTATTGAAATGTGGATGGCCTTTCTTACAAACACATTTATTTATTTTTATGAGGGGGTAGGAAATCCTCAGTTAGGGTAGGCAAGTTACAGAGACATAAACATTTGAGAAAATTTTTCTTTAGATTGCATGAAGTTAAATATGCAGCTCTGTGTTTGGGGTAGGTTTTTGGTAGGTCATTGGATGAATTGAGGCTCTCATAGACGACGGGATGGAAAATAGACTTCTACAGAACCGAAAGGCTGGTTAGTGATTTGTTTTTGAGTTTTCAATGGAATTTTTGTAACAGAAATTTATTCTTTTGCAAATTTATTTACATAATTTAAAAAGTCTATTTTGTGAGTAATTACCACCAATCAATCTTTGAAGTAGTGGGTTATAAAGCAATTGTGCAACATGTTCTATTGATAAGCTTCTTTTCGGCAAGAAACATATTCGATCATATGTCCTGCTTAGAGTTTCTCATGCTCTGGTAGTATGAACTTAGTTAAAAGTTTTGAGTTCTAATCATAATGCTCCTTTTGTAGCAGAAATAATTTGTGCCTGTATTTTCAATGATCTTTCCCCTTACCATTCTTGTGTTTTGCTACCTTTCTTTTCTGACTCAATAGTTAATATACGTTATTTAATAAAGATCTGCCCAAAATAAAGAAAATTCTGCTCCTATTTTCCATTTTTTTAAAACAAGAATCCTATTCTTAATCTCTATTAAGTTGAGCTATTCTCTCTGAGGAAGGCAAGACTAAATAAGATAGCAGAAGGATTCCATATGAATATCATTTGTGATAAAAGATGAAGAATACCTGGTGTAAAGATGCCTCAGGACCTGTTACTCTTTCTTCCTTCCCTTTCTCTGCCACCCCTTCCTTTCTCCCCTCCTCATTCTCTTTCTTCTTTCTCTTCTTTCCTTCCTTTCTCTCTCTGGATTCCCCCCTTTCTCCTTCCTTCTGGTCTCTCTTCCAGTTCTGTTTTTCTACTGCTGCATAGCAAGCTTCCCCAGACTTAGTGGTATAAAACAATGACCATTTTAATATGCTCATGGATTCTGTAGGTCAGAAATGCAGGAGGGCTGTAATAGGGATGGCTTGTCTTGCGTATGAAATCTTTAGGGGATCATCTGGAAAGATTCAAATGGCTGGAAGTGGAAGGGATAATAAATTCTTGGGACCACAAACTCACCATGACAAAGGAAAAAGAGTTTAAGCTTGGGAACTGAATTGCTCAAATCCCCTCCCACTTTGTTCCTAAATAGATAGCTGCAAAGATAGAAGGCTACATACCTCCCCAGGGGGGTCTCCCTCACAATTTGCTCACAAGGAAAGTTCTTGTGGGCCCCAGGATCTTTACTCTAAAACAGAGTTCTGTTGAATTTCACCATGACAATGTAAATAAAACAACAGCTTGTCTCACAGGTACTGGACAAAGTCATCCCTCTGCTCATCTGAGCCAAATGGATATTTGACTGCTTCCTCTATACTATGAATACTTTATTTTAAATAAAAATGCAGATTCACTGAGTGAGATGAGTGCATCGTCAACTATTCCTCTATTCCCTCTTTTTCACATGTAAAGTAGGAATTCAGTGAAGCTGATCAAAGCTTTTATCTACCCTCTTCCACCCCATTTTCCCCTTTCCCCTACTGCCCACTCTTTTCTCTTTAAATATGGAAGACCCCAAACAGTCTTTGGAAAAAGTACAGACCACAGATCTTACTGTGGCTTGTGTCTCTTTTTCCTGGGAATGTTCTCAACCTTGGCAAAATAAAACTCTAAGTTGATTGAGACATGCCTCTGTCATTTTTCTTTGGTTTTGTAGAAGCTAGAATGATCTGAAGATTTTGTCACTCACTTTTTTGTTATCTATCTGAGTATGATACAGAAGTTGGCCATAGGTGGACATGAACATCTACAATGTGGCTTCTCCATGTGGGTTGGGTTCACTCCCAACATTGAAACCTCAGAATGGTCAGACCTCTTAAATGATGGCTCAGAATTGCAAGATTGAACATTCCCGCAATCATGATAGAAGCTGCATATTTTATTATCTTGCTGCAGAAGTCACAGAACATCAGATCTGCCATAATGTGTTGGATGAGGCAGCCATATGCCCATCCAGATTCATGGAGAGGGGATAAAGACTTCACTTCTCCATTAGAGGAGTATCAGAAATCACACCCATGTTTTATAACTGCTACACTTCCTTTCTTTAAAAGGACCTTGAAATTTCTTGTTTTTGTCTGCCTGTGCATATAACTGGCCTTGAAATACTTTCAATGAGGTCTGTATTGTATACCTGCAACAGAGAACTTTACCTCGTTTATCTTTGTGAAGTGAAAGGTCTCATTCAAGTGAAAGGTTAATAAACCTATTGATCTCAGAAGTACAGTAAAGTTTTATTTTTTTTCTTTTAAGTACTCTGGAACAATAAGATTGAAACAGGGTAGCACGAAAGAAGGGTGGCATTAATAAACGCTGCTCTGAACCTATGATATCTATATCCTGGCTTCTCTGAAATAGTTTTGTTAATGGATCTCATGTCCCATAATCTGGGTTGGAAGGTGCACTGCCTTCAAGGAAGCTCATACTTGACAATGGAGCTCATGCTGTTGAGCCACTGTTCCTTTCTCTTCAATAATCATCAAGGAATAAGCTGTAAGTTCATGAATTATATTTCATAACTAAAAAAATCCAGCATATGGACTAAATCAAAGACAGGATTACTAAAGAACTTAGTTTCCCTTCCTTTTTTCAACTGGGAATGGCATGACTGGTATATTTCAGAGGATAGCCACATGTGCTGTATCACTGAATAGAGACATAACAGCAAAAGTCCCAACATCATTTAGACCCTGTAGATTTCTCTCAGTTCAGTGATTTTGACGTTGATAGGGACAGACTTCCCTTAAAATTGAGATTATCTACTTGCCTTTTGATCAGGCTTTGTTCAGACAAATATTATTTTACATGAAATTATCAAGACTCAGTTTCTTGATTTTTATGGACTAATTTCACACATGTGGACTTTCAGAAGATTTAGTGTGGGTCTTGTTAATGAACTACAACTGATTATTGGTACAGTGTCTGCCTGATGGATTATTGGGATGTATATATCCACAGGGGGAAGGTTTGTTTTCTGTAGCATTTCAAACAACTCTACTAGGTACTTAGGTGACATGTCTGTCACTTCAAAAGTATTAGTGTTGAAATTGTAGCACTTCACAATTGAAGTGTATTACACACTCGAGATACAGCAAACTACTGCATTTGAATTGAATCATACAATCATAGATATTAGAGCCAGAAAAGACCTATTAGGTTATCATGCCCATCCATTGCCATTTGGCATTGTTATTTACAGTACATTGTTGCATCTAGAGTTAAATGCCTCAAACAATAGGACTTCTACTACTGTGCCAAGATAATTTTCTTTTTATTGTATTGTCTAAAGGACTTGCTTATTGAAACAATTCTTTTCTGATATTCAGCTGAAATTTATTCTTTGCTCAATTTCACTCCAATGTTGTAATACCCCAATTTTCATCCCTTAATCTTTTTTTTTCTCTTTTATCTCTTCTTATAGTAGCACTGTTTGGAAGACTGAGCCATTTAAAGGCCATATTTTAAGCTTCAAAATTGTGATTTCCTTTCTGCCCTAATTATGTGATACTTTTTTTAGATTGGCTTCCCCTAGAAGTGGACATGAGACAATCATAAGGATTTTTTCGAAGATGATCCCAGGATATGCTGGGATGTGACTAAGAAAGAGAGACGTGGAAGAAAAGAAAGCCAGTACGGAGTGAGTGATCAAATCAGTTGCTATTGTAGGTAAATATATCTTAATCCTACTGTAAGTGTTGATGATTCACATAGAACATGTGTCTCAGAATTATTCCTCTGAGGGACAAGGAAGCCAGGGTTCTTACTCACCAACTCTTGTCAGCCATTGTTTGCAGGCTGTTCCCAGAAGGTCAGCAGCCTGTCCTCCACATGGCAGAATGCACTATGGCCCATAGAGAATGCCCTCAGACCACTGAGGTCTGAGCTTTGATGCAGTACAATGGTAAGGCCTGAGAGTATCTGGGTAGAACACAGAGTCTACTAATGATTATGTCCAATTATCAGTTGAAGTCTGTGTACTTTTATTTTGTTGTATAATATTTGTAATTTATTTCCAAGTAACTGTTTTCTGTGCATCAAAGGTATTTTATTAAATAATACTAAAAGTACATGAAAGACTTTTTTCTTTCTAGTGAAAGGCAATGTTTAATTCAGGAAGACATGTGATATAATTCCAGCTATGCTTGTTCACAAGTACAGCAACACTCTTTGGACATTTGTCTTTAAAAATATAGTCACTGAAAGGATATAGAAATACATTTTTAAACAGTAAAATGTAACTTTGGTAGAAAAAGCATGTTAATATGAACATATATGTTGACACGTCAATACTATGACTGAGGACATTTAACTAGTACACTAATCGTTACAGTTTGTTTTTCATTCATAAAGCCAATCATTTAACCAGATTCTGTTTTGTTAAATTATTTCCAAAAGTCTTACATTTCATATGTTGATGAAAAAAGACAAACTCTGTAAAGCATTTAAAGAGGTTTACTCTGAGGCAAATATGAGTGACTATGGCCTGGATATAGTATCAAAAGGTCTTGAGAACATGTGTCTGAGGTGGTTGGGTTACAGCCTGGTTTTACACAGTTTAGGGAGATGGAAATTACAGGCAAAGACATAAATCAATACATGTACGATATACATTGGTTCAGATAGGTGGGACATCTTGAAGGAGAGGTGGTGGGCTTACAGTTCATAGGTGGATTCAAAGATTTTCTGATTGGCAATTGGTTGAAAGAGTTAAGCTTTGCCTAAAGAGTTGAAGTTAGTAGAAGGAAATGCTTGAGTTAAGGTAAGGGGAATAGTGGAAGCCAAGGTTCTTGTTAGGTAGATGAAGCCTCTAAGTTACAGGCTTCAGAGAAAATAGATGATAAATGTCCCTTCTGGGACCTTAAAATATGTCATACTTTTAGTTAAATCTGTTCTGGATCCTGGAAAATACCTAGAAAAGGAAAGAGATTCTCTACAGAATGCAAATTTCCCACACACAAGATGGCTTTGCAGGGCCATTTCAAAATTTGTCAAAGAAATATATTTTGGGGTAAAGTCCTTTGATTTCCTTAGGGCCTACTATCTGTTTTGTGATGCTATGCCAGAGTTAAGTTTGAATTTGATGTCTTATTGCTACAAAGAATCTGTGTTGTTAGTTTCATTATCTCTATTTTAATGTCAGTATTGGTCAGTTGTGCCTAAATTCCAATGGGCAGAGATATAACAGCGCATGTTCAGCTTCTCTTCCCGCCATGGCCTGAACTAGTTGTTCTGGTTTCTTTGGGATCCCCTTGGCTAAGAAGTGGGGTTTGTTCAGTTGGTTGTGGGGATTAGAATTTCATTTTTGGCTTACACATGTAAGGAATGATACTGAATTGTTATATTCATTCAATAACACGCTTTTCACAAAATAAGGCCTAACCAACATAATTTAGTCTCTTTAAGTACGATACTTAGAGACATAGTTTAAAGTTTACAACTTGAAACTGCCTTTGCAAAAATTAGAACAGTAAAACAAGTCTATTATAGGAAAATTATGACAGCAAAAGAGATCTGACCTAACTGATTTCATGCTGCCTTCAACTTCCAAGCTGCCTTTGTTTATGCCTGGGTATAGGCCAAGCGAACTTTGGGAGAAATTTAGTTTAGAGTTTAATTTTGAAGCAAAACTAATAACAGTCCCTTCCTGAACAAACCCACTCCTTGCTTAGGGACACAAGCTGCCTTTGTAGAACTAACAAATTAGATTGAATTGAGCCATTAGAAATTATGGCTCAGGACTTATTCCTAACCTCTCCAACTGTTCCTATAGACACATCATTACTGTAAAATCCAAGATTGGCTTTTGAGGTATTTTTTAGACTGAATTCTGATGGACCAGCTGGTGCCACCCGGACAGGTAAAGTGGCTCATCTAGTTTTGCAATCCCACACAGGAAATGAAGACAAGAAGAAGACAGCTTTTATCCCCTAGGATTTCATCTATGATCTACCCAATCAGAATTCCCTTTCCCTAGCCTCATGCCCAGGAAATTATCCTTAAAAAACCCTAATCTCCAAATTTTCAGAGAGAATGATTTGAGTAATAAAATTTAATCATACACTTAGCTGCCTCTGCATTTATTAAGCTGTTTCTCCATTGCAATACCACTGTCTTAGTAAATTGGTTGTATCTGCACAGTGGGCAAGATAAACCAGTTGGACAATTACAACTTCTTTTCTGCTGTTGTAGTCATGAAATGTAACAAAATTGAACATATACATCCAATTATTTGTAGATCCAGCTGTAGTGCCATATTTTCAAAATATTTGACATTTTTGGATAAAACTTTTCAGAAGGGACTATTTATTAGGATAAATGGTTAAAGGTTTTAAATCTTTGATAATATTTGAACATTTAAATAAATACATAAACATATGTCTTCAGTTATATATTTGAGAATTCACTTTCTTTTTTAAAAAATAATTGCATAAAATTGAAAATTTCTGGAAAACCTAGATTGTAACTTTTTTTAACCTCACCTCTTCAGTTTTACCTGGTCTTTATAAAATTTAATCAAATATACAAACCATTGTCTCAGAGTGACCTAACAGAAGCCTAAGAAACAAGTAAAATATTAATTAAAGTAGCTAATATTGATAGTTAATGGCATATTTATTAAAGTTCATGAACTCTATTCTTATAAGAAATTTCTAATTTTCACTCAGAGACTTTGTGATCTTATACTGAAGATAGTTACAACTAGAGTAGACATATGATTTCCAATCTCAAATACATTATATCTCATAGTACATTATAAGCAGCAAAGAACAAAGTGCAGAGGTTCTATTACAAACAGACAACACTCACAGAGAATTGAATATATTCGATAGACCAGTGGTTCTCAGAATCTCCAGAAATATCAGAAACTCAAGACATCATCCCCAGGATATCTGATTCAGCAAGGCTAAATTGCTTTCTGAGAATCTGTATTTTTTACAAGTTTCCATATGAATCTGTTGCTGTGTCTGGGGCCACAGTTTGAAAACCACTGGGATAGACAATGAAGAAGAAGGAGAAATACAGAAACTATGGGAAGTTTTACTCATGTATAAGTGCATAGAGGAAAGAAAATCCAATATAAATCACTAGGATGGGATAAATAATTGTAGGGAAAATCAAACGCTCCACAACAATTGATTCTGTAATCATCACTATATTTTACAAAGTAAAATAATAGCTAAAAGAATAATTCTGACTTATCAAGAAGGATAAGTGCATAAAAATCATGAAATAGTTACTGTGTTTCAAAAATATAGCAATTCAATATAATTTGGCTAATAAGAAATAAGTATAAAATTAGCTATCTGGGAAATATACCTACCCAAAATGATCCATTGTCCAAGTTTTCAGTGTGGAAGGCTGAATAATGGTCACCCCAAAGATGCCCATGTCCTATTCCCTGGAGACTGTGAATATTATCATTTATGTGTAAAAAGATCTTTGCAGACATGATTACATTTAGAATCTTAAAATTGGGAGATTATCCTGGAATGTCTGGGTGGACCTTAGGATAGGCATTCACTGCAATTCAAGTAAATCATCCATACCTTTATGCTAAAACAAATATAGACATAGGCAAATACATAGATATGAATATGCCACCAACATGACAATTCACTACTGATTAGAGACTAAGTTTGTGTTGTTGAGTTCGCTGGGTTATTTTGGATTTTACAAGTCACAGTTTATTATATGCCTTCCATGTGCGTTTATACTCATTTCTCTTGTAATCAAACAAACATTTTATCTGGATTAAAGGGAGTTATTTTTTAAGGATTTAAAAGTCATTTATATTATTATTCAAAAGTTGGTAAATTGGTAAAAAAAAAATCACTATGGGAAAGTGGAAGTTTGTAGGGAGGGGATGAAAAGTACCTTTTTATAAGAAGTAAGCTGAAATGGTTTGAACCAGGAAGAAATTTATCATTTTTCAAAAAAATTAATCTGGAGATAAGACATTACAGGGTTTTAAAATTCAGTGTCAAAACTATGTCACTAAATGACCATATTATTTAACTCTTTCCTCTCTGCTATTCTCAGTTGGCTTTGATCTCAAGTTTGATCCTATGACTACAAGGTGACTATCACAGTTATAGATATCACTATTTCACATGGACCTATAATAATCAGAAGAAGGTAGTTTCTCATGTCTTACTCTGTTTTGCTTTTTAATTGAAAGGAAAACCTTTCCCATGTTTCCTAAAAACACAAATTTGTTTTTAAACTTAAAAGTATATCGGTAATTTTTTATAATGGTGAATATTTGGTAGATCTTAACTATGTACACTGCATAAACACATTTTGTCTATGCGTTTACATTTGATCATAAGGCAACACTAGTCTACTGGAAGTAACTAGCAGCGGAGGAGAGGAGAAGATGGTAGAATAGAAGAACAAGGCAATAACCCTAGGAATACAGAGGGAACAGAAAAAAATTTGTACTGCCTTGTGAAAAGTTTTCTCTGTCCTGGCCTTCAAACTACATTCTATGCCTAAAATATTCCTTATATTTTAATTTGCTAAAATTTAAATTGGCTATTATCCAATAAAGCACTTTAGAATCCCATTTCCCACAAAAGATAATCCTATTCCAAAAGAAAAGTAAGAATTAATTTCTAATAAATCTTTGCCTAAATAGTCTCTTCTGCCTTCCTCTTTGCAAATCAGCTACAAAATGCATTCAAATTTTGGTTTATAATGAAAAAGAAAATTTTTAAAAACTTATTTATTTGGTTTGAGCTTTCTGTTTGGTGTCTGCCACAGAGACTACTACAATAGTTTTCTACCTGCTTTTATTATTTCCATTATTACAATATCCAATTCACCCTGCATATATATACTTAATTTATCTTTGTAAAAGATCATTATTTTTGTGCTGCTACTACTCAGATAGCTCCTAACTCTTAGTCTTTCTCCTGAAATCTGATTCTTCTTTCAATATTATGTATCTCAAGAAATAGAACTCAAATGTAATACCTTGTCAGAAATCTGAGTCCTTTTCAAACCCCTCCATAAAACCTACCCAGTGTCCCTCCATGCCCAAGTCCCGATAACTCTATCTCCTAAGTATCTCTTCAGTGTCACTTCACTTCGAATTCGCTGTTCCTATGCTAATCCATCCTGCCATTTTCCCTGCTTCAGATTCTGTGACGCCAGCTGACTGTCCCACCTCATCTACTCGTACTCTTAAATCTACTCTTTTCATACAGCCAGAAGAATGTTTTCAAAAGTACCCATTTAATCGTATGCTATTTTCTTCGTCACTCCTCATACTCCATGTATTAGCCAATTCTCATGCTGCTATGAAAAAATAACCGAGACTGGGTAATTTATAAAGAAAAGATGCTTAATTGACTCTGAGTTCCGCATGGCTGGGGAGCTTCAGGAAACTTACAATCATGACGGAAGGCACCTCTTCACAGGGTGGCAGGAGAGAGAATGAGTGCAAACAGGGGAAATGCCATATGCTTGTAAAACCATCCGATATCATATCATGAGACTCACTCATTATCACAAGAACAGCATGAGATAAACTGCCCCCATGATTCAATTACCTCTACCTGGTCCCACCCTTGACATGTGGGAATTATTACGATTCAAGGTTATATTTGGATGGGGATGCAGAGCCAAAACATATCACTCCATCTGCTTCCCCCATTGCTTAAAACTCTTCAAATGTTTCTGATAATTCTTGGGATAAACACCAAATTCCTAAACTTGCCTACCAGGCACTAGCTGTAAGGCCTATACCATTTTTTTCCAAACTCAACTTGATTCATTTCTCACTCTCATCTATCTTCTTAAACCACATTGGCCTTCTTTTGGGACCTTAGTCCCTAAACAGAGCAAGTCTCCTTAGTTCTTTCAGATAAATGTTGGTTATTCTTCAGATATCAGGTCAAAGTGTTAATTCTTTAAGGATGCTTTTTTTAAAACCTTCTTATATAAGTTAAATTTCTATTATGTGCTCTCACATTACTATATACCTCTCTTCTTTATTTGTCATAGTCACAATTTTAAATTTTAAATTTATTTATGTGATTTCTTTATCCAGATTGTTAGTTTCATGAAGGGAGCAATTACATCTCCTTTCGTGGTCTATATTAGATACACATTTTGGGATGAATGAGGAGAATTACATCTTTGTTCTAGATTGAATAAATTTTAATCATGTTTGCCAACCTTTTAGGGTTGCCCACAATTTACTGCTCTTACCTTTATAATCCTAAATCTCATAACATATAAAGTAACATTTGAGAGGGAGAGGAAGTTCAGCAGAGGAGTTTTTGTTTGCCCCGAAGTTTCAAAATACAGCTCTTCCAGGCTGAAGAGAAAGCATGAATATAAGCATATAAAAAGACAATGTTGGAAAACTTATAATTCTGAGATTACCCTATGTTCTTGAGTAGTTTACAAATAATTTTGGAAGAAAAGGAGCACAGAATCAGAGTTTGCAATGCACAGCAACTAAAATAATATTATGGACCCCAAAGTGCCCTGAATGATATTAAAATGAAAATGTTCTTTGATCATCCTCAATAAAATTTCATTGGGTTTTATTGGAAAATAATATGTTTCAGTTGGCAATATCAAGTATTAATATTTCTGCAACCAATTAAGATACTTATAAGTTCTTGCATCCACATATGCTTAGATTTATCATATTGAGATTGTCTTCACGCTAAGTTGGGGAGGGTTGGGGGTAGAGAAGATCCTTGTTATTCCATGAGACAGAGCATGCAATAGAGACAGTCTGAGGAAAGACAGAAGACAAAAACAGTATTTTGTACCTCACATTATAAAACTTCAAATCATTTAAGGCATCTGATATTGGGAAAGTCAGAGCTAGAACAAATTTCAGGGAGCATCAATATCAGAATGAAAATGTAAGTAAGAGAAAATCTTAGACTGAGAGACATCAGTGGGTATTCTTCCTAATTTCTTATGAAAGCAATGCAATGTGACTACGTAAGAGATCAAATGATAAATTTACATTTTGTATTATCATGGCCCCAGATTAACTCAACTAACTGACCACACTCTTTTAACTCGAAGAACACTATGCTAAGTGAAATAAGCCCAGAACAGAAAGTTAAACACTGCATGTTCTCATTTATTTGTGGGAGCTTAGAAAAAGTAGATTTTATCAAAGTAAATAGTAGAACAGAGGATATTAGAGGGTAGGAAGGGAAAAAAGGTAGGATGGGAGGAGATTTGTTAAAATTTACAGCAAGATAGGAGGAGTAAGTTATAGTGTTCTTTAGAACTGTAGGATGACTATAGTTAACAATAATATACTATATAGTTTCAGATAGCTAGAAGAAAGATATTGGATGTTCTCAACACAAAGAAGTAATAAAGATTTGAGATGATAGACATGCTAATTACCCTGATCTGATCACTATACATTATATGTACTGCAACATCGCTATGTATCCCATAAATATGCATAGTTATTGTGTGTCAATTAACAATTATTTTAAAAAAATTGCTAAAGTAGCATCACATTGCGCCTACTGGGCTTAAGATCTGACATTTATTTTCATTCTGGAGTTTGTTTTCTGGTCAACTTAGGAAGATGCTATCCTTAAAGTCAGAAAGAATAAAAGGGGGCTCACATTTCAAAGTTGAGCAGTTATTTCTTTGGGAACGTTCTTTCTTCTTAAGGCAAAAGTTTGGATCATGATGAATTTAAAACACAGGATTGTTTGTAGAAACCAGGTATGCTCAATAAAATAAGGAACAAATTGGGAGGGCTAAACTTTTTATACAATTATAGATTACAACTCTATATCTAACATTACAGCAACATGGCAATATATATGGTTTATTGCTACCTGTTCTTAAGCTGAGATGTTCAAAATGGCTGCATTATTGTTATCTATTAATGAAATGGTGGGGCACTGTCAAAAGAAAGCTTACATTTGGTGGAGTAGATCTCAGGAGAGAGTACCTGGAATATTCTGCTGATTGGTAGATAGGATCAATGTGGGTCCTATCATGACAGAGAGTGAAAATCACATGTGAAGGAGTTTAGCCACTCTGTTCTTGTGAGAGGGACTGCCTATGTTTCCCTTGCTTGTCTTTGGTACACAACTAGTAGAGGAACCCAAATTAAATTCTAGTTAGCATATGATTAGAGGTGACAAGAGGAAGTGTTGCTTTTAGCACTGCAAGCTACTATCTGATACAAATTTTACTCTTACTCCCTCTTGATGGTGGAAAGATTCCTAGCAAAGAGGAACATAAGTATTAGGCCACATTCAACCATTTTAGGTAGGTTAAAATGATCAAGATAAGTAACATGTTTTTACTCTTAGCTTTACAATTTTGATGTAGCCTTGAATTCTTTTTTATTTAATTTTGAAAGGGCATGTAATAGGTACTTTGAAACTAGGGCTAAGCATAATGTTCTCAAACAGAAGCAATGTGTGCAAAATTCTATAAGGGATCCATCCAAAAATACAAATGAAACTGGCAAGTTTAAGGAACTACATTTGCTTTGAAAAATAAAACACTAGAGAAATTGACTATAAAAGATGCTAGCATATAGTTAAAATATGGCACAAATGATGTTCTCTACTGGAAAACCATGCAATTTAGTAGCATATGCATTATACCACACGTAGCAAAACTGTGGAAAGTTGTTGCACTTTCTCCAGAAATTGCAGAATGTTTTACAAAGATTTCTCTATAGAAATGCAGTTTATATCAATTTCCTTATTCAATAACCATTTTACCATGTGTCTACTATGTACATGGCCCTGTGCAATGGTTGGTTGGAGATTTATTTAAAGAGGAATGAAGAGAAGGTGCTGAGAGCCTAGTGAAACAGAAGGCCCAGTAAATAAATAAGCTCAAGAGGTCTTCTTAAGTGCTATAAGAAAGGCCTGAGGAGAGATCTGAAGAAGCACAAGGAGAGGGCTTTCCTGTAGCTTTGGAGGAAAGACTTGACCCAGGAAAGTAATGGAGCTGGATATTGGGTGGCAGGTGAAAGTTAACTAAAGAGAGAAGAGACTGACGTATCCAGTGAGGGTGGAGCCTAATAACATCTTCAGTACTTCAGAAATGTGAAAATGTATAAAATGTTGACTAGCGCAGAGGCAGTATTATTTAGTGTTATATGACAGAATTAACTGTAAGGGCTGGATTCTCTCACAGAAAGTTTGTGGGGGCTGGGGAGTAAGGAGGGGTCAGGGATTTAAGGGAGAATAGAAGAGACTGATCCCCATAAGCCACGTATATGTAGAACACTTTAATGCAATGGATTTCCTTACAAATTCTTATTTGATCCTCATCACAGCCCTATGAGCTGAAAAAGGCAGGTGCAGGGTATTATTTCCCCCATTTCATGGTTGAGAAAACTGAGACATGAAGAGATTAGGTAACTCGCCTAAGGTCAAACATTGCTTAGTGATAGACTGACACTAGCGCAACCCCTAATCTCAACCCCTTGGTGGAACTTAACTCTGCTGGACCATACTGTCTGCAGGCTGGTACATACCCCTGGCCCTCCTTTTGTTTCAATATGAATTTTCATGAAAATCTTGAGGGAAATGATGTATCTTCTCTCCACAAAGAAACACGTATACACACACACACATACACACACACACACGCAGACACACACTTTGCATGTAATGTCAGAGAATTCATAGAATCCATCCAAATTCTATAAAAGCCTGCCCTGGACAACTAAGTCCCACATTTCATAACTGCAGATGAAGATTCAAGGAGAGAGAACATCTCTAGTTGTATAACTGGGCTATATGACTATGCAAAATTATTTTCTTATAAACCTATGCCTCCATGCCCCTGGTGCAAATCCCAGGGAAATTGTTTCCATGTTGCTGCTATTACAGTTCTGGCCCTGATATGGTTTAACTGTGTCCCCAACCAAATCTTATCTTGAATTGTAGCTCCCAGAATTCCCACGAGTTGTGGGATAGATCTGGTGAGAGATAATTGAATCAGGGGGATGGTTTCCTCCATACAGTTCTCTTAGTGGTGAATAAGTCTCATGAGATCTGATGGTTTTATAAGGGGAAACCCCTTACCCTTGGCTCTCATTTTCTCTTGCCACCCACAATGTAAGACATGCCTTTTGCATTTCTCCATGTTTGTAAGGCCTTACCAGTCACATGGAACTGAGTCCATTAAAACTCTTTTTCTTTATAAATTACCCAGTCTTAGGTATGTTTTTATCAGCAGCATGAAAATGGACTACTATAGGCCTTAACTGCCTATACGATGGCTCATTGCCTAGATCAATGGCCTATGCTGCATTCTTCATCATGTTATAGTCTTAGTTTTGAAAATCAGGAATCTAGATGTTACAATGTTACATAAATTGAACTATCTGTTGAAAATAATATCCTATAAATAAGATGATTTTGTCCTAAAAATTTAAAAATATGTATTACCAATCTGATAAAACCTCATTCTCATATTTATCAACTAAAGTGAACAGCAGTATCACTCTTTAGATTCTAATTATTAGGAGTCTTTCCCATATTTCTTTAATTATACTTTAAGTTCTGGGATACATGTGCAGAACGTGCAGGTTTGTTACATAGGTATACACATGCCATGGTGGTTTGCTGCACCCATCAACCCGTCATCTACATTAGGTATTTCTCCTAATGCTATCCCTCCTCTAGGGCCTGACCCCAGGCCCCGGTGTGTGATGTTCCCTCCCCTGTGTCCCTGTGTTCTCATTGTTCAATTCCCACTTATGAGTGAGAACATGCAGTGTTTGGTTTTCTGTTCCTGTGTTAGTTTGCTGAGAATGATAGTTTCCATCTTCATCCATATTTTAAGTTTGGTCAAAAAATACTCCACAAAGTTTAAAAGGGTGAACTTTATTGATGTTTTTAGTTTTCAGTGTTTTAAAAGTATGAAAGTGAGGCTAACCAGCTATTTCTATTCCCCTGACTTTAGCTGTTTTACCAGTGCTAAAAAGTGGAAGCTGGCATACCTAGAAGTCTTTAAAACTTAACTTTGACTTGTGAAACCCAAAGCACCATCAACTGCATTTGGGAGAAAGAGGCTTTCTCAGAGAAGAGGAAGTTCCTCTCAGAGGAGAGTTTCTTCAACAGAAGGAATTTGGAAATCTGAACCCTGGGGCCAAACCCAGCACAGAGACTCCCTGGGCTGGCAGTGTCCTGTAAGATTCACATTCAGTGTGTCCACTTCCCTACAACACCAGGAATTTCTCATTTTCCCCACTTTTAAAATAATTTTCACCCCTCTTTGAAAATTTAATGTAAGATAGAAATGGAAAAATGCCTAAGCAGAGTTCTTTCTGAATTTTCTGTCCATCTAGAAACAGAAATTGTTCTTAGCATGTGAAAGGGAAAAATAATCTACATTCTTTAATTTCATGGTATTACTTTCACTCATAGATTGGGAACCCTTGAACTTCTTATTATGTCATCAAATTGAACTTCTGAACTTTTTGGGAGAGCCTATAAACCTGAAAGTGAAAGCTGCATGAAATTGTTTTCCGAGGCCTCCCTCAGCGTCTGCGTAGTAGTAGCGGGCTCTTGCTTACAGAACAACAGTGCAATGGCATGACAATATCATGTAAAATGTACGGTTCTAAAAGTGTTTCCCGGGGCTTTCAGTAAGATACTGATTATTATTAGTTTTTTTTTTTTTTTTTTTTTTTTGGTTAGCCTCATTTTTCTGTCTTTAAAAGTTAGAATATAATCTATCCTTTTGTAATTTGGCAGAACACATTTGGGAATTGCATAAATCGATTCGGAATGAAATCCATAAAGGGCTTTGTGCTCTTCAGAGATCTCCATGTAAATGCAATTATCTCATGGTTTTGCTACAGGCACCCCACCATGTGTCTAGTGTCACCAATCTTATTGCATACTATGGAGACTTGTATGGCATTTATAATGGTCTGTTGGAGTGAGTGTGCATTTGACATCCTTCAAATTCTTGCTTAAGTCCTGGCTCACAGAGACTCACAGGGTCATGAACAGTTTTATTCACACTTCTTTATATTTCCAGCTTCACAGTAAAGTGCTTCTTGCCCTGGGGTTGACCTTTAACTTCAAAGCTAAAATCATTATGTAACTCAAAACAGCTAAACTGATATTGCAATGAATAGAAATAAAACAGTCTTCAATTACCCTGGGAAGATTTAGAAACAACCTTACATAAAATACACACACACACATAAATATGAAATGAGTTGCATATATGCTAGTGACTGTACAAAGAAAGGATTGTCAAGAAGCAAGAGTGTAGAGCATAGAGACAAGATATATAAATTGTTTTCTGTATTGGAGCTTATTAACTAGTAAGTGACATTCTAAATAAAGGGAAACTAAAATAAGACTGTTAATATGCCTAGATGGTAAACTCATGAGCAGATGTTAATGTACTTCTTTGTATCCCTATAGTACTTATGAGAGATCTAGGCATAATTATTTTTGATGGATTTCTTGCATTAAATGTAATATTGAATGACCATTTATGCATCAGATTGTAACAATTTGTAACCAGTTTGTAACAACCTAACCAAATTGTAACTAGTCATGCTGAGTCAGATAACTATTGAATTGGAAAGGGCAAAATGACCAGGTTGCTTAAAATTTACTAGTGACAATATAAATGTTTCACAATTGGATAGTCTAATTGGCCTTAAATCTAGCCATTATATTTACTAAAAAATGAATGGTTATTGAGTGTTGACTGTTTGCAAGCACTCTTCTAGGGCGAGATATACAGTGGTTTCATGGAAGACCAAAGTTCCTGCCACCACAGGACTGGCTTTTTTTTTTCTATTCATGCTAATATGGGGGAATTAATGCATGGAAAAATGCATTGAAAGTTATAAGTACTAAAAGATATATCATACAGAAATATTACTTGTACTGAATTATGAATATTATTTTTAATTTTACATCACAAAATGGAATCCACCAGGCTATTTCTCTATCATTTGATATCATCATGATGTAAAAATAATAATATAACCCATCCTACTCAACTTTAGTGTGGTGAGTATGGCAACATCAAAGTAATTTATAGCAGCATCACTTCTTATGTACTTACTGAAGAAATAGATCAGAATACTCAAAAGAAAGTAGTAGAGTGACTTAGTAGCATATTGTGGTGGCTTTCGTTGAACAGTGCTTGGTCAACTCAACGTCAACAGGTAGTATTTCTTAGTGATTTTTACTTTCTTCATTTTGTGAAAATGTATCAATGCCTGCATTTGTATCCTGAAACTTCCCAAAATAAATAGAAATGACGATAAGAAGTATACTATCTAATGCTAGTCTTCTCTGAGTCTTTCTCTGCCAAATTTTAAATGATCCACTTACTTAGTTGACTGATCTGAATTTTGAGACTATCAGGCCAGTTGAGAGGACAGAACATTACAATAGACAGAAAGCTCATGTCTGTCCCCAAATATCAACTGTCACATTAACTGTGTATGTTGCTGCTTGTCTACCACTCCTACTAGCTAGAAATTATCTCATTGTTATTATTTCATTGGGTTAAATGTTATGGGTAATTATATGTAATATTTATATTGTATATAAAATATGTGTGTGTGTGTGTGTGTGCGTGTATACACACACACACATATTCTCCCCTAGAAGGAAAAAAGAAAAAAATGCACAAATATTATTTTGGAGATCGGAAAGAAGAGATCTTGGTCAGGACTAAAAAATTTAAAGGCCTATAGGAACCAGACAGGCATTATCAATGAGAGAGATGGAATGTGAGTAATGAGATAAAGGGAATGAAATTCGGCTGTAGTGTCAAGAGCACTACAGAGAAGGGAAGATGTGCTGAGCCTGCATCTCAACTCACACAGACAGCTTCTGATGTCTGTTGCCATGTGGGAAAGCTAGCCTAGTGCTGAAAGAATTTTGGAGTTTTCAAAAGCATCCAGAGTTGATGAGGTTTGCATCTCGAATTTACGTGTTAAGCCAAACACAGTACATCTGTGGCTAAATGCAGGGCTACCGTACACCAACTTCTAGTCTAAAAGATCATTACTCCAAAGAGTTTTTCCTCTGGCCTCTCCTTTATCAAGTTGAGAGCTAGGAAAGGATTCCGTTTGAAATCACCTGGGGTGATGGGCCTGGGAACTGGTACACCTCAGAGAATAGGGATAGACAGCAGACATAGCCGGGAGGTGGGAGATGGGGAATAACAAAAGCACTACTCTAAGGAGAAGAGTCAATTTAGCAAGGATTTAGGGAGCTATGGGACAGCAAAGGGTACCAAGTCTGGGAGGTCAGGTCCTGGCTGAAGAGTGCTCTGGAAAGGATCCAGAGAGAGAGAAAGAGAAAGAAGATGGTGCTGTGGGAAATGCAAGAAAAGAACAATCTTTTCTACTTCACAGTTTTGCTTAGGGCTGTCACTGAGCCTGTTAGTGTGAACAGAAGAACAGAAGTTAGATCTCCAAAGAGAATCCCTTTGGCCTAAAAACATAGAAGGATTACAGTAATGGTATCCAATAATCCTACTTATGGCCACATTGAATTCCTCTAAAGATTGCAGATAATGGTTAAGGTTCTTTTCTTTTAATTCTAGGTTTTTCCTTTCTAAATAATAATTTAATAATACAGTTTCTAGGCCTAGGAATAATAAGACTTTAGTCATCATTAGACAAAATCATGCTGAATATAAACACTGTCTATTTTCCTTCACGTTTTTATATTTGTATGCAGCATTTGTCAGCATGGCAGCCATGGCCGATGATAAAGTGCATTTTTCTGCTCGGGTGGTTAGCCCTTTCATTTTTACAAGTGACAAAATAAAAATCTGCTGAAGAGTGAACATGCTGCTTTCACTGTGTCATCTCAGCCCTGCGGGTCATTTTATTATAAAAATGTAAAAATCCAGTCAATTTTATTTAATCAGCTGAAAAGGAAAAGTGTTTCCAGGTCATTAATCAAGTGCTCCTTCTCTGTGGGACTTGTCTCTTCAGAAACTGCCATATGAATCATTAATAAAGCTGAAAAGAATTTTTTTTCTTTTGCCAGCAGGTTTTTGAGAAATCTAGATGTTATTAATATAACAGAAGTAAAGTACTTTTAGGTCAACAAAGCCTTCTGTAGCCATTGCCTACAGAACTGCACCTATCATATTAAAAGAAGCAAATTCTTTACTTTCTAAACATTTAATTGTTAGAAATGTTAGGAAATGTTCAGCTGTTTAGATTGTATATGATTATATATTCAATAATTACATGTTTTCTTTAATGTTACCTAACCTTATATTTACAGTAAACTTTTATTATGTGAATTGATCAAAACATAATGAGACAGTAGGAAGAGATAATTACTACTGTATCTATAATAATAATAATGATAGTAATTAAACACAGCAAACCGCATTCACATAATGTCAAGCTTGTGCTTAAACCCATAAAAGCAAGTAGTGAAATAGATGCTTGAAATTCCCTCCTGGAAGAATTTTGCCACTTATGTTGATATTAGCTCATGGGCTTTATTTTTAAAAGGTGGTATTGACTGAAGAACCTTGTAGTATTTGGCCAATAGTTCCCACTGGCATCATAGATCAACTTCTGATTAAACCTATTCTGTTTAGGAATCATACTTACAAGGAAGCTAACTAAGTCAAGAGATATGAGAGAAGGAAAAGGGAAACCACATTCTGAAAGACTATGCATCACTGTTCCACAACACTAAAGGGAGTCAGGAATAGTGGACATCAAAAAATAGGCAATTGCACTAAACAGTCCCATACTCTTTGAGTTTGTAAATTACTTTTGTGGATTTAAAATCACAAGGACCACATTTCCACTTTTTTCTTCTCATTATCAGTGCAATACAAACATGCTAGAATTTATAGGAAATTTACTTCTACACTATGGATGTCCCTACCATTGGGTGATACTTACTTCATATCAGTTTATAATACTAACTTTTGAGAGTTAAATTCATTTATTTTTGCTCAAACTCCCAGAGATATCTCCTAAAAAGCAGTGAAGATGACTCGTTTATTCCATATCTAATATCTTCATTCAATATTTAATAAATGTACTCTTTACCCACATGTAATCATGTATCAAACATATATGAGGCTGGGTGTGATGGCTCACACCTTTAATCCCAGCACTTTGGGAGGCCTAGGCCAGGAGTTCAAGATCAGCCTGGTCAACATAGTGAGACCCTGTCTCTACAAAGAATTAAAACATTAGCCAGATATGGTGGCATATGCCTGTAGTCCCAGCTACTCAGGAGGCTGAAGCAGGAGGATTGCTTCAGCTCGAGAGTTTGAGGTTCAAGGCTGTGACGAGCTAAGTAGGTGCCACTGCACTCCAGCCTCATAAAAGAACAAAAAACATATATGAATACCCGTCTTTTACTCTCTTAAAATCAGGTTGGATGGCTGTTTATAACACGTATGAACTCCTTCAAAAAACTACAACATGCACATATGTATACTTAAAACATATACATACACGCATACCTCCCTACATTTAAATATCCTTTAAACAGTCAAAGAAACTCTTGGCAATATTTTATAACAACACAAGCACATTAAGAAAAAACATACTGAAAGTTGCGTTTCTTTTTCTGTAAAATTTTGTTCTTGAATCTGAAAAGCAAAAATAATTTGTTTATTAAATATTTTTAGAAAATTGCACAATCTATTTGAAGGTCACCAAAACCAAATCATAACAATCTTCCTCAAATAAAATATAAAACAATGACTTAAAATGGAGATTTAAAAATAGAATAGATTTATTAAGAACCTCTTCGGCTGGGCCCGGTGGCTTACGCCTGTAATCCCAGCACTTTGGGAGGCCGAGGCCCGCAGATCACGAGGTCAGGAGATCGAGATCATCCTGGCTACTAACACGGTGAAACCCCGTCTCTATTAAAAATACAAAAAATTAGCCGGGCGTGCCGGCGGGCGCCTGTAGTCCCAGCTACTCGGGAGGCTGAGGCGGCCGAGATCGCGCTACTGCCGTCCAGCCTGGGCAACAGAGCGAGACTCCGTCTCAAAAACAAACAAAAAAACAAACAAACAAACAAAAAAAAAACGTTTTCGTGGACGGCACATGTCTGAATCCAACCTAAGCAAAGGGGGTAAAAAAACCTTATAAACATTTACTCCTGTCACCACTTCTCTAATGAACTGACCAGTGCCACTGAGCAAGGACAATTTCAGTTTAGTTGAATGACTCAAGACCCTTTCCCCCCATCAATTAAACTTGAACCACCAAATTTTATGAATGTCTAGTTTATGAGCCAGATATGGTGGTTTTATTGTTGATTTTATTTTATTATCTAGGCCGACTATTAATATATAACATTATAAATATATTCTGAAATTAAAATGAGTAAATGAAAATAAATGATTAGATGGATTGATGAATGAATGGATAGACAGATAGATGGTTTGGATGGGGATGAAGTCTTAATTTTGCTAAATCTTCTGGATTCAGGGACTGTCTCTAGACAGGCTGTCAGATTTACTACAGATCAAAAGGTAAAGTTTAAAATTCTTTAACCGTGCCACGTATTTATCGATGCCTGCCTCAGTTTATCTTCTAAACTCCTTGTTTTTCCTCTGTGTTGGCTGGCTCATTCCTTCAAAAAAAATACTGAATCCTTACCATTTGGCAGGTATAAAGAAATTATCTTAATAGAATATTGAGAGACTGGTGTGTTTGAAGGGAAACTGAGAGATGATATGCTTCTTTATTTGAAATAAGGCCTGCATGATTAGAAGGATCTTGTTAAGTGAATATTTGGAGGAAAAGCATTCCACACAGAGGCAATATCAAGTGTAAAGATGAGAAGTTTAAACATACCTGTCATTTGAGAAAAAGTAAGAAGGACAATATTGCCATATCATAGTGAAAAGCAGTAAGAGTGGTGGGCAATATATTTGAAGAGGTAGGCAAGGGCTGGATCACAAAAAGCTTTATAGACTATGGCAAGGATTTTAAATTTTATGTTAAATGCCTTGGGAACACATTGGAGGATTACAAGCATAGAGTGATGTGATATGTCTATGTATTAAAAGAATCACTATAATCTCTGGGAATAGAATAGATGCTATAAGAGTTAAAGTAGTCACAGTGAGACCAACCAGTTAAAAGGCTCTTGAAGTAATTTTTCCATGAGATAGTAAGCTTTTTACTATAGTTTCAAGAGTGGAGTAGAAGTTGTTGGGTTTGGAATATATTGTGGAGATAGAGATATAAACATCACTGAAGGATGTTGAGTTTGAAGCAGGGAAAGGTTAACGATATGACATCCATTAGTTAATAGAACATAATAAGCACTCTTCTGCATAAAATAGTGAATAATAGTAACTACTCTGTTTCCCAAAACATGTTGGTATGTAATAAACTGTAGAAGCATTTGATCTTTGATTAATTATATCCTTTGCACAAAGTACGGTGCTAGATCCTGGGAACACAAGAATTCTGCCTTTATGTATTTTAGTTTAGATATATTAACAAATAATCATATAAAACATGTTGCATTTGATTTATGTCATACCTGCATTTAGCAGGAGTACTGAAACCAATCTTGAAGAAAGAGGGTTGTGGTCAGTCAGGCAATCCTTACGGAATGAGGTTATAGTTGAACTGAGTCTTAAAAGACCAATAGGAGTTAACAAGAAGACCTGGTGTGAGAGTGGGAGAAGGCAACCCCATTTCAGACACAGGAAGCAGCACATTCCAAGTTCCAAATTATGGAAAGCATATGATATGGCTATATCAGAGGGTTTAAGTGATTGTAAAATAAAACAGTATATGAGAGAGCACTTGGTATATACAGTGGTACACAAATAAAGGCTCAGCCATTATTATCCCTTTTTCAATTATCTGAACCCCTCAGTGACTCAATCAGGGTTAGAGAGAACATAAACTCCATGAGGCCAAGTATCTGTATTCCTCAATGTATCTCAAATACCTAAAACACTGTTTAGCATATATTATTAAGTACATGGCACACAATTTTTTGAATGAATGAAGAAAAAATAAATAAATATAATTGGTGTGTGGGAGTAAGAGAGATCTATCTAGACCCCTAAGCAGGGGCCAGATCACAAATGATAATGAACACCATGGTAATGGGTTTGGATTTAATTCTGAAAATAAATTAATGTTGAACAGTTTTAACATCTGAAAATACATTATTGGATTTTCATTTCAAAAAATTATCTTGGCAGTTATGTAGGGAATGGAGGAAGGTTTGGTAACCATAGTACATCGGGATTGTAAATACAACCTATTATATAAGATGAAGTTAGGTTTCCTTAAAAACCATGCAGTCCCCTAGCAATGTAGATAAAAGTAATGGAAGGAAAAACCAGGATTAGGCAGATCCTGTTGCATTTGTTTGTATGCACTCTGCCTCTCTTTCCTCTTGGTGTCACAGATTTTTTTTTCTTTTTCTTTTTAAACTTCTGGGCTAATGGGATAGTGATTATGTTTATAAATATATTTCTCCTTGCTTATAAATTTAACATTATGATAAATGAGAAATCATTTAAGGGAGCTTTTACTAAATATTTTCATAGTTGCTTACCTATTTGCAACTAATAATTGACTCAACAAAAAAATTTCAATTACTGAACTGAACTAATTACCCATAACAAGAGGTTGCATATATTATTAGTCATTTACTGAGCTATTTTGTCTTGGTTACCAATAAAACATACTTTCTATCATTTTTACTTTTTCCCATCTATTTATGTAATGTACTTTTAATTACATTTAATTTTTATAATCATATAGAATATATATCATCATAGACAAACATTTGAGCTCTTTTCCCCAATCTTATGTACATCTTTCTAGAATACACAAATCCATAATTTACTATGACATTTGAACAATACCAGCTGATGTGTATATGTATTATTTGCATTAATTTTGTACTGGTTCTTACATAAATAGTATTCTCACCACTGGATTCAGTATGGTTTAAAAAGCCTTGAACCATGACTTCAATACCTGTGTAAATTTGAGAACTTTTCCTTCATTTTTCAACTGGAAAAACTAGAACTCTTCCAGCTCTAGTTTCTTCATTTGAAAAGTGGGGTTAACACCTGACAGACCTACCATTTTTGATGAAATTGGGTATTATGTGGCATAATACATAAGCAACTTGTAAGCTCAAAAGTATTCTTCAAAGGTCTGAAATTATTAACACATTAGTGTCTGAATCAATCATTACAAATAGCCAATCTGATGACCTGAATAAAATAAGTTTTGGAAAGTTTGTTTCTTGGTGCTTAATAGATAATAGATTAAATTCTGGGTCCTCTAGGGGGAAGCAATGCCAGAAATGCTTTATCTACTTTAACCACTATGTAAGTCTGTAGAGAATCATTCATAATGTTGACATTCTTATTTATTCTTACCAGATTCATCACGTAAATATCTGTTAGTTAATAGTATCAAGATATCAGTTTTTAAAGACTACTTTAAGTTGTGTAATCATTGTTTCACTTGTTAGAAACAACATTATTTAGCATTATGTACTACTAAGTCTCCCTTTCTACAGACGAACTGCTTGGAGAGAATATTAATTGTTTAATTCCTTCTATGGTAAAGGAAGAATTTGAATCCTGCTATTTTCATTCCCAAATCTGTATTCTTTCTGTTAGCCATCTTAATCCATGAGTTGAAAAGAAAGTTTAAACTCCTGAATTTTCTAGTAATAGTCTGAAACTGTAAAGGTGTGGCAGAAAGTCATTTGTCCTTTGATATGTATTCTCCCCTGTTTTATTGAAAACTAAACTCCTGGCTCTAGGCTGGGTACGTGGCCTCCTGGAATGAAGATTACATTTGCAAGATTTCCTTACCATTAGGTGTGGCTAAATTCTGGCCAATGGGATATGAATCCTGCAACCTTAAAAGTTGGGGGCAGGAGGATGTGTTCCTTTTTCTTCTCTTTTTGTTTCCCAATGGCTGGATGTGGACTTTACCAGGATTCCGGTAGCCACCTTAGACCACAAAACCCAAGCTATAATTTGAAGATGGTAGAACAGCAATGGAGGATTCTGGGCCCATAATAACAACGAAGCTGTCTCATTTATTCTGAGTTGCTAGCTTCTGGACAGTGAGAAGAGAAACTTCTATCTTATCAAAAACATAAGGAAAGAGAAAAAACCCTTTACGAAATATAATTTACTGCTTCTTCATGTCCTTCCAACAAAGATTAACAGACTTGCTTTTAAAATAATCATATTTCCAAGAAGGCATTCAACATATGTATTGAATATGGCAGCTATTTCTATTTGAGTTTAATATTGTGAATGAGTAATTCTACATTAATATTAATATATTAATATTAAGATTGTTTCAAGAACAGCTGAATTATACCTAAACCAAAAGAAGAGTTCAATTTTAAAAGACCTTCCTTAATACCTGAATTTAACATACAGCAATTGCCATTGATGATAAAATAGCCAAACTCTATTATCAAAATGACAAAATATAATGAGTGCTGGTGAGGATGTGGAGGAAAAAAAAACCTTGTATACTGTTGATGGGAGTGCTAATTAGTACAGCCATTATAAAAAAAAAACAGTATGCAAGTTTCTCAAATAACTAAAAATAGAACTACCATATGATTTAGCAATTCTACTTTTAGTTATATATCCAAAGAAAATGAAATCGGTTTGTTGAAGAGATGTCTACACTCCTATGTTCATTACATCATTATTTGTAATAGCCTAAATAAGGAATCAACCTAAGTGTCCATCAGTGGATGAATGGATAAGAAGAATATGGTATATATTCTCAATGAATTTCTATTCAGTCTTAAAAAAGTAGGAAATTCTGTCATTTGTGAAAACACAGATGAACTTGGAGGACATTATGCTAAGTGAAATAAGCCAGGTGCAGAAAGACAAATACTGTATGATCTAACTTACATATGGAATCTAAAAATGTCAAACTCATAGACGCAAGAGAGTAGACTGATGGTTACTAATGGCTAGGGATGGAGGGTAGGGGAAGGTTATTAGAAATGTTGGCCAAAGGGTACAAGATTTTAGTAAGATAGGAAGTTAAAGAGGTCTATTTTACAGCATGATGACTGCAGCTAATAATGTATTCTTGAAAATTGCTGAGAGTAGATTTTAAGTGTTCTCATCACACAAAAAATAGTGAGGTAATGTGTGTGTTAATTATCTTGACTGAGCCATTTCTCAGTGTATACACATTTCAAAACACTGTGAGGTACACTATAAATGTATACAATTTTTATTTGTCAATTAAAAAATTAGAATATATAAAATAGTCAAATGTTTTGCTTTTTGCTTTTCAAGGGTATGGTTGTTTTGCTTAGTCAGGATGTTGATTTAAAAAATCTATTTGTGCCAATTAAATTGCCTTCTAATGTAAAAAAGTACATTTTGTTTTTCTATCCCATTTAACTTTAGAGAATTACATTTACACGTTTCTTGGGAATTACAGCTAGAAACCCTGAAGGTCTTACCACGCTCTATTCTATGAGGCACACTTTCTACTTGCAACCATATACAGCAAGGCCCTAGAAATCCATTCAAGCAAGTAATTAAAAAGAGAGTAGAATTAATAAATATAATTAGGTCTCCTGGCAAACTCTCTGCTTGTCATAAGCTACCCTGGGCATTATTCTAGTCTTTCATATGCATTAGTACATGGTTAATGCATATGAGATCTGCATCTCAAATAGATTCTGGAGTTTGAACAGAAATTTAGGGAGCATGAAATAAGAACGTCTCTGCCTTTATAAAGTTAATATTACTGCATAAATTCTTATAGTTTGTTAGGCAGGAATACAAAGATAAGCTACAAGAAGAGCAGAAAAGCACTCTTTTAAAAATTAACATTATAAATATAAATAAGAAAACAGTTTGAATCTTTGGGATAGGCTATGATGTGAGGGTTTGACTAGCCGAAAGAAGTATCACTATAACTGAGAAGGCTTGTGGTGGCTAATTAAAAAAAATAAGGACATGTGTCACTATGGTAATGAAGTACTGAATATGGAAAGCAAGAAGAAGTTGGGAAGTGAGACTGCTTCCAGATCTGACTGTTCAACTGAGGAGAGCCCTATCTGCAGCAACAGGGAGTGTAGTAGCACGTCGGACAGTGACTGCTGACTACAGCTGTGTGTAATCTAAAACCATGACAAACTTCTGTCTTGATAAATCTCCATGGCAAAACAAACATAAATATGTGTCTGCATAATGATAAATTTACTTTCATTATAAAAGCAATCTAATCTAGACAGATAGTAGGTATTTCACTAATTTCCTTAGAAGTAAAATGATCATTTACCGTGTTTCAAATTGTTGAGAAAAACGGTATATTCTTTTCCTTCACTGAGATTTTTCATCCCTTAATTCTTATTAACCACTGGCCCTCTTATGACTTCCTTCTTTCTACTCAGTTTGCTCCATAGTCAACCACCCAATCATGTGTTTCTCGTCCTCATAACGTCTTGTTTTATTTTATTTTTTCCAAGTTTTAGAAGAAGAATTTTAATGAAGTGCAGTTCCCAGAACTGGAAAAGCCTTATGTTAAAACAATTCAGTCCTTGAGTCCTTGGCTAACAACAGATTGAACTACCTACCTGACTTGGAGCTTAAGTGTCCTAGAAGACATATTTTAAAAATTTTAACACTTTTCTCCCCTTGTAGAACACTTTAAATTTAAACTTAAAGTCTTGACTATACAGATCGAATTCATGACTGTATGACCAAACTGTGGCAGACAGTGCAAAGGTGAAGAACTGAGGATTTACATACTAAAACAGAAACAGGACAGTCATTATTTAATTTTTTAAATTCTCATTTAAATTTGCAATGTTTTGGCCGGGCACAGTGGATCAAGCCTGTAATCCCAGCACTTTAGAAGGCCAAGGCAAGCCCATCTTTTGAGGTCAGGAGTTTGAGATCAGCCTGGCCAACATGGCGAAACCCTGTCTCTACTAAAAATACAAAAATTAGCCGGGTTTGGTGGTACTCTCCTGTAATCCCAGCTACTCAGGAACCTGAGGCAGGAGAATCGCTTGAACCCAGGAGGTGGAGGTTGCCGTGAGCCGAGATCATGCCGCTGCACTTCAGCCTGGGCAATAGAGCAAGGCTCCATCTCAAAAAGAAAAATAAGTAAATAAAACAAATTTTCAATGTTTTAAATGAATATCATGAATATCACTTAAAGTAGCAATCAACAGAAGTTAGGAGAACATAACAATATTCTTTCTCTTAGAAGGTGCAACAAAAATATAATTTTTTACACTTTTACTCCCAAACTTTTCTCTGTAGTAACGTGACTTACTCACCTATATAATAGGTTTGTTGTGAGAATCTTGTAATGTAAAACCTGGATGTTCTATGAAGCATTTTTAAACTTCTAGTTTATACCCTACTGATTCTTATTCAAATGTTTTTAAAAAATATTTAAACAACTATTCTTCTTTTCTTGCCAATATTTTAATAATTTCCAAGAGGCTTGTAGTTATAGTGACAGCTTTCCATGTTGAGATTCTCATATCATCTTGTATCTTAAAGTTTCATGTGAGTTTTTACCGTTAGGATGATTAACAGGTATATAGGACAAAATGTTAAGTCTTTACCTACATTTGTTTTCTTTACTGGTAATAGTAGTAAATACTTCTGAAATAAATGTTCTCTTAAGATCCTGTTTTTTTATTTTGATCAATAAGCATAATTGCCTTGTTCCCCACATCGTCAGAGACATGCCACGCCATCCACTGAGTAGTGTTTTATAGGGCATTTAGCATGACTCATTGAAGCATAAAAATGTAGTTTTGATTTCAACTACATCTATTCTATTTTGCTAGATATTAAATTTACCTAAAATTGCCTCCCAATCAATTATTGAAATAAACTGCCTCAAATTCTTTTCTTCTTTTTTCAAATAAAATAAACAAATTAACTCACCTCACCCTTTGTATTGCGCAATTCTTTACTGAAAAATCATCCAATATGGACTCTCTTAATTTCCAGTCTCTTCACTTGAATTTTTTCCTTGATTTACTTTGATCCCAGTGTCTTCCATCTTTCTCCTAAGTATCCAGGGTTTATGGCAGGGTAGGAAGTATTTTCCCAGGTAGTTTTCTTTCCAAATATAAGCTATGGGTAAGAAAAAATAGTATTTTATTAAACTAGTTGAATAAATATTTGAAATTGAAGATGTGCTATGTGAAATTATACCATGTGTGGTTGTGTATGTGTTCAAAATAATATGCATAAGTCTATGCATTGTGATCTTATAGCAAAAGCCTGAAAATAACTAAGTGTCCATAAAGAGAGCACTGGTGACTATACTAAGGTAAATTCACAACATGAAGCATATGTAACTGTAAAATGACCAAGGGATAGCTCTGCATTCTGATAGGAAATGATCTTGAATGATCTCAAAGATGTGCTTTAGATGAAAATAAAAGTGAAGACAGAGTTTAAAAAAATTGACTAAGTGAAGAAAGAATATTAATATGCACATGCTTTGCTTATATTTTCAAAATGAAATAATGAAAGAATAAACTAAAGTGTAGTATAAATTTTTAACTATAGTGGAGAGAGTGAGGGACACAGGGTGAAAGAGACAGAGATAGAATAAAGACCTTTGTGTATTCACCTTGCTGTGGTGTTTTTACTTTGGAATATTTTATGTTTTGCATAATTTTATATAGTTAAATCATCAAATAAAAATTTAAATACTGAAAATAAACTTAAACAAATGTTGCATATCAATTAATATCAAAAACACACAGTAAAAAAATTATTTTAAGCTATTTTAAATACTTAGTATTTTAACTTAATATACTGGTAAGATATAAGAACAAACAGAACCAAAAAACCCTCTTAAATTTCATTTAGATAGACCTATTATTAATATGTTGATAAAACTGTCATAGGTAAAATGTAGGATAAAGTCAATATAAATTACGTTAATGTAGTTAGAAACCATTATTTTTAGTATAAAATAAAGAAGATACTATAGTCAATCATTCCTTTTTCTCTGTCACAATTGATTATTATATGCTTTTGTCCAAATTTAACTCTAATATAAACTTTTAATTTTTATAAAATGGCTTGGATTTACTTAGAAATAAGAGAGTGTATGTGTGTGTATGTATATATCCCAAAATGTTAGAACACTTTAATCTTAAATTTGAATTTGGACTACCATTATCAACTTTTGATTTTTTTCCATTTTGAAAATGTGTATTTCTTATTTCTGTCCACTGAAAAAATACAAAAGTAACAAAAATTTAGTTGCAGTGAGCATTTTTTCATACTCAGAGTGTGATATCAAAATATTATTTCCCACTCAAAGGAACAAGCTTGTTGACTGATTCCAAATCTAGGGCAGACAATGAACAGAATTAGTTTGGAACATGTTGTTGAATGTTCCAATTAAGAAAACTAACAAGAACTAATAGACTAATGTTAAATGGACACAGGGTCACCTTGAATTTCTCAGTGGCCTAAAATAAAATAGTTTGAGCATCAAAAAGAATGACTACAATGTATTTAACCATACATTTTTATTTATAATTATAAATCCATAAGTTCATATGAGTTCATTATGATACTCAAAGGAAATAAAGCAACAAAATGTTTACCTCATTTTTGGCACCGTTAGAGATTGCTAGGGCATCAATTCATTACTATAAGAATTTGAGAAAGAAAAAAATAAACATTTATCTGATCTTCCTGTAATGTTGCATTTCAGGATAACCAAATAGTTGAGAAAGAAAGGTTTTTCTTTGTAGAATAATAGCTAGTAAATAAAGGAAAAAATAATGTAATGAGGAAATCAATATTTACATCCCCTGATGAAACAAAGAGTATTAGTAACAATAATCATATTAGGCTGATACTACCTGAATCCAGCTTAAAGACATAAAAGTCATTATGTACTTCCAATTGTAAAGTACAGAGTACCATCTATGAAGTATCACTGTTTTCAATAAAATGGAATCTGATTAAGTCCCTGGTTTATTTAAAAAAGAGGGATCAAGAAGTAGTATCAACAATCTCATGAGGAAGAAATTAGTGAAATGTAGAGTTCAGAAATCCTGTAAGACAAATGACCTAATTCTCCAAAATATAAAAGTGGTTATTATTATTTCTTAAGGAGGTGAAACTGATAAAATAGAGGAGATTGCAGGATATAAGAATCAAATGCAATGTTTGGTTTTGTTTGGATTATGATTTGGATAGGCTAGCTTTTGAGACAGTTGGGAAACTTTAACATTAACCAGAAATTAAATGATATGAAGGGATTATTATCTTCGTTAGAGGTGAAGATTGCATAACTGAGTGTTAAAATAGATATTATATGATTATATAGACATGTATAATGTACATATTTTGTATATATTTCTTAACAATACAGGTGTTTTACTTCTGTCTTCCAAAAAGTCCTGAAAATGACAAGAAAGTAAAAAATCAAAGTAAATTAAATAAAGACTTTAGTGAAATTATGTTTATACTGTTACTAATCTACATAATATTTCCCCTCAAAAATTTAGTCATATGTTCTTATAATCAAAATTAATGCCAGATGAACTTATTCCTGACTTTGCTGCATTTTGGAGGACCATTCCTGCTAAGAACTCTTTCATTGATTTCATGTTGCAGTTGGTACATTGCTGAAAGTCTCCTCCTAACACCCCGTGGCCATTCTTATGTTGAGCGGTCCTTCTCTAATTCAATACATAGATTTTATCTTGGTATCTTGTGTTAGAAAGTTGACCACAAAGAGATTTACATTTGGAGCTATGAGCTTATGTTTAGGATTTGAGATTAACTACAAAAGGAGCCTGGGCCAAAGCCTCCACTTGTTTATTACTCCTACACCTAAGAGAGGGCATTGCTTAGAATCTGTACCCAACAAATGGGAAATAAGGAAATATTGATTAACCACAAATATTTTTGGTATAAATTTCATTACCAAGTTATGAGTTAGGCTTATCTTGTAATCATACCAAGTATATTAGTCAACTACCAAAAGAAATTCTAAATCAGTGCAATTCTATATAAATATAATCCAAACCACAAATACAAGCCACAGGTGTCATTTTAAATTTTTATGTAGCCACATTTCTTAAAAAAGTGGAAACAAAAAAGTAAAATTAATTTTAATAATACCTTTGCTTTATATATACATTTTCACTATATCCAAAGTGTTATTATTTCTACATGCATTCAGTATAAAAATATTAAGATTTTTACATTTGTTGCTTTATACTAAATCTCAAAACTCTATGTATTCTATATTTATAGTACACTTCAATTCAGATTGGCTACAACTCATGTATTCAGTAGCCACATAAATTGTTGTGACTGTATTGGATGGCAGAAGTTTAAAGTATAGATAAGATTGTGGTAAAACATAGCTCAACTATGAGGTAACATTAATGCAACTCAAAAGTTTACATTGGTAGTGGAAAATAAACTTAGTGAAAGAGTATATTTTTAAATTATTATTTAGATTAGACAAATTATTGGGTAGAGTTATGAAAGCAACAATGAAGCAAATTCTGTTTTGTCTATTTGTCAGTATTGATTATTACAAGCATTGGTCTGAATTAATGTGAAACAAGTAATAATGAATTTCCTTTAATTCTTATAAAATTGCTTGCATTTATTTGGAGATAAAAAGCCTATAAAATACTTAAAGTGAAAATATTTCTATTAAATCTATAGAAAAGAGAGAGAAAAACCTGAGCTGAATTGACTTAAAATAAGGCTTCTTAACCCTTAAGTGACTAGCTTAAATTCACATGCCGAGTCAAAGGCATAGCAGGAGTTAGCATAACAACAGCTGGCATGTACTGAGTGAATGCCCACAGTATTCTGTAAATGAGTACAATTGCCATCTTTATTTTACCAAGGAGGACATTTATGGAGTAATTAAGTAATTTGCACAAGGTTGTACAGTTGAAGCATTGTTCTAAAGCTTGAATCTAACCACAATCACACTATACCACCTGAAAATTAGGTTGTAATGTAATTTGGGTTCTTTAACCCAAAATATGTAAGAAACTCATACAACTTAGTTCCAAAAAAATGAACAAAAACCACCTCAATTTAAAAGTGGGCAAAAGACCTGAATAAGCATTTTCCCAAAGCAGAAATAAAAATGGCCAACAGGTGTATGAGAAGTTTCTTAACATCATTAATTATTAGAGAAATGCAAATCAAAACCACGATGAGATATCACCTCACACACGTTAGTATGGTTATAATTAAAAAGGTGGGAGGTTACAAGTATTGGCGAGGGTGTAGAGAAAAGGGAGCCTGTGTATACTGCTGGTGAGAATGTAAATTGGTATAGCTATTGTGGAATACAACATTAAAAATAGAGCTACCCTGGGATCTAACAGTCAAGCCTCTGGGTTTATATCCAAAGGAAATGAAATCAGTAAGCCAAAGAGATGTCTGCACTCCCATGTTCATTGCAATGTTATTCACAATAGCCAAGGTGGGGAAATGAAATCAACCTAAGTATTTGTCAATGGATGAACTGATAAGGAAAATGTGGTATATGAATCTGGAGGACATTATGTGAGGTGAAATAAGCCAATCACAGAAAGACAATTATTGTATAATCTGACTTATAGGTGGAATCTAAAAGTCAAGCTTACAGAAGGAGAGAGTAAAACGGAGTAGGGGGAAGGAGAAATGAGATGTTGATTAAAGGGAACAAACTTTCAGCTATACGATGAGTAAGTTCAGGAGACATACAGCATAGTGACTGTAGTTAATAATACTGTATTGCATATTTGAAATTTGCTGAGAGGGTAGAACTTAAGTGTGCTCAACCACCAAGAAAAAAAAGCAACTATGTGAGGTGATGGATATGTTAATTAGCTTGATTGTGATAGTCATTTTACATATATACATTTATTAAAACATCACATTATCTGCTTTGAATATAAAATTTTCATCGGTCAATGATACCTCAGTAAAGCTGAAAAAAAACACTCTCTTGATATTTGTAACTTTGCCTTGCAATGAAGAGAGCAAATTGGATGTAACAATTGGCAACAGGACATTTCTTCCTAATTGAACTGGGGATCCTGATTATTTTTCCTTTCACTTCAGTGGAGGCTTTTCTCTCTTTATCAGCCAAAATATCCTAATTGGTATGTTCATCTTTGTTTAATTGCTTTCTTGGTCAACAGTGCTGAACTTGTAAGACAGTGAAGCCTTTGACTGGTAGCTGTCACCATGGAAATCAAAGGGTAAGCCAGTTGAAGACATAGGGAAGCATTAGGAAAAAGCAGACTCCTGTGAGAATCATGGAACAGACATAAAGAAATAACTAAGACCTAGGGATGATGTAGCTGCAGAGAGAAAAGGGTAGACATAAGGTAGCTGCCTGTGTTAACTCTTCAGATAGCATTTGTGTGTGTGTGTGTGTGTGTGTGTCTATGCGTGTGTGGTATGTATGCATGCGTGAGTGTGGTGTATTTTAGGGGGAAGGTGGGGTAAAGTAGAATGAGGTTTACCTATATAAATCATTCTTACTGTCCATTATTGTCTGTGTTTTCCAAAAAGTCATTTTCATTCATATGCATCAGAGAAATTAAACTAGAGTGTGTGATCTCAGGCAAGGCTTCAATCTCTAAAAGTGCATGTTTTCCCCAGTAACTAAGGTCAGGTTTTTTGTTTTGTTTGGTTTTTAAGAGGCAGGGTCAGGCTCTGTCACCCAGGCTGGATTGAAGTGGCATTATCATAACTGACTGTTGCCTCTAACTCCTGGGCTCAAGTGATCCCCCTGCTTCAGCTTCCCAAGTGGCTGGGACTTATAGTCGTGCACCACGATGCCTGCCTAATTTTTAATGTTTTTGTAGAAGACAGTGTCTTGCTATGTGGCACATGCTGACAGTCAGAACTTTGATGGTCTTCTCTCATCTAGTTTCTTGCAGTTTTTCCTAAAGTCCCAGAAATACCAGCAGGATAGAGAATTTTCCCAGAACTTTCCATGTGTACCTCTTGGCCAGCAGATGGAGTCTGAAAAGTCTCTGAGACTCTTCTACTGTCTGGACTCACACTGCAGGCCTTCAGTGGACCTCTTTCTTCTCCTGTGGTTGTATTACCTCCATGACCATTGGAGAATTCTTTCTTATCAGAGTCGGACTGCTTTCCTCTTAGGGGGTGAGGAAAAGGTTGAAACCTTTTAAGGTTTCTGAGTTTTTTTCTCTGCATTTAACAGAAGAAGGAAATGACATCAACAGGCTTGTCCTTAAGTATGTCTGGTACAACCTGAAGCATATAAATTCTTTCTCAAACTCCCGTTATCTCACTGGAATACAAAGGAGTTTCTGTCACCAAGAGGTCCTTCATCCATCTGGAGCATAAGACTGGAAGCTGGCATTCCAGGAATTAATAACGTCCCGTTTTATGATTTCCTGCCTGTGTTATGGGACAATATGTAACCTTACCTCCATTTCCATTTTCAATCCACATAGCTTCCCACTCACCAAGGGAGTGGTGTATGGGATCGTTGGAGTCTGTCAGTCTATACTTCTTTAGTGCTCTCTCACATTTCTAACGTCCTAAGAGAGCCTCTCTCCCAGTCACATGCAACACTGTGCACCACCTAACACGTAAGAGCCATAGATGCTTAGATATTAACAAATTCCTGTGGTTTGTTATTATGAATGTGAGTGAAGAACAATGGTAATGTGTAATCTCATTAGCTTTTGGAAAATATACAGTTTATAGTTTCTGTAGAGAGAATGTCAGAGGAGAAAGATTACATTGAGGCTAGAATAATTGGGGAGGGTACGCCTTGTACCTACAATCTTCTTTCCCAATACACACCTCAGCATGATAAATCCAAGCCAACTCTGAGAACTGCTGGGTAGATACCCCTGTTCTTTAGCATACCAATGACTAATTCCATATCTCTGGTGTTTTCCAACTATCAAAAGAAGTGTTTTCAGTCAACCTTGGTATTTATTATTTAAGTAGTAAATGATACCTTTTCAAGTCTAATAAGTTTTGTAATTTATCCTGCTTGTCGTAATCTGTATTTACAGATTATTTAAACAACAGTCAACAATGAGTACTTCAGAGTATGAGCTTTTATTCTGCCTTTTAAAATAAATATATGTACTCATTTGTGCAAATACCACTTGTTCTCCTCTGCTGCCATTTCTGTGACAGCAGTGTGCAGGACTGTTCTTTAAGTGATTATTTTCTGATGGGATAACAGCCAAACAAAAACTGTCAGCTATTTCATATCCTTTCTGAGGCTATTTAGAAATACGAACTAACATCTAATGTGAAGATCTATAAATATGGGTGAGTAATGTGTTATAAGTAAGTGCTTTATTTCCTTAGCTTCCCTAAGCTTCTGGCAAAACAGACTTAATCTTTCATGCTGAGTTTTTTTAAATTTTTTTTATTTTTTTTTTTAGGTGGATGATGTGGTTTTATGGCATTGATAGGTGGATTGAGTCATAGTAAACTAAAATGTCCAGTATTTAAAATAAGCAAAGCAAAAGGACATGAAAGAAGCTAGATAACAGACCCCCTGCGTTTTTATTCTCTGTTAGAAGAGTTACACTTTAATTAAGTTATTTCTTGGCTTATGAACTCAGAGAGGATTTTCTACTAAAAAAAAAAAACAAAAAAAAAACAGCCAGCTCACCACTCAAGGTCATAGAGGTGTCGTAGCTCAGCTTCTGATGACCCTAATGTCAAAGGGAAAGTGTCTTGCCTTTGTTCTTTTTGGATGTGGAAGAGGCAAGTTTCTGACAGAGACAAATTTCAATACTCTGTTTATTTGTCATTTTAGCTTTTCAATGGGTGTAATTTATAAATAGCAAATCATTAATATGCTGAGTACTTTAAAGAGCTTTTAAAATCACTTGAGAATGATATAAGGAAGCTGTTCTTGTTTTCTTGCTGTGACAAAAGAATGAGGAGAAAATATTAGTCACTTGCATGTTGCAAGGGGCATTTTGTACTTTTTCACATTCCCTTTGAATGAATGGGCTGTTCCATTGCAAACAGGAATGAAAACTGTTATTCCTGGGTCATGTAATGAAACACAGTTCTCTAGTTTCTAACAAACAATCCCTGAGTGTTTTTCACAAAATTTAATGCTTTCAGAATAGCTGAAGTATATAACATTTAATGAGTTTTATGATTTACAAGTGCTTTCACTTACATCTCTATCGTTGTAGTAGTATTTTCAGGTATATATTTCTACTAGAAAAAATCAATTACATTTTGTTTTTGGCTCAATGTTAGATGATGAAACTGTGACTGAGTTAAATATGAGGAAGAAGCTGTTCTTTTCTATAGTGAAAATTACAGGTTTAACCTAGAGACACTGTTAGAGATTACTTTCCCTCTCTCTCTAGGGAATAATTGTGTATTCTTGGGGACTCTGATTACTTTGTATAGTATAATTGTTGATCTATGTGGCAATAGAAAATTTTTCAAGTTTTCCTGGCTATCTGATTTTGAAATACAAGGAAACCCATAAAACATATGAGAACACATATGAGCTCAGGAAGTTACACTAAATTTTGTTAATTTTACCTCTCAGTTCCTTGACATGTTTGTTTCCACTACTACTACTTTAGTTGAATTTACCAATGTTTTACTTAACCAGTCTTCACACATTCACTCTCACGCCAATTTATTCTCTACTACGTTAGCCAGAATAGGCTTATAGAATGCAAATCTGACCATGCTACCCTCCATTTCCCCATCCTCCACCCCTTTAAAACTTCAACTACTTTTTATTGCGCTTGGGACAAAGGCCAAAAACCCCACAAGTCCTGCCTGCCCTATGCCTGGTCTGGCCCTGGTCTTCAGCTCTATGTATCACACACACTTCCTCTGCTTACATTTGCACTCCAGCCACACTGGGCTTCTGGTAGTTTTCCCTAGTGGAATTTGCATATCCAATTCTCTCTGTCTAGAACACTTTTCCTCCTACTCTTTGTTTAGTTAACTCCTGCTAATCATTCATCTCTTCATTGAAGTATCTCTTCTTCTTCTGTCAAGTGTTCCCTGATTCCAAGTTGAAGCCAGGTTCTCTCACTAAAATTGTCTTTCTTCAAAAGTATGTCCTTATTCATTCAATCCTGCAACTATTTGATTCATGTCTATCTACCCAACTGAAATGCTGGAACATAAGCTCCATGGGAAAGAAACATGCTTGCACTCCATTTTACTCTTGAACTCAGCACAACATGCTTTTCACAATAGTAGGACCTGAGTAAATATTTACTGAATGAATGACTATGAATACATAAGTGAACATCTGAACCCACAGGTCCACTTCTCAGAAGAAGGTGCCTCAACAAGTGACATGTTTTGGTATAATTTTGAAGTAAATTGTGCCATGATACTTATTCCGAGATTTCTGGGAAGTATTATGGCACACAGGTGAAGAATTCAGCAGGTGTTGTATGAAGAGCTGTCCCAGCATTAATGCTGAAAGAATGACACTAAGTATTGCAGAGACAAAAAAGGAAAAAGTGAAAAAAGAACACCAAAGGAATCTTTCAGCACCATGTCTTTTAGGAAAACCCTGCATATTTGAAATGGATGGACGAAAATCTAGAGCCAAAACAATTTCTCTTGAAAAGAGAAACTGGAGTCAAATGTAGTGGGCTTAAAGTGACTGCTAGAATGGAGCGGTAGAAAATTTCAAGCAGAAGAATAAGGGGGTGGTGCAGAGAATGTGTCTCTGAAATATCAAAAGTTAGCATCTTTGTACAGTGGCAAGAGGAACTAAACAGGGAATCCTCATCCCTAATTGCTCTAGATGCATTAGACTAACCTCTCTTTGTCATTCAGGAAGTATAAGAAAAAAATGAAAGCTGTGGAGGATTATTTCTCCCCTTTGTTATTATAGCTAACTTTAATAATTAGTACAAATAGTAAGTTCTCACTAGGCACTGGATGGTGTTGGAAATCAGGATATTTGGAATCAGAATTAGAGTCTTTGCCCTGCAAATAGGTCTTGGGTACATAACACTGGAAAAGAGAGTTAGATAAGCCAAAAAGGTTATCTTAAAAAGAAATAGCTATTTATAGGTCAGAAAATATGGTGCAGGTTATGGAGTGGTTAAGATCTATAATACATTTTTTCCCCCTGGGGCCCCTAAAGCATTATGCTGCAGAGCCAGTATGTTTGAAACCTTGATACTAAAGCCCACACTGAAGGGTTTCAGGACCTGAACACACCTCCTGTTTCAGTCTCCTTCAACTCGGCTACACCCTTATGTACTAAGTGACTTGGTAAGACAAAAATGACACCAAGAATAAAACTGAGCAGTAGTCAGTTACAATTTTTGTTTGCTTTTCAGTTGTTTTGGTTTAAAATAATTTAAAATTTCAAGAAATATTTTGGTTAGTTACCTTACTTAATCGAGAAAATGGTTTGATTTGTGTTACCTAACAGTTTAATGTAGTTCATTAGAGAAAAATCCAGGTGTTTTTTTTCTTCTATCCAGCTGTAGTACATTAGAATGTTCCTCTCTCTGGAGAAAGTACAGTTGACTGGTACACCTTCAAATCTTCATGAAAGTGAGAAGCTATGTTAATAGTTATATTACTAAGTTGCTGCACCAAAGAACTCTCCAAATTGTACATCCAAAAAGTAATTCCTCAGATTACTGAGAGAGAGAGAAAGGGGCCATTATATGCAAAGACCTGTCATATTTTACCTAGTTTAATTATTCAACAACTTCGTGGTGGTGTTATAATCATCCCAGTTTAAAAGATGAGTAAAATGATGCTTGGATATGTTAAATCACTTTTCTATTGATATACACATTATAAATGATAGAATTGGAATTTGAACCTAATTTTGTCTCAGTCCATATTCACTATAGTATATTCATTTTTTCTTGGTTTTCAAGCCAAGAATAGGGTCAGAGAATTAGGGATAACAAAATAAAAAATCTAAATAGTAGAATCTTAAAATTCCCTTACCTGATGGGAATTTCCTAACATTTTTTCCCAACATTTTTTCCCATGATTAACCCTATATTAGCAGGAAGGTAGTCCTAGAATTAAGAATGATCCATCTATAGGCATGAAGGCAGTGAAAGGACACAGTGTTGTGACCAGCACAGGGGTAAAGCCAAGTTAATAGTAGACATTTATCCCCAGAGGGAAAATGATGCATAAAAATTCCTGCTTATGCCAAAAGAAGCCCCCTAATACCCATGAAAAAATAAGAGCTTCATTTGGAACGTTGGGATATAGGGAAGACTTTAAAGGAAGTGAAAGATGAATTTGTTGAGTGTGTAAAAGGAAAATCAGGAAAACATATTGTCAGATATCAAAAGAGAGTGGTCATGAAGGTCAAAAGGCAGAGTGTGAGGAAATACGTTAAATGCAACAGGAGTTCAGTAAGATGTAGACAGAAGGGTACCTAAATTCGTCAACACCAGTGTTAGTGATAATCTTGGAAAGGGCTGATCTGGTTTACTGAAAAAAATAGCCACTAGAAATGAGTAAGTATGATATCTTAGTCTGCTCTGGCTGCCATAACAAAATACCATAAACTGACTGGCTGAAACAGTAGAAATGGATTTCTTAGGTTTTGGAGGGTGTGAAAAGCAAGACCAAAATGCCATCCAATTCATTTTCTGGTGGAGGCTCTCTTCCTAGTTCACACAACCTGCCTCCCTTTTGTATCCTCATATGGCCTTTCCTGGGTGCATGTATGTGGTGAGAGAGAAAGAAAGAGAGATCCTCATTGTATAGGGCCTCTAATCCCATCAGGAAGGCCCAAACCCTAATTAATCTAACCCTAATTACCTTCTTGATCTCATCTAACCCTAATTACCTTCCAAAGGACCTGTCTCTAAATACTAAAACATAGGGAGTTAGCACTTCAACATATGAGTTTGTCAGTGACCAAGGGTGGGAGTCGGGGCTGGAGGGGGAAGGGGTGCTAACATTTACTCCATAACAATGTACAACTCATTTGAGAAGTTTTACTATAGATGAAAATAGATAATTTAAATATTGGGTGCAGAGGAGATACGAATCAAGACAGATTTTTGTTTTGTCTAGTTTTGTTTGTGTGTGTGTGTTTTTAAGATAGAGAACAAGAGAATGATGACATGACAAAGGACTCATCTCAGAAAAGGGATAGTAGTAGAAAATGCAGTAGAGATGGGGAATCTTTAAGAAAAATGGGATTTATCTCAGAGAGTAGGAATTTTTACTCAAGAGTATTATAGGATTGCTTGTAGTCCTGAATTTTCAGTTGAGATTCTAAATTATCCCATTTGAGATACTAATTTAAAGTGAAACAAATCCGCAAGCCAGACTACCTCAGTTTCACTGTCAGTTCTGCCACATACTAGCAGACTGAACTGGAAAAGTTACTTAATCTCAGTTTCCTCATCTCTAATATGGGAAGAATAGTAATAAAAATAGTAGCCTGTGTCATACAAGCGTACTTCCTAGAGAGCATCCTAGTGCTTCTAATAATGAAGACTGAAGCTCATGTAATTGGGTGTCTATTCTTTTGGCAATGCCCCCACTTGGCAATGGGCATCACTCTTGGCTAACTTGGTCTCCCTTATTTGTCACTCTCTAAACATCTGCCAATTCCTCCATCCAGGGGCTTGGACTAGTGATCTACCCACAGCCTTTTCCCAGGTGTCAACTTGTTCTTCTGTGGTGGGCCTATCAGCAAGTCTCTCAACTCAGCATTCTTGTGCAATAAGAACTAACAGAGATTGTGAAATATTCCAGAGCAGGGCCTCCCTCTGCCTGACAGTGCTGTATCTCTACCTCCAAGCGGCAATGGTGAGGCAGGATAGTCAAGAAAATGACCTTGTCCTCAGGACACAGCAACTCTGGTAACCGTACAATCAACACAATAAGCTTCAGCATTTGCATTGTAATTGAGCTCATTCAAGCAAAGCTGTTTTCAGAGGGAAATTTCCCCTGTAGAGAACATGTGCACTTTGATTTTACCTGTCCTCAAACTGATTCTTTGCTCAATGTAATAGTAAAAAACACACCCCTGGGTGGACATTTAAGATGCTAATGAGACATGTGACATATGAACAAACATGTATAGCTACTGCACATGTGCACCCAGAAGACCACCCACAATGTGCTTGCTAGCAACACCTCTTTCCACCTTCTTATGAATAATCATGTAAGACTCCCATAGTCTCCCTAGTGCCAGTCTTTGCTGTCTCATCCTTATGAGCAACACCCCCTGAATTCTTTCTCTCAGGGAGAGAAAATTTGCACCTAATTTAAAAAGTATTATTTTCCTTTTGCAATAGATTATGCTACATCTCCTTTGCTGTGTGTCTCTTGTTTAAATTCTTCTAAACTAAGAAGACAAGAACTGAGGTCTCACATCAGCCATCAACAGCTGCTCTAATTGAAGCAGGGCTACTGGAAGCTGGACACCTCCTCAAGCCTCAAAGCAGTTAGCAGCACAGGAGACCCTTTCCTTCTGTATTTAGCTCAACTTACACAATGTGTCTTCTCTTCTTAGCCAGAATTAATTCTTCACGTATTTTTCATACAATTTCCCTTGGTGTTGTAGCCCATTTAGACTTCTATAACAAAATACCATCAACTGGGTGGCTTATAATTGGGAATTTATTTCTCCTGGTTCTGGAGGCTGGGAAGTCCAAGATCAAGGCAATGGTAGATCTGGTGTCTGGTGAGGGCTCTTTTCCTCACAGAAGGTAACTTTTTGCTGTTTCCTCACATGGTGGAAGGGAAGAACTCTGGTCTCTTCAGCCCCTTATAAAGGCACTAATCCATTCATGAGGGCTCCACTCTTATGACCTAATCACCCCCCAAAGGGTCCACTTCCTAATGCCATCACTTTGGGAATTAGGTTTTAATGTACAGATTTTGAGGAGGACACAAACATTTAGACCACAGTACTTGGTAAAGATTCTCCACCCAACCTAGGGCGCTTTTATTTTTCTTTATTTCTCAACTCACCTGATAGCCTCCCTTTTTCCTGACTATCCTAAGCTTTAATGGTAGGCTCTAGAGCTTGACCATCAGAGCCTGGCTATTGATATGATGGAGGAGGAGGGAAAAGAATCAAAATGCCTATGTCAAAACAATAACCTAGATTGCAAAGTTATAGTTGTGCTGACTAATCTCCTTTTCAAGTGACAGTCCCTGAATATTTTCTCAGCTCTATCCCCAGTATCTTCTGTAACCTGGTCAAATCTCTATCTTGGCAAGTGGCTGCTTAAAGTAGACTCCAGTAAGGAGTTGATGTGTACAGTATCTGGAAAAGTAAGAAAGGAAAACACATTAAATTTTTTAACATCACTCTTGTTAATTCAACTAAAACTTATTTGTCACACCATGTATTGAACAAAATGAAAGGTAATAGGGGCATGAATATACATAAAATATTGTCCCTTCCCTGATGCAGTTTGTATCCTAGAGGCAACATAGGCACGTAAAGCCAGCAGAGCAGAGCTATGGTAGAGGAGTGCTCAGGGTGAATGCTGCTGGACCACTGCAGAAGGGGAATGTGCACATAGCAGACAGAAAGGTTAGGCTATTGGGATACAGGTTCAAGCAATTTCTGGCTATAATTTAGGTATTGGTAATTTAGGCCTGTCTATTTTCACCTAACTGAATATGTTTCTAATATCTGAATATGTATTTGAACAGAGATCTCTAGATATAAAAAATTTATCATTAATGTAGTATTCAGCAAAGTTGTATACATTTTCTAAGATCACAGTCATAAATAAATCAACCTAATCCTGGCCCATAACAAAAGTTTTTTTTTTTTTTTTTTTTTTTTGAGATGGAGTCTCGCTCTGTCGCCCAGGCTGGAGTGCAAGGAAGCGATCTTGGCTCACCGTAACCTCCGCCTCCCGGGTGCAAGCAATTCTCCCGCTTCAGCCTCCTGAGTAGCTGGGATTGCAGGGCCTGCCACCATGCCCAGCTAATTTTTGTATTTTTAGTAGAGTCGGGGTTTCACAATGTTGGTCAGGCTGGTCTCAAACCCCTGACCTCATGATCCACCTGCCTCGGCCTTACAAAGTACTCGGATTACTTGCGTGAGCCACTGCGCCTGGCCCAAAATTTTATAAAGTTTTTTTGTTTGTTTGTTTAAAGTGTTCTTATCTGAAGGTTACATGTGTTCTTCTGATATTTTTACTTTTGCTAACAATAGTCATATGCTGCATTATAATGTTTTGGTGAAAGATGGACCACATATGTGATAGTGCTCCCATAAGATTATAATACCATATTTTTACTGTATCTTTTCTATGTTTAGATATGCTTTGACACACAAATACCATTGTGTTACAACTTCCTACAGTATTCAATACAGTGACATGCTGTACAGGTTTGTAGCCTAGCAGCAGTAGCTTATACCATACAGCAATAGGTTATATCTATATAAACCTAGTAGGCTAAACCATGTAGGTTTGTGTTAGTACATTCTATGATGTTTGTACAACAACAGCAAAATCGCCTAACAATGCATTTCTCAAAAGGCATCCTCATCGTTAGTGACTGCGTATGCTATTAGCCAAAGACTGGACGTTGTTTATCAAATTTTAAACAGCTTATATTCACTACTAGTTGTAACAAGCACATACACAAAGACATGGGCATACACATAATTTTAGTATGCAAAGTGGACATGGGCCAAAATAGTTGTAAAATTAGACAATATCATTTACCAGCTGTGTTTTGAAAACTAATGTTATCTTAGTATGTGTGTGTGTGTGTGTATCTGTCTGTGTATGTGTGTGTTTAACAAGCTAAGATTTTTTTAAAATTTTTGATTAACATTAGTCAGGATTTTAACATTAGCAGCTCTTAAGACTGATTATGCTTTGGACACCTTAGGATGTCAATCCTCTCCTCAGGCAGTCTGATGTATACCAGGGAGCCAAGAGGAAATACCTTGATTATAAACTTATCCAGGTTATTTTCTAATAATTGCAAGTAAACAGGAAGCAATGAACTGACATTCTCAAATATTAAAAAAATGTAGTCCTATTGTTTCTGTGATTTGCAAAGTTACTATAGCAATTACTGCTTGTTTATTCAAGGGCTGCTAATTTATACAAGCAAACTTTTCTTTTTGCTTGATGAGAGCTTTCTTCTACCTTTGGCCATATCAAGATATTTGTAGTCAGGCTTTGCTATATACAAGGATGTCATAAAATAGAGTCTATGCATATCATGTAGGGCTAGTCAATTCACCAAATCCTGTACCTCTTGAAATAGGATGCACCCGCTGTTAAGGTCAGATGGCTTAGATTTATAATGGAGGGAAAAAGCCTATGGAATTTAATCTAAGTGATGGCTCACCATCTCCCCTATGTTTAGTGCCTGTCTGTGAGATGATATTAACATTGCAGCCAGACGTGAAAGTTTATCTATGACAGAAAGATACAAAATACAAAACCACATTGAAATACTGCATGCAGTCTTGGCTATTTCATTACAAGAATAAAGTTTACAATAGTCAAAAATGCTTAGAAGATGAACAAGCATTATTAAGAACCAAACTTGCAAGAATATACGTATTTAAAATGTTTAATCACAAGATATAATAAGCTGATTAAAACATCTTAAAAAGACAGGAGAAATGGAGATTCTAGTGCCCATCCTACACACATAGTATTTGACAAGCTGCTGTACTCTTTAAGAATGCCAAATTTCAGACTCATTCCTGCCCCATTCTGGAACTAAAATCAGTCGCCCTAAACAAATTTTGGGATTTCCATTTATACTGGTGAGTAGTCATCTGGATTCATAAGATCTGTTGAGCCAGGGGGAGTTCAGAGCTTATTCAGCCTGCTTCCCACTCTATTGTGAAATGGAGGTGATCATGATAATAATACTTATCACCTCATGTATTGTGAGAAATAAATGCAATAAAACATATGATGTGCATAATGTAGTGCTTGCCATATAGTAGTTAATTAATACCTAATGACAATGATCCTATATCTGTAATGACCTGACTAATATGACTCCCACTGAGGGCCTAACCTAGCCTCATCACAGCACTCAAAGGAAGGAGCTGTTGGGTAACTGGGAGGTGTGCATTATTCAAAGAGAGTGGAGTCATTTCAGATTGACAATGAGAACTTTCACAGCTTTTATACTATCATTCTTACAGGGTGTGGTGCAAATACAAATAAATATCTTAGTTACCTTTGACAGTGGAATCTAGGTCTCTTTTATATTCCTCTTTTCATATTAATTCTGGAATAGCAGGAAAAATAAAGATCACACTCTTTGTTGAGAACATGATATAATGGTTTATGTATAGCTTAAATGTAAGTACTGATACTGTGGATCTACATGATTTAAACTTAGGATAATATTGCATTCAAAGAACCACATTTCAACAGCCACTATCTTCTGCCACTATCTCCAAATTACAAATTATTTCTTAATTACATATCTTTGGAATCCTAGTGGTAACCCTTAACAGTACTTTCCTACTTTCTGTTCTCTCTTCCCCAATTTTTTTTTTGCACCTTTTCCAGACTCTCCAGAGCTCAATTTGCTAGAGTTCCCCAGGAATGCCTTGCCTTCACTCTTTCCTGCCTCTTGTTTTATCTCTCCTTCTTCTTTACCTATATAACTCACTTTCGCTTAGCTATTTCTCTCATTTTCTGCTACCTGGGTTCTGCCTATTTCTGTCCATTCTTTACTCTTCAACCTCAAAGTCTGGTATCTGCTCTAAAAATGACAAAATCTCCCTGAAGTCCCAGGGCAGGATATGTGCAAGTAGGCATGACCAGGCTATTATCCTCAGTATTAATTAACCTAGCCTAGGAGAGAATGAGGAACAGAGATTTTCAGGATCGGGGGAAATGGGAAGAAAAGGAGATGGGGAGGTATGACATCCATGTCAATACCATGTTAATAATGCTTAGTCCTTCTATTGTCACAAAAATTGTTAAGTCTATAGGGTAGGTATTAATATTCTGTTTTTACAGATGAAGAAACTGTGGTGTAGAAAATTAACATTATTAATCTATGCAAACACAATATTTTACCAATTCAAGTCTGTCTAACTTTCTGTTTTGAGTCTTCTATGCTAGATAGAGATGTTCCTCTGAGCTAAGTGTAAACAAGTTTTACTTAAAAAAAAGCATGGACAGAAACAAAATGAGAAGTCTTATACAATAGTGAAGGAAAGAAGAAAGACATTTAAAAGGAGCCAGGTGTCCCTATGGTCTAAGTGAACAACTAATTTCAATTTGGGCTATTTTAGTTGCCTGTCTAAGTACATGAGGCTTTAATAGCTGGATTCTAATAAAAGTTTATTATGATAGTAACTTCTTGATCACTGAATATGAGAATGTCTTAAATTTAATTGTTTTCAATAACATCAATGGAATTCAGTGATACAAAATGTTGAGAAGGATAGTTTATGTTATTTTTCAGGTGTTGTTATTGTTGAGACAGTGAAGAATCTAAAATCTTACCCCACTTGAAATCATCTAGTTAGCCTGCCATAATTTTATGGGTGGTGAGAGAAGGCATGAGATTCCTGGGTCAGAGACAAAGAACTTTACTTCTTAGAGTAATAGTGGTAACCAGAGTATCAACATTTGTGAGGGTTTTCTGAGACTCAATACCAAAGGGCAATGCAAGCGGGATATATGACACCTGTTCATGCAATGGGCAGTGCTACTGGGGAGGAATTCTGAGCATTATAAAAGAACCCAACTCTTTTATAATGGGCAGTAAGCTTACCTGACAGTAAGCCCCGGAAGAAGATATTATCTTCATTGTACTTGGCAGAAACAAACTTGCCCTTTACTCAGAGAGAAGTATTATATTTATCTTCCAAGGCTATTTTCTTTGCAAACTTTCTTAGAGGATTGTTTAGGGAAAGAAAGGCAATATTTGTTTATTTATTTATTTGTTTATTTATTTATTTATTTATTTTTGAGACAGATTCTCTCACTGTCGCCCGGGCTGGGGTGCAGTAGCACGATCTTAGCTCACTGCAAACTCCACCGGCCAGATTCAAGCAATTCTCCTGCCTCAGCCTCCCAATTACAAGCGCCTGCCACCATGTCCATCTAATTATTTGTATTTTTAGTAGAGACTGCGTTTCACCATGTTGGCTTGGCTGGTCTCGAACTCCTGACCTTGTGATTCACTTGCCTCGGCCTCCCAAAGTGCTGGGATTACAGACGTGAGCCACCACGCCCTGCCAAAATAGGTAATTTATGTCTCTGTTTACAACACATGCAGTACCAGGAGAAATCTACATAGTTTGTCTCCCAACAGTTATAAGACTATCATTTTTGAAAGAATCAATATAATCCTCAGAAACGTGCAAACTCATATGAAAGAATGGACAGAAAACTTTAAATCATAAGAAATAAATTCATAGTAGTTTTTGCTCAATTAATTCTAAGATTTTCTTCCTAGTTACTGAAGGCTTTAGAAAAGGATATCATGAGGAAATCTATTATTCTGTGGTTAAATTTGATCAAATTAATCTTGAGAGAAGATCATATGCCATTTAAAAATCAACTATTTTTTCTCACTGACTTTTAACTCCTTCACAAGAAAAATACTTTATGAGAGATAGGTAGCTTTACTGATTTTTCAAGTGTCATGGGAGTTTAAGCTATTACCAGGTTGTGCTTAATCTTTTAAAATTGGAGTTCATATTAGTTTCTGATTCAGAAATGTGTTGTAAATTAGTCAGAATTTATATAATGAAAAGACAATAATTTCTTTCATGATTATTTCACACAGAATTTATTAAATGTGATCACAGTATTTAGAACATCCCAAGGGCTTGAGATATAGGCAGAGCAGGCATTCTGAGGTTGACTTGAGGCTTGGGGAAGGAAGCAGACTATTAAGTGGCCCACCTACCCACGACTAATTAGAGACCTAGATCCCAAGTCTGCTTACTTCCAGTCCAGTTCTCTTTCTACTACATTGCAGTAACTTTTTCTCAAAAACAGAACAGAAGCAGAAGCTAAATTATGCACAGGAACAAAGAAAATGTTCCTGTAGTCAGGGACTGAAATACATTTATATAGCAGCATGTTGAAAACTTGGTTGAATTCACGGGCACTTTACTTGAAGAGGCTCAAGGATATAATCTCCTTCCCTAATAGAAAACCTACTGAGGAAGTCATTCTTTATGCCCCAAAGATCCAATGATGGAAAGTATAGAAGAACTCACTAGGATTTCTATTTAAACTTGAAGTAGGAGACTAGGAAAGAGATTGTTAGAGCAGCCATCCTGCAGTTTTAACATAAAGGTTTAGGGACTTTGAACAGATGACAGGAGCTTTCTGGGAGGTTTTTGAAGTGGTGCTATGGTTTTTACTCAGCCTTATTATCCAAGAAATGCTGGGGAAATAGACACAGATAGTTCTGCTTTTCCTCAGGCTTTAATATTATTAATTATTTTGGTTTACCTACAGGACATAAGAGACACAGGTTATTTAACAGTAAAAACTAAAACTGCAGTACTGAAAATTAAAACAAAAATGAATTGAGATTAATTGCTGGATATTTTAATTAAATTCCAAATGAAGATGAAACCAAAAAAGTTTTTATTGAAAAATATATCCTTTAAAATTAAAGAAGTACAATATATGTGCCCAAGTGTGTGTTATGTGTGTATGTGTGTGCACTTGGATGTGGCTTCCGATTAACACTGTTAAGGATTTAATGTGAAAATGTCCCATCTTCTGATATTTGTAAGAATTAGTCTATCAGTTAGTTGGTTTACAACTCATACCTCATCTTGAGGGGATAAATAATTAGGTAACTAGACAGTTATCTATTAACTGAAAATAAAATGCTAGGGGCTTTAGTGAGACTGGACTAAAGAATTTACAACAACAACCTAGAGCAACTCAACTTGGTAGCACAGAGTCAAAGGCTACTCTTGGCCAGTACGTCTCTTGGAGGATAAGAATGTGGAAATGGAACAGTGACGACCACAGTAGCTTGCTAAGGTTTCCTAGGGCTGAACTTTGACAGGTCGCCAGAAAAGCGAAGTATGCTTTTAGATTTCCTCTCTTATTTGATTATCACAACAGACCGGTGAGAAAATTATTGTTATTACCTTTTAATGTACAATAATCTCGTAGTGTAAAAAGTTCCATGATTTGCTCAGGATCTGAGATTTGAATCCAAAAATCCAAATCCAATCCAATTCGAAGTCCTCTTTTTATTTAACTTCATTAGTGCTTGGATTGAGCTCTTTTACAGATCTGAAAATTTGATTCTGGCTAGGCCTTTTATTTTTTTAAATATTATGCTTAACTTCAAGTCTTGACCAGATGAAAAAACAGTGTTAACCAAAGGGTTATTTTTAAGTGAGAAAACGTGGACCCTCTCTCTCTCCCTCTCTCTCTCTCTCTCTCTGTGTGTGTGTGTGTGTGAACTAGCTTTTATTTTATCTCTTTCGTGTGTTGAAATGATGTCAACACTGATTTTATCTGGAGATTAATATGTCATGTGATTAAAAATGTCTGTGGTGTGTTCTATTAGCTTAGGCTGCTATAACAAAATGCCACAGACTGCTTAGCTAAAACAACAGAAATTTATTTTCTCACAGTTCTGGAAGCTAAAAAGTCCTAGATCAAGGTGTTGTGAGGGCTGCTTTCAGTGAAGGTGATCTTCCTGGCTTGGCGAAGGCTGCCTTCTCGCTCTGTCCTCACATGGCCTTTTCTCAGTGTGGGCAAGGAGAGAGCTCTGGTATCTCTCTCTCTTCTTTATAAGGATACCAATTCTCTTGAATTAGGTCACCACCCTTATGACATTGTTTAACCTAATTATCTCCTTAAGAATTCTGTCTCCAAATACAGTCACACTAGAGATTAGGGCTTCAACTATTGGATTTTTGGGGGGACACAATTCAGTCCATAGAGTTGTATACCCCCAAAATATTTGCCAAAAGAACTAAAGAATGCTAATTATGATGTGATATGCACATATGCTGTGTTTACATAGAAATTTATCTTGGTGGAGATTTTTCATATAGTACTATTACCATGTAATAACAGAAATAATTTGAAATAGTTCCTGAGATTTAAAAGCAATTTCAAACATCCACTAATGAGATATAACAAGATACATTTGAAGCAGGTTTTAACCACAACAATCAAACTCCATTTCAAACTTGCAAGAAAAACTTGACAGTGGTTAGAATAAGAAATACGTATGAAATAACATTATGACTTTTCTAACCTTAAATCTAAGAGTTCTACTTGTAAGTAGTCTAAAATTGGACTGCTAAGACCATTTTATTTTATTAAAAGTACACATAATTGATTGCAAAAATTTAGTAATGCTCTGATGTCTTAGTATTTAGAATATATTTAAAACATTTCAAATATATTGAAATTTCAAAACACATTTATCTCTTTACTGGTAGTGTACTTTGGTAACTGAATACACAGGCTATAGACTTCAACTTCAGCTTCAAGTTCTGGTTTTACCAGTTACTAGCTATCTAACCTTGGGGAATTTACTTAATCCTCTGTGTTTATGTGATCTTGTGTTTAACGTGAGGATAATGAAAGTGCCTACTTATTTGGGTTGCTGTGAAATACAATGAAATAATTTCTGTTAAACACTAGGAAAAGTATCTATTTCAATTAATGTTAGTTGCTGTTGATATCCCCAAACAATTGATAGTAGATCATTTTTAAGATTAAAATTACACATTAAAGACTATATACATTTTTGAACTAGTCAAATATATTTCTAATTAGATATGTCTAATCTATCTACCACTGTGTGTCTATGAAGATAATTTACAAGTTTTGTTAGTATTATGGGTGTAAACATTTTTTTTTAGCTCCTCACACAATGAGAAAACGTTACCCAATGACATAAAAGACATCTCAGGATCTACAAAAACACTTTTGTGTATGATGTATACAGATTCTCTAGGGTAGTGCTAGGTAGCATGGTCTGTTATCACTGGGCTGTTCGCCTCCTTTACAATTTGGGAAAATCCTTTTTGTAGCTAGTTGAAGTGAAGAATTTGATGGGTATGAGTCCTTTACTACTGGTAACCCCTGAAGTACTATGCTCATTAACTTCCCTGAACTGCTTAGAATTGGCTGGTAGAAGCAAGTTTACAAAACCTAGAGGTTCTCTAAGTGTTATCTAGGAGTTCTTGAGATTTGTTCACTGGCTTCATGAGGTCAAACTGTCTTCCTAATAATACTACACCTTCTTTGCCTTTTTTGCTGTATTAACATTTGCCCTGATGATACCATAGTATTAATCAAGACAGTGAAGCCAAACTGTACTGACAGTTTTATTTCAGGATGTCCTTGATAAAGGAGTAAAAATTAATAATTTTATTAGATACTGATCCTTGAGACTATTTAATATTCTGATTTTAATATTCTGTGACAAACAGGAATATTTGGAAAGCACTTCTGCTGCATACTAAAAATATGATGGTTTATTACTCAAAAAAATGTATGTGACCTCATGAGTTACAAGGTAAATTAGTCACATTTTTTTTTTCTTTGAGCACTGTTTATACTTGAAGGGACAACTGACAAGCTATGGTTATGAAGACTAGGATATGTGGAAGATATTTTTTTGAAAGTGAGCAAAGTGAGCCTGTCACTTCAAGGAAAGCAACTGACAGTACTTATTTTTGCCAACGGTAAAAATTTCAAACAAAAATTAGAACTTAACACTTGTTTCCCCACATTGAATTTGACACTTTCCCAATACTTAAAGATTTTTATAATGTGATCTGTAGTAATATTTACAAATGGGATTTTTTGTACTATATAATTCAACATGTCAATATTTGAAACACCTTTATCACTCAGTGTTCCGAAATTCTCCAAATATCATTTCATGGTGTTATAAAATCATGCACAGCTAGATAAAACATTTATTTAAAGTGAAAAAAGATTATCATAAAAAATGACTAATGACTTAATATAACGTGGTGTTATAGGACCAATGTGTTCGTGTGCCCACTGCACAATAACATACCAATTACACTGAGACAGCAAGGTTTGCATCAGAGAAAGAGTTTAATGATTGCCAGGTTCTGAGGAAGGAGGCGGGAGGAGACCTTCAAATCCATCTCCCTGAGGAATTCTGGACTAGGGTTTTTAAGGGGATCCTGGAGGATGAGGGACTGAAAATTTGGGTTTGTTGATTGAGTTGGGAGAGGGGTATGAAATCATCAGGATATGAAAGCCGCATTCTCTGGTGAATCAGCTTCTTGTGGGGTAATTCAGACCAGCTGATGCACATAGTTTCACTGTTATACAGGACCTAAAAGAATATATCAGAGGGAAAACTTAATGTTTCATAATGTTCAAGTCATTATCTACAGAGCAGTTTAGGGGAGCTATAATCTTGTAATAGGGTCTATGTGATTCCAGGACAATAGGCACAAACAACTTTTAGGAAGCAGGTTAGAGTATGCTGACTTCATGATTAACACTGAATGTGCTGCAAGCTTGGTTGATTTTTGTTTCTCCCCATCCCTTCTTCCAAGATGAATTTTATAAAGTTTATAAGGGCAGTTTCAATAGTATAAAATGTTCATCTTCTGTAAGTTCAGAGTCCACATTAGAACTAGCCATTAGAAATTACCACAGGTTGAGTTTTGGTATAGTATCAATGAAAAAATATACTCTATTTTCCTAAAAGGTTGTTAAAATACTCTTTGATTTTCAAACTATATTCTTGAGCAAGATCAAATTTTCCTCATACAGTTCAACAAAGCCAGCATACTGAATCAGATTAAATGCTGAAGTAGTTGAGAAAGTCTATGTTCTATTAACCCAGACATTAAAAAATGTGAACAATGCTATTCATCTCACTATTTTGTTTGGGGAAATACAGTTATTTTAAATAAATAATATGTTATTTATATTAACATGTAATAGGTTTATTTCTGTTACTTTTAAATGAAATTATTTTAAATGGATTAATACATAAGCATTAAAAATACTGTTTTAATTCCTGAATGTGTTAAATGTCAATAGACATAACCTACATAAACAAAAGCTTTTGGGGTCCTCAATGTCTTTTAAGAGTGAGAGAGGTTCTGACACCAAAATGTTGGTAAACCTCTGATACAATCTGAAGCTTTCCTGGAAGCTAGTCCCTCAGTGTGAATGTTAAAGGCTGACAGGGCTCACCTTTGTGATTTTCTGTGTTTTGTCATTTACAGGACTAATTGCTGTGTTTCTAATATATGTCGAATCTGAATGGAAAATATCCCAAGGCAACTGGCATGAAGCTGGACTTTCAGAAATTTCACTTTTTAAAAATTTAGGTAGATTTTTAAAAATTTGCACCTCCACCAAAGCGGTCTCAATGTTTAATACACATTTATACTTGCAAAATGCAAGTTCATATACTGTAATGACTCTGTTTTTTGTTGTTGTCATCTTATGTAGCAGTCAGATGATTCTAGCACATTGTCCAGATTCAGATTTAAAATTTTAAATTAAGAAACCTACAAAAGATATTAATTAGTGGAAATACACCGATAGTCTTTCAACTTCAGCAAGTAATTATGTTTCCAATTTTGGAGAAAATATGTAATTTTTAATCTATAGGAGTTTTAAAAGTTGGATGGGAGCATGCATGCTCTTCTTGCCAACAAATACATTTTAACTTAAAGATGGGAAATATAGAATGTTTGGAAAATTCTTGTGACAGTCACTCTAACGAAGGTATCATCCTTGCTTGTTGTTGTCACCAGTGAATGTATCATACATGAGGTAGAAAGTTGTGACTAAAATCTACCTCTGGTCCACCTACTCTGTTCCAGAGGAAGTAATACTTCCTTCCCTACTTTGAGGAAGTCATTCAGTTTTGAGACCATGCTTTGCGTGTAAATCTCTCTCTATTGGATCCTCATCCAAGTGGTCAGAGGGATGCTTGTTTGGTTGTTAAAAGAAATTTTTGAAAAATAAGGTAGAGAGCAGAATTATTTTAGATAATATCTGAAAGCCTGGGAGAGAAAATAAAGGCACAGTTATCTCTCTGCTTTTGTCTCCGTCTCTTGGTGTCCTGAAATATCCACCTCATTATAAAGAAAAGAATCAAATTAAGGAATAAACACAAGAAGAGTCATCATTTCTAACATTGCCAAGTCCTAAGACAGCAATATGCTCTACTAAATTATATATTTTTAATTTAATTTCTTTAAAAGTAAAGTTTGCTATTTTGATGTCAAAAATACAAAACAAATACAAAAATGTTTGTTACAAGGATGTCTCATTCAAGTTGTAAATAGAGGTGTACAAACTGAGTTTTTTTCCTTTCAATCACATTGATTATTTTCTTCTACTTTATTTTTACTAAACTGAATGCCTTGATCTTGAGTGTTTCTTAAAGTTCATCTTAAAAATGAAACAATTTTGTTTTTATTCCTTTGCATAGTCAGAAAGTTTTTAGAGGGAGAAAAAGTATAAAATCTGGCATTGAAGGGTAGCCTCCCTCAAAGACATGAATAATGTTGTATTTTAAACAGGATGATCTAGATGTGAAAAGGCCTTAAAGGGTAGAGGGATGCCCCAAATCAGAAGGCTTTTGGGGGGTCTCCCAAGAAGGTCAGAAGCATTGAATGTGTAATAAGCGGGGGCCACTACAGCAACCATTATCTTCCCTCTGACAGAGCGGCTCACTGACCTGGCATGCTGGCAAATGGAGAGGAAAACTCTCCACCGAGATGTAAATTCCCCATACTGGTCCCTCATGAATATCTTGTCTCCAGGATTCAAGCCAGTGACCTGGAAAACAGGGTTCCTCCCCAGTCAAAATGACAGGCAGAGCTGGTTTCTTGTTAGGAAGACTATGAGGTGTGTAAAAAAATTATGATTTCTGAGGGGAAAAAAATGAGATGTCACACAGAGCAAAATATTACTTTCAAATGGTCCTCTGCAGTTCTTTTGAATGGCAGCTGTTAAGAATTCAATTGTGTGTATGACACACTGGAATCCAGAATGGAAGTTCTGTTGGGGGGCAGGAATGAATAGAAATTTTCAATTTAAATACTCATTTGAGATTATTTGAATATCTGTCATTCTTTTTAGCCTAAAGGTTAATTCTTGAAGAAATAATTTCCATTAGTAACACAAATTCCAACCTTGTCAAGTCCTCTTATGTAATGCATCAGTGCTGAAAGGCATACTCTTGCAAAACTGAACCTTTATATATGTAATCTTGGTTTGTAGACAATGTTTTCCTACAGAAGTTTCATTGATTTATCAGTTATTTGTTTATAGAGGATTCATTAAGGTATGTTTACTTTTATTGCTAATATAAAAAATCATGAATCAAGTATTAAAATGTAGAAACTATTGAAATTATAAAAAATACCCAGTATTGTACATTTCAATAAACGAGATGTCTAAAAATTTAAAGCATTTTATTATACACCATATATAGCAAAATAATGCCTTAGGTTTGGGTTATATTTCGGAAAGCATGTTTATTTAAAATATTCTGTTTATTTCTAGCAATTATTCTTCTTTCTTTGAAATAATAATTCACAAAACTGCAACTCAACTAAGACAAATGAATTATTCTGCCACACCATAACCAACTTGAAGCAATTAATCGTACATCAAATAAAGCATGCAACGTTTGTGCACCAATCATAGCAGAACCTCTTCTGCCTGCCCAAGGGAAGTATTTACACATACGCTCAGTAAGATAAAATTTAAAGAGGGGATTTGGGGATTTCTAGTTCATACGGATAAACAAAACTTTTCTTATAAAAATAATATTTAAATATTCTTTATTTTAAGAAGTTTTTGTGAATGTAGTGATACATACATCATTTTTTTTGACAATCTACCTTTTCCTCCCTAAAATGTTTTTTAACTTATTTATTTATTTATTTTTAGATGGAGTTTCACTCTTGTTGCCCAGGCTGGAGTACAATGGCGCAATCTTGGCTCACCGCAACCTCCACCTCCCAGGTTCAAGTGATTCTCCTGCCTTAGCCTCCCATGTAGCTGGGATTACAGGCATGCGCCACCATGCCTGGCTAATTTTGTATTTTTAGTAGAGACGGGGTTTCTCCATGTTGGTCAAGCTGGTCTCGAACTCCCGGCCTCAGGTGATCTGCCTGCCTTGGCCTCCCAAAATGCTGGGATTACAGGCGTGAGTCATGGCACCTGGCTTATTTTTTAATTGAAAAATAAAATTGTAAATATTTAGAGTATAGCATGTTGTTTTGATAAACATATACAGTGTAGAATGGCTAACTCAAGCTTTTTACAATATGCATTACGTCACAAACTTATCATGCTTTTATAGTGAAAACACTCAAAGTTTATTCTCACCAATTGTCAAGTGTACATAAAAATCTACTTTAAAAGATTATGAATGATACATAATCATTGTACATATTTGTGGGGTACAATGTGATGTTTCCCTACACATGTATAAATTGTCTAATGATCAAACCAGAGTAATTAGTATATCCATCAACCTTAAACATTTATCAGTTCTTTGTGATGAGGACATTTCAAAACCTATCTGGTAGTTATTTTGAAACATACACTACCGTGTTGTTAACTCTAGTCATACTACTATGCAATAGACCACCAGAACTTCTGTCTTCTAATTGTAGCTTGTACTCATCTTCCAATCTCTCATTGCCCCCTTCATCCTCTGGTAATTATGATTCTACTCTCCACTTATACAAGAACAAATTTTTAGATTCCATATATGAGTGAGATCATGTGATATTTGTCTTTCTGTGCCTGGCTTTAAAAATCTACTTTTGAAGTCACAGAATCACAATATGAAAGACAAAACAAAAATGAAAACAAATATTTTGGAGATGTCACTAGAAATTTTGTACACACACATGCACTCACGTAGACACACACATACTTTCCCCCTTGTTATTTCCATATGAAATTTTTGTTTTATATATTGCAGTTTTCTTTTTTAATTTTGTATTAAGTATAATCTGAATGCAAATTATATTCATATTGTTATAATTTTTTGAGAGTTGGAAATTGTCTTCCAAAATATTTGCTCAACATGTGGAAGTTTTTGGGCTCCACCATCGACAGTAAGAATGAGTTGTTTTGATGTTTTGGAGTTATTATGAGCCATTTTTTGGAAAACTACTATTTAAATTTGCACACAGAGCTTACACAGAATGAATATGTTAATGAACTCCAGCCATGGATTGCACACTCATATTATCATCAATTGTGCATGAAATTTTTCCAGACTATTTGTTCAGAAAATAAGTATTAAATTATGCATTCAACTTAGATTCAGGCATAAAAATAGGTTTCCACAAATATTTTCAGATGGCAATTTTTGTGTGTGCAAATACTACACAACCTTTTTATATGGTATTTTCACTTTATTAGATTAAAATCAACATTGAAAAAAACTAGTTCATGACGTGTCACAGTACAGGTTGTTTTTTCCCACTCTTAAATCATACTCTATAATATTACAATTTACTATTGTTTATAAAACTATCATAAGCCTAGCTTCTATTTGTTTCAGTGTCGTGAAAAATCTACCTTCAGTCTAAGAAAACCATAGTTAAGCATTCATTCAGTAAGCGTTATAGTACTAACCTAGAGTTTCCATGGATTTTATGTTTGAGTTTACAAAGGATTTTAAAATGTCAGACTATGTTCATCTTCTTGACGTCCACATAAAAATAACCAATAGCGTCAGATCAAAGGATAATTTGTCATTATAATAATTTAGTGAAATTTAATGTTGGAAGAATAAAAAGTCAAATAAATGTCCTCTTTTCTCTGGCTAGAACTAAAAATTTTCTGATCCAAGATTGTTAATTTCACTGATGAGCTCCTTATTTCATCATAGCCAAATAATTAAAAAGTCTAAGTTAGCTGATGGTCGGGTGATTCTTCATTCTTCACCACATGGGTCAGAGATAGAGAAAATGTTTTCATGAGGTGGGGTTCAGGATCCTAAGCCTAAGCCTGAAGGGATCCTTCCTCTTCCTTATTGTTGCTTCAATTGTGCATTTAATAAAAGATAATAAACTTTAAAGCAGATGCGGATGAACCAAGACCTCTGTTTTTACATGAGGAAAGGATGGGAGGCCTGTAGTAACAGTTGAACAGTGGGGTATTTTCTTAAACCCAGAGCTTCAGACCCCACATACTCACTCTAAGTGTGTATGAATTGGCTTCCATTGCAGCTTAGACACCTGCTATCAGGAAATGTTTGAGCTGGAGCAGCAGTCCCCAAACTCTTTGGCACCAGCAACCAAGTTCATGGAAGACAATTTTTCCACAGACGTGGACGTGGTGGGGGTGGGTGGTAGGGAGATACTAGATTCTCATAAGGAGCTCACAACCTAGATCCCTCGCATGCACAGTTCACAATAAGGTTCGCACTCCTATGAGAATCTAATGTTCTGATAGGAGGCGGAGCTCAAGCAGTAATGCGCGCTCTCCTGGCCCTCTGTAAGGCCCAGTTCTTAACAGGCCACCGACTGGTACCAGTCTGTGGCCCAGGGGATGGGGAGCCCTAAGCTAGACAGAAACCTAAGGAGCACAGTCTGATCTTACCATGCTTACTGATAGCTGTGGAGGCTCTGAGGTGGCTGTAGAGTATACTTCAGATTACTGAAGTATACTTCAGATTATACTTCAAAGTTTACTGTAGCTGAAATTGCAAAAATGCAACTATTCTTTTTTATAATAAAAACAAATAAGAAAATATAGTCTTTGAAATGGTCTGATTCATTTAAAATGTCTGCTAACTAATTTAGTGAATGGAAATACCCTAGACAGCCTTGGTGTTTACAGCTTCGATGTAGATATGGCCTTAAAAAGATATTTCACAGGCTCAGGGACAGTGTGTGTTAAAATTATGAAGTAGGTAAAATTTGTCATTGGTGTCATCACTTTCATAAGCTGCACTCTCCTCCCCCTACATTTTCTTTCCATGGGAATGAATCTTCCCTTTTTTCTTTCCCAATTCACTAAACTCCCTGCCAGAAAGTCTACTTTTTCCAAACCCTCCTAGTGACTCCATTATCTATGGTATGCACTCTCTGGGCTGACCTCTGATGCCAGCCTGTTCTGTGCTATCCCTATCCTTCTCTCAGATTAAAGTTTATCCCTAGGTGGCTGTCTTTGCCAAGGATTGTTTGATTGTAAGAACGTAACTGAAACCCACTATAACTTATCTAAGCAAATGAGAATGGCCATCTGTCCAAAGCCAGGAGCAGACATTGTAGCCATGCCTTATGTGGAACTTGAAAAAAAAAAACCTGGGAAGCCATCTATTAAATATAATAAAAGCAATTATCCTCTCCATCTGCTTTTCTCTGAGGAAGCATGTGTATACATTTCTTCTCTCCAATACATCTTTTTTCCTTTATCTCAGACAGTATCCTTTTCTTATTTACAAAGGATGACTCACCTTAACTTGCTTTGCAAGTGACCTCGGTATTTGGGGCACCTCTCTTTACAGATCTGGTGCCTGAATTTGATTGACATGATCTCTAAGTAAACCAATTGCAATTTTCTCAGAGAAAGAATCTGATGGGCCTAATGTAGCCCTTGGGTTAAGTGTCCAGCTCTCTATGAGTCAGCTATGTCTAGAAAGAAAGAGGTATGTGGTAGAATGTTGAGGAATAAAAAGGGAAGAAAGGTAGTTTGGCTACCAAAGGCACTCTGAGACTTTTTTCTTTCCTACGCATCTTTGTTGCCCTTTTTTTTATTTTTTGATTAAGAGATTGTTAGGCAAATTGATTAATCTGTGTTAATGCGTTCATATGGTGCTAGCAAGTTACTTTCTGGTAGAGTTTTTTTTTGCTTTTCTGTGGCTCTATAGAACTTAGACCATAAGCTCAAATGTTCCCAAGGGGCTGGATCAAAAAGTATATAAATGAAAGTGTCCGGGTATAAGACAATTTTCTGTGGAGGAGCTTTTGGCCAATTGGGGAAGGCATGCTCAATGTAAAGTCATTACAAATCATTAAAAAATTAGGTGTAAAGTAATTGAAATTTCCTGGTGTTCAGAAGTAGCCTATGGCCTGGTATTTTGTGATTCCTGATCTGAAAGCTCTTCTGTAATTCAAAAGGATCGCTCTAACGGTTGCTCTAATTGGCATCTTAAAAAGCAGGTGAAAATGCAGTACCATCTTCTAGGTTTTCTACAGTCTAATAGGAAAAGTTCTGCTATTAGGAGTTAGAAGACCTGAATTGTAATCCCAACTTTGCCATTTTCTGATTTTAAGATTTACTATAAGGATTTCCTTTTGGGGGCTCATGGGGAAAGGGGTGGCTGCTGAACGGTTTACTGATGAGTTAGTAGCTTATCAGAATCACATGGTGGTGGTGGGAAGGGGAGGTGAGTGACAAAGCAAAGTTCAACAATCTTAAAGTATCTGGAAGGGGTTTCCAGGAAGGTGTATTTTTTAAACTCATTGGATGCTTTTAATGCAACTGTGACTATGACTGCCCTTTAGGAAACTGACTTTGGTGATCTCTTAGTTCTGACAACCTAAGAGACAGAATTCTAAGACCGGCCTTTTCTCATGGGCTATTCTGCTTGAAAAGAAATCTGGGATTGCCATATTGAGTAAAAACAGACTTCCCTTGGGACAAATGAACACATCTGCCATTATTTTCTCCAACAGAGGCTAATATTAGGGATTTCTGTTTTCCTGCATGTTAAAGCTTGCCTCAGCTAGGGATCAATCAGCTCTTCTTTTCAACCATTAATTCTTGATTCCTGGCTTATCTTTACGCTGTGTCCTCTTCACAAAGTTAACTTCTTATTTGTTAGTCCAAAAAGACTTTATACAATGCAACCTTTCTCAGCTAGATGTCTCTAAAGGCTCAGTCTCATTCGTACAATTATCTTGTAGGTTTTTATCAGATCTTCTTGTAGTTATACATATTTCCAGTATTAAAATGAAGAACTTGATTTATTTTTCTGGGGTTTTTCTTTCCCAGTACATCTTATTTTCATGGGGCAGAAACTGTACCTTCTTTATTTCTCTACTACTGGTACCTAACATATTGACTGAAAAAAATAAGCATTTCTGGGCCGGGCGCAGTGGTTCACGCCTGTAATCCCAGCACTTTGGGAGGCCGAGGTGGGCGGATCACGAGGTCAGGAGATCGAGAACACGGTGAAACCCCATCTCTACTAAAAATACAAAAAATTAGCCGGGCGCAGTGGCGGGCGCCTGTAGTCCCAGCTACTCGGGAGGCTGAGGCAGGAGAATGGCGTGAACCCGGGAGGCGGAGCTTGCAGTGAGCCGAGATTGCACCACTGCACTCCAGCCTCGGCGACAGAGCGAGACTCCGTCTCCAAAAAAAAAAAAAAAAAAAAAAAAAAAAAAAGCATTTCTGAATAATGGGTGAATTAATGAACTGAAAGCTGCTGACACCAATGCTTACATCATCATCATCATCACCACCACCACCGCCACTGCCACTACCATCACTATATGCATAAAAGAGTTTTTATATGTATATTTCACTTATTTTTCACAAGAATACAGACAGTGGCCTATTTCTGTATCCTTTTTTTTTTTCAAATACGAAATTTGGGTACTGTATAGCATAAAATAAATGGACCAAGGTCAATGTGTCAATAAGCAGCAGAGTCAGAGTCTGAATCTAGTCTGACTTTGGAGCCCGAGGTCTTAACCACAAAGATATACTCCCTGCAACATTTATTACAGTTGCTCTGCAGTCTGGAGTAAAGATTTGTTAGGCTGCTTTAAGGTCAGGGTCAACAAATTATTCACAAAAAGAGGAGAAATAGAGACATTTGTTGCTTCCCAGTCACCACTCACACAACCCTAGATTCTGTGTCCTTGTCTCCTTTTTTACTTCATGGCTGCAACTATGTGCAAGCTATGGTCAAGGCAAAGTCACAGTGATTCTGGCTTATGTTGTGAAAGCCAGGAAGAAAATACACTGTTCTGCCAATAATATATCAACAAACCTATTAAAACAACAAAGCAAACAAACGAAACGCTCCAGTTGCACATAACCATCATAGTGAGCTAGATGATCAAGGGTGGGCAAAAATAATGTAGTTAATTCAAAATATTTAGCATTGTTGTATCACAAATGTATAAATTAACACATCCACTGCTAACTGAAATTTCTGATAAGTGTTGGTCAGCTTTCTTTAAAATAGTCTGAAATGCCCTTTATGACTGAGGCGGGTCTATATGTCTGATCTCTCTATCATACATCCCTCTCTCAGATCTTTTCTATCTAGCTGAAGTCCGCAAACAGTAACAGCAACAGCAGCAGCAGTTGACATGTTTTGAAAGTTTACTTTGTATCAGATACTTTACATGCATTGTTTTATTTCATCCCAAAGTAACTCTGTCAATAGCAAATTAATACTATTTTATCTTCACAAATGAGGACCCCGTGGCCTAGAGAGATCAAGTAAATCTGCATTAATATGTAACTAGTAAATGGAAGAAATGGCATTCAAATAAAAAGTCTGTCTGATTTCAAAGCCCATGATATTGACCATAGCTCTGTCCTCTCATCAATCTGCCAAGTTCTCCATATTTTCATGTCTTTGCATAGGTTGCTGCCATTACCGTGGTTGCCTTCCCCACTCATCTATCTGGCTTTCTCCTGCTCATCCTTCAAAGATCAGCCCAGGCATCACCTATCTGGAAAGCCTTCCTTGCCCACCCTTCCATCATCTCTTCTAATGGGTTAACTGACTTTTTTTGTCTTCTTATTCAGCAACGCTCTATTATTGCATTGTAAAATCATATTTAACTTGTCCTACAGTGCCCTGTGAACTCTTCAAAGACAAGAATGATGTGCCCTTATGCTCCCAATGCCCAGCAAAGTGACTGACTTACTGTGAACATATAGGGCACATTAAATGGATAAATTTTCACTGCTGTGCTGTTCTCAGAAAGGTAACCAGGAATACGGATGCTTTAGTTACTCTCTTCCAAATCCAAAAACCAGCTCAACTGCTGATTTTTAAAAATAATTTTCTTTTACTTCAACTTCAAACTAACAAAACAATTGCAAAAATAAGGTAAAGAATTACAATCTCCTCTTCACCTAAGTTCATCAAAGATTAAATTTGCTTCACCATTCTGTCTCTTTCTGTCTTTATCTGTCTCTCTATATTTATATATATGCATTTTTCTTATATATCTCACATACATACATAAGAAAGAATGGTATCTAAATCTATCTACACATTATATATACATGAGAAAGAACAAGGTGCAGATCTCATGTCCTTTTAATTCTTGAATACTTCAGTGTGTACTAAGAAAAAGGATATTCTCTTATATAACTACAATACAATTATCAAAATAAAGAAAATTAACAAGGATTTTTATATGATGCATGGATTACCTAATTCACAGTCAGTATTTCAGATGTCACCACTTGTCTCAATACTGTCCTTTTCTAGCTATTTTCAGTCTAAGATCACTCATTGTCTTGAGTTGTCATCTCTCTTTTAGACTTGTTTAATCAGAAATAGTTCCTTGGTCTTCTTTTTCCCTCTCATTCTTAGTACTTTAGCATATTTTAGAGTATATGTGAGTTATATTGTAGCATAACTGATGACTTTGATATTTTGTCTGATGTTTTCTCATAATTAGATTCAATTTATGCATTTTTGGCAAAAATTCCACAGAAATCAAATATTGCATCCTTCATCACACCTGGAAGCACATCTTGTTTTATTTTGTTGTCATTGTTTATTTGTTCATTTTGTTTTTATCCATATTATTGGTGATCGTTAATTTTGATCATTCCTTTAAGGTACTATCTTCCATTTCTTCACTTTCAAGAAGTGGGTAATTTTCTCTAGGTAATTAATATGTTATATGTGAAAAGATATTTTGAATACACATAAATTTTTTTGTCTACAAATGTTTTATTCTTGCCCTAGTCAATTACTGTTTATTGCACAATGATGGTTTTCTAATTCACCATTCCTTGAACATTTACTAGTTGGGTTTCTATATTAAGGAATAGTTTTCCCTGGTCCCTCATTCATTTATTTGTTTAAATATGTACTCATGGATTTTTATTTTATTCAATGGTGTATAACTCATACAAGCATTTTTTAAAAGCATAAATTGTCTTATGTTTAGTCAGTGGGACGCTCTTAGACTTGTGTTTTTTTTTTTTTTTGCACGTCCTATTAACATTTTATACAAATTTCTTTTTGTTACTTCTCCTCATATGAGAATCTTAAGAGTTAACAAGAGTTTACTGTTAAGAGATAAGGAACTCTGGCATGGAGATGAATGATTTCCTGAACTTTAAGACCTATATGCAGTGGTGTGCTGCAGTTGGTTGAGACAATTGCTTGCATCTCTTCCTAGCTTCCTGACCTCATTATGTCGGTACTTTGAAATTAGCCATACCAGAGAAATTGCCATGCCTTTTCTGGGAGGGATGGTTGTTAAACATTTTATTAATACCAGCACATTTCTGGCTATATCCAACCTCAAATCTGTTATCAGTTTCTTGTGATCAAGTCAGCATCCTGAGCAGAAGTTAGTAGCTTTCCTTGAAACCCTGAGTGTCACAAATGTGCCTCCTGACTTAGAATAGAGTCCTTGGGAGCAGGATGTCAGAATGAATGAGAGAGTAACAGTAGCCGGGAGTGAATTACCCCACTGGTCATCCCTCCCAAACATGTAAAAGAGGAATCATAACCCTAGAGTCATCTGGTAAAAAGAGGTCATTCCAATTCTATGAGCTTGGCTCTGGGGTCTCAAAGGGCTATGTGCCTGGAGCTGAGGAGGTCCCTTCTGAATGGGCAAATACAATTACCCAGCTTCAATGGAGGTAGCTGCCATTTGAGGTTCACTGATTTCTCTTCCCTTCAACTTTGAAGGCCCCACACCATGTCTTTGTCTCACTGCAGTCCATCACAGAGAACTGCCCCAGATAACTACAAGTTAAAAATGCGTGGGTGAATTTGTTCTGGAAAGCGGGGTCTCTATCAAATTCTTATTTAAAACGTGTGTGCCCAACTGGAACATTTATTTATCTCAGATTGATAAGCAAGCCTAGGCTTGTTTTCATCAGCTCCAAATTTGCCTTGACACAGGAACGTTGACTCTACAACCTGGGCTCAAATTTGATCACATGCTTTTACAGAAAGGATGGCCAGCAGTCTAGGATTTCTCTAATGTGACAGTACTTGAATGTACTATGCAGCTGTAAATGTAATAACATTTGAAAGGTTTGCTCTAACACTAAGAGGGATTGTAACATCTTAAAACAGATGCAGTTTTAAGTGATGTGCTGTTCTCAGAAAGGTAACCAGGAATATGGAAGCTTTAGATACTCTCTTACAAATTCACAAAAACCCACTCAATCTGCTGCTTTCAAAGGAATATAGAGAGTATGAAGAGTTTATGGAAAACATTTTTCCTCTTTCCCTTTTGTCTTGTGTCATATAAGCTGTATTTTCTTTTGTTTATAACTTGTAAAACAATTTAAAATGGAAAAATAAAATTTTATTCAATTTGTTTTATTATTTTTGTAGGATTGTTCTCTGACAAGCCTGATTGTGACAACTAGAGGAATATTAAAGGCTGACACCTGCTATTAAGTCAGAATTTTTGATGAGGTTCAAAGATGGATCTTCATGACCTGGAAAAATAAATCAAGGTCACCAATTGACTGAGGCAAAGTCTTTTCAGCCATTTATATTACAATGTAATTATAGCAAGCTGGTGTACAATCCTGGAAAAGCTGTAACCTAGTCACATTGATACATATGCATTGTATGATGAATAAATGAAAAGAGAAAAAACAATATGCAAAGGAAATTGCCCATATTATTCATTATGCAGAGATTCCAAATACTGCAGAGCCACCTTAAACATTAGTTTCTGGATCCCTGTCCTTCAGGGGTATTCAAATTATCTTGATTTCCTTTAATTTTGCAAGTGTTCACTCTTTGTTATCAATATTTGCACTTGAAATGCAGTTCTGTTATTTTACCATTCTTGGGTATAAGCATTATTTCAGAATTGAAGCATTCTCTCTGATAATAATATTGAAAAAATCTAAATGTGTATTTGTACACATTGAAAAAAATCACTGAATCTTCTGCAGAGTGTGTGTTGAGGTTTCCCATGCTGCAATGACTTTGGAAAATTGTGGAAGGAGAGAAATCTTATATTTCAAGAAGCTTCTTTCTCAGGTTTAGGCTCAGACCGATTGTCAGCTTTTAGCTCCCTGGTCTACGAGGGGTAGTATAAACTTAGAAAGAAAAACACTATCTGGAGTTATGTGAGCCAGGAATGCAATTTCTTGTTTGCAATATTTTCTTTTTTGGATGAAAATAAAAGCATTGATTGATAGGCAGTTCACCTAAAATATGAAAAAGAATAAAGATTTTATTGGTTAAAAGAACATAACAGGGAAGCCAATTAATCTTTTCCTTGGTCCTAATCAAAAGCAGTTCCTTTACTTAGTTATTCGCTGGAGGAAAGAAAACCAAAACCAAAACAAGCAAACAAGAAAAAGATTAACAGCATAACTACGGCTAAAGGGTATTGTGACAACATTTTTACACCTGAGAAAATGAGAAATAGAGGACACAGGTGGATGGGGGATTTTCTTCCTTCCTGATTCCAGGAGATTCCCGTATACTGTTACACTTCACTTATTCAATAGCTAAATTCAATTCTTAAACATTGTGTGCATATCTGAGTCTCAATAAATCAAATTTACTTTTATAGGCACCAGTAAAATATATGATTGAAAGATAAGTTTCACTATTACTTAAAAGGTATTTTTCCTTTCAATACACGTGAATCTTTCAATCTCGGCGTTTTCTACTATGCTCTTTGGGCTGTGCCCCCTCAAAGTGTTACATAGTAGTACCTTCACCCAAGATTGTGTCAAGCTTTCCTGTATTGAAATAGTATTATGAAAACTATTATATATGTGTGTGTGTATATGTATATGCTTTTACTACAATATAATGCTGGAAATGCCCTAGAATGCCTTCTTTCTTCTAGAATATACTACTTGTCATTCTAGGAAAATTCTTTTATATCTTCTTAAAACTTCCATTGCGAATCTATGAACCAAGGTAATCTTCTTATGGCTTCTTTTGCAAAGTCATTTTTAAAAATTGTCATTTAATTTATGATGTAAATAAAATTTTCAAAGATAAGTTGAGACTTTTAAGATCAGTTCTGGAAATTGCTATTACACAGAAATTAAACTTACTTTCTATGGTGCATCATGCCCAATCTCAGAAATTACAAAATGAGAAAAGTAATTTATCTTTTATTTGCTGCTGATTAAATTTTGACGTCATGTCAACCTTAATTGCAGACTATAATCTGAAATCTGTATTTTTATCTCAAGAAGGCTGCTAGTGACTCTGTGTGTCAAAAACATGATCCAGCCATACTTGACTGGATAAAGGAAGCAACTTATTTATTTATTTATTTTCTCAAGAAAATTCATAATTCAGTGGACACCCACTGAATTATCCCAATGTATTATACATTGGGATAAAAGAAATGTATAAGGCCGTGAGATGAAATGAATTCTCTTTTCTATAAATATTTACATTTTCAAAATGTATAATGTAGGGTGTTCTAAAGTTTGACTTAAAGGAGCATCCCTCTCCAGGTTAAGTGGGAGGAGGTATAGCAGCACATTTAAAAAGCTGAAGAGATTGCAAAACTAAATCACATCAAACGCTGCAGAGTAGCATAAATAGGATTGTATCTCTGTGCATTTTCAGTAGTTAATATGCAGATAGAGCACTTTTGTGGAATTAGTTTGGCTCGTGTTCAGCTCCCAGCAATATCAATATTAAATCTCTAGTACAGTTGAATAAGTAGGAGATTAACATATTTCCAGATTCATTTTACTATGTACCTTGATGGTTTATTTCTCATATTAAAAAAATAACCTCTGAAGTTACACCACAGATAAATGATTTCATTCTAACAAAATGGGAAACTGTAGACATTTTAGGTATTAAAAAAATCTATTTAGTAGCTTTAAGAAAACTTAAAAAGGAAAGGATTCCTTTCTGCATATTTTAACATGTTGATATTTTTGCACAAATGACATTTTGTGAATATAGTGGATGAACATTACCCTTGGGCTAATTTACTAAAATATCACATTTAAAATGTTATCAATTACCCCCCTCCTTCTTCCTTTATTCCTTTTCTTTTATGCAAGTAGGCATAACAAAAAGTGCATAGCTTCTGTCCAGAACATCATCTTATAGCAAGTTCTATTTTGTTTGTCCTTCGTCTACAATTCTGTTTTTGAAGAATAGTGCAATACACACAAAAAATAGAATATCTGCCACTAGTAGTACTTTAGATTCTGCCAGATAGAACCATCAATATAAAAAAGAAAAGAAAAACCACACAACAAAAAACAAACACTACCTTTCTTAGATTACCCTTCAGCCATCACAGTGACAAAATAATTGTAGGACCAGTAAGATTAGTCAGACCACATGGGTACAGGACACTGAGTCTGTGACTGAAGCAAACGTGCTATTAAGAAGGTAGCCAACTAAAGGCATGCTGTTCTGACACCTCTTGTGCTGCCTGGGAATATAGAATGCCCTCTTTGAGTGACTGTCAGGGCTCAATGATTACCATAATTAAAACATACATATATGGCGCATTTGTAACAGTTTAAAGTTCCAGCAAGTAAAGATTAGTCACAACTGGAAACTGGCACGGTGACTGGCTTAAAGGTAATGCTGAGTTCAGGTATTAGAGGTAACAAACACTCTTTTAAGAAAAGCACAACCCTAAACTCAAGGGCTCTGTTTGCCTCAGAAAATGTGCTACCGGAATCTAGGTATTCATGGTATGGTTTGGAATAAAAAAATTAACTCATTGGCTTTGATTTTTCCTTCTTCTTTCCTTCCTTCCTTCCTTTCTTTCTTTTTCTTTCTTTCTTTCTTTCCTGATCTCAGGTGATCCACCCACCTAGGCCTCCCAAAGTGTTGGGATTACAGGCGTGAGCCACTGCACCTGGCCTTGTTCTATTTTTCTAACCAGACAACAGAAACTGAGAAGCTTTGGGTCTTATGTTTTATAGGGAAGCCAGAAAACACTTCTCCCTCTGTAAGAGCCAAGTGATAAAACATTCTGGAGAGTCACATGAATTATTATCTACTGAGGGTTGAATTGACAAGCATCATGTCGATTACTGCCTGGGCCTACTCTAATTTTTCAAATGTAAATTTGTACCCTGTACATGTACATGTACCCTGTACCCTGTAAATTACAGTGGTTTATATTATATATTTCTAGCACCTGGTAGATTTATTTCTTTAAAAAACCACTGTGTAACTCACCACTACGCCTCTAAAATTAGCTTTTTGGCACAAAGCAAAAATTGTGTGTGTTTGTGACTTTTAAAATTAGTAGCCTAATTTAATATGAAATGATGGTAGTATAATGTTTTGATTCATTTAATACACCAGGTAAAGATACAGATGTAGTTTCCAGGAATGATAATTGCTGAGGATTACTTCTAGTCTGTTTTTAAACAAATTAAATCTGAGGAAAAATTGTGGACTCTAAATTCAAGCAGTTACCTGCTTTGAAAAAATCTCCTTCAAACGATTGTTCATTGAAAATATAAAGTAACTTCAGTCCCTAAACTTGTACATCTTATACTATAATTGCAAAAGATTTAGGGGGGAAAAATTCATATTTATACTAATTAGGTAACTTATTCAACAATTCATTAAATGCATGTACAAGTGGTTATCTGAGGGGGTAATAACTTAGGATGTGTTTTAAAAATTTGTGGGCATCTTTCTTGAAGTCACAATGAATTGGAGATACCACTGGCATTTAGTATCTAGGTCCATCCTGAGTTATCCTGCAATGCATATATTATCTTCCCCTTTCCAAAGTAGGCAGTTTCCCCCTCAAACGTCCCAATGTTTCTTCTGTCTGGCTGAGAGTTTTCTCCAGCTTCACAGGAGCTTACTCAGCCACAGCAGGGGCAACCCAGAAGTGAGAAGTAGTTAAAGCCTCCAGTGGGTCAAGGGAATCCACGGATAAATGCCAGAGCTTTTGTATCCTCAGGTAAGAGACTTCTGAGTTGCTCCACGTGGTTGCTCAGATGATGCCCAGTGGGCTGGGCCCCCTTTACCCACAGTGATATCCCACACATTAACTTATCTTTTATTCCTTTCTTTCTTTTCTGCACCCATGTCCTTGTGATATAAATTGTTGTTGAATATGAATCAAAAAACAGAGGGAGAAGGTCTCTGAAGCCATCTTTGCTCCTTCTCTATGTGATACTTATCATCAGCTGTTTTGGACCCACTAATGTAAGCTGTTCCATTTTGAAGGCATAGATTAAGTTATTTTTGTTTTTGTTTTTGAAACAGGCTCTTGCTTTGTTGCCCAGGAAGGAGTGCTGTGGTGCAATTGCAGCTCACTGCAGCCTCAACCTCCTGGGCCCACACAATCCACCCACCTCAGACTCCCAAGTAGCTAGGACCACAGGTACACATCACCATGCCTGGCTAATTTATAAATTTTTTTTGTAGAGATGGGATCTTACTTTTCTGTCCAGGCTTGAAGGTTCTTAATGTCAACCAGAAATGGTAGTCAGCAAATTTGCCTGGCTTTACTATATTGATTTACTACATCTGCATAATAAATACGCATATAGAAACTACTCATCACCCCAAACTTAAGCCATTTTACAAAACAGGTAATGGCAACATAGGCTAAAGGAGCAAACTGGAAATTGTATGGGAGCAGAAGGAGGAGTTTATTAGACAAAAGCATCCTGACCACAACTCTAAAGAAGACATTACAAAAAAAAAAGTCATAGTAATTTAAGCAAAACAGTAGGAGGGAACTATTTAACTATTTAGGGAAGGGAGACATATCTATGCGTAGGCTTCATTGGTTCCAAAAAAAGCATTTATAAATTATAGCATAGTAAAATTAATGCAAAGATCAAATATTCCCTTTTTAAACAATGTGTTAAACTATAAAGTCATATAACATAGGGACTTGACTTCTACACAGGGCTCAGGGAAGAGTACATGAGGAAGTGGCATTTGGGCTGAGATCTGAAAGCTGAAGTGCATTTAATATACTATTTAAGAAGGTAAGGAAGTAAGTAATATGTGTTAGGCAAAAAATATCTAAATTGTTAATTGGTTTTAATGCGGTACCCATAAGGGTAGCATCTGAAAAATGCTCGAATGTAGATTACGTTATTTCCTGATGATGTTCAACAAATGTAGTTTAACTGCAATTTTTTCAGCATACTTAGATTAAAAAAGTTTATGCCACTAAACTACTGAAAATTGAAGATAATTAGTAAACTAGCATCAATATGAGTCTTAGGTAAAGTTGAGAAAATACTCATTCATTTTGTCAACAGAGGCTTATTGAGTACCGTCAGTCACCATGCTAGAGATGCAATGATGTGACAACAGAGATGATCTTTGCTTTCATAGACATACACTCTAGTATGCAATAATGACACTGATAAAAAATCATGAAAATACTTGTAAAATTACACTGGTTCATTAAACTATAAAAGCATATAACATGGAGACTTGAACTATTTAGAGGGCTTAGGGAAGAGTATGTGAAGAAGTAACATTTGGGCTATCTGAAAGATTAATAGAGAAAGATTTTTAACTGAGAAAGCACAGATGAAAGAATTACTAATTGACCAAATTCATTTTTTTGAACAGATGATTGTGGTTGCAATGTAGAGAACAGAAGGAAAAGGCCACAGTTAATGCTACAAAGCAATTAGGAAGTTTTAGCAATGACTATTCAAAGGAAAATAATGGTAGCTTGGAGTAGAGAAATAGTCATGGATCTGAACATAAAGATGCAGTTTCAAGAGAGAGATAGGAGTTAGAACTAATGAAAACAGGTTGAGAGAAACAGAAACAAGTAGAGAATGACTGCTGGTTTTGTGGCTGGTGTAACTGGATAGATGGTGCTAGTAACGTATACTGAGGCAGGGAAACCAGAGGATAACTATCATTTCAGGTGAATCTTAAGTTTGGTTTTGGGCACACTGAGTTTCCTTATTTTTATTTTTTATTTTTTGAGACAGAATCTCGCTCTGGAGTCTCGCTCTGTTGCCCATGCTGGAGTGCAATGGCTCAGTCTTGGCTCACTACAACCTCCGCCCCCCGGGTTCAAGTGATTCTCCTGCCTCAGCCTCCCTAGTAGCTGGGATTACAGGCATGTGCTACCATGCCCAGCTAATTTTTGTATTTTTAGTAGAGACTGGGTTTCACCATATTGGCCAGGCTGGTCTCGAATTCCTGACCTCAAGTTATTCACCCACCTTGACCTCCCAAAGTGCTGGGATTACAGGCATGAGCCACCGCACCCAGCCGAGAGCGCACTGAGTTTCAATTGTGATTGAAATGCCCAAAGAGAGATGCCAGGTAGGCACCTGAATATTTATGAGCCTAGTTATTGAAGAATAGGTAGGGTTTAGAGATATAAATCTCATATATCATTGTGATGCAGATTGTAATTGATTTTGATGGCATAGCTGAGAATGTGTAGTAGGGTGAGACAGGAAGAGGCCTGAAAGGGAGACAGTTTATTTTGAACACTATCCAAATCCTAAACTGTAATGGAGAAGCTGGCGAGGTAGGAGGAAACAAGAAAAGATGTAATCACAACAGCCAAGGGAACAGAGTGCCTCAAAAAAATTTAATGTCAAATTCTGCTAAAGGAGCAGGAGAAGTAAAAATCACTTACTAGCTTTGAATGCAAATCTTGGCTCTACTTTCGTATACTACACTGCAGCTGGGCAAGTTATTTAAAATCCCACTATCCATATAGTCTAGAGAACGTTACCGACTTCACAGGTCTAATTTAAATAAGACGGTGTTTGCCTAGTGCTTAGCATACACATGTTCAATTATGGACATTTCAGCAAGGGCAGAGGAGGACTCTGGTTGGGTTTACAATATCTTTGTAACTTCCTTGACATTCACTGTAATCAAGAAAAAATGAGTTTCTGATTCCTAACTTAAAATAAAGGTGGCAAATCTAGGTAGCATAAAGTTATTCCTAAAGCAATTCAAGTAGCTAAAGTCTCAGAGAGCTGTGGTTATTACCTAATCTAATTACTACCTTCATTGAGCATCATCAGGGAATGATAGGTCTACACTAGGGCATTTTCCAGACGCTATCATCTTCTATGTTCCTTAATTTATTGGGTCTGTTTATTGAGTGTTTCCTCTCATCTTCTCTCCCTGGTAGCCCATGGTGATTTCAAGTTGTGGTCAGGATGCTTGTGACTAACAATTATTCCCTTCTGCCCCAAACAATGGCTAATTGGTTGTTTTAATCTGTTATGGGGCCACTGTCTTTTCTTTTTCTTATGATACAGCTTAAGTTTGGGGTTACAGGTAGCTTCTTTATGCAAACTTTTAATACAGCTATATATTAAATATATTTAGTGGAAGCCAGGCAAATCTGCTAATTGCCACTTCTGGTTGATGTTAAGAATGTTCACCTGTACCTTCAAAATAATAGCTTACATTAGCCAGTCTGTGCACCTTTAGTGTGCATAAGAATCATTTGGGGAGCTTAATAAGCACTGTAATCTCAGCCTTTGCTGTCAGTTTCTGAGTCAGTATGTCTTGTTTGGCACTCAGTTATCTTAGTTATTAAGAAGCCACCAACATAATTCTAACAATATGGAGCACTTAGTGCAAGAGGTGTAGTGTCTTAAAATTATGAAGTAACTGGGTAGACAGGATATGAATCCTAGCTTTGTCACTTTTTAGCTGTGAAACCTTAGGAAATGTACTTAATCTTAAGTTTCCATATGTATAAAATAAGACTCAAAATAGTAGCTACATCTTAGTTTTATTGTGAGGGCTAGATGTGTTAATCATATAAAGTACTTAGAACAGTATCTGGCGCGTGCTAAGTGCTTGTCTTAGGTTGAGCTACTTAGAAGGTAAAGCCTAGGAATCTGGCTGTATTTGCTTATTTGAGAGATGATCTTAGAAAACCAAAGAAAAGAATGAAGAAGGAGAGAGGGAAGGGAGAAAAGCCAGTAGAGAATGAATTAATAAAATGTTTGCTGCTATGAGCAACTGATAATACCAGGTGGCCTTCTAAGAGGTACTTCAGAATTGTCCCCCCAATGCAGGGGTCCCCCACCTCCAGGCCGTGGACTGATACTTGTCCAAGTCTTGTTAGGAATCAGGCTGGGCTTCACAGCAGGAGGTGAGCAGCCGCCAGGCCAGTGAAGCTTCATCTGGATTCACAGTCGCTCTCCGTCACTCCCACTGCTACCTGAGCTCCACCTCCTGTCAGATCAGCGGCGTCATTAGATTCTATAGGAGCTCGAACTCTATTATTAACTGCACATGCCAGGGACCTCAGTTGTGAGCTCCTTATGACAATCTAATGCCTGATGATCTGTCACTATCTCCCATCACCCCCAGATGGGACTGTCTAGTTGCAGGAGAACAAACTCAGGGCTCCCACTGATTCTAAATTATTGTGAGTTGTAGAATTATTTCATTGTATGTTATCATGTAGTAATAATAGAAGTAAAGTACATAATAAATGTAATGCACTTGAATCATCCCGAAACCATCTCCCGCTGACCTCATCCATGGAAAAATTGTCTCCCACAAAACCGGTCTTTGGTGCCAAAAAGGTTGGGGACCACTGCACCAGAGAAAGCGGAGGCTGGGGATTTCATCCAGTAAGTTATGTTTCTCATTGGTTGAAAGTTTTCCCAGGGAGGTAACTTTCCCTCACATCTGGGCTGTGCCTCTCAACGGCTGATCTGTCTTCCTTGGCTCTAGGGAAAGCCTTGTGGTGCAAAGCAAAAACATCATGGCAACTTGATAGCGGTCCTGGCAGTGTGTATAGACCTGTCAGTCGAAAGCTGAGCTAAAATCAGAGTGCTGGAAGTATGTAAAGGGATTCATCCTAACCATCTGCTACAATTGGTAAATCCAAATGACACAGTATGTGCTCAATAAACGTTAGTCATTAATATCAGGTTTTAGGCATTGCTCCAGGTTCTTTACATGCTTATTTCATTAACTTTCATAAAAACCCTTTGAAGTATTACTATGCCCATTTTACAGAAATTGATAACTGAAGAGATTAATTAAAATTAAGATACACAGTATCACACCAAGAGACAGTCATATTTTAAAACTAAGTGTTCTTTTGCTATAGCTATCTTTACCTCAATGGAGATAAATCTGAGTGGTGTTAAGAAAGAAGACATATATCCCCAGAGTTTAAGTTTTTGAGTTTAAATACTTTATAGGAACAGTGGCAGGTTTGTATACTTTCAAATACTAAGAATTAAAAAAAATTCCATATTTATTTATTAAAAATTATAAGAAATGCCAATTTAGATTTCTACTCTTTAGAGTCAACCCAGTTTTTTTGTGGATTAGGCTATGTGTAGCTGACCTAAGCCTTTTTAAAAAATATCCTTTCTATTGCCATCTCACCATCAAATAGTTCCTCTATCTAAGATTGGTGGTGAAATTCAGGTCTAGGCGAGTTTTTTAACTTATGAATAGCTACTATCTCAGTTTGATGGGAAAAATACTTGAAGATTATATGGGATGAGTTATTTAATTAAATAATCTTTGAATCATAACATTTCAGAATAAACATTGCCTTAAACATCATCTAATTGGCTTAGTTCCTAATGGGTAAGTTGTTTATTGTCAAAATGTTTAAGAACACAGCTAAAGTGCACAATAAAATTATTTTTGAAGCTAATAAAAACCAGAAGAGTAGAGAAATAAGCAGTCATTAGCATCTAATGATTTTTGGGGGGCAAATTTTGGTAAAAAAAATTTTATGTTCATTTTGCAAAGAAGAAAATTGATACAATAAAAGAAATCCTATTATAAGCTTGACTTATATTACTGACTAATCATCTTGAATTAAAAACAGTTGAAAATTTCAGCTTGTTGTTTAATTCATATTGTGAAATGAGATAAGTCGTTATATTTCTTATAAGACCCTTCCATATTCCAGCACAGAGTTGAAATAATACCTTAAAAGGAACACTTTTCTTAAAAGACTATTTTGCTAAGATTGAAATGTGAAATCGCTGATATGCTGAGGAGTGATTTTGAAGTGGGACCCGGTGCTGTGTCTGCACTTGGGCTGAGCTGACCAGCTGTGCTAGTTGTTCTGTTGGAAGGAATACCTGCTGAGAGTGTAGCTGGCATGCATTCCTTAATTTCCTGAATTATCATATCTTTATAATCAGTTTCTGAGCCATGACACCATTATAAAGACTGAAATACTAGGTTCCAGGAGAGTTTCTAGGAGATATACTTTGAAGTGGAATATTTAATTTAGCCTTTATCATTCAATGTGTGGTGTTCACATATATGTGTCTGTGTGTGTATGAATTTATACATATATGTACATACACTAGATTTTTGTTTGCCTTACCTAAGCCATGAGCCACTTATGTTAATTTATCATAATGAGTTTTCAGACCCCCAGAAGGTCTTCAAGTAGTTAAGTAAGAAATATTATCTCACTTAAGAAGGCTGAATCAGACAAAATATATTTGGATTGTGCATACACTCAGAGAAAAATAAAATTACATCTTACAGACACTGCAGGGTCCAAAATAATGGATACACTTTTAATTGAAAATGACAATGATATTATTTTCATAGTTTAATGATTAACAACTCTTTGCATGGGAGTGGATAGATGAAGTCAACTGGCTCATGTTTGATAATCATGCTTTTATGAGGCTCCAGTATTCCTTGTTTATACATTCAATGTTCTTTAGCCATTAGCTGTTATTTTGTCCCATGCAGTTTAGCATTTCATAGAGACATTATGGACTTTTGCAATCAGTGAAAACTGGTGAAATTTTGAATTCAGAGAACAACAGTATTATTAGAAATGCTCTTTCATATTTTATAGAACATTTTGATAGGGTTAAACAAAATAATCTGCCATCCTTGCTCCATACTTTTTAATTGCAACTATTGATTAGACTAAGCTTTATTGTCTAAACCTCAAAGGTTTCAAGTATGGGTGAGACAGAGGATAGTGTGATAATATAAACAGAGACAAGGCATCCAGAAGAGGACCCTGTGTTTAGGGAAAATTATACACTTAGATGAGGAGCATGTCGGGTCTAAAGTGGTGAAGAGACATTCATGTAAAAGAATCAGCAGGTCAGTTTTACATGCTTTACTGCGTCAAATGCTAAGATTCCCTTAAGAGAATTAACAATGGTTATTTCCTTCTTAGGAATTCATAAAAAAGCTTGCATTAATTTGTTGATAAGAATCCAACTGAGTAAGGGTAAGTAGCAAAATAAAAGGTCTCAAATATTTGTGCACCTAGTTTGGAGTGGACATAAGACATAGCTTGGACTAAGCATGAAGGTGGCAGGATTAAGTTTTCTGGCCCAAAATTGCCATCTATATTCTGGTGACTCACATACATATGTTTCCAGACCAGATTTCTATCTAAAGCCTAGTGGACAAGTTTACTTAAATGCTCATAGAACATTTATGCTAAGTAATTGTATTTATGAAAATTCATTTTCTTCATGTATCCAAAATCTGCTCCTTTTTTATTCTCTGTCAGTGAAAATCACCTCAAGCCTATAAAATTAACATCCTAAAGAGGGTATATTTTAAATTTACAGAATGTTCTTTTTAAAAATAGGCTATGAATGGCATATGCGTTTATCTCTCTCCTTTTGGCTTAAGTTGAAAGTAGTCCCCAAACATGACTACAATTTATAATTTGTCTTTTTTTTAACCACTCATGGTTATTATGGCCTGTGTTCTTGGATTTAGAAACAGATAAGCAAAGTATCTTATGTTTCTCTTTCATTCTAAACTATCCTGCAAGCAAACAAATCGAAACATAATAGAAAACTGGATTAAGTTGCTCTCAATTGGTCAGTGGTTCAAGGTAAAATATATGATAACCATATATTTTTCCAGATAGATTCCATCACTTTGCCTCCACCATATTCAATGAATGAAATATTTCATTTCATACGTGATGATATTGGCCATGTGATTTTCTGTGAAAGAGACAGAAAAAAATCCTCCCAAATCTTGTTTGGCTTGTTTACTTATTTAATTTTGGGTTCTACTCCCATTATTCCCTCTGAGTGTGTTCAAGTATCTTGGTAAATTATGTGCCAGGTTGCTACAGACCCAAGTCAGCTTCTGAAGGCTGCCATAACAAAATGACAAATGACAATAGGTCTGTTACTTTCCACCATTCTGCTAGAATTTTGCTACCACATCTTTTTAGCCCTTTGAGTTTAGGCCTTTAAAATTTGAGGCTTTTTTTTTTTTTGCAGTTGTCTCTCTTTCAACCTTCTACCTCATCTGTGCTCTAGGAGTTATCTAATCCCCCTACATGGCATTTAAAATGCAAGATCCTAGATTCTCAAAATTTACAGGGGCACGTACAGCACCTTTAGTTGCTATTTTTGTTGTCTTGCTCTGTCTTCATTTTCAGCCCCTGAGACTATCTTTCAATATGTTTTGCTTTCTGCTATGCGTCCAAAAATCTTTGTAACAATTTATACAGCACCCCTTAACATGTTTTAGAGCTGGAAGATTTTACAGATTATGTAGCCTGCCATAGTGGTAGGAATGAGATCTCCCATCACAGTTTCATCTCAGGCTTTCCCCCATCCCTGGATTTTGGGTTCTTGTTTTTGTTTAGATTTATTGTTTTATAACCTTTGTCATGTTATTTTGTATCTTCATCTTTTTTTTCTTTTTCTAATAGAACATTCTTTAAAATTTCAAGATACTGACTCATTTCCTTTAAGTCTCACTTAAAGAAATTGAAATTAGTATTATGTTGATTGGGAGTAACAAAAATGTTAAATAACAGTACTTTAAAGGAGATAATATTTCTCTCTTCTGTTAAAGTGTAAAGTGGATAGTCTAGGCTTGCATGATATAATATGTCTCTTCCAAGAGCCTTTGTTTCTGGCAGTTCATCACTTCTGGCATATGATAGTAGCTACTGCTTCAGCTACCAATTCCAGTTTTAGGTTATAGGACAGAATAAGGGACAAATAACTTTTATAATGTGGAAAGGACATTGTATTAGTCCATTCTCATGCTGCTAATAAAGATACACCCCAGATGGGGTAATTTATAAAGGAAAGAGGTTAAATTGACTCACAGTTCCACATGGCTGGGGAGGCCTCAGGAAACCTACAATCATGGAGGAAGGTGAAGAAAACATGTCCTTTTTCACATGGCATCAGGGAGAAGAAGAATGAGTGCCCAGTGAAGGGGTAAGCCCCTTATAAAACCATCAGGTGTGACAACTCACTATCATGAGAACAGGATGGAGTAAACAGCCCCCATGACTCAATTAGCTCCACCTGATCTCTCCCATGATCCATGGGGATTATGGGAACTACAATTGAAGTTGAGATTTGGGTGGGGACACAGCCAAACCATTTCAGGCATACACCAGTAATTTTATAAGAGAAGTTCACAAAAGTGGCCAAATAACACTTTGATCTATGTATTATTGACTAGAATTTGTTTGTACTTGCTGCAAAAAAGACAGACAAATGCTCTTGATTCATTCTCTAGGTAAATATTGGAGTCCTATTATCGGAGCAAAACTAAAAAACAGGTTTTAAAATAAACAGCTTTCTGTGTCACATTATTTTTATAAGAATGAATGTCGTCCAAGAGAAAGAGTAAAGGACTACCCATCATCCCAACCCTTGCCATTCAGAAAAATTACTTTCTAAGAAGACATAATTAATGTCTTCAAACTACAGGCCCAGTTTTTATGATCTAGGTGGCATTTGTTAAGATGACCCAAACAAGGTGTACATGACTGCTATAATCAGTGAACAATTCCACAAGAGGTTTTTCTAAATCCACCAATAGTATTTGAATTATTTGAGCAATATCTCCAAAATTTAGTGGGAACTCGATAGTACTTCTTCCTCCCTACCCTCTAGCCCCTATAGTTCTTACCCTGGTATTACTGCATTCCAAAATGACTGACTATATTTAGAGGAGATGCTAAAAACAGGTCCAGGACAGTTAAGGAACAACTCTTTCATACTTTGTTGCCTCACTGAGTCAAGAAAATAGCCTTCCCTAAGAACTATTGATTTACTTCAGTTCAGAATGGAGAAAAAAATAAACACATATAAGCCACAAATGGAGATTCTCAACTTACAGCTACACATCTTGTTAGTGGGAAATTCTCTATAGTACAGTCAAAACTCTTTTCCCGTGTTTTAGGGCGGTGAAACTTTGAGGTACTTTATTGGATGTGTACCAGGAAATAAGAAGAGACTAGTGGTTAAGTCAGACACCATGTAATAAAGAGGTCCTCAATTATTTATTCTTTTTTAGAATAGCAAATCTATTAATGCCTCTTGGAGGCACTAGTGTGTCCGGAATTCGTTCCTTCTGGTGGGTTCTTGGTCTCGCTGACTTCAAGAATGAAGCTGCAGACCCTCGCAGTGAGTGTTACAGTTCTTAAAGATGGTGTGTCCGGAGTTTGTTCCTTCAGATGTTCAGATGTGTCTAGAGTTTCATCCTTCCAGTGGGTTCGTGGTCTTGCTGACTTCAGGAGTGAAGCCGCAGACCCTCGTGGTGAGTGTTACAGCTCATAAAGTTGGTGTGGACCCAAAGAGTGAGCAGCAGCAAGATTTATTGTGAAGAGCGAAAGAACAAAGCTTCCACAGCGTAGAAGGGGACCCGAGCAGGTTGCTGCTGCTGGCTCGGGTGGCCAGCTTTTATTCCCTTATTTGGCCCACCCACATCCTGCTAATTGGTCCATTTTACAGAGCACTGATTGGTGCATTTTTACAGAGTGCTGATTGGTGCATTTACAATCCTTTAGCTAGACACAGAGCACTGATTGTTGCATTTACAATCCTTTAGCTAGACACAAAAGTTCTCCAAGTCCCCACCCGACCCAGAAGCCCAGCTGGCTTCACCTCTCAATCCCCGCTCTAAACGGGACACCCCAGCTGCTGTTAGGAATTGGGCAATGACTGCTCTAGCTACTTCCTTCTGGATAGGGGTGAAGACGGGGCCCTGCAGTGGTAGTGTCCTCCAGAGGGGAACTCTTTAGGCCAGTGAAAGGGACAAGGGGTTGGTCTAGGGGTCCTCAGTAGAAGTTGATAGTTGAGCTCATTTGGGGTTCCATTTGTAAGACCATCTGTAGCTTGATGGCCTCGATCCTAGAAGAAACAAATTTGACAAGGAGGTTAAAAATACAGGGCCCAAAGGCGAGTAATAGCAAGATGGCTGCCATGGGACATAGAAAGGGAAGAAACCATGTTGCCCAACTCCAGAGGTTGGTATAGGAATTTGAAAGGCGTTGTCTGATTTCAGAAGCCTTTTTCTGTAAATGCCGGGCAGCATCTCATACTATCCCTGACTGGTTAGTGTAAAGACAACACTCTTCCCCTAAGAAGGTGCAGAGTCCTCCTTTCTCAGCAGGGAGGAGGTCTAGGCCTCGGCGATTTTGGAGAGTCACTGCTGCCAAAGAGTCTATTTGGGATTGTAGAGTAAGGATAGATATCATTATTTCTTGCAAACTGTCTGAGAAATCCTTTGAGAGTGTGTGTTAGTAGGATAATACATGTTACGCTGTTAACTTTTAGCAAACTTTACTTTTGTTGAAAACCTTATAAGTTTGGGATTTTAATTTTTCTTTGCTATTAGTAAAACCTCCTTCAGTCCATGTTAACTTAGAATTGGTATAGATGGCTCCTTTCTGATTCTGCAAGTACTTCAAGGTTTGGCTGAGTGCAAACAACTCTTGAGCAAACCAATTATTCGGCAATTTTCCTAACTTTGCTTCTACAACAGTTCCCTTGCCACTTACTGAATACCTATTGTGTCTTTTTCCCTTAATCGCCTGGGAGGAAGCATGTATCTTCCTGTCCTGAAGGGAGTTCCTCCTAGGTCTGGTTGGACCATTGTATGGTAATTAATTAAGATTTAGATCCCCTGTTAGGAAACCTGCTGGGTTAAGGATTTTTGATAGGAAGGCTATGGGTTGTTAGTGGCCTCAGTGCTTTTGGGCTACGCCCTTGTTTACACTGACAACAAGGTGGTATTGGAGTGTTATAGGGTTACAGAGAAGACCTTCAATTATCAATTATAGGTTTTAAGTTTACCCTGGCTTTTAAAGGAATAGGGTACACTGTTTTTCCTTTACTACTTCCATCTCTCTTTCTTTCTCTTTGACTTCTTCGTCTCTCTGTTTCTGACTCCCTGTTTTTCTCTGTCTCTTCCTCTCTCTCTCTCTGACTTTCTGTCTCTCTGTTTGATTCCTTCTTTGTCTCTTCCTCTCTCTCTTTCCTTCTCTCTTTGACTTTCTGTCTCTCTCTGACTCCCTCTTTGTCTCTGTCTCTTCCTCTCTCTCTCTCTGACTTTCTGTCTCTCTCTCTTTCCTTTCTGCTAGTCTTTCCTTGCCTCTGTAGCCACTTATGCTGCTGTTCTCCCCTCTTCCCTTTTCTGATGGCTTTGGCAGTGTAAGACTTCCACCTCCTTGAGTTTTTGCACTGTGTGCAATAACTCCATGATTTACTTGTGGTATTTAATGGGGGTTCCCCCAGAGGTTAGGAACTCCCTTTCTTTCCATATTGCAACATGGGCATATAGGATTAGATAAGCATACTTGCTATCTGTATACACATTTATTCTTTTTCCCTTTCCCTGTTCTAAGGCTTGGGTCAGTGCCACTAGTTCTGCTAACTGGGTGCTGGTCCCTGGGGGAAAAGGCTTGCTTCCAAGTACAGTTACATCACTAAATATGGCATAACCTGCCCTTCATATCCCATTCTGCACAAATGAACTTCCATCTGTATATAGGTTAAGGTCAGGATTAGCTAAGGGGACTTCCAAGAGATCATCTCGGGGGGCAAAAATCTGGACTATAATTTGTTGGCAGTCATGCTCGATTGGTTCCCCATCTTCTGGGAGAAAATTGGCAGGGTTGAAGGCCACGCATGCATGTATTTGAAGCACTGGCCCCTCAAGGAGTAGCACCTGGTGTCTAAGTAGGTGGTTGTCTGATAGCCATAAACTTCCTTTGGCACCTAGTGTGCCATTTACGTCATGAGTAGTCCATATAGTGAGATCATTTCCTTGCATTATTTTGATAGCCTCTGACACTAAGATGGCCACTGCCACAACTATTTGTAAACAGTGAGGCCAGCCTTTTTCTACTACATCAATTTCCTTACTTAGGTATGCCACTGGTTGTGGGGTTGTCCCACGAGGCTGAATAAGGACTCCAAGAGCTATTCCTGCTCTCTCTGTGATAAAGAGAAGTTTCATCCTGTGGGAAGGGTTAAGGCTAGAGCTTGAGTTTGTTCCTTCCAACATCCAGACTTCAAGGTTGATTCCCTCCTGAAGCAGGGGACAACAAATGGGTAACTTGTTCCCCATATTCATGTAGATAATGGCTCCAGCTTTGGCTAATATGTCCCTCCCTAATAAGGGTATGGGACTTTCAGGCATAACAAGAAAGACATGTGAAAAGAGCAAAGTCTCCCAGTTACAACTGAGGAGGTGGGAGAAATACCTGGTAACAGGCTGTACCAGGATTTCTCAGATGGTAACGGACCTTGAGGACAGTCATCTGGGACAGGAGATTAACACTGAGAAGGCCATGCCAGTGTACAAGAGGAAGTCAATTTCCTGGCCCTCAATGGTTAAACGTACCCGGGGCTCAGTGAGGGCGATGACGTGAGCTGGCGCTTGCCCCAGGCACCCTCAGTCCTGTTGTTGGATCATCTGGTTGGGGGCTTCTGGCCCAGAGAACCTTTGTCCTCTGGGACAGTGCACCTTCCAGTGATTGCCTCAGCATAGTGGACATGGGCGAGGGGGCAGCTTGTTTCTCATTGGACAATCTTTTTTAAGGTGTCCTTGTAAACCACAGAGGTAACAAGCCCTACTAGGTGATTGGCCTGCTCCATTTTCTGTCCTCTCTGAACCACCAAGGTTTGTTTGTCTGAGGGCCATGACTAAGGCTGTGGCCTTTCTCTGATCTCACTTTTCTTTTTGGCCTGTTCCTCTTGGTCCCTATTATAGAACACTGAGGTTACCAGGTTTAATGATGCCTCCAGATTTTGTTCAGGGCCCAGAGCTCACTTTCAGAGCTTTCTTCTGATATCTGCGGCTGATTGGATAATAAACTTATCTTTTAGGATCAATTGACCCTCCAGTGAGTTGAGTGACAGGGAATTATATATTCTTAAGGCCTCCTGTAGCTGCTTGAGGAAGGCAGAAGGATTTTCTTCCTTTCCCTGAGTTATGGTGGACATCATTGAATAATTCATGGGCTTTTTCCTAATTCTCCTTAGTCCTTCTAGAACACAGGTCAACAGATATTTACGACTCCAGTCCCCATGATCTGAGTCGAGGTCCCAGTGGGGATCCATACTGGGGATGGCTTGCTGACCAGTAGGGAATTTGTCCCTTTCTTTGGCTGTCATTCTAACATTTACTTGACTAAGATACCAGGTATCTGCACTCTTGGGCTGCAGCTAAAGCTGCATTCTTTTCATTAAAGGCCAGGGTTTGATCTAATAGCATGACATCTCTCCAAGTGAGATCGAAGGTTTGCCCTAGACCCTGTAGGACATCTATATGCCTATCAGGATCATCTGAAAACTTCCCCAGATCTGCCTTGATCTGCTTTAAATCAGAGAGGGAGAAGGGGACATGTACCTGGGTTGGGCCAAATTCCCCTCCCCCTACAGCTTAAGTGGACATAACTGATAGCACAGGGTTTTTTGTGGTCCTTTGGAGATTTCTTTGCTTGTTTCCTTATGGGTTGGGGAGATTAGAGGAGGCTTATCATTAATAGGAAGGGGAGCTATAGGGAGACTAGAATATGGGGGTAAACTGAGAGGTCTTCCTGTGGGATGTAAATTGCAAGCTTTGCATGGTTGTGGATTCAACTTCAATGAAAAGAAAGCTTGGACATAAGGTACTTCACTCCATTTGCCTTCCCTCTTACAGAAAAGGTCAAGCTGTAGGATAGTATTGTAATTTATACTTCCCTCAGGTGGCTATTTTTCCCCATCAGGGAGAGAATAGTGGGGCCAGGCCATAGTGCAGAAAAAAATAAGCCATCTCTTTTTCAGGGTTTGTGGGTGAAATTGGTCCCAATGGCTTAGGATGCATTTCAAGGGTAAGCCTGTTGATGCCTGAGTGTTTCCCATCTGAACGACAAAACCACCCACAGTTTTGGTTTGTTTGTTTCTCCCCCTGCCCTAGAACCCACAACGGTCCCTGGACGCTGTTGATCAGAATAGTTGCGATCACCAATGCAGCAGCAGCAGCAACACTAGTTTTTCTCCACAAGGAGGACCGAGGAATGTCAGATTTAGTGGCCCTTACCGATGCATTCTTGAAAACCTGCACTCTTGTCTGTCCTCCTAGACCACAAAGGGGACTGAGAAAAATCAGATTTAGTGGCCCTTACTGATGCATTCTCAAAAACCTGCACTCTTGCCTGTCCTCCTAGACCACAAAGGAGACCCAGAAAAATCGGATTTAGTGGCCCTTACTGACACATTTTCAATAAACTGTTAGAGTCCTAAGTGTTCTCTTGTTAGTATTGGGACCTTACCACTGTCCTATAAAGATGTTATGCCCCAAAAATGAAGTGGAGGGCCATACCCTGAGGGAGGGAAGGGATCTCCAGGGTTGGAAGTGTGACACCTTTTGTCCTCACTTGAATAGGAAAGATATCATTTCTGAAGCTCCCCATATCCTACCTTCAGGAATAGACTTTGTTAGGCCTGCTAGTCTGAGGAGGGATCCTAAAATTCCAGATAGTCGCCCCTTGATGGGGCTTTGGGCAAATATTATGTCTTTCTGATTGGTGAGCCCGGGTGCCTAAATAAGGGAACAGAGTCCTGGAGTTTATACTAGAAATCATTCTTATAGGAGAAACTAGAAAAGCACCAGAGACAGGTAGTGGTTTTTAGAAGCGGTTTTTAGTAGCCTTGGAGAAGAGAGATGAAAGGAAGTTTGTCTGACAGGCATTAGGACCCAGAAGGCAAGGGTCAGGTTAGATAGGTTAGATGGGCAAGTCTCACTTGGGCGACATGACTTTGAGAGTTCCACTCATGGCCACAGGGTCAACCAACTTGTTGTTGGGATCCCGGAGCTGAGTGGCTTTCTTCTCTGTCGACACTTGGCTCAGCTTAGAAGTACAGGAAAAGCAGAAGCTGGTTCCAGGCAAATCAATGCTTCCAACTCCAAAGAGTCAGGGGTTGTTACAGAGCCCTTCCGGTGGTTTCTTGGTCTCACTGACTTCAAGAATGAAGCTGCACACCCTCGCAGTGAGCGTTACAGTTCTTAAAGATGGTGTGTCAGGAGTTTGTTCCTTCAGATGTTCAGATGTGTCTGGAGATTCTTCCTTCTGGTGGGTTCATGGTCTCGCTGACTTCAGGAGTGAGGCCACAGACCTTCTCAGTTGAGTGTTACAGCTCTTAAAGGTGGCACGTCCAGAGTTGTTTGTTCCTCCTGGTGGGTTCATGGTCTTGCTGACTTCAGGAGTGAAGCTGCAGACCCTCGCTGTGAGTGTTACAGCTCATAAAGGTAGTGCGGACCCAAAGAGTGAGCAGCAGCAAGATTTACTGTTAAGAGCAAAAGAACAATGTTTCCACAGCATGGAAGGGGACCTCAGCGGGTTGCTGCCACTGGCTCGGGTGGCCAGCTTTTATTCCCTTATTCGGCCCTGCACACGTCCTGCTAATTGGTCCATTTTACAGAGCACTGATTCGTCCATTTTACAGAGTGCTGATTGGTCCATTTTACAGAGTGCTGATAGGTGCATTTTTATAGAGTGCTGATTGGTGCATTTACAATCCTTTAGCTAGACACAGAGTGCTGATTGGTGCATTTGCAATCCTTTAGCTATACACAAAAGTTGTCCCCAAATGACCCAGAAACCCAGCTGGCTTCACCTCTTGCTAGGATAAGTGCTTTATGTAGGCGATTCTTTGTAAGCCTTACACAATCTTCCGTGGTATCATCCTAATATCAGCCTCATGTTACAGATGAAGAAACTAAGATCTAGAGAGTTTAACTTGCTGAAAATAGCAGAGCTAATAAAGGGCCCAACTGGCACTTGTTGTAAGTCTTACTCTGGAGCTCAGGCTTTAAAATTCACGTGATTCTGCCACCTTTTGTTGAGCATGACTATTCCAAGATCTACAGAATAATAAATATAGTTCTTCATACATTTGTCCATACTGGGTTTCAGAACTCTGAAGATAAATATGTCATTATTTTCTTCTTTTCTTTTTTATTTTTCAGAATTCTCAAGATTAAAAATGTCATTGTTTTCTTTTTTTCTTTTCTTTTTTGTTTTTTTTGAGACAGGATCTCACTCTGTTACCCAGGCTGCAGTGCAGGGGCATGATTTTGGCTCACTGCAGCCTCAGCTTCCTAGGCTCAAGCTATTCACCCTCCTCAGCCTCCAAGTAGCTAGGACTACAGGCACACACCATCATGCGCCACTAATTTTTAAAATGTTTCTGTAGAAACAGGGTCTCACTATTGCCCAGGCTTGTCTCAAGCTCCTGACTTCAAGTGATCACTTTGGCCTCTCAAAGTGTTAGGATTACAATACTTCCAAAGTGAGCCACTGTGCCCAGCCCATGTCATTATTTTCTAACTTTATATAATAATATGTGAGAAACCTGATGTTTACTCAGCTTCCTGACTCTAAGCAAAAAATAAAACAACAACAAAACAACAAAAAACGACTTTCAGTTTTGATTAGTCAACTAGAGGCAGCTTAAAGAGAACATCTACTCAGGGGGCATTTTTAAATGTACCATTGTCAAGTGATTTAATATGCTATCCATGATTACCTTTGACAATTTGAATAATTATCAACAAAGATGTTTATAATTTTTGAAAAGGCTGGGATACTCTCTTTCCTAGACAATGAGAAAATTTGAAAGGCTTGAAATCATGACCATCATCTGACTGGTGAATAGCCATTAAATCACCATTTGATAGGAGGAAAAAAAATTCACCAAAATATTTCTTCACATATTTGATTGACAAAGATTATGCAAAACTTTATTTTTACTCAGAAAGTGAACATATTTAGAAAAGTTATTAATCTCTTAAAATAACCAAGATGTTGCTCATCAATAGATATTAACTATATTATATACAATACATGAATATTTTATTATATAAAACATATTTATATAAATATAATATAATTTATATAGTACATAAAATAAGCTTTGGTAGTGAATAATAATGGTTAGCTTAATCAATATAGTAATGATAATTTTTTACTCTCCTGTGCAAATGACACTAGGATGTTCTTATAACTTTTATGTGCTCATCTATAATTTCATCTGTCTTTATAGAATCAGGACACTTACTATCTTGTTCTCCATTCTACTTTTTGCACTTAGTCTCTGTCATGTAGTAAGAATTCAATAATCACTGTTAATTATTTTAGTTATAAAATCAAAGATTGGCAAGAAGTACATATTCATGCTCATTCCATATTTGTAGAATTTACATTGATTGATTGTTTTTTGAAAAGATAATATTTTCATATGGTTAAAATTTATAAGGGAATATCATGAAGTATCTCTGTTTCCAACTCCCAACTCCCATTCCTGGTCTCAATTCTTATGTGCCCTTCCAGAGATATTTTATGCATGCACAAAAACTATCTTTACAGGTACCTTTTAAAATACATTTTTAAAACAAAAATAGTAGCATGTTCTATATGTCAGCAAGATGAGCTATAGATCATGGAATTTAGCTAGGCAATTATTAAAAGATATAAATAGCTTGCAGAAACATTTGCATATCTAAAGAAGCAGACATGAGGCTGAAATTCCAGAGATACCGTTTAAGTCATACCTCACCTAGACTTGGAACTGCCAGGGAAAGCTCTGTTAGTTGCAATTATGAAGTTACATCCATAGTCACTGAGACCACAGCACAGCACCTCTGCCTGGACTCTCATCACATAATGGATGCATCCTATCTCTCCCAGTCTCTAGGTAATTTTGGGCTATATTCATGTTTCACAAGATTATTTCTTTCATCATGTAGATAGCTTCTGACTGGGGTGCTGGGGAATACACCTCATTAGTAGGACCCCAATCTTATTTAGATCTCTAGCTCTCACGTATCGAGAAAAGACATTTTTCTTAGGTTTATAAATTCTGTTCCTTGTTTTTGTTTTTTTCTTTACACTTAACATATCTTGAAGCTTAATTTATGTAGTGTATAAAGATAGAATCACTCTTTTTGGTGGATACACAGTAGCCCATAATATGACTTTAACATGATTCATTTAATCTGCTCCAGTTGAATAATTGGGTTGTTCCTAATCTCTTGGAATTACAAGCAAAGCTGAAGTAAATATCTATGTATTTACATTACTTATGTTTATTGTTTGCATTTAAATTGTTTTGATAAATTGCTAAAAGTAACATTCCTGGGGTAAAGTGCAGGCTTGTATGTGCCTACGCATCCTTAACTGAGGATTACAGAACAATTAAAATTCTGTGGGATGAATCTTTTATCAGTGGGAGGAGAAAGCCAACGGAAAAAGAGTCTTTTCTCTCTGCATGGGCTAATCTGAGAAGCAGCTGTTAAGATGGCCTTTTGTGAGATGGTCTCAAGAGACCGTCAAGAGACGGACAATCAGTTTTGCTTGACACAAGTTGCATGCTGGCCTGGTAACTGATCCGATATTGACTGTTCTTCAGTTCTTAGTTCTTTTTCCCTTGAACCCAAGTTTGTTACCTAGTATTGACTCTTTAAGAAAGCATATATGCCTTTGCCTCAGATTCTTCTTTTTTTGGGTAACCCAGTGTAATCTAGGAGACATATGATAAACAAAGTATACAAATAAAATATGTAACACATTAGTTGATGACAAGTTTAATAAACAAAAATGGGAAGTACAGAGCTGCCATTTTTCAGGTACAAATGGTACTATCACAGTGAAATAAATGCTGTGGTTTGCTGTCCAAATCCCTCCTTCAGAGCTGAGGACTCTTTTTCCCAACCGATGGGAGAGTTAACAGTTGTTGGGGCTCAGCTGAATTTTATTCCAAGATTTCCCCTCAAAGAGAGCCACCTTTGATGGTCATACTCCTTTCCCCAGAGCATCCTGTATCTAATAAATGGTCAATGTGGGGTATAAAAACCTTACCCCCTCACGGCAATTGTGGAAAATTCTGAAGGACTGCCCCAGCTCTAAAATTTCCAATGGGATAGGCTAACACCTTTGTTGAAACTGCTTTACAGTTCAGTACATTCCTTTGCTCAATCCTCTTTTGTTTATTTTCCCGTAGGTATTGCTCCTGAGCCTACTGCCTAATCTTTTCCTGCATGTTAATATCTGTCCCAGACTCTGTTTCCCTGGGAACCCTACATTAAATATATGCCATATGATTTGCTAGAATGTTGAAATGCAGATGATTCTCGTACCATCTGTACCAAATGTTCTTTTCTGCCCTGGTGTGCCAGGTTCTCCCCAGAATTCCCAACTTCTCTTATTCTCCAGAAGTCCCAAAATTATGAAAGAGCTTGAAATAGTGAATTTTTTACGGTCTCAAACCAAGATTTGAATGTAAGTTTTGATTTTCAAATTCTAAATTGTTAAAAACATGTCATGTTTAGACGGTAGTACCTCCAATGCCACACCCATCTATGATTATGTGTCAGTGAGAATGTAAACCACTGAGTGAGCACATTCTCTTATATTTCTGCAGTTTGCAGAATGAAAAGAGAAAATGTTTTATAAAGACTGCTGGGGAAACAGTCAGATCCTCTTTACTAAGTGTTTTGGTCTATTTGATCTGCTAAAACAAAATACCATAGACTGGGTGTCTTATAAACAATATAAAGTTATTTCCTACAGTCCTGAGGCTGGGAAGTTCAAGATTAAGGTGCTGGCAAATTTGGTGTCTGGTGCAAGTAGCTGTGTGGGATTCAAATTCCTTAAAAATATGTGAAGTGACTTCAAAAATTTATTTCAATTAAGACTGCTAATTTACTCAATTTTAAGGATTGTCCTTTATCCTAAGACATTGTCTGTCCCTATTTCAGTGTTAATATTAAAACTAAAGAAGTATAGAAGCATTTGAAACATATTAATACTTGGCAAAATAAAAGTTGGCACTGCTATGTCTGGCCTATGATTGTGATTGTGGTGGTGGGATTTTTTGTCGATATTTACTTCTTTTTCCCCTGAAATGTTAGAAGTCTAGGCATTTAGAGTGACAAAATTTTGTATCTTCCTTGGATGAAAATTCAACCTCAAAGAGCATAATAATCATGTTATTATAAGCTTGTACATTATTTAAAATATGTAAAGGAAAAGAAGCATAAATTGTGGCAAATATGAGATTTTACAAACATGAATATTCTACCCCACAGCTTCACAGGACTAATTTGAAATTCATTGAGTTTACAGTTTGTGTTTTCTGCATCAATGCTTCTGAAGATTTTAAGTTAAGAGAGAGAAAGCCCTGGATGTATGGTACAATAAGCACGAATAGGAAGAGAAACATGTACTAACAGTCAGAAATGCAGCAGGGTAGTTGTGTTTTTGTAATCTTGATAGTGTCTTCAGGAGACTTCATCGAGTTAAACTCCTCTGGAATCAGCTTTCACCTATGGGACCTGGTGACAGATTGTGGCAAAGTTTGACAAGGTTCCCTCGAGGCCATGATGCTTTTGGTCACCATATGGTCTGAAAGAGCTCTTTGTATGTTACAATATTTGGCAGTAGGGACTCTTGGCTAATCTTCAGAGTACATTCTTAATCTCATGAGCCTAATTATCTGTGAAGGACAGTTTAAGAGATCCTCCTTAAAATTATTCATACTAGTCCTTGTAGTTGTATCATGAGACATGTATAACTCTCATTATGCCATGATTAAAATTTTGCTTGGGGAATATAGTCTAAGATGGATTAAAAAGATTATTCATCTCCATGGTGATCTCTGCTCCCATTGTTGATCATAAATACAAATGTATCCAACCCATTCACATTTTTAGACTACTGTAGCTTTCCCATACATGATCAATGTTCACGTTTCACTTACATAAAGAAGAAGCCATAGGGGAACACCGAGTTTTCTGGAAGAGATCAATATAAAATAAGTGTTTTTTGAATTTTATGAAAAGTTTTGTCCTCAAATTGTATTTTACCACATATTTGAGAGATTCATTGACTAAGTTTTAATCTCTTCTTCACAACTCTGCTGTATATACTATTTCTCTATATAAGCATGGGCTTTGAGGTGATTGTCTCTTTTTGATTTTCATAGCTGATGCTGTAATTCTAGTTTAGCTATCATAAAATGTGATATGTAAATGAAGACAAATTAAGCTAACATATTACCCAGTTCTTTTGATAAGGGTGCTTTGTACCTCATCATGAGTATTTACATAGTAAGATAATTCAAAACAACACAATGATAAATGACCCTATTCTTTAACATGCAAATATTCAAATGGTAAAAAGAAGACCCAAATCCCACATCTATGAAATGTCTTATTTAAATTCACGAAAATAAGATGTATAATTAAAATTGCAGCAATCTCTTACTTTAACACATATGAATACGATATACTATTTCTGATAAACTTTATTTGCTAAAAGTAAGTTCTTATTCTTGTGATAATATATTGGGCTAAGATGATAATTTGAGTAAAAAATATATATCAAAAAATAAAGTAAAATATTTCAAAATAAATTTAAAATAAAAAATCAAATATGTTAAATTCCTCTAATAGCATTAAGACTGAATTAAGCAACTAGTGTTAACTTTTTGCTTGTAATAGCTTATCAGAAAACAACACTTTGAGAAAAATGTTGTATCAAGAATTAAAGTCTCAAGTATTGGGGCTAAGAAATATATTTATATTTGAAGAAAATTCATGTCATAAATTGATTAGTGCAACAAGTAAAGTCAAAATATCATCTTAATAGCTGAGCAGGCACAAGCAGAATAGTTACATCGGGGATTCCACCAGATAAAATACAGAATTTAGACAGGAGAGCAGTCGGTAACAGTTCTGGAACTAAATCACTCCAGACATCACTTAGATAGACACTTTGTTCCACCTTTACTCTTTTAAATGAACCTTTAATAGGTTCATTTGGTAATGGGCTGAAAAGGGGGAAAAGTCGTGAACCCCAGCTGCACTGCTCATTCACCTGCACAGACAACTTGAATCTGACTTCTCTCCAAATGGTGTCCTAGTAATCTTCCCAACGTACAGCTGCTATATATAAAATATGAATTATAGTAAAGGTCCTGCTGTGTTGTGAATCACAGAACACTCGACCACACTTTAGCAGGTTGTGGGATGAAAAGAATAAAATGCCTGCAAATGCCTTGTTCTGTCTCCTTTTCCAGCCAGCATGCTGAATTCTGTGTCCAGCTATACTAGATATGGCCTGCCCCATTCCCTTGTCATCCTTTAGTACAAATAAATAGTAAGAACATCTTGCCTTTCTTGAGACACTGGGGGCCAAATCAATTGCCTAATCAAGTGAAAACAAAACATCTGTGACGTATAAAAGAAAGGGTGGCTTTCTCTGAAGATTTTTATAAACTGATTAAGTCTGGGCACTGCTAATCCTGTATCTTGCACTTCAGCTGTTACATTGACAAGGAAGATTAGAATGAAAAGATAATGTTATGTCACCAGCATGCAATAAACAATTTGTAAAGAGCCAGCAGAGGTTCTGAAATATTCCCATTAGAAATGTAAACATGAACTTTAGCTCCTGAGCTGGAGAATGCTGTGAGAGACACCTGCCTCTGTGTCAAGAAGATAGAATGAGGAGAGAAAAACAGTACAGGAGGTTATTCTAATAACAGATGACACCCATTCCCATATGCTTATCATATTAAATTTAGGATATGTGAGTCTTGGCCCAATAAAATCTGTGCAAGTTAATCAGAGAGTTATTCTGGAAGCTAAATTTGATATTTTGAGTGTTTTTTAAAATTCAAAGGAGCCCTAAACAAATGGTAGGTTTAAATCAGCAGGATAGTATCAAGTTTTAGAGAAAGCAATCTTCAGAGAGAATGAATTTTCCTTTACAGCGGCTCATGGGATGAAGGTTATGCATAAGAAAGTATCACGGAGTAACCGAGTCATGAGGGTTTTGCTTCATACAGTCTGTTCAACCAGACCCAAGCACATAATGCTCTATATACAAATTCCTCCAGTAACAAAATTCTTTTAAATGTTACTTCTATATTTGAAGTGATTTTCAATCTTGCAATTACTTTTATCTTTTAATCCTACACAGCAGATATATATGAAAGGCATTAAGATTTGGAAACATATTTTAAATTTGTAGCAAGAAGGATATATAATAAAAATAAAATGGCATTATGATAAAAATGATTGGTTGAAATGACTGTACCCATTCTGGTAAACGGGATAATTAAATGTCAACCTATTTTGTTTTTATCCTTTTTTAATTCGTCATCTTTTCTGATATTTCAGTAGTGAAGGAATTAGAAACACTGGAATTTCTAACATGACACTATGAATAAACACTAAGATTCATATGATGGAAGATGAAAAATGTTGAGAACTATGGCTATTTTGCTCAGGAGAAAAGACAATGATTTACTGAGTATCTACTTGTGGAGATACAAGCATTAATAAATTGTTTCTCATGTGTCTGAGAAATTTACAACCAGTACATAAGGAAGCAGTAAGTATATAATAACACAATGTGAAAAATGCCCAAGACATAGGATGCTATGGGAGAATATACAAGAAACAAAATAACTAATTTAGGGGGCCAGGAAAGGAAGAGATGATGTTTTATGTTAGTTTTGAAATATAAAGCAAAGTTACTGGAGCAAAGAAAGTTGGCAGCATTTCACACAGAGAAAATAGCAACTGCCAATCCATGGACATGTGAGATGCCCTGGCTCCTTCAGTAGTTCAGGGTGACTGGCTTCTACAGAATGTGAAATAATAAGGCTGGATACCTGAGCAATGGTCAAACCATGAAGATCTGTGCTTCCTTGCTCTGGACTTTAGACTTTTGCTTGAGAATTTAGGTATCATAAAGTGTCATTCATATAGTAAGTGGTTAAAGTATTTGTTTATGAATATGTGAGAATCTTGGTAACATCTGGTTAGATGAGCATTTTAGAAGGACTAATCTGTTAACAGTGCAAATATTGGGTAGAAGGGTTGATGCTCTACACAAAAGAAGACGATTTAGGAGTGAGTTGCATAATACAGGCAAGGAAAAATCACTTGAACAAAGGAGGAGGACATGGGGCAAAAGTGTAGGTTGTTTATTTAAGCTGCAGAGGAGGTGGAATCTTCAGATCTGGTGGCAGATTAGATCAGGGAGCTCAGGGTTCAACGCAATTTTGCAAATTTTAACAAAATGGTTATTCTAGACAGATGTAGTAGCTTCTCTGAGCTGGAAAATGGGAGACAGCATTGGAAAAATGAAGGGTGCCCTTTCTCTCTGCCCAATGGAGCCCATATACTCATGGCACAGGGCTTTAGGGAAAGGATTAAATTTCAACTCCTACTTGTCATCCCAGTGGGATACCTTCATGCAGTGCACTAACTGCACAACCTTACACAGCAGTCGTAGTGAGTGAGACCATTCTTAGATTTCTGATGTAAATAACTTCATCACTGAGATGCAATTCACTGTGACAAGAAAATCAGCTGGAAGGGTAGATGTTGTAAGAAAAAATGTTTGCTTTAGACTTAGTGAATTTGATATGTTTGGAGATATGACAATGAAGACATCTTGATTTCCGTTTAAAATATGGGTCTGCAGTTTAGGAAAATAATTTGAAATTTAAGAATTGTGATGTTTTAAGTGGCAGGGAAATACCTGGGTGAGATGGCTCCAAGTTTGCTATTCAGAACCATCTTTGGAATGACAATGTAGTGGGAAGTGGAGGGTATGGATATTTATAGAGATTATGGAAATTGGAATGGTCAGAAACAAAAATGAAACAATTAGCACCACAACCTGGGTTCAAGGAACGTCAGGCTCAAAAGGTGTTTAGGGAAATGTACCACCTAAGAAATAATCTTGACCTGCCTAGGTTCTATCTTCTAAATGTTATGTCCTCCAAAATTCCTATGTTGAAGTCCTAACTTCCAAGGTGATGTTATTAAGAGGTGGGGCTTCTGGGATTAGGTCACACAATTAGCGGCCTTCTAAAAGGGATCCCAAAGACACCCTTCTCTTTCCAGCAGGTGAGGACAAAATAAGAGACTATGTGAGCCAGTAACCCAGGCCTCACCAGAAAACAAATCTGCCTTGATCTTAGACTTCCCAGCTTTCAGGATCGCGAAATAAATTTCTGTTGTTTATAAACAACCAGTCTATAGTATTTTGTTATAGCAGCCTGCATGCATTAAGACACTAAGCAAATAAATATTTAGGTGGATGATAGAAGCAGCAGGCGTGTGGGAGTGGGTTGATTTTGGTTTTAAACTGCAGCATTCAGATTACTCTGAACAAAAGAGAAGTTTGTTTGGGCTTGCTTTTAAAAGGGACAGTTCAGACTATGAGCTAAAAGTTTATTTTTGTCATTCGTTTGTATTACTGATGCATAAGAAAACAATGTTAACTGTTACATATTCATAGAATTTTCTCTTCAATTTTGTCTTTTATATGTTTCAATTCTAGTTAAATGATAGAAAATGGCTTTCATTTCACGAAATACAGTAATAAAATAATAAAATACTGTAGGGAAATTTGATATTAAACATTTCTTCATAAATTCATGATTCATTAAACTATTTTCTACTCATTTATTGTTATATGATATAGGGAGAAAACAAGTGTGTAAGGATGATGTGGTAGCTAGCCTCCAACATGGCTTCCAATGAACCCTGGGTCTTAATATTCACTTCCTTATGCAGTCCCCTTTCATACTGCACTAGGGGGTTCTGTACAACAAAAGTGGTGGTATGTCACTTCTGAGGTTAGGTTATGAAAGACCGTGACTTCCATCATGGTGCCCTCTTTCTTTTGAATCACTCCATCTGGGGAAAGGTAGCTACCATGTTATGAGCAGCCCTATGATGAAGAACTGAAGATTTTCAACAAACACCATAGGAGTCTGTTGAAACTCACTCATAGGTGAGTTTGTCTATGGATGTGCCATCCGTAGTTGAGTTTTCCGATGACTGCAGCCAGGGCTGACAACACCATGAGAGACTTTGACCCAGAACCATCCAGCAGAGCTGCTTCTGGGTTTTCAACCTGGAGAGATTATTTTAAATAAAAATATTTGTTATTTTAAACTGTGAAGTTCTGAAGTAATTTTTTATATGGCATTTGACATTTTATACATATTTGCATCATCAAGTTTGATATGGTTATCAATTTTCTTCTTGAAGAAACAAAATCTGCTAGATACATATAATGTAGATGTAGTGTATGTAATTCATTTTACTCAATTTATTCTTTTTTTCTTAAAGTAACATATTTGTTTATATAGGCAGCACACATTAGCTGTCGCTTTCTACTTTTGTTTTCAATTCCAATTTTTATTTTTAATAAGTGAGTAATAATTATATGTTTATAAAGTTCAATATGATGTCTTGAAATATGTACATATTGTGAAATGATTATATCGAGCTAATTAATGTGTCATCGCCTCACATATTTATCATTTTTTTGGTAGTGAGAACATTTAAAATCTAGCCTTTTAGTAATTTGAAATGTACAATACTTTATTATTAACTATGATCACCATGCTGTGCAATAGATCTCAAAAACTGATTCCTCCTGTCTAACTACAACTTTGTACCCTTTGATCAACATCTTTCCTTTCCTGCCCCCTCCCAGCCCCTCAGTTTCTAGTAACTACCCCTCTACTCTACTTCTGTGAAGTGTGGGTTTGTTAGATTCCACATGTAAGTGAGATCATGTGGTATTTTTCTTTCTGTAAGTGGCTTATTTTGCTTAGCATAATGCCAATTTGTGCTTTAAGACTGAAATAAATTATTTTTTCCTCAATTCTAAGTGAAAGGATTCAGGCTGGTCTACCTGCAGCTTCTTAATCTCCTTCAGTCAGCTTATTAATTCATGCTTTGACAATGATCCAGAAATTTGGATTCTAAAGGTCTTTTTCTCCCACATTAGATATGAGTGATTTTCTCCCTGCTATTCTCCTTCTTTCCAGGTTTGCCAATGGATTACAACTTCAGGGTAGCTGGGGGGCAAGAAGACCGGAGGTTGATTTAAGATGATTGAAACACAGGAAAGGGGAATTCCTTCTTCATTCTTTCTCCCTCCTACTCACCCTTCTCTCTAGACTGTCTTTCCTTTTCTCATCTTTCTCTCCTTTTTCCTCCCTGCTGCTCTTTCTGGTGTCCTGCTTCTCCTTTCAAAGTATATAGTTTTTTGGAGTGAATTCGGGAGGACTCTACCCTTGCGATTTTTGTCGTTTCTCAGAAGGTAGTTGAATAGACCATGGAAAAGCATGCAGTCATCATCTTCCTGGTCTTTCTAGTGAAGACAGCTACTAAAATGAAAGAAAGGTTTTATAGTTTCTTCCAGGGTGTGGAAGCTTGTGTTCCATCATCTTGGACTTGAGTAGGAAGACAGCTACTCCCTTCACTGTTAGGAGAACCACAAACTTGAGCAATTTGGTAGTAAAACACAACACACACACACACACACACACACACACATATATATATACACACCCGTATGTATAATACTAATATCTAATAATAGGGGTTCATATATATAATACTGATATAGATATATACACTCCCCCTCCCACACACAGGCACATATCTATATCTCTGTCTCTGTTAGCTTTCAGAATGATTTTCACAAAAATATGAAACTGTCCAAACATTACATGACTTGATGTCATAAATAAATGTACCATTCCATTACATTCAAATTTATAGGATAATATGGACAACCTAAGGTTTTTATCAAGATAATTATATTTGCCAAAAAAATTCTTTTTGATTGATGACTTGGGTTAAGTATAGTTTTAAATGCAAATCAATGCAAGTGTATCATGTGCACAGTAATTCTCAATTGTTATAAAAATTATGTCCATTATGCTACTTTCTGGGATTCCAGTAATCATCTAAATTCCATAAAACTTAAATTTTCAAATCATCCTTAGAAATTTAAATGTTTTATTAGACCTTTCATGAAGCATTTTTCTTCTTTGAAGAAAACAAGCTAAGTTTTTCAAAAGCACTGCAGGATAAGTTATAAGTGACTTTCACTTGTAATTTGCAGATGCTGTAATAGAAATTTTCCTTTTACCTCCATCTAAGTCCAACTACTTTGAATTCTAATTTGCAACTAAAAAGTTGCTTTAAAACTTGCTATAAAAGTTTGCGGGGACTTTAAAAGATTTAAAATATATTTTTGCAAAAGAGCAATTGGGCATGAAAATAAAGATGTGATTTCTGAAAAAAAGAAAAGTATATAGAGAGGAATAAATGAGGGCATAAAATATCTTTTATTTGGCATTTTATATTTTAGAAGTAGAAAATGATATCCATATTGGTTTGTACATTTCATATAAAACATGCATGTTTTAGGCTACAAACTTACATTTGTAAGAGATATGATAAAATGTCAATAGACGCCCAATGGAGGGAAAAAATAATCCAGATTTCTACCACCTGTAATATTGGAAGGTCGGATGTAACATTTGAGACAGGGAGTTTTCTAGTGTTGCCAAAAGGATGCTACATGAGACAACATTGTCATCCTAATAAGGCATACACAAATAAAGATCCATGGCAGAAGTGCCGAACCCCAGGAAAACTGATTTTCTTCACTAGGAATCACAGAGATCCATACACAAAAGCTTAATAAAAGAACAAAACTGCTACTTTAGTATAATAGATATCAGAATTTAAAAGTCTTTTTGCCATATAGAAAATAGACTATTTATAGGTCATATTCGTGATGTTTAACATTAGCAGCTCTTCAATAAACATTGAATTAAGAATGAATATAGTTTTGAGTTATTAACACCTATCAAGCAATGATTTCAAGTACTGTAATGGATTATCTCAAATGCCTTATATTTCAATGAGCGCTGAGAACTTAATAAAAATCATAAATACCAGAGTTGGAAAGTACATTATGCATTCTCAGATCTAGCCTCATCATTCAGGTATGGTAAATAAATCTGAGAGATGAAATGAATACTACAAGAACGTATAGCTGAGAAATTGTGCTACATGACTTTTCAGGTTTCGTGTCACCTGGAGACAGCCTCAGTTTTTTGGAAGAACCAAAAACCAAAGAAGAGTCTATGGAATGGTTGAATACATTGAATTTTTCCTTAATTAATTATGTCGTTAGTTTATTGAATTTGACAAATATCAAGTTTATTGTGTTGCAAGAAAGGTAGTAAAATGTAATGGTAGAGGACTCAGGATCTAGAATGAGAGCTTCAGAGTTCAAGTCCAAGATAGTGGAACACAAGCTTCTATACCCTGGAGGAAGTTATGAAACCTTTTGTCTCATTTAATCTTCTCTACGATGGGGCAAGTAGTGGTGCTTGACTCATAGGGCTGTTGGGAAAAGTAAGAAGAAGATGTACAAGGAGAGTGCTTAGCACATAGTAAGGAATCAATAAATTGGTAGTTTTATTATTCATAGGAATCCTTATAATCATTAACACAAACATCACATTTAAGGGGGAGGAAAGGATTTTTTAGTTTACCTTATGTCTATACTGAGTCACAATATTTAAAATAGTTTTCTGCAGCTTGAAAATATGCATCATTTTAGAAAGAGGTATTTATCAGGACTAGGTTGTTTTAATTTTCATAAAATATAATTCATAACACAATAAGAAATTTATGTATTATATATATCCACACATGTATCTGTGTGTGTATATGAACAAACACAAACACATATACTTATTTCCATATAGTGGAGAAAGATTTGTCATATTCTTTTCCTGGAATGCTTTGCCTTTAAAGATAAACTTTAAATTAAATTGCAAGAAATTTTTCAAAAGTATGGGCCATTTTATATTAAAAGAAAAATAAATGTGAATGTGGGCTGAAAAACCCCCCATGATAACTGCCATGTTAATAATGACTGTATCTATGGCTATCACATGCAATATTTAGTAGCTGTGATTTGGTAGATTAACAAAAGAAAGCTCTAAATGAATCCATTAGGTTTCTAACAAAGGAAATGTGTTTCTGCATTTTGCACCATAGCAATTTCCATAGATGGTAGCAATCTACAATAAGGATTAATAATACAAATTTGAGTTTCCTGGAAGGAGTCCACAGGCAGAGTGTTTCTTTGCCACACAGTTCTCACAAACAGTAGGCATTACTTTTACTGTGTATTATTATTAGTTCAGCTTAAGATGGGGATAGCAAGATCCTCCAAAGTGAATAAAGTCTAAGAGGCTTGAAAGAACAATGCTTCCAAATGATCTTTATTGTATATCAGAAGTCTCGGTATGTCCCGGGGAGTGGGAAACTGAGGGGGTCTGGTAAAGAACCCCAGGAGAACCCTCAGCATCATATCGCCCACTGACATACAATTACAAGGCTTTGAATCTGGTCCGTGACACAATCCATGATGATTACACTACTCAGAGAAGCCAAAAGACAGATAAAAATGCTTAATTTGCTTATTCTCAAATGTGGCAATTTGCCTAATGAATGAAATTGACTTTATGAAATGTCAAGGTTATCTTTTAGTTTCAAATCCAGAATACAAGCATAGCCTTACCATGCATCCAGGGCTCACAGCTATAATGGATTCAAAGTGAGGTACGTGGAGCGCCACATGGCTCCAGTTCTACAGAAACAGGTAGCAAAAACAGAAGAGCTGGTCAGCACAATGGATAACAAGAAATAAGAGACCATCTCAAATCCTGGTCAACCATGATTGTCTCTAACCATCTGCATAAGAAGATATAGAACTGTAGCTTGTCCAACCACTTTCTTTCATTTCAGCATCTTTCAACAACACATTACATTGCCTGAGTGTCCCATGAATCCTATGAGGTTAAGTATAAAAACAATAGTTAATGTGTCTATTTGTCATGACAGAAAGCCCCAGAATGGAGATGGGAAAATTTGCAGACTCTCTAGATGGTGGTTGTGGTAGTGTATCTTGAGAAGGCAGGAATTTTGCAGGTAACCCCAGGGGATTATTTCCAGAATACAGAGCTGAAGGTAGAGCACTAAATGCCCAAGTTTACATATTTCATCAGTGGCAGATGTTCCCTGTAGAACACTGAGGTCTTAAAATATTTAACTTTGGACTCTAAAGGTGATTACTCTTTGCAGTGTGTTTTCCAGTGTTAGCTGCCATTGTTGGATCTGGCTGGAAAACATCTTTTCTATTGAGATTCATCCATATGGTTATTAAGGTCCTCAGAAAGATGTCTGGGAAGTATTTGTACTGTAAGACTCCATGAAATTAATCTATTATATTATTTTAGAATACATTTTGCAAAAAGTTCAACACACAGTAAATGAGACATAGGACCCTCTTAGTAAAATCTATTGATTTAGACAGAAATGAAAAGCACTGTTAGAAATTGCTGCTTACGGCTTTGTGAACTCAAAAATATCTGAGACAGGTCTCGATCAATTTAGAAAGTTAATTTTGCCAAGGTGAAGGATGCACCCATGACACAGCCTCAGGAGGTCCTGATGACATGTGCCCAAGGTGGTAGGGGCACAGTTTAGTTTTATACATTTTAGGGGTACATGAGACATCAATCAATGCTTGTAAGATGTACACATTTGTTTGATCCAGAAAGGCAGGACAACTCAGACTTCCAGACTATAGGAAATCAGAGACAAAAGGTTGCATTCTTTTGAGTCTTAGATCAGACTTTCACTGAATACACAATTTACATGTAGAGGGGAATAGAGGAATAGTCACTTATGCCTTAGTTTGACTCAGTGAATCTTCATTTTTACATAGACAATAGGGCAGAGGAAGCAATTGGTGAGCAGAGGGATGACTTTAGGTTCTGTCTGTCCTTTGCCTGTGAAGATAAGCTATCAGTTAAGACACGGTGGAAGTCAATAGAACTGTTTTAGGGTGAAGATCTTGAGGTCCACAAGGAATTTCCTTATGGGCAATCGTACGGAAGAGATGTAGCTTTCTTTTGAATCTTTGTAGGTATCTTATTTAGGAATAAAATGGGAGGCAGATTTGCCTGATGCGGTTTCCAGCTTGACTTTTCCCTTTGGTTTAGTGATTTGGGGGTCCTGAGAATTATTTTTCTTTTACAGCTTCAAGATGGCTGACTAGAGGTACTCACCTACTCCACAAAGAAGAACTAAAATAGTGAGTAGACAATCAAACTTTGAATAAATTACCTAAAAGAGAACTCTGGAATTCAATAGAGAAGTGATGGGAAACATTTAAGGCCAGGAAGAAGAGGGAGGGTGGGAGCCTCTATGGCAGAGATCCACTGGGAACTTGGAGAGGCTCCCCGATGCAGGAAAAGGGTCATTGAGTGATCACCAGAGGTCCACATATCTGCTGTAGACTCCAGCCGTTCTAGCTATGGGAGAGCCCCTTGACCTTGTGGGCCCCAAGACTAACATAAGGAGCCACCTGGAGACCATATGATGGCATTGCTCCAGAGAGGTTGCTCAGACTGGGTCTGATTTTATAGACAAACAGAGTAGAATGGTGGTTACCAGAGAGCTTGGAAGGTTAGGAGGAGGAGAATGGAAAGACGTCAGTCGAAGGACATATGATTACAGTTAGATAGGAGACTGAAAAAGTCCAGAATAGGCAAATAAACAGACAGTAGGTAAGTGATTGCTTGGGGCCAGGAGGTCTGGGAAGAGGCTAGGTGAGGATGGGAAGAGAAATTGGGAATGATTGCTAATGGTTATGGAGTTTCTTTCTGGGGTGATGAAAATGCAGTAAAATTGATTGTGTTTATAGTTGCACAACTCTGTGAACATACTAAAAACCATGAGATTGTACACTTTAAATGGGTGAATTCTATGATATGTAAATTGTCTCTGAAAACTGTATAAGAAAGAAGGTATTAGAAATACTGTTGGAAAAGTATACACTTATAATATCAGCAACTCAAAACATTATTTCTCTCTAGATATGTGTGAGGATTACTGAAACCACACATACTTCATTTTTCTGAATATTTGGTAGGGAATTAATATGATCTGGTCTTTATAAAAACTTGCAGTTCTTCATCATACTTAGAAAATGAAATGATAATTCCAAACCAAGTCTATAAAAATACTATAAATCATTTTGTTCTTACTGTATGAAATTAAACTGTGAAAAGTCAGGAAACAACAGGTGCTGGAGAGGATGTGGAGAAATAGGAACACTTTTACACTGTTGGTGGGACTGTAAACTAGTTCAATCATTGCAGAAGACAGTGTGGTGATTCCTCAAGGATCTAGAACTAGAAACACCACGTGACCCAGCCATCCCATTACTGGGTATATACCCAAAGTATTATAAATCATGCTGCTATAAAGACACATGCACATGTATGTTTATTGCGGCACTGTTCACAATAGCAAAGACTTGGAACCAACCCAAATGTCCATCAATGATAGACTGGATTAAGAAAATGAGGCACATATACAGCATGGAATACTATGCAGTCATAAAAAAGGATGAGTTCATGTCCTTTGTAGGGACACGGATGAAGCTGGAAACCATCATTCTCAGCAAACTATCGCAAGGAGAAAAAACCAAACACCGCATGTTCTCACTCATAGGTGGGAACTGAACAATGAGAACACATGGGCACATGAAGGGGAACATCACGCACCAGGGCCTGTTGTGGGGTTGGGGGGGAAGAGGGAGGGATAGCATTAGGATATATACCTAATGTAAATGACGAGTTAATAGGTGCAGCACACCAACATGGCAAATGTATACAATGTAACAAACCTGCACGTTGTGCACATGTACCCTAGAACTTAAAGTATAATAGTAATAAAAATAAATAAAAATACATAAATAAATAGTATGAATAAATGATAAATGTCTCAATATTGTTTTTCTAATAAAACAAGAAATCAATCTCCTCATCAGTCCCCCACAACACATCTGTGTACATGAATATTCATATGTTCATGTGTTCATGTATAATTTTCTGTGCAAATATACTCAAACTCAGATATTCATGGCAATAAACTAGGTAGACATGTGGCAATTCCATGACAACTTTCTTTTCCTGCCTGATTACTCAAAGGTGTTGCTAAAAATTTTATTTTAAAAATTTATGTGTGTTTTCTGAATTTAGAACAGCAAAAACAAAAAAATCACCAATCATCTTTAATCAAAATGTGCTACAGATATGATTCTAGTATTACATAGTAAGAAAAGCAGGAAGCAAAGACTGAAGGCCTATTTTTCAAAGCATAAGAAGCTTATTACTCTATGTCTGTTTTCTCTCAAATGCTTCCCTACTTATTCTCATCTATTTTTCAGTTTAGTGTTTCCTTATATTGTCAAAGCAGGTGCCTTGCTCACACTAACAGGAGTACGTGTTTTAAAAGGTCCCACAGGGAATAATTTACCATACAAGATTACTTCATGACTAATGATGTTCTCTATAAACATTGAGGTGCTATTTGGCTGCCTGGTTGGTGGTGGTCCAAACTGGTGACAGTTGGCATGTGTTTTATCTCATCTCGCCTTCTACATTCTTGACATAGTCTAATACATGTTGGAAAGAAGCTTTGGGATGTTATAAGATATAAAATGATGAATAGAAGCTATTAAATAACATTACTACAAATAAAACATTGAACACAGGTCTTTATCATCTTTAGTTTTATCAGTGACACAGAGGTCTTTTTGAAGCTCTATTTCTAACCTAAAATATTAGCTGCTGAACACTATAAAATAACAAGATCTCATTCCATCCAAGCTTATGATTGGGAATGTGGGTAGGGAGGAGGAAACTTTTTAAATTAATTTGTTACGCTAGCTCAAATTTTAAAACTACAGATAATGTATATGAAATGCTGTGTAAAGTGTAAACACTGTATGACTATAGGTGGTTTTAATATTACTGTAATATTTAAACCACATATTTTATTAGATCAAAAAAATTTTTTTTTAGATGGAGTCTCGTTCTGTTGCCCAGGCTGGAGTGCGGTAGCATGATCTTGGCTCACTGAAACCTCCACCTAGCAGGTTCAAGCGATTCTCCTGCCTCAGCCTCCTGAATAGCTAGGATTACAAGCGCCTGCCACCATGCCCGGCTAATTTTTTGTATTTTTTTTACTAGAGATGGGACTTCACCATGTTTGCCAGGCTGGTCTTGGTCTTGAACTCCTGACCTCAGGTGATCCACCTGCCTCGGCCTCCCAGAGTGCTGGGATTACGGGCGTGAGCCACTACACCAGGCCTAGATAAACGTTTTTAAATAACCTAAGCTTATCTTTTTAAAATTTTAATGTCTGGCCTTAGTCATTTTGAGTTCATTCAGCACCTGCAGCAAGGGAACAACACAAAAGGCAAATATGTTTCTAACCTCAAAGACACAGAGTATATTTTTATATTAACCTGTACCAGAAAGTACAACTTATACAAATGTTCTTAAACTGATAAATAATTTTAATTCTGAGCTTATTTAAAATAAAACTAACATTTTAATAGTAACAATTCAAGTTCTACATAATTTTTAGAAATATATCTAAAGCTGTTATAAGTTATAGATTGCAATAAATCACCAATATGGAAATATTTTAATCAATACTTCACACATTCCCTACCCTCACCTTCCATGACATCCAGCATAATCTGGCAACCTATGCAAGCAAGTGAAACTTTTTTTTCAGTTTTCTATTTTTCTGGGGGGTGGGGGTGGATGATTACCAAATCATCTGCTTTCTTCTGCTTGACTAAAATTTACGAGCTCTTTCTTTCCTCTTTCCTTATAAACATTGAAATTACAAAGCTTTTTCAAAATTCATAATGAATAAAAGAATTGCTGTTAAGAACATTGAGTTGAGAGCCCAAAGACCTGGCTTAGGATCCTAACTCTCAGATATCAGCTGCATTATCTTGAACAAATGACTTAGTGTTTGTCTTCCAAATGCTTCGACTGTAAAGAGGTGTAATCATAGTGCCCCCTTTATGGGATTATTGGGAGGATTAGAAGTAATGCAAGTAAAATATTTGTGACAGTTTTTGACACATAAGACATGCTCAACAGTTGTTAGATGTTGTTAATATTACTTTACTTTTTTAAAAAAATATATGCAAATTTAGGAAAAAATAAAGTCCTTATGTGGCAACTGTGATGAGCTCACGTGTTGCTCAGTCTTTAAGCTCCACATAGACTTGAGTTGTGTCTGCCTCGCTCACCACGGCAACCCCAGGATCCAGCACAGTGTTCAACATGCAGGGTGCACTCAATAACTGTCGAATTCATGAGCAAATGAATGTATTAGTAAATCTGACCGCGAGGCCAAGGGAAGACACTGGGCTTTTTCCGACTTGTCCAAGAGAGGATGAGGAAGCTTCTATAAACTAAGGTAGCTTTGTCTCAGTTGCTTTCTATCACTGTCCCATCTGGTCTAGCCTTATGGGTTTTGCCCTCATATTAACTAACTGATCTTGCTTGGCATTCCACCGCTTCACAGTCTTGTTTATAAACTTCTGTGTTGATTTTCGCAGTCAAGGGTGATGCCCGGGAATAAGTAAGACATGGTTTAAGATAAGTTTAAACCTTTCAAGTACTAATTCTTACAGCACCTATTGTATTTGCTACTGTATGCTAGGTATACAAATACATACTCTCATTTAATCCTCATATAAACTGAAAAGTTATTATCTACATTATACACAGAAGAAAAAAGTGAACACAAAGAAAGATTAAATGAATTTGCTGAGATTCTACAGTTCAGTTAGGAATCAATCACCACTAATAGCTAAGATTTATTGAATGCTAATTAAGTGCCAGACACTCTTCTATGTGCATATTCATTGCAACACTCTGAGATATGTACTACAAAAGTCAGAGAAACTGAGAGTGAGAGAGAGTAAGTAATTGGATCCAGGTCAAACACTTAAGTCGTAAACCAGTATTCACATCTAGGCAATTTCACTCGAGTCCACATACTTAACTATCATGATGCAAGGACCGTCACTGTAGGGTTAGTCTTAAGACCACATTTCTTTCTTATTTCAAAGCGCATTCTTCTGTGGTGAAGTTCAACCTTGATCTTATTTACGAATATGTTATGGACTTTAAACTCTATCAATTCACCTATCGTTGGTGTGGAATGTTTCCAAAGGCAACGTAGAAGTTGATTGATGAAGCTGTGGTGTTATTTTTTTCATTCATTATTACATTTATCACTTTACAATTTAGGTGGACATTAAATCTTAATGGCTAAAAATGTCACCATGATAAGCGTGATGGCATTTCTATATACTGCTTCCAGCAATACCATATTTAAAGTTAGAACTGATGGTATTTTTGAGAGACTGTTTTTGTAAAGAAACTAAATGCAATGAGCGTATGCATAAGATTGCAAATAAATTGCACCTTTTATTTTAACCTTCATACTTGGTAGAAAACTATGCTCTGTCTGCACATATCACCTTGCATGGTTGACACATAACAGCCTTTTTATTTACAACAGTAGAGTTCTGCAAACAAAATACTGTTTAGGTAAGAATGCTTAATATCATTCATATTTCTTAGAGTGTAAGTTCAGCAATAATTTGGTTCATTTGAGATTAATATCATTTTCGGAGATCACAAGGAACCAAAAAAAAGAAAAAACACCAAAAACAAAATAAAGTAAAATGGTGCTTTTCAAAATAATCAAAATCAAATTTAAAATCTACCATCCTAGATTTAGAAAACAAATTTATACTTAGTTAAAATTTTACAATATTTTAATATTAAATTATTAAATTATAATTTCTTTTGACAATAAAATACATTTTAGTAAAGTTTAATTCATGGGGATCCCATTAGAAGGGGGAAAAACTTTGTTAGCTAGAAAATTAATGTTAAATGTATTTTAAATTATCATTCAAAAACATATTGTAGTATGATATGGGACCTGATATCTTTTTCCCCAGTATTGTCACTGGGTATGTTAAGATTGATGAGAGCAGGCTGGGAAAATCTTAAGGTACCAACAATCAATAATAGTCTCCAAAGGCAGGACTACACAACACAAGAGAAGGTAGAAATTTGACATAAGTTGCATACTTACATTAAACTGTACAACTTGGTAAGCATTATTATTTCTATTGTATAAATGAGGAAATTAAGGCTTTGAGATATTGTGTAACTTGCAAATGGGCCCACAGCTATGAGTGGAGAAGATGGTGTCTAATTCTGGGCTTTCTTTATTCAATACCCTGAACTGTTTATACTGCATTATATTGCCTCTATGTAACAAACAGCTGCATTCATTAATTATTTCAATATAAAGCATAATTGAGCATTAATCAAATCTTTCTTTATTCAATACCCTGAACTCTCTATACTGCATTATATTGCCCCTATGGAACAAACAGCTGCATTCATTAATTATTTCAGTATAAAGCATAATTGAGCATTAATCATATGGTGTATGTCATGGTGTGTTCTTGAGATGAGAAAATAAAATGAAACATTCTGGTTTCTGCCCTCAGGGAGTTCAAATCTAAGAAAAGAGAAAGATTGCTAAACAGACACTTAGGGTCAGTGTAACAATAGAGGCTATTGTATGGAGGAGTGAAAGGGTGGATGAGGAATAAACTCTTAAATGATGGGTTGAAATTTTTTTCAACTAGACAACCAGGAGAAAGATATTCCAGTAAGAAAAATAATTTAAGGAAAATTATGAAACATGGAATCACATGGTGTATTAGGGGAACAACAAATGAGCTTTCATTGTCTAGTATAGAGCCAGTAAAATAAAGTGGATAAAGTAGTCGGTTCTTCACAGTTACAAAGGCAATATTTGAAAATCATACTTATGAGCTTTTTTCCCTTGATTTTACAAGAGAATAATGTACAATTGTTTCAGAGCAACGATAAAAGTTTTTCATCCTTTGGCTTTGCCTACATATCCTAAGTCATTTCCTCTAATTTCCTCTACTATCTTTAGAAGTAAAGACCCATCCTTTATCAATAATAAAGATCTTCTGGAGTGCTTACTATGAGTCAATCATTTTTCTAAGTTGCTTAATATCTACTGACTCATTTTTTGTTTTATTTTGAAATAATTTCAAACTTACAGAAAAGTTGTATGAATAATATAAACCAAACCAACCAAACTCCTGTTTATTCTTCATCCAGAGGCCTCATGCAAATTTTGGCAATCACCCCAACTATGCTTTTTATAGCCATATGTATGGCTGTAAGATATATATGTTTTCTATATATACATGTGATAAGATATGTCATCACATATAAGACATATGTGAATATATATAGCCATATAAAAATTATATTTTTATAGCTATATATTTATGTATACAAATATATATAGCTATAAAAAATATATATAGCTATTTCATTGTCTAGTATAGAGCCAGTAAAATGAAGTGGATAATCAGTTCTTCACTATATATATACACACACACACACATACATGTAAATAACTATATATATAAATATATAAATTTTATGGCTATATATATTTTTATATAACTAGTTACATATATATTAATATATATATGAATACTTGATAGATGGGACAGAGCAACAGGTGAAGCTTGATCATGAATTGAATATACATATATATCTATATGCATTTTCATATATATAAGAATATATATTCATATAAATATATATGATTCATATATATTCATATATAGCTATAAATAGCTAAATATATATATTATATATACATAACTATTTCATTGTCTAGTATAGAGCCAGTAAAATGAAGTATATAAAGTGATCAATTTATGTATAATAGCTATATATGAATCATACATATTTCAATTACTTTCATGAACTTCATATGTGTGGATACTACAGGGCCCTATTTTATAAAATACCCCTTACTTTGGGTTTTTCTAAAATTTTCTCATGATGAAATCCATGTTATTCATTTCGGCCAGAATATCATAGTGACACTGTACTTTCTATCATTGTATTCTTTTGGGGATCAAATGACATTAGTTTGTCCCATTATAGGCAGTAGTGACTTTGATTTGCCTGTGATGATGTCCTCTGTGTTTCTAGACTAGAAAGTTACTTTTTCTTTCCTCCATAATTAATAAGGATTTTGTGAGGATAGAATATGTAAATCTTGTTCTTCCTCCTACACTCATCTAATAGTTTTGGCAGCCATGCTATTTCTTGCAAGAATTGTCGTTATGATAATTTTTAAATACTATAGTGACTTTTCTAATTCCATCATTCCTTCTATATATTTAATAGTCACTCTACTATAAAGGAAAGCTTTTTCTTTTCTTCATTTGTTAATTAATTTATATCAATATGTACTCATGGATTTCAAATTTCATGTAATGAATTATAATCTATTATTTTTGTGATTTATTTTGGTGTTCAAATGTTTCCGGATTTGACCAGTTAAAACCTGTTCAAACTGCTTTCATGTGTTTTTTTAGCACTTCATTTTGTTGCGCCAGGTCTGGTTTTCCTTTATCCTCAATACATTTCACTCGATTTCTTTGTATGTGATCCATTCTCTAACCTCACTGGGCCACCACCATGCTCTGCTGCCATTGTGCTCCCTTCTACTTTGCTCTAGTGCCATATTTATATAGGTCCCGGCTACCACCAGGCTGCTTTCTTAACTCACTGGGACATGCTAATGGCTATTTTACTGAATTGGAACGGAGGAAGGATGAAAGGAAAAAAGAAAAATTGTTTATTTTAGTTTTTTTCATCATCAAAGCACAATGAGATAGGTACTCATAATCAGATTATTATTTCTATTTTATATGCAAGGAAAATGAAGTACACAATGGACAGGTAAATTTTCTAGGTTTATACATTTAAATAGGGCAGGATTTAAATTCAGTTATTGTGACTACAGAGTACATACTTGGATCCATTACATACTGCCGTCTCTTAGATAGTAGATAGATGAAAACAAGGGTGTGTCTGTGACACAGAAAAAGTCGAAGCTACAGATACCAGATTTTGATAAGACAGATACTAACTTCCATGCTGTATTCATGGCACTGAAGTTAGATGCCAATGAGGAAGGGGATATGGAGAGGGAAGAGTAAAGATCTAACTATGGCATAAAACACATATTAGCCAGGAAAGGACCAGTAAAGAGATATAATAGACTGAAACAGACAGAAAAGAATGAATGGTCAGAAAGGTAGAAAAAACTAATAATGATAGGATAATGCATAGGGGACAAGAAGCTAACCTAAATTTTTTCACTTGATTTCATGATTAGGTGACTATTGGTGATTTGATTCGGCACGTCACATGATTTATTCACAGTCTGTCATTATAGCTGAAAAATGGTGAAAACACTTCCAGAGTAATAGCATATAATCAACCTGCCTAGAAACCTCATACAATTCTCTGTAAGAAGCAAACACTCAATATGAAGCTATCACATTTATCAAAAGAAATTAAGATGAACTTAAGTGATTAATTTTCCAAAACAGTAATTCTAGAAGAGAATAGCAAAGAATATAAATTAAAGGAGAAAAGTTTTAGCAGCACGGATTTAAAAGAGAAAAGTGAATGAAGATAGAGGTTTTAGTCTTCTGACAATGTCTTAGGGAAGCGTAAAGAAGGAGCCGCCTTTATTTGTTTTTAGAGAGAAAGCAAAGTTTTTCTTGTTGTTGTTTTGTTTTTTTTGTTTGAGACGGAGTCTCGCTCTGTCGCCCAGGCTGGAGTGCAGTAGCGTGATCTCGGCTCACTGCAAGCTCCGCCTCCCAGGTTCAAGCCATTCTCCTGCCTCAGCCTCCCGAGTATCTGGGACTATAGGCGCCTGCCAATACGCCCGGCTAATTTTTTGTATTTTTAGTAGAGACGGGGTTTCACTGTGTTAGCCAGGATGGTCTTTATCTCCTGACCTCGTGATCCGCCCGCCTCGGCCTCCCAAAGTGCTGGGATTACAGGCAAAGTTTTGTTTTATAAGCAATTTGGTAGCAGTGATGGATGGTGCCTACTGTGCACTATGCATTAATTTACACTGTATATATCAAGTTATATCACTTTATACATAGTGTAAATTAATATATTTATACACCAACATTTTATATATAATTATATATATGTATTAAGTACCATACAGTTTAAATATATAATTTAATAGTTTATATGTAGTATAACACACACGCATATAAAACCTATATATATAATATTGATTTATACATTTTCTTTTATGGTAGGAATCCTATCTTTTTATCTGGTACCTCTTTTAACTACTAATTATTTTAATGCAGGCCTGACATTTGAGATAAGATGCATGTGAAAATTTTTTCTCTTTGTTGTCCAAATCCTCCCACGAAATGACCTTTAGGGCTCTAGTTCAGTTTTAATGGCAGGGAGGATATAGATGCTTTTATCCGTTTCAAACATCCATGGATTGTTATTGTTCTGTCTCTCCATTATCGTTTAGACAATCAATATGTATTTAGCTTCTTTAGTAAATAAGTCAATGATTGCAAAGCCCTCGCAATTATTTGGACTCCCTCTAGTTTGTGTCTTTCTGGTAATGAGAGGATGAAAAACAATCCTATGGTTTTCTAGAAACAGCATCATTAATTGTATAAGAGAAGAATTATCTCCTTCTTTCTCATGGTGCAACAGCTTTTTGAATTCTACTGAAATAGCAAAATTTTATTTAAATGCACTGTACAGATGCATATTACAACTTTATCTCTTAGTTGTCATTTCTTTGGTTTTCTCCGTGTGTGTCTCTTTTTGCACCCACCCCCCGCCCCACTTATATATCAGAGATGGGGGAAAGGCAGCTATTAGCATAGGCTAAATATAATGTTTTCTTTTTCTTTCTTTTTTTTTTTTGAGATGGAGTCTTGCTCTGTCGCCCAGGCTGAAGTGCAGTGGCATGATCTCGGCTCGCTGCAACCTCTGCCTCGCAGGTTCAAACAATTCTCCTACCTCAGCCTCCATATAAAACCTCAAGTCACGCCAGGTGCAGTGGCTCACACCTCTAATCCTAGCACTTTGGAAGGCAAAGGCGGATCACCTGAGGTCAGGCATTTGCAACCAGCCTGGTCAACACATTGAAATCCTGTCTCTACTAAAAATACAAAATTTAGCTGGGCATGGTGGTGGGTGCCTGTAATCTCAGCTACTCAGGAGGCGGAGGCACGAGAATTTCTTGAACCTGGGAGGTGGAGGTTGCAGTGAGCTGAGATTGCACCACTGCACTCCAGCCTGGGCAACAGAGTGAGACTCCACCTCAAAACAAAAACAAAAACAAACAAACAAACAAACAAAAAACCCTCAAGTCAAAATGTCAAAGTGTGCATTTGTCTTTCAAGTTGCCTGCAGGGCCTTCTTCCAAGTGTCCTTTCCTTCCTTCTTTTCCTTCCTGCTCTAAAGCTTTTTAATAAACTTTCACACCTACTCTAAAACCTGCCCTTTGCCTCTCCTTCTGCCTTATGCCCCTCAGTCAAATTCTTTCTTCTGAGGAGGGAAGAATTGAGGTTGCTGAAGATCCATAGGGATACGGGTTCGCGGCCATTACCAAAACCACGTTTTATCCAAATCCGTAAACTGAAGAGTGATTTTTCAAAAAAATCTTGTTATCTTGTAGGGGCTCTCTAACTATTAGGGACCACATAGGATGTTCTAAGAAATGTGAAGAATCTAAATGAATTATAAGACCTTAGCTTGAAGAAATGCATGGTCTTTTGGGAACAATGAGAACTATATACCTAGGCAAGTGTGAAAATTTATGAGAAAAATGAGTAATAAAACATCTTGTTAACTAATTTAAAAATATTGTAATGTAAATATGTTGAGGAAAATGATATGCTTTCCCTTGCTTCATTTCCAAATGCATGGCATTGTTTCTATTTGACCTCATATATCTGTGTCAATCACGATCCAGGCAAGACAATATATAATTTTAGGAAATTTAATATAAGAGAGACAGGAGTTAAACAGGGAAGAGTTAAGCAATATTCGATTAACAAATTCTACCACCCAGGGTTACAAGTACAAAAACTATAGATGGTGTTACCTTAATCCAGGAGCCTGGGTTTTCGGGTAAGACTTAAAGCTATAGTAGGGTCTGCCCAGCAAAATCTAAAACCATGCGTGGAGGAGAGGCAGAAGGGAGGAGGAGAAACCAAGAAAAGCATCCCCCAAAGGAAAGAAAAAGATTGAGAACTACCCTGGCTTTTCCCAGATACTTGTATCCACCAGGGCTTCTATTTGACTTAACTTAGCCAAATGTGGCAAAGGAGCTCAGGAAACATAGTTTGCAAAAAAAGGGAGAAGGAATCAAGGTAAGAACAATTAGGCAATGACAGGAATAGTATTCATCTACCTGGAGTGCAGCAGGAGTAAGGGAATGTGCATCAGGTGGTTCTTAACATTGGTATAAAGAAATACCTGAGACTTGGTAATTAATAAAGAAAAGAGGTTTAATTGGCTCACAGTTCTTCAGGATGGACAAGCATGGCACAGCATCTGATCAGCTTCTGGTAAGGGCCCCAGGAAGCTCACAGTCATGATGAATGGTAAAGGGGAAGCAGGTATGTCATGTGGTGAAGGCAGGAGCAAAAGGGAGAATGGGGAGGAAGGTGCCACACACTTTTAAATGACTAGATCTTGTGAGAACTCACTATCACAAAACAGCATTAAGCCACGCAGGATCTGACCCCATGACCCAAACACCTCCTACCAGGCTCCACCTCCAGCATTGGGGATTACAATTCAACATGAGCTTTGGGAGGGGACAAATATACAAACTATATCAGAATTAAAATAGAATTTTGTTACAGAAGAAATACAAGGAATAAGAAAAATGTATTTTCAACCCCTGGCATACAAAATAGACTTATGCAGCATGACAGAATTCTTATAAGCCAGGCCAAAATATTGAGAGGTATTCTAGGTTCTGTTTTCTTTTCCTTTAACATATTGAAGTTTAAGTCTTGAGAATGCACTCCCGGAATTCTCCAGCAGTGTAGAGAAAATTAGTCCTGTTGTCTATTTTGATTTCACTGTGGTATTGCAATTGGAAATAAACAGGATAAATCAGAGAGGAAGTATCACTAAGACAAAAGCCCATCTCATTCTTGCTCTGGGATATAGCAGGAAAGAGAAAATACATATATGAGGGAGATTTAGTTGGATTTGAAGTGTGCTTACAAGACTGAAAGATAAATCAGATAAGTGATAATAACACTGACAAATTGGGACTTGCTTTTGTTCTCTACTGGAGACTCTGGGAGAAGGCCCAGAAAATGGGTAGTTACATGTACAGACAGTAAGATGCCTTAGTTTATCAATATTGAGCAATATTGAGGGGATTCCTCATCCCCCTCAAGCCCTAGGGATTGCCAGGTCAGGGCCTAGAAGTGGCTGAGAGTCTCTCTGCACATCTTGCCAGAGGAGGCACAGCAGTGGGAGTAAAATCTGTGGACTATGCCCTCTAAGCTGGGGCCGAAATGAGTCGAAAGAGACCCAAGAACTATCTTAGTCATCAATGAGGACCAATGTGAGAAGCTTCCACAGGGGCATTGCATTGTGTTGAACACAGTCTAGAGAGACACACCCTTGATACATACCCAAAACAGACTTACAGCAAACCAACAGACAGACAACACTCAGATAAAGAATAGGTTTCATCCATCCACACTAGGAACCAGGAGACTACAATCTTTCTCTCATATAGGAGGGAAAAGAAGAAAAGATTTTGAAATCTGAGATGGTTATAGATATTTTTTCTCGAGAGAATAAGCAAAAATTAAAGGCAGTATTTAGTTTTTCAGATGAGACAATTTCAATCTGAATTAAACCTGTGGTTCTTTCCTCCACTTTAACCATGACCTGTAAAGAACATGGAAGTATGTATAAAAATAAATACTTTTTTTGTTTGTTAACTTGTGATATGAGTTAAGATTGGGACCCTGAGATACATCACTGTTTTACGGTTTTTAAAGTATTATACTTACCTATTCCTTTAACTATCATTTGCCAGCACTTTCTTTAACATTTCTTTTACAAATGAGATGCCTATGGCACAACATACAAAAACTACCTTTATAGGATTATTCCATGCATTTCTTAGAGACTTATATAAGTAATAGCTACATTTCTGGCTTGAGTAAACTAGATAAATGGCAGTACCATTTACTGAGAAAGAAAAGCAGAGTGGGTAATACTTTTATGGTATATATTGACAATTCAGTTTTAGACATTTTGAGTTTGAGAAGCTTAAGTCATACAGTAGGCAACATCATCTAGGCTATTTGATTTATAGTGCTAAGCTGTTAAGATACGGTTCTAACTCACAGAATTAAAAACTAATTTCTGTTCAAGATTTGCATTTACTTAGATTTAAAGTGTTCTCTTCACACAAAAAATGAAAATCTCAAGGTTGTTCAGTTGCTGGGGGTAATCTAGAACTCAATTTAGTGCTTTGAACATTTATTATCTGCTGATAAAATGTGTATCCTATTGGTAGCATGTGTGTACAATTCAACTCTTGTTGATGTCTCTTCCTGGTTGCCCTGTGCCCTCTGACCACAGGTCCTTGGATTAGCTGACATGTTCCTCTCTGTCCCTTCTCCCTACTCATTCTTCCAAATCTTCCCCTTCATTCCTATCATCATGCATAGTTAGTTTCTAGGTATCTGTACAAATTATTTTCTACTTTCCTAATGCAGCTGACATTCCTTATCAAATGCTCAGAATACGATATACTCTCTTGGATGCCACTTACTACAGTGGTAGTGTTACTCCATTTGTATTTCCTGGTTAATATCTTACTTCTTTAAGAGATTGTGTTCACTTTGGCATAGCTCAAAATAGAAGTCAAAGTTGGACACATGGTAATGCTCAATAAATGTCTGTGAAAGAACTAAGTGATTGAATTAGAGAATGATTATTAAGGTATAAAATATTTAAGTAAAATACTTCATTAATCTATTCTGTTAATGCCTAAACATTTCTACATATGAGAACTGCTTGTTGCACTAAATGTCTCCTTCAAGAACCAAAGCTTTAGAAGATTTTCTTTTCTTTTTTTCAAGACGAAGTCTCGCTCTGTTGTGCCCAGGCTGGAGTGCAGTGGTGCCATCTCTGCTCACTGGAACTTCCGCCTCCCGGGTTCAAGTGATTCTTCTGCCTCAGCCTCCCAAGTAGCTGGGATTACACGTGCCCACCACTACGCCAGGCTAATTTTTTGTATTTTTAGTATAGATGGGGTTTCACAATATTGGCTGGTCTCAAACTCTCGACCTCAGATTATCCAGCCTCCTCGGCCTCCCAAAGTGTTGGGATTAGAGGTGTGAGCCACCTCACCCAGCCAAAAGATTATTTTTAAGAGCTCTTTCCAGAATTATTGTTTAATTTCATGACTTTCTTTATGGACAATTCTAAAGTTAATTTAACCTTTTCTTGTTGACTTGGAGTCATTATGAGCATAAGTATTATACTGTATATTATTAGAGTTGATGTTTACTTTTAGTTTTTTTCTGCTTCATCCTTCAAAATGAGAGTATCATTCTTCTGCATTTCAAATTCCACCTCTTCTCTTAGTTTCTTTAACACTAACCAACCTTTCTTCCCACCCCTTAAATTACTGCCTCTCATCTGCTGTTGTCAAGGAAACAAGATAACCAAGATTTTAAAAGAGCTAGTTAAAATATGAGTCAAAAAGGAACTGAGTATAAATTTTAGGATTGAAGTAGAAAACATTAAAGCAGAGGCTTATTGAGAGTTATTTCAGACATACAAAAGACTTTTTCACCTATTTTTGAGTTTATACGTTTATTAAAGGTATTGCTTTTTCTCAAATTCAAACCCTGGAGAAGTAAGATCTTCTCAAAAGTGAAATGATGCAGAGGTCGTTAGGTGAAACTTGCTATTGAAAGTCTGTTTGGACAATGAGAATATAACCAAGACACCACTTCGTATCCGGCATAATGAATCCAAATTGAAGGCAGCAGATCTATCATGAAACAAACAACTTCATGAGTACTGTAAGCTAGTGGAACACAAAACTATAAAGATAGATTAACTCGGATGCATTCAGGCTTTTGTCTAGAATCCATGTTTTAGAACCAAGAGTATAAAACCTCAATTCAGGCCACGTATCATAATCTCTTACAGAGCTTTCAATAATGTTCACAGTCTTACTTTCAGGGAAATGCAGCATTCAGAAACCAGTAGATCGGGAGTGGCATCTCTTATCTCTTTGTGAATATGAAGCTCCGCAAGTGATCAGAAGCTGCTGAATTTCTGTTTACAGTGTGGTTTCACTCAGAATTTTCAATCTTGGCTCTGAAATATGTAGCACTACTGTATTGTGGTGAAATTCTCTCTTTACTTCTACTATGGAGGTTGGGTTAATATTTCCAAAAAGTAAATGCAGAGGACTGTTCCACATATGAATGAGATGGTGCTCAGTGCACGAGAGTCAAACTTTTGTATTCTTGCCATTTTTCCTTATTTTATATTTTAGAACATCAGTCAATTTTATGGATACAGTGTAATGTGTCACAGTAACCTTTTAAATTAGGTATACTAATATTTTATTTTATTTTATTAATTTTTATTTCAGTATTCTTGGGATAGAAGTGGTTTTTTTTGTTGTTACATGGGTGAATTACACGGTGGTAAATTTTGAGATTTTAGTGCACCCGTCACCCAAGTAGTGTACATTGTACCTAATGCGTAGTTTTCCCCCCAGCTCTCCTCCAGCTTCCCACTATGAGTCTCTAAAGTCTATTATATCACTCTGTATGCCAGAATCTACAAGAAACTCAAACAAATCAGCAAGAAAAAAAATCTCATACAACAGGGCAATGAATATGAATAGATATTTCTCAAAAGAAGATATACAAACATATGAAAAAAAGTCCAACATCACTAATAATCACGGAAATGCAAATTAAAACCACAATGAGATACCACCTTACTCCTGCAATAATGACAAATATTAAAAAGTGAAATATGCTAATATTTTAAACATATCAATTCTAGCTTTCATGAAGTAAACAGATTAATGTACAATAAGAATGTTGAGAATTTGGAGGAAAATTATAGCTGAACTAGAGTGTTCTCTGCCAATTAATAGATATAACACTAGATTAGAGGAAACTCTTAAAGCAGTATGGAAATGGGTGTGTATGATTGAGACAATACTGGTTAACATCTGCATTTTTATCTGAAAAACTTCTGATCAATCTATGCTCTTGATTAATTTAAGCACAATTATGTGAGATGCTACTGATTCATGATAGCATGAATCAGTTTAGGGGGGAGGAGGGCAATGTTTTGATTCTTTTTAACTTCCTAATAATTTAATATTTACATATAAATAAATTATTATTTTTTCTATTTTTATTTGCTATAATTTAATGTAACATAAACACAATGTGCATCTCAAAAGGACATTAGTAAATACATGAGGGAGGATAGTATGATCCAGGAAGAATAACCGTGACTTTGGCATCATATTTCTGTCTTATATTCCACTGTTGAGAAACTGACAACCTATCAATCACTTAGCTCAATAAATAGTTACCTTTCCTCTGCAGTTATTATATGTATTATAATACTCAATCAGTGAAGTGAATCATAGTCTGTGCTCTGTATTCAAATTCTGGGCTCTGTATTCAAATTCTGACTTTCTACCTACTTGCTTTGTGATCGTGAGCAAGTTACCTAATAGTTCGTTGTCTCAATTCCTCGTATGTAAAATAAGTACAAAAATAACCAGATCTTAAAGGATTGTTATCTGGATTCAGTAAGTTTCTACACATAAAATACTTAACATTTAGTAAACAATGGATAAATGTTAGTTCATGTAAGTAGTTGTAGTAGCAGTTCTCGTGCTAATGCCAGCACTTTAATTGAAAGCAAGAATCCACTTCTTTAACTCTATGATGGATATAAAGAACACTGAATGAATTTAATTAAGTTTTTTCTTCAGGCTAAAATCAAGTGAGGACATTTTTGTGAAAAGTGAATATCAATATGAAGATACAGTATGAGAAAAAGAAATCTAGTTGGACATTTCTCATCGCTGATTTTTGGGGATACCACAAGACTGGATTAAAAAGATAATCTATGTCCATTACCAGATGAAAAATACATTTTTGTAGATCAAACCAGAGTGTGAAAAATACATATAACTAGTTGAAATTAAAAGAAAACTAAAAGCATAAAGCTATTTTGTATGTGATTTAAGAAGTCTTTTGGAAAGTTCTTTTAGTTTCCAGGATAGGGGCATTATGAGTACTTGAAAGAATTATTGAAAAACTCTTCCATTGAATCATGTCTGAGAGAAAGAAATATCAATATAAGGGGACTGCTTTACAGCCTCTGTCAATTAACAGGCTGAAAAAGACTATAGGACCACATTAGAAGTCCTTCATAAAGCTGAAGATTTCCAGTGTATAGACTAGGTCAAAAGCTAATCTGTTTGATATTCAGTAGTATGCTAAATGACAATAAAAATCCTTGATCATGTTTAGAGAGAACAAGAAGACACCAAATACTGCCAATTTATAATTTAACTATAGCACTGAAATCTGATTGTTGACCTGAGCGAGTTTCTGTGAATCTTACTTTATTTCAACCCTATGCCAAAGCAAATGGAAACTTTAGAAATTATATAAAGAGGAACCATATTAATTTCCAACATCCTTTGAGATGAATCTTCATAAATATGTAATAAGTTATATTTACAGAATGCTTACTATGTGTTAGGCTCTATTCTAAATATTTTACAAAAATTAAATCATTTAATGCTCATAAGAACCTTATTAAGTAGATACTACTCTTTGAATTTACAGAGGAGAATACTGAGGCACAGAGAGGTCAGTCAGAATCCAATGACTTGCTCCCAGCTAGCAATTAAATAAATGAATTCGTGTTGTATCTGCTTGTTTTGATGTCACACAAATATGAAAAGAAAAACAGATAATAGTAACAAGTAACAAACCCATTTTCTGATTATTTGCAAAATATTTCTTGTCATTTGTTAGTTTTTCAAACATTCTCAGAGAATTCTAGGAGGGATTACCAGTAGGAACCTTAAATGTGAATAAAGGCTACAGATGCATGTGAAATTTTATTAGAGTCAAGAATGAGTAAGGCAATAAACACAAGAAATATGAAATTTCACATATTATAAGGACAATTTACACCCATACATGCATTTATGTTCCAGATTGGGCAGAGCTCTGAGTAACTATTTTCAAAGTAGAAGAAATTGAAAGCAAGGGCTTATAATTTCATCACAGGGTACAGTCATTTTACGAAGTGAAGATACAATCTAGAAAATTGTACTTTGAAATTTTAAATCTGTTTACATCCGTTTTGCTGGTACTTTTATAGAATAAAATAAATTTCCTCCCCTAATCAAGTATGGGTGAAAATCCTCTATTTTAAAAGGAAAAAAGTACAAAATTGTCACTATTGTTCTACATTGTGGGGATCAGTCTAGGACATCAACAACTTTGCCAAACTAAGAAGCTGAGCTAAGTGTCTGCAATTGCGTGATTCACTAAGGGTGCCACTGAGGAGAAAATCTTGATGGCTTGGCTAGTCTTATCTTATTTCCTCTTCTCTTACCTCTTTTGTTGTGGTTCTATCTAGTTTTACTGAACTATTTATAAAGTCAGGATTTTACTGAAATTTCACAATGATCAATGTCACCACATGTAACAATGAGACTAACTGTCCACTTTGAAACCCATAGTCTACCATTTCTGAAAACGAATCCTGTGGATTTCTTTCAGGTTGGTAGCCCAATCTAAATATTAATTAAATTGAAACTTTATCTAAACAGATCATATGTTTTCACTTACAAATGTTATTTTTACTTTAAGTCCTCAGTCATATCTTCTGCCTCTGCCATAAACTTCTTTAAGCCCAATTCAAATACAGAATTTCAAATCATTCCCTTACAATATCTTTCCAGATCATCAACACCAGGTCATTCTAGCTCACACTCTATTCCTGTCTCATTCACACTTCTGGATCCAGCTGAGTGTCTATCAGTTTACTCTGGCTCTCATGTTCATGCTAACAGTGCCCATGTCCTTTCACCTGCATGAAAGGCTTAAAAATATTCTCTTCACTGCCACCACACTGCCCTTCCAGACTCCTTTGGTTACAAAAAGTACTCAAGGGAATTACTAGATGTAATTCTCTTATATGTCCATTTTCTGTTTCTCTCTGTTAAATACAGTGTGCAATTTGTTTCTTTCATTTATTGAGTAGCTACTGATGGCCAGACATCATGATAGAATCCAGACATACAATTGAGAGCTTCCATTCAAGTGAAGGAGACACGTAATAAATAAGAAAATAATATGATAAATGAGCAAATTAAAGATTTTGGAGAGTGATACAAAGCAAACAGAGTGTTGCGGTAATAGAGTTTTGAAAGAAAGTACTCGCAGGTGGCAAGACTTTACTTGGCATGGGTCAGCCTCGGGGAAGGAATATCCTTTATTTGAAAGAATAGTAGAGGCCAGCTAAGTGAAGAGCTTGGCAAGGACACTGAACAGAGGGAACAGCAGGTATAACAGGAAGCCTCAAAGGATTCTTTGATGATATGTTGAAGAGATGGACACACTAGATGAGGTTGAAGAGGTTGGAAGCTTCATATATATCATAGAGAACTATGCAGAGAATGATACAGAAGAATTTCTGTTCTTTTTAAAAGTTATGATATTAAGCTTTGATAAAATATGAACACTCTTTTGGGCGCTTAGGTAATAAAAGGCCTACAAAGGTAAAATATTTTACTTGGGCCAAAGTCTGTGGCCAAAGAATAATATATTTGTGTAAAACAAACTGGCTGTAAAGATGATCATTTGATAATAAATATTGATTTAGTGTTATTATATCTGTTTATAGCCTTTACTTTTATGAGAAAGATAATTACATTTGTTAAAATATATATAGTTGACTAGAAGTAAATATACCTTTCACAAACAGAGAATATGTCTCTTGCTATAATCTTGTTTAGGCCTTTAGTTTGAACAGTGTTGCAAACATAGTCCCTATCTATAAGATGAGGAAAATATAACAGGGCTTTGAAAATCAAGTTGAATTATATTTTGCCAAAAGATCATGAACATATATCAAGACTTATCTGTGCAGGTGGTTCTTGTACAGGAAACAGCATTATACACAGTTTGACTAAGGGTCACAAAGGAGTAAATACAGTTCTTTTTGAACTTGACAATAATTTATTGGAATTTAGCTTACTTTAAATAACAAAGTGGCAGGCTAAGCCTCAAAATTCTCCATTGTATACACTCATTTCTCTGACTTGACTCATTCTAAGAATAAACTGGCTCTGAGGGAAAGAGGAGTTTGTGTTGAAAGATGTATTATTAAGCCTTTGCTAATACTAAAGTAAGATGCTTTTCCAAGAATCTTGGTCTAAATTTTTTCTTATATTTTGGAAATTGACTGTAATTCAACAGTCAGGATTTTGGAAATGGGGAGTTGTTGATCAAAAGGTACAAACTTTAAGTAATAAGATGAATAAATTCTGGAAATATAATTTACATTATGGTGACTATAACTAATAATAATACTTGCGATTTGCTAAGACAGTAGATTGTGTTTTTATCACTCACATACACACAAAAGGTAACTATATAAGGTGATGTATATACTAATTAGCTTGATTTTGGTAATCATTTGACAATGTAGATGTATATTAAATCATCACATTGTACACTTTAAATATGCATAATTTTTATTTGTTAATCATACCTCAGTAAAGCTGGAAAAAAGAGTCTATCTACAGTTTTTAAAATTAAGTGTAATGTAGAATTTGGGTAAGACTTCAGAATTATTATAAAATGTGTAAGCACATAAACGTCAAATTATACCTTAAAATTAGAGAGATAGCATTCTTGAGTTGCTTGAATTCTAATATGGTCTTTTGTTCAATGTTGTTTTGTTTTTGCTTCTTGTGTTGATTGTTTTTCTTACCGTTACTCATGATAGGATAAGCAGGGTAGCAAGATGTTAAAGAACAACAACAAAAAAAAGCTGGGCGCAGTGGCTCACGCCTGTAATCCCAGCACTTTGGGAGGCCGAGGCAGGTGGATTGCCAGAGCTCAGGAGTTCGAGACCATCCTGGGCAATGTGATGAAACCCCGTCTCTACTAAAATACAAAAAATCACCCGGGCGTGGTGGCATGTGCCTGTAATCCCAGCTACTTGAGAGGCTGAGGCACGGGAATTGCTTGAACCTGGGAGGCAAAGGTTGCAGCGAGCTGAGATTGTGCCACTGCACTCCAGCCTGGGTGACAGAGCGAGACTCTGTCTTCAACAAAACAAAACAAAACAAAATAAAACAAAACAAGAAAAAAGAAAAAAAAGACTTTCAATATTTCAATGACATTTTCTTTTATGTGTGGATAGAAAAATATATTCACAAATATAAACATAGTGAACTCAATATTATTCTAACTATATTCTCAAAGCTGATTTTTTAATTGAAAATTACATACTAAACAAATAATTCATGCAAAATCAGAACGTTGCATTAGGAATTGCCTATGTAATTCATTTCATGTGTTTTCCAGGATTTATCTAACCAGTTCCCCTATTCCCCTGTGGATGAACCACAGGCTATTTCAGTTTGTTCATTAACTGTAACGCTCCCATGAACATCCTTCTACGCATTTTTGTTTTAAAGCACATGCTCTGAAGTACTGTAATATATGCTCCAAAACTGATGAATTGTTTTTTCAACATACAGATGTTACATTCAGCAGAGAATAAACAATGGCTTAGCCCCAAACACAGAGGTGGCAGCATGGAGAACAGGATTGTTGTTTGGAATATTGTTCTTAAGGGGCTAAGCACATCATCCAACACTGTCCTGGATTCGGGCCCCATAGCATTAGTGACAGACTCCCCAGGCCACGTCTACATTGATCTTTGTGGAACTTATAACAACAGGGAAAATGAGATAGGTAACCACTCGGTGAGGTTTGTGTTGGTGCATCTATCAATTATTTCACCCATTTAACTATTATCTCTCTTCTTATAGAGATTGCTTTTTTTCATGCAACAACGCTATTAGTCTAGATTTCCACAGTGCTCTCAATTGAATCCTTAATATTCTACCTGTGGGAACAAAAGACATTATAAACTGACACTCACAACATTGGATCTTGGTTTTTTGTCACTGCTACTTGTAGCCATATATCTTCAGAGTTTTGATAATGACCGAGATGTCAATTGTCAATTTTGAGGTAAAGTAATAGGGATTTATTGCCCTTTAGGTTGATCGAAAGCTGAAGTAAATAACACATTATCCTTGATTTTTAAAGGTATTTTGCTTAAAAATAAATCAGTTCAAAATGTGTTCTCTTTCTTGCAGCTGAGTGTAACAAAGTCTGGTGAAAAAGAAATGTAGTAATTAAGTAAGTGGAACAGGTCAAACCCCTTAACCATTAGTAGGTGGTATTTCTTTGTTAATTTTTGAATTTAATCTAAATTTAAACAGATATAATTGCCTTATATATTTATCTTTAGGTTACAAGTATAAAATCTGTATGGATAGCTATAAGTCTACCGCCCAAAGTGCATAATTGTCACATCCAAGTAAGGATTGAAATGAAGATAAATGTATTTTAAACATATAGGTGCATATTTTTGAAAATTCTCTTCTTTTTAAAAAAATGTGTCAATTGCAGTCACCTGGAATAAATGGGTTTCTTATTTTATAAATAGATTATACATTTCTGATTCTAAATAAAATATTGTTCTCTAATGCATGACAAAATAATAATTGAGTGACAAGCTTTGTTAAGAGAAAACATAGTTTTTAAAGCATATAATTTTGTAAAGTAGTCATGGATGGGAACATAGAATAGTTATTTACATTTTAAATGGAGGAATGCACTTTTTTACTGAATAAATGTAGTATTCCTTCACACTAAGAAGGATTGGTAAAATAACATACATTCTTTCTAAGTTTTATAGTTTATTCAAATATGTCAGCAATTAGCTCTTTTAGAAAATAATTCAACTGAAGCAATTGAAAATAGTTTAATGACTGTGATGAATATTACAGGAAAGAACTTCAGTCTTTGTGATCCATCATCTACAAAGAGTTCTCAGGTATAGCCACAATTTGATAGATTGAAACAAAAAGTTTCCTTATAAACACCTTATCAGAATTGGACAGTAGGGGACGATATTTCCCTAGTTTGTGTAAAATAAATCAGCAGTTAAAAGACAAAAATAATCTTTAATGGGCGATATAGCTAGCCAAAAGCAAAGGCAAATCTGAAAGAAATTATGAAATTAAACTCACATTTGTTATAATACGTTTCTTTGTGCTTGTTTATCAAAATCAGCTTTTGTTCCTTGTGGAATATTTGGCTGTACTGTCATCAGCATTTTTTGTATTTAGATTTTATAAACACTTCTCATTAGTGTTATTTCCACTATATCTTCCCAATTAGAATTTTCCATAGGGGAAGAATATACATTAAAAAGGGTTTGGTTTGAATTAAACACATTTATCTTTTAGTTTTGCCAAGAGAAAAGAAAAATCAAGAGGTAAAAACATACCAGAAGAAGCGATATAACTGGTGATGCGTGTATAGAATTAATATAAGGGCTTTCAATTCTATTCTATGTAGTAACCTGGGGAGAAAGAATCTTATCAAAATTATACATGTTTAATTGAGTTTGTAGTAAGAGATATAATTGTGTCAAGGAATAGTTCTAGGGAGTTTTTATTGGATAGGCCCAGTTTCACAAAAATTAATGGCTGAAAATACATCCATATTTATGTAGAGAAAAATAAAGTATGAAATAGTAAACTATTCCAGAGTAGTTTTTGGTATGGTTTTGAGGTTGATTTTTATCCTGACATTGCCATGAAAATTGAAAGCAGCAGTTTTACATATAATTTTAAGTAGCTGGTATTTTATTAGTGAAATTATGTTTTTTCTGGTATCAAACATTTTTGCCATATGTTAATGAACTATTAAAATTAATACATGATTTTGGCTAGAAATTTCATAATTTTTATTTCTGTGCTTTTTCCAGAAACTAGATTTCTATTTACCATTTCAATATAGAATATTGAAATACTTGTGAGTATAAAAGCCTGATATACATCTCACTTTCATAGATTTACTTATTGTGAAATATAATCAAATTTATAAAACTTACAAGAGGTAAAAGACATTGAGGTACTTTATAAAGGCAAAGTCTGTGGATAATTGTTAAAACAATTTTTCTGATAGCTCAGTTAATCATGGAATCATAAACAAATCATGTAATCTCTATACATTCTCATTTCAGTGATTGTTTGTTACAGGCCCAGGAAACCAAACCCAAATTTTACCCACTTTATAAGTTTCCCACTGGATGAATTTTTTTTTTTTTTTTTTTTTTTTTTTTTTTTTGCTGTTTGTTTTTTTGGAAAGTATTTTCTTAGAAAACCTGATGTGGCTAAAATTACTGAAGCAAATCATAATGCAATGCAAAGATAATTTACTATACAAAAGTACAACCATGGTTTAAGACAAATTTCTTATAGTGATCCAAACTTAGCTGGAAAATATATACAATTAATGGCACTTACATATGACATATATGTGACAGATCAATAACGGCAAAAAGGTTATTAAACAAGGAAGTAAGAATATCCAAATTAAGCAGATAGGCTAAGAGCAGCCCTCAAATGGCATGCTTATCACCTAACTTCTCTCATTCCTGAGGAGTTTACAAACCAAGAATAAATATTCTAGAGTAAAGTATGAAGTATAAGATTGATTATAACTTAGACCTTGTCAGGACAAACACTGTATATACACCACAATATGTTGTGTTCAACCTTTGAAAGCCTTTTCAACCTTGTGAATACATAAAACATAAGCTACCTGTAATTATGAATTAATAGTGTTATTGAACACCTATCAGATTCAAGGTTTTTGTGTAGTTACAAGGAAACCCTTTGACCAAAAATAATGGCAAAATAGAATCCCTTCACTACCTTTTTAGGACCAAGTGTCCTTTGTTTTCTGAGCTACTCCAGGATATTTGCATGAAAGTTTAAAGACACTTGAATAGAGCTTTTAAATTGGTCTAACTAAAAAGTAAGTAATAGGTTTAGAGAAGTTTCTTTCTATAAGAACAACTGTTTTTGCCCTTCAGGGAGTATTTGGCAATGTCTGAAGATAGTTTTAGTTGTCACAACTTGGGATGGCAGGAGAGGTTACTACTAGGAACTAGTAGGACAAGGCCAGGGATGCTGCTAAATCCTTTCCTTTCCTCCTTAACAAAGTATTGCCAATCTAACATGCCAATAGTGCTAAGGAAGGAGAATATTCAGAAAAAACGAGAATTCCTTCTGCTACCTTTGAAGTCAAGTGGAACATAGCAGTGAGAATTAGGAAAGATTTGTTCACCAGAAGCAGATTGGAGAGCCCCTGAGAAGAGTCCTATGAATAATTTTTTAAATAAAGTATTATGTGCTAAGTATGCTATCCCTCCTTGTGAGTTACAAACCTTCAGTAAAAGTACAATATGCTGGTTGTTCTTGATTTCCCTTCACAGTCCTTTGAAGGGACTGAGTTTTATAATTAATGCTAGTTAATCCATGAAGACACAAGAGAACAAATGCAATTTGATTTGATATTTAGTTAGTGCATTCCAGTTCACTGACAGTGCAAGTATTGTAATATTTTCATGTCAGCTGATAAATAACTGCTAACTTAGACCTCTAAGTGATCTTGTCCTGACTACCCCTATACCTCTCAAAATCTAGCAGATGAAGAGATGATGTCTGATATAACTGGGGGCCAGAAGCAGATTCCAATCCTGCAGTCAATGTCCTCTAAGATGGTTTGTGCCTCTACTATATTTTGGTTAAGTATTTTGAACATTACTCCTAGCTAAACTCTTAATAAAATCGAACCCCAGTTCTCAAAATTTGGCAACCGAAGGTCAATCTGCATATGAAATCATGTAGACGGTAGTGAAAACCTTCACCTTGTGAAGGTTGGAGATTCACAAATTGAGATTGTTCATTCTATTGACAGACTTGAAAGGGTAGTTTTAAATTTATTAACTAACATGGCAGGTTTTTAATGAGAGATCAGTGTGTGAACAATTGCTTACATGTCAGTATGCTAGTTTTCTAAGTAAAGCTAAGAATGTTTCAAGTAGCATAATATTTATTTGCTTAGTTTAGAATCCTTGGCATGAAAATGCTTTGAAAACACTGGCTTAGTTTCAAAATAATAAACATGTCAAGGAATGGAAATCTCCTTAAAAACAAAATGAAGATAAGATTGGGAATGTCAGAATTGGGCTGTACAAGTTCTCAAATCAATTATCTCAAATGCATTTTCATTATCCAAATTTACTTGTGATATTTATTTGTAAGAATTGTTTATTGTTGCTATAAAATTCATGACACAGCACCTTGGATTGATTTGCATTTTTCTCTACAGAGAGATATCTGAAATTGTGATAGTGAATTAGCCAAGGTAAGACAGAGGTCCTGGATGCAGAAAGGCTGTGAAACTTATCCATTGTGTTTAGGAAGACAAGGCCAAAATGTAACCTGGACCACAAGATTGTATGTAGTAAGTATCTTACTGTGGTGTTTGAACACTTATTTTTCTTAAATGAGTAGAAATTATTATTATAATTATCTGCATGAGATAGTATTCCTGTTTTATTACATTGTAGAGCTAAATGGCTTTTCAATGGAATACCAACCGACATAGCATATGAATTTAAAGAGTCTCAAATTCTGTTACAGAGGTTGGGTAAAGAAATAGAAATCTCCTTTAACAAATGGATATTTAAATGATGAGCCTGATAACTTAGAAAATATCAACGTAGCAAAACCTCAGAAGAGATCAGGTGGTTTTCATAATGAATGTTTGAATTAAAATGATTTTCTATTGCTTGCTTTGATAAAAAAAAAAAAAACTAAATAAACTTTGCCTTTGGCCCACATTACACCCAGCTGTACACCCAGGCCTCTTCAAATTGCTCTGACAAAAACACTCACTTATACACACACATACATGTCACCATGCTTGTTTTTAGAGATCTAGAAAACCCCAATACCAATGTAAAATTAAATCTTCAAGTAGTTATTCAATAATCAAAATCAAGGCAGAAATCGGCAAATTTCTCAGTTTCTGTGGGTCAGGAATCTGTGTGTGGCTTAGCTGAGTTCTCGCTGACAGTATCTCATAAGGCTCCAGTCATGGCTGCAGTCATCTCGAGACTGGAGGAAGATTCACTTCCAATCTCATAGACATGGTTGCTGGCCGGATTCAATTCCTTGCAGGTTGATTGGGGACCTCAGGTTTCCCCTGGCTATTTGGCAGAGGCCACCATCAGTTCTGTGCCACATGAATCTGTCCATAAGGAAATTGCCATTCACATGTTTTATTACATCAAATAAATGGAGAGAGAGAGATAACTCGACACAATGAAAGCCATGATCTTTGTAATCTAACATTGGAGGTAACATCCCATCATTTTGGTTTGTCTAGAGAGCCCAGTAATAAACCCATGCACATACAGTCACCGACCTTTAACAAGAATGCCAAGATGTCATAATGAGGAAAGGATAGTCTAATCAACAAATGGTAGGAAAACTGGATATTAACATGCTAAAGGATAAAATTGAACACTTATTTTACATCATACACAAAAATCAACTCAAGATATATTAAAAACGTAAACCTAAGATGTGAAACCATAACACTTCAAGAAATCATAGGAGAAAACTTTATAACATTAGTCTCAGTAGTTATTTCTTGGATATGACACCAAAATCACAGGCAATCAAAGCACCAAAGCAAAAATAGACTATGGTACTACATCAAAGTTAAAAAGATTTTGCATAGAAAAGCAAATAATCAGCAGAGTGAATGGCAACCTATGGAATGGCAGAAAATATCTCCAAACCATATACCTGATAAGAGATTAATACCCAAAGTATATAAAGAACTCCTACAACTCTACAGCAAAAGGCACAACCAGATTAAAAAATGGGCAACAGATTTGAATAGACATTTTTCCAAAAAAAACCATATATGTGGCCAACTGGTATATTAAAAGGTGTTCAGCATCACTAATCACCAGGAAATGCAAATAAAAACCACAATAATGTATCATTTACAACTGTTAGGATGGCAAAAACAAAATAAATCAAAACAAAACAGAAAATAGCAAGTGTTGGAAGTTAAATGGCACAGCCTCTATGGAAAACCATATGGAAGTTCTTTAAAATATTAAAAAAGAACCACAATATGAGCCAGCAATTCTGTTTCTGAGTATTTTTCAAAAAATTCAAATCAAGATCTCAGATATTTAATTGCACTATTATTGACAATAGGCAAGAAATAGAAACATTCTAAATATCCATCAAAGAATGTATAAAGAACATATAGTATACACATCCAATAGACTATTATTCAGCTATAAAAAAGAAGGAAATTCTTTTGTATGTATGCTGCAACATGGATGAACCTCAAGGACATTAAGCTAAGTGAAATATAAACCAGTCACAGAAGGACAAAGACCATCTGGTTCCATTCATGAGTTGTCTATAATAGTCAAACTCACAGAAACAGAAAGTAGTATGATGGTCGCTAGATGCTGGGGATAGAAAGAAATGGCATGTTGTTGTTCAATGGGTATAAAGCTTCAGTCATTAAAGAAGAAAAATTCTAGAGGTCCACTGTACAACATTTTGCTTATAGTTAACAATACTGTAATATACACTTGACTTTTTTTTTTCAATGGAGTCTCACTCTATTGCCCAGGCTGGAGTGCAGTGGTGCAATCTCAGCTCACTGCAAACTCTGCCTCCCAGATTCAAGCGATTTTCCTGCCTCAGCCTCCCAAGTAGCTGGGATTACAGGCGTGCACCACCATGCCCAGCTAATTTTTGTATTTTTAGTAGAGATGGAGTTTCACCATGTTGGTCAGGCTAGTATCAAACTCCTGACCTCAGGTGATCTGCCCGCCTCGGCCTCCCAAAGTGCTGGGATTACAAGATTACAGGCATGAGCCACTGCACCTGCCTTGATTTTTTTTTTTTTTTTTTTTTTGAGACAGGATTTCCCTCTGTTGCCAGGCTGGAGTGTGAACCCAGCCCATTGCAGCCTTGACCTCCTGGGCTAAAGTGGTCCTCCCATCTTGGCCTCCAAAAGTGCTGAGATTACAGATGTAAGCCACTATGCCCAGCCCACTCAAAAATTTTTAAGATGGTAGATTTAACGTCATATTTTTTTTAACCTCAGTGTAAACAAAGAAAATGAAAAGACAATAGGCCTGAAGATCTAAAAGAGAGAAGCAGTGGACTAAGAGGTCTATCAGAGCAAGATTCAGTCATCTTGTTAACTGGTGTACTTCTAGCTTGGTGCTGACACAGCTGTCACAATGTGGCTGCGCTCAAGAAATGTACAGATTAAAGGAGAGTTAAACTATGCTCTTTAACTTGGGAGGAAAAATGATAAAAGAAAAGGTAGACCCCAAAATGTTTACCCAAAAAATCCAGACCTGGAAAAAATAACATGCTTAAAATATTCTTGAGGAAAGGAATAAAAACTTAAAAACTAAATACATGTTGACAAAATATTTGAATTAACCTGATAAAAGGGAGTAGAAACTGGAGAAACACTCCCAGTTAAAGCAGAACAGAACACTAATACTTCTTGAAATATATCCTGTTGAAGAGTTATTGAATAGATATAATAAAACTGTGATAAATGTAATACAAATATAAATCACAAAATGTAACACATAATAAAATACAAAACAGTATCAGCAAGGGGGAAAGTGTGAGAAACCACATGGAAAGCCCTGACCTGGCACTAAGATAGCTCTTAGGGAGTTGAAGGTTATTATCCTCCATTATTCCATAGTTTTAAGCTTAAAGACTAAATAAAAAAGGAACAAGGCCTTAAGATCAGGTGAAGTAAGGAATTTAAACTGAGATGCTTGCCTAAACTTGGGGCCTAAGGACTACGTTTCCAGGAAACATGGTAAAAGTTCTGTTTTCTTGCATCATAAATTAGACAATTAAATGTCTAGGCCTATACTTGCCATAGGTTTACGATTTAAATTTATACTTCTTGCTTGGTCTAACAACCCCGGATGAAAAATTAACAACAAAAAATTGATCTTTAGCTGATGATGCCATGGGGTACTTGGCAGAAACAAAGGCAAAGCCATTCTAGAAAGCACTCACACATATTTCTTAAAAACATATACTTTTAAAGGAATGAAATAACAGAATTTACATCAAGCTGGATGGAATTAGAGACTATTATTCTAGGTGAAGTAACTCATAAATAGAAAATCAAACATCATGTGTTCTCAAAATAAGTGGGAGTTGAGCTATGAGAATGTAAAGGCATAAGAATGAAGCAATAGACTTTGGGGACTCAGGAAAAAGGGTGTGGGGGTGGTGAGGGATGAAAGGCTGCACAATGGGTACAGTATACATTGCTCAGGTGATGGGTGCACCAAAATCTCAGAAATCACAGCTAAAGAACTTATTCGCGTAACGAAACACCACCTGTTCCCCAAAAAACTATTGAAATAAAAAATAAAAAAAAAACAAAAAAATAAAGTTTGAGACACACTTTTTTAAAGCCCCCTTAAAGATGAGCTCACAAACATTCTTACATAACTGAGTGAATACATACATGAAAGTATATAAACAACACGTTAGCATCAGGTTCAAAAATGGAAAATAATGAGCTCTAAGAACTTGAGGTTCCACAACAACAATGTCCAATGAGTTTATATATCGTCTACACAGGATGACAAATCATACATGTATATCTCCAGTGGGCCTCAATTCTGAATTTTCATATATAAGAGATGATCATATATTAATAATCATAATGCATGCCTATATATAAACATATACAATTATCACCAACTCAACTTTTCCAGTTGGATATCTAATGGCTATCCCTAAATTACTATATCCAAAATTAAATTCCTGATTTCCATTTTAGACTACTCCTCTTCCATCTTCACCATCTCCAAAGAGGCATCCTTGATTTTTATTTTTTCTCACATCCTTTGTTCGACTCGTTAGTAAGTCCTTTAAGTCTACGTGTAAATTACATTTCAAATTTAATAACAAAGTAATTACTTTTTCTAGGAAAATAAATCCCTTTCATGTTCTGTTTTTATCAAAAATCAGAATTTGAAACAGACTTTAAGCTCAAACAAATGGTACCATGGTTATTGGCAAGAAAAGAAAGGCTGGTGCGATGGTGTGCAGCAATAATAAAACACAAAATACTCAAAAGCATTTCAAGCAGGTGGTGCCACCTGTACCCATCTAATTCCTGCCCTGACAGTCTGCCACCCACTTGTGAAAAGGATGGAGAACTTGATACTGGTTCAATCCTGGTGGGGAAAGAAGGCTGTGGCTCTAGCTCAAGTACTAAGTCAGATATGGAGGAGGGGATTATTACTATTAGTGCCAGTGGATAATTTTCTTTCTGTGAAACAACTGTGGGGATCCCCTCAACAAATCCAGCTTTGATATTGGCAAGCTATCAAATGCGAGAATGGACACCTGTGGGCTAGAAATTCCCAGCTGTACTTGTTGCCCTGCTGTTCCAGCTGGCTGGAGTTTCCTTACAAAGGGTATAGAAAGGACCTGGGTGAGGGGGGAGCTAATCCATTAGAGAAGCCAGACCTGCTCTGAAATCAACAAATACATTAGGAGATCATTTTAAGGAGTGTCATCTTCAGGGAACCAACAGCAGAAGAGTAAAACCAAATAAAGTTAGCATCTTTTAATAAACTCCTAGGGTGCTCCTTCTTTCAATGCCACTGTGGTAAAGATGCCATGTGATCAATTCTGGAAGCAAATAATATGAAGCATGTTGAATAAATAAATGAATGAATAAATGAATCAATCAATGAGCATCACAGTTTGTTTCTTTCCAAATTTAAGCACCATAACTAGGCTACATATGCACATTTCACTTTTGAATCTTTTTTTCGGAGATGCTGTGTTAAAGATGTTATTTTGTCTGCCTTGTGTTGGGAAATGCAACTTACCATAACTATTTTTGGCTGTGTGTTTGACAGTTTTCTTTACAATGAGTCTTAGATTCCCCAGTATCTAATAATTTTTACATCATTAGAGAGGAATTGGATTAATAGTAGAAGAAATCATAGTAATAACTTTTCCAGTAATGGAAAAATCCATGTGTCTCTGGTACATAATTCTCATTTGAGGGTTTCCTTTTTGAAAAAGTGAAAGCATGTGCACTTGAGTAGATCTGACTATAAACATAGTTCCTCATATGTGACTGATTATGTTGTTTTTTAAATTAGACTTCTTGGGTAAGATCACCAACATGGGCCAACTCTCTGTATAACCCTATCCCCTTCTGGTCATTGTTTACTCTCTGGCCAGTGACAGCAGAGGGAGAGAGCCATAAGGGTTCTGATATCTTTAGATAGTATTATAATTTAGTCTTTTATTCATCCTTCTCCCAAACACAAGGGCATTTATGAACATGGGTATTTACGTCATTTCCTTCATCTACCTAGGTATCGGATCTGATACCCATTATGGTTTGTGTGGTGGCCATAATTATCTAACGATAGCAGCTAATACATGGAATTACCTCATCTCCTGTACTAGGGAGAAGGGGCAGGCAAAGAATGTCTCTTGAAGAAACGAAAGTAGCTAGCATTACAACAGCAATTATTGAGAGCTAACATGAGTTCCCCAGGTTTGAAATAGTTAAAATTATCTTTTATAAGGTAATGTGTTCTTCCGCTATTAAGTCATTTTGTTATTACGTGTATTCCAGTCTTAGAGAAGGAAGAGCCTGACAGCTCTGGTGGTGTGAGGTCCCAAGTAGGATCCTGTTACTAAATTCCTTTTAGAAGCCTAAAATTTCTTCAAGAAAATGAATGTCTTACACGGCCATATCTTAATGGATCAAAGGGGCCTGTAATTTGTGTAAAACATCTATGTACATGGCAATGTATCAGAGTTCCATGTAAAAAAATATTTCTGGTACCGAAATACAGACACCAAAATCCTTGAAAAATAACAGTGGAAACTTCGTATTCTTTTTCTAGGCGACATATTCAGATCGTCTAGTGTGAAACAGCATTCAGCACCAGGCTTAAATCTCACACCAGGCAGAGTAAGTAATCTCAATATAGTGGTGACAGGTGCAAGCCTTATGTCTTTTTACTGCAGGTTCACTGGGAAATGGCACCTGATAATGCCTCCCAGGTTCATATTGATTCAGAGAATCTGCTTTGATTTCTTATAGCTTCGAGTCAACGATTTTCTAATTCTTTAGAAGAACGCTAATTTTCTATCAGCTATCATTCATTTTACTATTCATTAAGACAGGACTTGATACAAATATTTCCACTTTTCTTTTTTTCCAGCACACCCTGATGTAAAATTATCATTTTTGTTTATTTTTCTTTGACTTGTTAAAAAATAAAATGGATTTAGATGAATGTGTGAAAATGATGAGATATAAACCACTTTGGATTAGAAAATACTTAACATTTCCCTCAAAGAATATTGCTAACTAAAGCAAATGTTTATTTAACATTTAAAGTTAAATGTTAAAAGTTAAGAATTAAACATGCAGAGAAACAATCAGATGTATACCACGAAGTGTCAGCAGAATCCATTAATAAGAATTCCTTATTAATGATTTTTTGTTTCATTTGTGTTATCCTGGCAAGGATCTCGTAATTAATTCTCAAACCATCCCTGCTGTAGTTATAAGTTACTTGTATCTTTAAAAACATTTAACATGTAGAATGGGGGCATTTTTTGGCCATGTACAGACTTATAATCTCATTTTCTGACTGTCTTAATTCATAAATTTTTATACTTGATATTTTTGTAACTTGACGAAGATAGAATATCACTTATAATTTTATTTTACTTCACAATACAATCAAGTGAATATCCACCCCCTACCTACATATTTCCTAGTTAATGCATATTTTAACATTTGTTTATCTGTGAAGTTGCAGGGGTTGGTGAAAGGGTTTAGGAGGAAGAAGGTGTGCTTAATTTATCATGACTGCTGACCCCATGTCCAGCCTGAATTATTCTCCTATTAGACTCTCACCTTTAATTATTTATGTATTTATTTTTGAGATGGAGTTTTTGCTCTTGTCACCTAGGCTAGAGTGCAATGGCGTGATCTTGGCTCACCGCAACCTCTGCCTCCTGGGTTCAAGCGATTTTCCTGCCTCAGCCTCCCGTGTAGCTGGGATTGCAGGCATGCGCCACCATGCCCGGCTAATTTTATATTTTTAGTAGAGGCAGGATTTCTCCATGTTGGTCAGACTGGTCTCAAACTCCCGACCTCAAGTGATCCACCTGCCTCGGTCTCCCAAAGTGCTGGAATTATAGGTGTGAGCCCCCGTGCCCGGCAAGTCTTACCCTTAATTTTTTCTCTCAAGAAAGGTTCTTCCTGATTTACTCCTCTTCTTTATTTGAACAATTCTACTAATTCACCTGATTGTCAGTGACAACAGCCTACATGTGATCCACAGCATTTAAAGTGAGCATTAAAAAAATCAGTTTACTTGACAACTCACATATTTCTCAGCCTAGAGAACACTTTAGAATTAATTACCTTGGGATATTTAAAAGAATACTGACATTTGGACTCTACGCCAGCGTGAGTAAATAGCTGACTGCCCAGGCTTTAGTATTAAAAAACAAAAACAAAAAACTTCTCTATGTTATTCTTAATTAAAGAGGGCTGAGAACCACAGCTTTAGAGGTAGAAAAAAAAAAGCACAGTGATAAACCGTATGAGCTCAATATTGCTGATGTTTTAATCTAGAAAGGAGCAGAGCAATGAGGGATAAAGTGATTTCTCATTAACACAATGCTAAGCAAATTGAATTTATCCTATATGGTAATTGCAAACCAATGAAAGATTCCAAGCCAGAAGTTGATATTAACTTTCTGTTTAAGAATGATTACTTGCAGATAACTGGAAATTTTTTACCTGTATTCTGTAGTCCAACTAGGAGTTCTATGGATGGGCTTCAAATTGAAAGTAAAATTTTAGAATATTTCACACAGGCATAGACACAGTTTTCTTGAAAAATTTTTTAGCTTTCACTTTCTCAAAGAAATATGTAACTTAAAATAGTTTAAGATCACTAATTTTTAATGGGTGGATGGGGGACTGAAGGTAGAAAAACAAATTAGAAGTATTGCATTTTCATATAGATTCATTTATCTATTGCTGTAGATCATTTCATGAGAGACGCTTGCATTCCTGTGGCTGTTACATTTAGCATCTAAATGTCCATGTAAAAAAGAAATATTTCTATCCAAGAAAAAGAAAATATACTATATTATTGCTCAGAAACACATTGGGAAATTTACAAATGCATCTCTAATAAAAAGAATAATGTAAATCTCTAAAGATATAGTCACATACACAAATACATTTAAGTATGGTTGCTCCTAAATAACCTATACTAATATGTAAATGATGGTTTGAAGAAGGCTCAACAAATCACTAATGCAGATACTATTATAAAGCTGCCAATTAATGAGTAGAGAGGTCAAGGAACTTCCTTTAGGGCCAGGGTTAGCTTCATGGGCATGAGGCCTGCTCTTGTGCAGGGTCCCATGCTCAAGGAGGCGTATGTTTTAATTGGTGCTCTGCTTCTGCAGACTTAATAATTTTTGAAGGGCCTCTGATTTTTACTTTGTACTGGACCTGTCATATAGCTAATCCTGTTCAGGATACATAGCCAGTAAGTGTCAGTTAGATTAACTACCCTTACAAAAATATGATTTGAACTCAGACTTTTAAAACGCAGTATCACTGTTAGTTGTTTTTACTGTTTCACTAAGTATAGGCTATATGGAACAGGAAATGCAAATGGGACATTTATTGGATCAAATAACAGGAAGTCCAAATGTAGGGTGAGTTTCAGGGCTAATTGATGCAATAACTTAATGACTTCATCTGCACCCTCATTGTTTCTGTCTATCCTGTCATCTACTGTCTCATTCTACCCTGCTACTGGTTTCACTGAATTGCCATGAACAATCCTGGACTTCAGCCTTTCTTATTCATTTCCTCAGAGAGAGAAAGAGTCAAGTTTTTAAATTCTTCTCTGAGAAAGCAGGGATCTTATTTCCCAGAAGCTCCCAGTAACTATCCTTCATGTCTCATTGGTCAGAACCAGGCCAAAGCCCATTTCTTAAACATTAAAAGCTCTGAATCAAGACAACTAGGACTGCTAAGTGGCAGCATCTCATCGGGACTTAGCTTTGTAACTGTAGATGAACCATCTTCTGTCAAGGCATGTGGATATGCTATGAATAAAATTCCTGTGCAAAATTAGAATCTGTGAAGAAAGGAGGGAAGAGATTCTGGATTGATAAACAACAATATTTACCCCTACCTCAACTGTAAATGTTTTACTTACTGGGTTTTAGTGCTTTTAATTGCTGTGATGATTTCAATCTATCATTTAGAGAAATGATTTCCTAAGAATAGTATCTATGGATCAGTTTCATCGGTCTGCTGTGGAATAAAAACAAATTAATTTGGTAAATTTTTAACAGTAATACACTTTTTAAATGTCAAGACCTACCTTTCTCTTAATATCTGTCCAAACTGTAGTGTTACAACATGTTTTCTTTATAAAAATGATAACAGATTGTAGACAAAAACATTTATTTGGAAAGATTAAATTTAGTAATGACATGGCAATTCTCTGTTATTTCTCTTGTTGTGATTATTGTGATTAGAGTTCTTATTTTCTAATTTTACTATTTATTGAAAATTTAAAATTTTAATTATAAAATTTAAAAGTGATAGGTGGTTTTGTTTTCAGTCAGACATAATTTGGGTCTCAAATGTTGCACTTAAATTAATAATAATAACAGCTAAAACTTCTTGAATCCTTAAATGCTTTCACTTTGCCTGGGACCCGAGTTTTACACATGGCATAGAACTCTGGACACTCAGTGGTGTGTTTTTGACCAAATGTTTGATAGGTGCCAAGCTTTTTATAAGAAGTGAGGTCAGCCTGAGTAGAGAAGAAGTAAGCATATGGTTAAGAATGTAAGCTATCTGTATTCAAATCTTGCCAACACCACTTCCTAGCTGTGTAAACATTGGCAATTTTCCAAAAAATCTTCACATTAGCTTCTTCATGTATAAATTGGGTTAACACTATTAACCTTCCTAATACAGTTATTGTGAAGATGAACTGTTTTAGTAAAGGCAAAGCACCTTGAAGGAAATCTGGCATTTCATATTATAAAAATTATAAATATGTTAGTGTTCAACCAGGGAAAGAGACACTACTCACTGTGTTTCAAACAGAGGAAATTAAAGGCAAGAATTGATTACACTTAGAGCCAAGAAACCAACTGTAGCAGAGTGAGGCAACATAGAGATTATGAATAGCAGGTGCTGCTCTTATCCCAAGCCTTCAGGAACATGGGTAGGACGTGAGGCTAATGAAGTCCTGAGATAAGTCACCCAGGAGGCATTGTAATCAGACAGAAAACTGGTAGAATTTGAAGTCATGGAGGGGATGTGACTGCAACTGGAGTCACTTTCCAGAGAAGAAGGTGAATTACCCCTACCTTCTCCCTTTCTCACAATCTCCAGTTTCCATCTGTATGTCCTTTGAGCCAAACTTAGACGGATGCTTACAGAAGTTAGCCTTCCCACCACACAGAGCAGAGCAGCAGAAAGGTAAAAAATGGATCTGTAAGCAAGTAAGGCCATTTCTGACATAGATACTATTATCATCTCTTTATGTGTAAGAGACTTGAAGAAATCATAACCTCACTTGTGGTATATATTGGTGTAGTAAGAAAGTTAATAATATATTAATGTTTATCAGTTTAGACAATTTCACATGTTAATTTATTTTTCCTTCATATTGCATTAAAACTTCCCCACTCCCAAAGGCATTCTTATCTATTATGTCTCATTAGGACTTGAGGTAAAGAAAATGCAATTATTATATTCATTTTATAACTGAAGAAGTTGTGTTCAAGTTTGTATATCCAAATATATAGAAAAAAATGAATTCTTTTTACTTATGTAAACTTAAGTCCATTTGTTGTGATGAAAGTACATAATAAATTATAATTTATTTGAGAATATGTATTAAAGTATTGTTTCTACAAAGTAACCTCTATTCTTACAGATGTCACCATCCTGAAGACCTATAACTCAGAGATATCCATATATCTATATCTCCAGCTACAGTCCTCACACTCTCTCTCTGCCTCAAAGATATGACGGATTGTGTCGGACCACTGCAATAAAGTGAGTTACATGATTTTTTGGTTTCCTAGGGCATAGAAAACTTATATTTGTACTATACTGTAGTGTATTACATATGCAATAGCATTATGCCTAAAAAAAGCCTTAATTTTAAAATACTTCATTGATAAAAGTGCTAATGATCATCTGAGGCTTTGAGGAGTCATAATCTGTTTGCTGGTGAAGGGTGTTGCTTTGGTGTGATGGCTGCTGACTGATCAGTGTGGTAGTTTTAGCAATTTCTTGAAATAACACAACAATAAAGTTTGCTGCATTGATTAACTCTTTCACAAAAGATTTCTCTGTAGCATATGATGCTGTTTGATAGCATTTTATCCAAAGTAGAACTTTCAAAATTGGAGTCGATCTTCTTAAAGACTGCCACTGTTTTATGAACTAAGTTTATATAATATTCTAAATTATTTGTTGGCATTTCAACAATGTTCACAGCAACTTTACAAGGTGTAGATTCCATCTCAAGAAACCACTTTCTTTGCTCTTCCTTAAGAAGCAACCCTTCATCTATTCAAGGTTTATCATAAGTTTGCAGCAATTCAGCTACATCTGCAGGCTCTACTTATAATTCTAGTTCTCTTGCTATTTCTACCACACCTGTAATTATTTCCTCCACAGAAGTCTTGAATCGTGCAAAGTTATCCTTGAGGGTTAGAATCAACTTCTCCCAAATTCCTGTTAATGTTGGTATTTTGACCTCCTCCCATGAATCACAAATTACAAGTGTTCTTAGTAGTATCTAGAACAATGAATCATTTAAAGAAAATTTTCAATTGACTTTGCCCGGATGTATCAGAGTAATCACTATCTATAGTAGCTATAGCCTTCCAAAATGTATTTCTTAAATAATAAGACTAGAAGGTCTTAATTACTCATTGATCCATGGGCTACAGAATGGATGTTGTGTTAGCAGGCATGAAAACATTAATCTCCTTGTACAACTCCAGCAGAGCTCCTGGATGACCAGGTGCATTGCCAAAGAGCAATACTATTTGGAAAGGAATCTTTTTTTTCTGAGCAGTAGGTCTGAAAAACGGGTTTTAAATGTACATTAAACCATGCTATAAAGAGGTGTGATGTCATACAGGGTTAGCTATTCTTTATACAACACAGACAGAACAGATTTAGCATAATTTTAAAGGGCCTTAGGATTTTCAGAATGATCAATGGGCATTGGCTTCAACTTGAAGTCACCAGCTTCATTTGCTCCTAAAAAGAGTTAGCCTGTCCTTTGAAGCTTTAAAGATAGGCATTGACTTATTCTCTCAAGCTATGAAAATCCTAGATGGCATCTTCTTCCAATAGAAGGCTATTTTATCTACATTGAAAATCTGTTCTTCAGTGTAGCTACCTTCATCAACGATCTTAGCTAGATATTCTGGATAACTTGCTGCAGCTCCTCCATCAGCACTTGCTGCTTCGTCTTGCACTATTTTGTTTTATGGAGATGGCTTTTTTTTCTGAAACCTCATGAGCCAACTTCTGCTAGCTGTGAACTTTTCTACTGCAGTTTCCTCACTGCTCTCACCCTTGAAAGAACTAAAGACAATTAGAGGCTTTCTTTGGATTCAGTTTTGGCTAAAAGAAATGTGGCTGGTTTGATCCTCTAACCAGGCCACTAAAGCTCACTCCATCTCAGCAATGAGGCTGTTTTGCTTTCTGATCATTCTCATACTCACTGGTGTGGCATTTTTAATGCCTTTCAAAAACTTTACCTTTGCATTCAAAACTTGACTGTTAGGTACAAGATGCCTCGCTTTTGGCTTGTCTTGGCCTTTAACATGCCTTCCTCACTAAGCTTAATTATTTATAGCTTTTGGTTTAAAGTGAGAGATGTGCAATTCTTCCTTTCACTTTAGCACCTAAAGGCCATTGTGGGGTTATTAACTGACCTAATTTTAATATTGTGTCTCAGAGAATACAGAGGCCTGAGGAGGAGAAAGATGAATGGCCAGTTGGTGGAGCAGTCAGAACACATATAACGTTTATCAATTAATGTTCCCATCTTTTATATTGGTTCAGTTTGTGCATGGCACCCCAAAACAATTACAATAGTTACAAAAACAAAAGCAATTGTGGTGATCACAGATCACAGATCACCACAATACATATAATGGCAAAATTTGGAATGTTATGAGAATTACCAAAATATGACACAGTGACACAAAATGAACACACGCTGTTGGGAAAATGGTGCCAATAGACTTGCTTGAAGCAGGGTTGATGCAAAACTTCAATTTGTACAAAGCACGATATCTGCAAAGAGCAATAAAGCAAAGTGCAGTAAAATGAGGTATGCTTATATAGATATGCACATATACCCAAACATACAGTGACTATGCAGCCATTATTTTTCCTATGAATTCTAGCAGTACCATTTTAAAAATAATGTTTTATGTTTTGTTTTTCAAAATTAACTTACGAGGATAGGATGGGTTCTCTATATATTGACTTCCACAATTTTAGTTTTTTTGTTTTTCCAACACAAGTGATTTATCTTCAAGTAACAACATTTCTGTCCTCTCACATTCTATTGAAGTGTTTTACTTGATTTATTGATATAATGGCCCTTTATGATGTGAAGATTTTAATAGAGTGATGATATAACTAATTTTTATGATCTTGTATAAGATTTTAAATGGTATACAAAAATAGGCTATGAAGTGTAACTTTATCTAAGATAATACCAGTTAAACTACTTTCAATTTTTTCCATTACTATTTCAAAAACTGGGGTTGAATAATAAGACCCCCAAGCCAGGATATTACTTTTAGGGGCATCAGAAAGTTAGAATTTAACCTTTTGTGGCCTCTTGGTCTTGCTTGAAAGAAAACAATGACCTCTGCAAATTTGAAGGGTTCTCACTAGAATATGAATTTTTCTACCTATCCAGCCCCCCACCTGTGACAATGCAAAATCTCCACTATCAATTTCAAGATTTCCTTTTTAATATAAATCAGGTTGGTATATTTATGACACACTTTAGGTGTTAGATTCTTAAAACATCTTACTTAATGATTCTCTCGGTTACAATAGAGCCATGCCAATTCTAAATTTGTTTCAAAATAAGAAGAGGAAATGTTCCTTCCACTCAATGTTACACACTGTTATAGGCGTCCCACAGCAGGTTTGCTTGGGCACAAGGTATGAGAGTTGAACATGATGGTTTATTCGCAACATGTCTGCAGTAACTCTTTCAGTCTCAGGATGCATAACATGCCCAGGCTATCTGGTTCAATAAGGCTTTAAATAGAAAATGTAGAAAACACAGAGAACCACAGCCTGCTAACTTTTATGCTTTGTTACTGAATCTTCCCTGTTGTTTTTTTTTTTCCTGTTACGGCCTTATTTTAATATTAAATTTTCTCCCAGAGTCATAGATTCACTAATAGTAGATTCTGTCATTACCTTTCTGGAGTTCTTTTTGCTAATTAGCTTAAAGCTAGTTACTATCCCTTCCATCACCAACATGAACAAAGTGAGCTTTCTTTGTCTAGGAGAACCCATGTAATTACTTATACCAAGAGATTAAAAATCATATGGAAGGGGAGGAAATTGCCTTTATAAAGTGGTTAGACCAGTGCTAAGCATTTCCTAGGCACTATGTAAGTACTTGTTATTAAATGATTGGGTGTATAAATTAATTCATCAATGAAGTGAATGCCATAAGAGATTTACCTGATTGAATCTCCACTCATAATTCAGCAAGTAACCATAACAATAAAAAATAATCAGGCAAGAGAAATAAATAAAAGGCCTTCAAATAGGAAGAGAGGAAATAAAATTGTCTCTGTTTGCAAATGACATGATTGTATATTGAGAAAACCGCATCATCTCAGCCCAAAATCTCCTTAAGCTGATAAGGAACTTCAGCAAAGTCTCAGGATATAAAATCAATGTGCAAAAATCACAAACATTCCTATACACCAATAACAGACAAACAGAGAGCCAGAGCATGAGTGAACTCCCATTCACAATTGCTACAAAAAGAATAAAATACCTAGGAATACAACTGACAAGGGATGTGAAGGACCTCTTCAAGGAGAACTACAAACCACTGCTCAAGGAAATAAAAGAGGACACAAACAAATGGAAAAATTATCCATACTAATGGATAGGAAGAATCAATATCATGAAAAATGGCCACACTGCCCAAAGTAATTTACAGATTCAGTGCTATCCCCATCAAGCTACCGTTGACTTTCTTCCCAGAATTAGAACAAACTACTTTAAACTTCATATGGAACCAAAAAAGAGCCTGTATAGCCAAGGCAATCCTAAGCAAAAAGAACAAAGCTGGAGGCATCATGCTACCTGACTTTAGACTATACTACAAGGCTACAGTAACTAAAACAGCAAGGTACTGGTACCAAAACAGATATATAGACCAATGGAACAGAACAGAGGCCTCAGAAATAACACCACACATCTACAACCAACTGATCTTTGACAAACCTGACCAAAAAAGCAATGGGGAAATGATTCCCTGCTTAATAAATGGTGTTCGGAAAACTGGCTAGCCATATGCAGAAAACTGAAACTGGACCCCTTCCTTACACTTTATACAAAAATTAACTCAAGATGGATTAAAGACTTAAAATGAGACCTAAAGCCATAAAAACCCTAGAAGAAAACCTAGGCAATACCATTCAGGTTATAGGCATGGGCAAAGATTTCATGACTAAAACACCAAAAGTAATTGCAACAAAAGCCAAAATTTACAAATGGGATCTAATTAAACTAAAGAGCTTCTGCACAGCAAAAGAAATTATTATCAGAGTGAACAGGCAACCTACAGAATGGAAGAAAATTTTTGTAATCTATCCATCTGACAAAGGGATAATATCCAGAATCTACAATGAACTCAAACAAATTTACAAGAAAAAAACAAACAACCTCATCAAAAAATGGGCAAAGGATATGAACAGACACTTCTCAAAAGAAGACATTTATGCAGCCAACAAACATATGAAGAAAAACTCATCATCACTGGTCATCAGAGAAATGCAAATCAAAACCACAATGAGATACCATCTCATGTCAGTTAGAATGGTGATCATTAAAAAGTCAGGAAAAAACAGATGCTGGCGAGGATATGGAGAAATAGGAATGCTGTTACACTGTTGGGAGTGTAAATTAGTTCAATCATTGTGAAAGGCAGTGTGACGATCCCTCAAGGATCTAGAACCACAAATACCATTTGACCCAGCAATCCCATTACTGGGTATATACCCAGAGGATTATAAATCATTCTACTATAAAGACAAATGCACATGTATGTTTATTGCAGCACTATTCTCAACAGCAAAGACTTGGAACCAAACCAAATGCCCATCAATGATAGACTGGTTAAAGAAAATATGGCACATATACACCATGGAATACTATGCAGACATGAAAAAGGATGAGTTCATGTTCTTTGCAGGGATGTGGATGAAGCTGGAGACCATCATTCTCAGCAAACTAACACAGGAAAAAAAAGCCAAACACTGCATGATCTCACTCGTAAGTAGAGTTGAACCATGAGAACACATGGACACAGGGAGGGGAACATCACACACTAGGGCCTCTCAGGGGGTCGGGGGCTAGAGGAGTGATAGCATTAGGAGAAATACCTAATGTAGATGACAGGTTGATGGGTGCAGCAGACCATCGTGGCATGTGTATACCTCTGTAACAAACCTGCACATTCTGCACACATATCCCAGAACTTAAAGTATAATAAAAGAAACCCACCATTTTTATATTTTCTCTTAAAATAAAAAACAAATTCCTTGGCAAATCAAACTAATTTGAATTTGATAAATAATTAACACCCCAAGCTTTTTCCCACCCACAGACCCAGACTGCATTTTTGACATTTGCAACTCTCTTAGGGTAGAATAAAATGCTGGCCCAATGGTTATTACCAGTACTGAAGTTTCAACCTAGAAGCTGGTTAATTCTATACATAGTCTTCAGTCCATAATTAATAGATCCTATTCATCATGAATATGTCTGATTAGCCAACTACACTGTAAATGCTTTACTGGGAGAGACTAATCGTTTTCTACCACTTGAGTACTAAACTAAATATGCATCGCAATAGTTTGTATATTATTAATAGTTAAAATGCTTTTCTAATTATACAGATAAAACAAAGAATGATAGCTCTTTATACTTAAAATTTGTGTTTTCTACATTTTCTAAGAAAAACCTAACATTAACAGAATATTTGGACTTCACATTTGCCAATGAAATAGTCATTGTATTGATAATGAAATATTTCTGTTTTCTATCTGTATATTTAAATTCTCAATTATGAGAGTTCATAACAAGAAAGTACACAAATCCTTGATGAAATTTGCATGAACAAGTTCCACAAAATATAAATTTCTTTCAAGAAGCTTTAGTAATTTCTTTATAATTAGAAATGTAAAAAGATACATGATAAGAATTATAAATTAAAAGAAAAACCTGTAAACAGTCTAAAATTTAGTGGTAAAAATCCTTCTATGTAAAGGCGCTAATCTTCATGCATGTATGTCTAAATAAACAGAAGGTGTTTTCCAGGTTTTTAAGACAGATTTCTCTTCAGTTAAAAAAAAAAAAGAAAAAAGGGAAATATCCTAAGCTTTCAGGAAGTAAAAAAAGAGTTTAGGCTCATAAAAAAAAGTCTTTGTAGTTCTGCTTAACGTTCATGTCATCAGTTAAATTAGATGTGACAGGACCAGTAAGTCTGGAGATTTTCACTACTAGTGTGATTGCCTTGAAGTATTCTGTCTCCTTCGAATCTCTTTGGCTCCATTTCCCAAGGAAGTTGACTCCATGTTAATCCTGTTGACTCTTGCACAGTGGTTTTAAATAGTCTGTTTCCAGCCCTAGGGAAGGGAATGCTCTCTGAAAACTGCTAGCCCATTTAGACACCCAGCCGTCAGCCTTTTCCTAAGAAAGAATGCTAATTACAACAAGAGATTGCTTATATCTTAACACCACCATGAGAGTTGAAAGAGTCAATTACTTATTTTGGGACTGTGTATGAGGTTAAAGAGTATGCCCTCTCAAAGGTCTTTAAACTGATAATTGTCACATGCAAAGAAGACATGGTTTGAAATGCTGATGAAGCAAGGCGACATATTTTCATCACCCATAACACAATCACACTTTTAAGCAAGCTGATGTTTGGTTAAATTATAGGGATCTGCACTCCTTATCATAATGCATTTGGTACTCAGAATTTAATTGGTTGATCTTGAATATACTTCTTTAACCAATTTTTAAAATAACTTTATAATAGCACCTAAATGATTTGCCAGGCAAATACATATAGGTCAAGATTTAAAACTTTTCCCTGTTTTTGCTTCAATGATGAAAATATTGGTATTGGCTTGTATGCACGCTTCATTATTTATACAACTTTGACAGTTTTATTTTAAAACATATTTTGAATAAAATGCTTTATTTAAATAGAAAATCCCATTTAAATAAAAGTCCTGAAAGAAATAAACATTATAAATGCATAATATTGAAATAAATTACTATTTAAAAATGTACGTAAGTTTTATTAATAACCTAGATAAAAACTTTAGATGACGAATGACAACTACAATTTAGAAGGAAAGAATTGGTTTTCAAACGTAGAACTCTTCCTTGAGATACATTCAGCTAGTATGAAAACTATGCACTTTAAAGCAATACTCTTATTTACTTATGATTTAAATAAATTTAATTTTCATAGTATTACCATGATCATGATTCAGTTAACTGTTTTCTCCACTTAGACTTCCAGTATATATATGAAATAATTAAAGTAAAATAAAATTATTACTATGTTAAATACTAACATGTTTATAGTGCTCTCATCATTGATAAAGCATCTGGTTTCTAACCACTTTCTAATCAAGATCATTATGTTTCTCATCTTTAATTGTTTCGCTTTCTAATCTAATGAAATAAAGTGAAAAAAACACATTCTCTTGGGATATATTCATAGAAGGCCTTTTAGTAAACAGTAATAATAGCAAGGTAGACTAAACTATTTGTAGGGAAAGGTAAAAGCTGATATTACTTCCCAGAAGTTAGTTTTAAGCTAGGGAGCAATTGGAGATACCATTGGTACATTCCAGAACTCCCCTTGGTCTTAATTAGAACAATTGAAAGAAACTGTTAATTTTGATCAGCTGGTGAAAAGCCCTGCTGTTGCAGTCAGTCATTTCTATAAAGTTCAACTTTCAAGTTCATAAGCAAAAGGGTTAGATTAAAGGATTTTTCCTCCCTGTAAATCATTAGCACAAATGCACCATTTCAAAATTAATACTTTAAGATTGAGCTGTATTTTAAGGTTATAGAGTTATTAGTTTAAAATGTGACACACAGTGTATGAGTAATTCATTTCACAGTGGGTTGCATATTTTTAGTTTCCATATTTAGAGCTAAATCGAATATTTTAATTTGTGGAAAATCCATCTTTTGGAAACATATACTGGTATTCATACTACATATCTATATAATAATCAAAAATAGTGTTTTAGGGAAAAAGTAATGTAGGGAAGCCAGAGAATATGTTAGAAAAGGCTACAGTGAAAGGGGCAAATAAAGTAGGAATGTGGTGGGTGAGACGCTTTCAACAGCTTTTCTGTTTGTAACACAAAACCAAACCATGAGGCAGTGGGAAGAGAAAGCTAGCTAAGACAGGGGACACAGTTGCCCACAACACAAGATTTCTCATTGACTGTCACATACAGCAGAGAGGGTGTAAATATGCTTATTTCAGAGATTTCTGATTGATGATGGATAAATTCCATTTCTGGTATCTCGTATTTGTTTTTCCTTTCTATGTGGATGTTGATTACTTTTGCTAGACTGATGATCCCCAGGTGCGTGTACCTGATGGTACACACCACATGCTCTTTTGAGATTCAGGAAGACAACACTGAAACGTTTTGGTATATTTTGTGTTTTCTGTCATTTTTTTCTGTAGGATTAATAATATGCATATTGTATTAATATAGTAGTATGTGAATATTTACACACAAATACATGAATATAATAGTGCCCAATGTAAAAGATTTGGAGACTACTGATCTATGTAATGATTATGTTTCAATAATCAACAAAGTCCCTTCAAACCAAACATTTATGCTTCTAACTATGTGATGGTGTGACTCTACATATTTGTATTCAGAATAAATATTTAAATAGTTTTATATTTGCATCACATGGAGGGATTGCTTTCTATTTGCTGTTTAGTAACGTCAATTAAATACAAATTTGTACCCATACACCTTCGCTATCTTGCTGGCAATTTGGGTGCATAACTCATTTCAACCTTTGAACACTATGATTCTTGTTTAATCACCGTTGAGAAGGAATGTTTCCTACGGGGCTACAGGCATAGTTTTGTTTGCATACATAGCTCAGAAACTGTAGAACATTAGGGCAGTTCTTAAAAATCCATTAGCATCTCTATAAGCATCCCTAAATGGTAGTAAGGAAGAGACAACATGAAAAGTGGCAGCTGCTGGATGAATCCACTTGCAGAGGCTGAGCGGAACCAGAGGCCACATATCAGAAGAAAGTGTGCAAAATGACTCAACTCTAATCTGCAGTAGCAAAGACTGTACCCATGGAAGCCAGCCCCAGATTATACTTCAACCAATATACATACTTTATTTTTTCAGTCAGAGCCATACTGGTATTACTATAAGAATAGACTATCTCCTCTCTATTCCCTGGTATGGTTTCCATGTGTCCCCACCCACATCTCATCTTGAATTGTAATCCCTGTAATCCCCACCTGTCAAGGGCAGGATCCAGTGAGAGGTGATTGGATCATGGATGTGGTTTCCTCATGCTGTTCTCGTGGTAGTGAGTTCCCATGACATCTCATGGTTTTGTAAGGCAGTTTGCTCTGCTCTTGCAAGCTCTCTCTTGCCTGCCTCCATGTAAGATGTGCCTCTTCCATTTCCACCATGTTTGTAAGTTTCCTGAGGCCTCCAAAACTGAGTCAATTAAACCTCTCTTCTTTATAAATTACCCAGGCTTAGGTATGTCTTTATAGCAGTGTGAAAATGGACTAATACATTCTTCAAGTGGAGACTTAGGAGAACATAGGCTTTTGTTTAGTAAATTAATGACTTTTTGGAATGGTCAGTTCATAGGTTATCTATCTGCCCTTAAGGGAATAGCTGCTAAAGTATGTGTAACCCATTTTGCTTTCTAGTGGATAAAAAGATTTAAACCATAGCAACAGGAATAATCTGGGGAGATTATTCGATAATGCTGGGTACTAAATCGTATTCTCAGATTCCAAGATCTCTATGTAGTACAGGAATCTGTCGTCTGAGAAACCAACTCAGAAAATGTGCACACAATGTTTCAAAAAGCAGTAACAAAAATACTTTTCTCCAATTCCTTATTCGAACCTTTAGGAAGAGATATATTTTGCAATTCTGAATTTTAGAAAGATAGATTATGCATGTACCATGTATTTCATAATATACCCAGAAGATTCTAGGGGAGCATGCCAATATTAATCAGAGTTCAGTTGAGAAAAAAGATATCTCAGCTAAGTAAAAGAAGCCAGATACAGAAAGTCAAATACCACACGATTGCATTTATCTGTGGAATCTAAAACGGTCAATGGTGGTTGCTAGGGAGAGGGGAAGGGGGAAATAGAGAGATGTTGTCAAAGGGTACAACATTTCACTTATGCAAGATGAATAAATTCTGGGGATCTAATTTGCAGGATTGTGAGTGCTGTGGTTTGAATGTGTCTCCTCCAAAATTCAGGTATTGAAATTTAATGGCCTGTGTCATAGTATGAAGAGGTGAAGCCCTTAAAAGTAATTAGGTCATGAGGGTTCCTCTCTTAAGACCCCTATAAAAGATGTTTCACACACTGTCTGGCTTTCTTGCCGTTCTGCCTTCCATCATGTAAGGACACAGCATTCCTGTCCTTCCAGGAGTGCAGCAACAAAGTGCCACCTTGGAAGCAGAGAGCAGCCCTCACCAAACAACTGAACCTACCGGCACCTTTATCTTGGACTTTCCACTCCGGAATTATGAGAAATAAATTTCTATTCTTTATAAATTATCCTGTCTTAGGTATTTTATTAGAATAGTACAAATAAACTAAGACAGTGACTATAGTTAACAATACTGTATTGTATGCTTAAAATTTGATAAGAGGATAGATCTTAAATATTTTTACTGCACAAAAATAAAAAAGAAAGACAATAGTAACTATGTGAGGTGATGAATATGTTCATTAACTTCATTGTGGTGATCATTTCACAATGTGTGCAGATATCAAAACATCAAGTTGTACACCTTAAATGTGTACAATTTCTATTTGCCACTTATACCTCAATAAAGCTGAAAAAAGAGAAATCTCACTAAAGAAAGTTTAACATAGAGTGGTTACACAGATGTTGGCGATATGGAAGCATAAAGAAGAAAGCATTGAGAAACTCAGAGAAAATAATAGCAAGAAGAGTTTATCAGAATATAAAAGATTGGAAAAGGGTACTGCTCAACTGAAGTTATGATGCTGATTCTAGAGGTACCAAAACTACCTGGAAATGGAAATGAGCTGTTAAAATGTTTTTGTTAAGAAAATTAACAAATATAAAGAAGCAAGACCCTCTTCCCTCCTCCTGCTTGCTTTTTATGCCATGTACTGGTACAAATATAACTGGAAACCAGTTGGCAGAGGAGAAATGTAGTTTGGATAAGTCTAAGTCCCAGGTTTTCAGAGCCAATTATGGAAGGACGGACGGATCAGAATTACGAGACAACAGCTGACCAACAGGTTAATATGTCCATAACAAAAATAATGAATATTGACCCTAAGTAGACACAGTAAATAAATAGTTTACTTCTGTTCAGTTGAGGTTTTGCAGCCAAATGAGTTGCCTGCAAATTTTTAAGAATTGGAGATTTTGGGATTTTGAAGTTATGAATAAACTGGTTATGAATAAACTTATACTGTGCTGTATTCGAAGAAAACACCTTATATGCTCTCCGAGTGTTCTTGAAAGATTTTCTCTCTGTAAGCATTTTGCTTGAATCACTGTGAACACAGAAAGATAGAGAGACTTCTCTGAGAATAACTAGGCACACACAGATCTTATCTGTCCTCTTCCTCTTGAGTGCAAGCTTGCCTGCAGAAAGATGAGTTACCTTCTGCTTTAGCAGATCATAAATAGAACCTGCACAGGCCCCTTCTACGTGGGAAGGCCTGTGCAAGGTCAACTTTACCTATGACTGGAATTTAGTAGGGTAAGCCCATACAGCAAAGAGATTAAAAGCCACATCCTCTAATTTGGCCTTTAACAGCCATAAAGATAATATTTTGACTTCTTTCTTTATTCAGTGAAGGTAGAAAAGAGTGGTACAAATATTTGGGGATCCCTAGAATCACTTATTGTTTAACATCATAATGTAGATTTTAAAATTCATGAATAGAAAAGGAACTTTTGCAAATATTGTCTACTTCTTAATGGCATCAGCCTATACTATCTTGGAACATTATTGATCCTTGGGAGATGTATGCTATAATGTTCTGTCCTATAAGTAAAATAGTTAAAGCATGAGGTGTGTTGAAATCCAACATAGTTGGTCCTTACTCACTCTGGATTTTCTTTCAAAACTTGGAGCACAAAAAGCTCTTTCCATCTTCTATGTTTAGCATATGCTGTTATAATCAGCATTTATTGTGTTGCTGAAATCCTGAGATAATTTCTAGAGTAAATGACTCACACTTGAGAAATGTGCAAATGGAATAGGAGAGAGGGATCCAGGATGAGGCCCTAACCTGTGAGCAGGATGAAATTTAATGCAAGAACATTTAGAAGCACTTAGGTGGCACTGAAAATCTGAAAGGAAAGCAAGGTGATTAGGAACTAAAAGTACATGGGAAAATAATGCCTTTGTGAAGAGTAGCTTGACCTTTTACTTGGTAGTCCTTTGGACTCTGAAGGAAAATCTATTTATATTAAACTTGTACCTTTGACCAGATTTAGCCATTCACCATGTTTGCTAAAATTCTATTTATAAAGCTCCCTAAACCTTGAATTTAAAAGCTGTGCATGTATTTGTCCAGCCAAGGTGCGTATCTTGGGTTAACTGAAGGAATGATTAATAATAAAGTAGTATAGTTTTTCACATCTATATTCTTTATCTGATGCCAGTGGAAAGTAACATCTTTTTGGAGTCTCGAGCTTGGGTTTCCAGGTGATGACAAGAAATACAGTGAGTACTAACATATAATAAAATTGACTGTAATAGGTGGGATAAAAGCACAGACCCGTGAAGGAATGAAGATTGACAATTCAATTTTCCTATGCTAGAAGATGCTGACATAAGAACCAGATGGGGTGGATTTCCCAATTAATGAAATTAATTATATAAAACCTGAGGCTGCTAAATACAAATGCACATTCTGAGTTCCCCCAAATCCTTGGACCTGCACAGAGTTTTGTTTTGTTTTGTTTTTGTTTTTTGAGAGGGAGTTTCTCTCTTGTCACCCAGGCTGGAGTGCAATGACACAGTCTCGGCTCACTGCAATCTCCACCTCCCGGGTTCAAGTGATTCTCCTGCCTCGGTCTCCTGAGTAGTTGGGATTACAGGCATCCGCCACCACGCCTGTCTAATTTTTGTGTTTTTAGTAGATACAGGGTTTCACCATGTTGGCCAGTCTGGTCTCAAACTCTTGACCTCAGGTGATCTTCCCACCTCAGCCTCCCAAAGTGCTGAGATTACAGGAATGAGCCACCATGCCCGGCCCTGCACAGGTATTTTTAAGGAGTACAGATACAGTGTATTGACAGGATTTTGTTAAACCCATAGGTGATTTAAGAAACCTGAAGCTACTTTCTAATTATTAGAAAGACAGTCTCCAATTCAAATAGGTCCACCTGCAACCAAACAGAAGAAGACAAAATTAAATGAAGGAGAAATTAAAGAGCAATACAAGGAGACCAGGGAGGCAGAGTTGGGGGAAAGAAAAAGTTTCCATAGAGTCCATATCCAAGGTGAACCAGAGCATATCCCTGAGCACTCCTTGCTCTTCTTGAGTTCCCTCATCTTCAAGTTTATTATGAAGTAATCGATCTGTTTGTTCACACATCTCTTTACTATCCTTTTGTTACAACCCACTTTCCCCAATAGGAAATTCAGTCTCAGAACCTCTACAAGAGGGAGGCTGAAATCTCATAATTAAAGAGTATCGTGGTTAATATCTATTTTTCTGTTTGAAATAAATGTCTTCAAAAATACATACTTTTAAATTTAATGCAATCTTCCTGTTTTTTAAAGCTCCTCAAGCCACTTAGAAGTCAAAACATTTATTATGTTATTGAATGAATAAGAATTTCTCACTTGATCATAAACTTATATATCTGTTCCTATTTCTAATATAAGTAGCATTGTCAGTGTCCTTGGGTCTTCAGAAAGAAAAAGAAAGATAAAAGAATATAGACCTTGAATCCAGAGAGTTGAAATATAAACTACAGACAAAGATAAAAGCAGCAGTGTTGTTGGCTATTTGATTCAAAGTTATTGGAACAACATTCTTCTGTCAGTGTATAAATTCCAGAGTCAGGTTTGTATTATAAGAGTGGAAATCATATTGCACAAATTAAATTGTTTTGTATGTGTACATAACATCATTGCCTACTATGGCTATCTCTGTAGGAGTTGGAGTGGCTGCTTTCCTATAGAGGAAAGAGATGTTCAAACACCTTATTTCATAAATATTTACAAATATGTATCAATCAAAATTTTTTAAAAATAATAAAAAATAAGGGAAAATCTTTACCTCTGAATAGTGGCTACAGCAAGAATATAAAGAATTGTGCTCTTGCTAGCCAATCTGCTTCAAGGTCCCTGTATATCTCCTCCCTACAAAAAAAGAAAAAGAAGTAAAAGGAAAAAAAAACAGTTGTTCTATTTCTTTCCATTACTTCCTGCTAAAGTAAACTGAATGCGAATTGGTTTGAATTTTGACTATCTAATACTAGTTAGATATTTTGAAAATCTGATACTAGCTAGATATTTTGAAAATCTAACACTAGTTAGATATTTTGAATATCTAATATTTAAAATGGGGAGCAGGACACACTTATCACAGAAAAATTTTTCTTTGGTGATTAGACTAATATTAGAAAATCATGCAGGCCCTTGTATATTTCTCTTGGAAAACTCATTTATTTTACTGTCTTTTGTACTCTACACTACTGCCAAACTATACCACATGATGTTCTTCTGCTTTTTTTTTTTTGCACCTACATGCTTTGTGAGATTCTGTCTAAAAAATTCTTTCTTTGAATCTTCACATGGCTAATTTATCCGTGTGATCTAGCTCCAAAAGTTTTTTCTATCTCCTACACTTTTTTTACCTTCCTCATGTTGTGCTATAATAACCCGTGCTTCTCTATGTATAGCTGTATAGCACTGACTTCTGGTTTGTGCCCTAATGTGGAAAGAGATTGGAATTTATCACTCCTTTTCTTGCAAAAAGAAAAAACTGGACAAAAGGAAAATCAATGACTTTTGTTGAATCTGTCAATGAGATGACATTATGAGGCAAATTGCCATCTCCAAATCTGGAGAGATAGGCTGATACAGAGAGTCACAGTTGATATGCTTGTTCATAGCATAAGTTGTTGAAGCCACATCCTGGTAGAAACACTGAAATGGTCATTTTCACAAACTGTTGGAGTCCAAATGTGTGTTTGTGTAGACTAGCATGAGAGTATAAAATTTCTTTGGGCCACAGTTTTAGGGGAGCCACCATATTTTCATAGATTTTACCTCTAGGAAAAACTTCTCCCCCTGCAAGTTCTCGTGGGGAAAATCGGAAGAGATGCCCTCAGGATTCTGGCAGAGGGTGGGAGAAGTAATCATAAAACACACTCACGACCTTCTCCATATAAAAGGCCTATATTCTAGCAGAAATGACTTTACCAAAATCTTATGCCATTTGGGGAAGGACATTCCTCTTGCCATTAGAACCTCTTGTTGCCTTGCTATCTCACCTAAGGAGTAAATAAACAAGTATCAAACAACAACAACAACAAAAAATACTCAAAAAGGATTGGGGAATCAAGGAAATAGATTGGGGACACTGCAATAAGAGAAGGAGAAAAAGAAGTTGTATCACTAAAAATATACTTGTGAATGTCACAGCCCCAAGACATAAGTTCACCAAAGGTGGTAATATTCAACTGGAAAATTATAGAACTCTGTTCTTCACACATAAACAATGCTTGAGTATGACAGAGGATTAGAGATATAATAGCTGCAAAATATAAATGCTTTCTGAAGAACACACAGGGAAGCTCAAACTCAAGAGAAAAGACAAAAATTAAGGAACTAGAGAATTTTGAAGCTTCTGGCACCTATAGCTAGAGTAAACATTAAACGCAGCCAAGTCTTAGCCCATACATCTCGCTAAACATCTCTTTATGCCCTCACATTATGCGATGCATATGTCCAATTTTCAACCAAAAGTGACAAAACATGCCGAAAGGCAAGTAAATAAAAGCAGTCTAAAGAGATAAAGTAATAATCAGAAATAGACTCAGACATAAATGTTCAAATTATTATATAGGAAATTTAAAATAACTATGACTAATACAAGCTATTTCCTATCCGAAATGCTTGATACCCAAAGTGTTTTGGAGTTTTTCAGATTTTCAAATATTTGCATTATACATAAGGAGATGCCTTGGGGGATGGGACCCAAGTCTAAACATGAAATTGATTTACATTTCATATACACCTTATACACGTTGCCTGAAGGTAATTTTTCATGATGTTTTAAATAATTTTGTACATGAAAGTTTTTATGCCTTTTGACTGTGATCCAATACAGATAATTTTGGATTTTAGATTTTTGGATCAGGGTTCAACCTGTATGTCAAGGCTCTAATGCAAATAGCTAGACAGCAAGCAAGAAGGATACTCAATGTAAGCAGAGACATGGAGACACTACAAAAAACTCATGTTGTAACACGTATCAATGCTTATTTTTACTAACAAGTGATATTCCATTGTATGGAACTTTGTTAACCAATTCATCAGTTGATGGAAATTGGGTTGTTTTCCAGTTTTAAGCTATTATGTATAATGCTACTATAAACATTTGTGTACAAGTTTTTATGTAGATGTATGTTTATATTTCTTTTGGGCATGCACTTAAGAGTAGAACTGCTAGGTAATGTGCCAACTCAATGTTTAACATTCTAAAAAGCTATTAAATTGTTTTTCAAAGCAATTGCATCATTTTACATACCCACCAGCAATATGTGAAAGTTCTATTTTTTCCCCATCTTTGCCAATGCTTGTTATTATGTATATTTTTAAGTATAGCCATCCTATGGGTATGAAAGTGATATCTCATCATGGTTTTGATTTGCTAGATCATTGCTTTAGAGAAATGTCTATTAAAACTACTTGCCCATTTAAAAAAAACATAAATACGAAACATGAGAAACCAGACACTGTAACAGAAATGAAGAATGTCTTTAGACTCAACAACATACCTGATACAGTAGAGGGAGAACTTTAAAGCTTACAAGAAACCTCCCTAACTAAAAAAACAAGAGAAAAAATGGAAAAACAAAACAGCACAGAACAGGTAACCACTACAGGATAATTTTAAAAGGTATAACAATGATGTAACTGGAATGTCAGAAGAAAAAAAAGGCAAAAGAAATATTTGAATAAATAAAGATCAAACCTTTGCCATCATAATAACAGATTTCAGGACCCTTCCAAGATCCAGAAAGCTTAGAGAACACCAAGAGTGGGATACATACCAAAACAAATAAACAAACCCCACCACCAACAGCTATTATAACAACTACAACAACATCAAACGTACACTTATCTATCACATAGGAACTGAAGAAAGCCGAAGACAGAAAAATCTTGATTAAAGCCCTGGGGCTAGGAGTGTGGGAGGGAAATGACTTGTCTAAACTGGAACAAGGATACAAGTTAGAGTGAACTTTTTATCAGAAACCATCAAGCAAAAAGAGAGTAGAATGAAATATTTAAAGTATTCAAAGAAAGTCAACTGCCAACGCAGACTTCTGTATCCAGTAAAATTATGCTTCAAAAGTGAAGGACTTTCTAAGACAACAAAAAACTAAAGGTAATTCACTGCCTGCATACCAGCCCCAAAAGAAATGTTCAAAGAAGTTTTTCAGGCAGAAGCAAAATAATATAAATCAGCAGCTTCGATGTACATTAAAAAGAAGAAGAAAAGAAATAAATGAAAGCAAAGTGAAATATATTACTTTTCTTACTCTGACCTAATCTAAAATATAACTAGTTAAAGTCCTAATAGTAATATTTTAGGTTATCACAGTATATGAATAAGTAGAAAGAATGACAGCAATGTCACCAGGAATGAGAGGAAAGAATTAAGAATACTTTTATAAGATACATGTACTATGCATGAAGTGTCGTAGTATTATTTTAAGATGGACTTAGATTAGTTAAAAATGCACAGTGTAAACTCTAGGAAAACTGCTAATTTTTTTTGAAAGAAGTATAACTGAAAAAGTAAGTGAGCTGATCAAATTGAACGACATAAAATTTTCAATTAAAACCAGAAAAGGAAAAGAAGGAAATAGCAAGGACAAAGAAGAAACACAAGAAGTAGAAAACATTTAAAACATGCTAAATACTAGTCCAACCACATCACTTTAAATGTAAATTGTCTAAATAACTAATTAAAATATGATTGTCAGAGTGTATACAAAAATCAATACCTGGCTGTATGTTGTCCGCTGTGAAGATCGAATTGGGCCATGGCAAAAGAAAATCTCTTTGAAAAATGTGGTTGCTCTCTCCTTTTGTAACCTAGTAAAAATGTGGAGAGATCAGTTAACGGGAAATTACATGTGTACCTTTAAATTTATTATATTACTTTTCTTAGGAATTGCTTTGATTGTGGTTATTTATTTCAAGAATATCAGTAGAGAGCCACGGTTTCTAAAATGTGTGCTATGGTAAAAACAAAGCAAATCTCTAGTTATTTTATATTCATAAAGATTTGGTCATTAAATGCTGTACTGTTTATCAATGGTAGTAATGAAAGGACATTAGCTTTCTGAGAAACAATTAAATACAATGTTATTTACTTGGTTTCAAACTCATAGTTGATTTCTTAAGTGTCCTCAAATGCATACTTCTTCCGGCATTCCCGGATTTTGACAGCTCCTAGATATGTGCCCATCCATCTTGGTAAACGTTGCCTCCAGGTTATCAGTTAAAAGTGAGATCTTAGAATGTCTTCATTTTAAAGTTCTGTCTGCAGTGGGACAGTCACACACAAGTTTAATCGACTGAATTACAGAGTGCACCTAGGGAAGTCTACTCAATCTAGGTTAAATACATTAGATAATATCTGCTTCTTACCACACAATGCCTTCCATTCCTAAGCCCCTATAGAATGAGAGCCATCTTTTACTCATTACACATTTTCACATTCAACACTCAATATCTTTATCATATAATCATACAATGGCAATCATATTGTTTGTAGAAGGCACCTGTATTTCTTTGCTTGTCTTGATGCTTGTTTGCTTGTTGGATGGCACCAACAGTTTCTCTGAGCTCTTTCTATTAACACCTGCTTCTGGACTGGATTATCTCCTGTAATGTAAGAAAATTACTAAAAATGCTCTTTTGATAACACAGAATGTGCATACTATTTAACAAAGAATGGTGGGAGGGTAGCTAATATTAAATAAATTTTGTGATAAGCTTTGAGTGTTTATTGAAAAACAATCATTTTTTCTCCTATTTGAATTTTTTAATCTACACTTTGTCTTAAAATATTCTATTGAAATATATTTATCTTGGGAGACCTGCTATAAAATAAGGATTATTAAGTAGATTGATTACTTTCCAGCAATAAAAGCAACACCATGACCATTTATATTTTCTCTTATTGATTTTTAAGCAGCAGAGCCCTAGAGAGGAGTATTGTAACTCAGTTAATTGAATGAATTTTCATGGGAATTTCAAGTGCTCTCAAATAAACTAATTGTATTTTTACTAGTGTATGTAAAAATTTACTTTTCGTAGCTACCACTATTTGTATTCACAGGACAGTATTAATAATAACCTGAGCCCATAAGACAATGTAGTTTCTTAAATATTTTCTCTTGAGCTAGACTAAAAAAGGTATAATCTTCTGAATTGCAATCCTAATTTGAATCTAATTTCTTTCTCAAGTAGAGTAATTTTATATAAGCCCAGCCTAGTGAGTCACTGGAAATTGAATTCTTCCCTGTAATTAAGTAACAAAGAAAAATTCCTATTCAGCATCAGGTCTCAGGCCAATAGAAAGTAAATAATATGAACCTCTGATCACTAACAGGCAATATTATGGGGTAATAGCAAAGGCAAATTCTTTTGCAACTGACAGGTGACTGAAAAGGCTAGAAATATAGATTTATTTTGTATTTCTGCTTACATTATAATATTTACATGCCAAAGGATAGTGAAAAAAGTCATTGCACATGTAATGAAATTTAGGAGAGGTACTGACATATATAAATCAGAGACCTTGACGTATCTATTGTTTAAGACAAGGATGACTATAATGTGACAAAAATGGCAAAAAAAGTTGTATCAATTAAATTTTGTCTCAGGTGGTGATTTTAAAATAAAATATATCATATTTGTATAGAATGAATTATTTAGTATTATTTTCTCCAGTAAAGTAGTTTCTTTTTGCCAAAGCTAATTTATATTTCCAGAATAAAGTAGATAAATTAAAAGCTTACTTGCATAATATTTAGGCAACGGCTTTTTGAAGCATTTCCTTATGAATGTTCTTGTAACGTAAGCATGTAGAGAAGCAGAGGGCAGTGAGGGAAAAACAGGAATCTTATATGTGGTCTAAAAGGCACTTCCATTTCCCACTTTTCCCCCTAGTAAATAAAGACAGGATGAACAGCTAAAATTACTAATTGGTTTACTGATCAGTTGTACTTTGTTCGATTGATTTGCAATTAATTCTGGTTTGTGGTGCACTGAAGAAGAAGGTTGGCGCCAACCTTTGAGGCAGCTGATACGTAATACCCTGCTGGAGTCTGCAGGGCAGGGTATTCATACTTGGTTTGGAGACAGCTCCTAGAGCCTCTCATGAAGAATTGCTCTGCTCCATGATCTTTCGAGGGAGGCTGAGCTCATATTATTTCTTTCAAGAAATAGTAAAATGCAGTCTTCAGTTTGAGTTTTAATCTTGCATAGTTAGGAATGCAAATACCACATACAAACAAAATTTCAAAGTATCAGTCCTTTCAGTTCTTAATTTGCTCATTTTCTTTTTCCCCTACTTGTGCCCCAAACTCCACATATAGTCATGTAGTCACACACATGCTCGTGAGTGCTCATGAATGTACACACACACACACACACACACACACACACATTCTTCCATTTGGCTAAAGAGATTTTGATAAACTTATTTGACTTATTTCTAATGAGAGAAAAGGATTCATTAAAACTTAAATATTAATCTTTCTAAGTTAATTTTAAATTAATATCCATTTTAAATAAAGTCAAAGGCTGAAAAAACAAAACTTTATTCTTAAAATTGCCACTATCAGACAATCAATGGGTTAAGTGTGGAAGGCAAAAATATTTTCTCGGTCTTGACGACACTCTGCGTTTGCTGACTCTGCTGCTGTTAGTCCGTGTTTACTCCCCTCACTAAGAAAATCGTGAGTTTCATGCCTTCTGGTCTTAAGTAATTTATTCTGTCTATATCAAATTCTTTATAGAACATTTTATACTGTTATTTATCCACTGTATTTTCCTTAGTCAGAACTATATTATTGCTATTATAAAATTATATGACCTCATTTAATAAAAATCGAAACTATTCTTAATATATTTTTTGACTGTAAAATCTAAACTCCTTTTACATAAATATAGAATGTAAAGTTTCACAAAAATATTTTTAAACCTTGTTTGTATGTTTTCCTGCTCTTCTATAATGGTAAGATTTGTCTCACACTCACTACTGATTCTCTGAAGCATGTGAGCACAATTTTCTTCCACTGATACCTGAAAAATCACTTTATCAGTTAGGACTGCATTAGGTGCACTTAGCAGAAACTGTGATACAATTAGTGTTTGCTTGTTTGTTTTTCTTACCCTACATGAAGGGGATGGGGGTTAGGCAAGCCACAGCTGATACCACTTTTTAAGAACCAGGCTTTTTCTTCCTTCCTTTGCCATTCTTAGGGAATGACTAATTTTCATGGTTGATAGTCATCCATTGCACTTCCTATCATCATCTGTTCCACTTTCCCGATGGGAGAACAGAAGAAAAGAAGTGAAAAATCAAAGACAGCCTCCTGTGGACCATCCAGTGACTTACGCTCATTGATTAGGACTGCATCATGTGGGTGCACCAAATTTCAAGAAATTCTGAGAGGTAAATATGTTGGATGGGATACCTTGCCACATAAAAAAAAAAATGGAATTCTCTAGATAGGGAAAAAATGAGAATAGATATTGAATTTAATATTTACTTATTAAATTTAATACTTATTAACATTAAATGAATATTAAATTTGATATCCACATTTAAGACTCTGAAGCTGTATTTCCATTATTTTCTTTCCATTGAATAAATGAATGAATTTAATCATTAAGGAATTTATAACAAATTTATCCAGCATCTACATGGCATTTCAATGCCAATCAGAATGCCAAGTATTAAAAATACAAACTAAAGCAGTATTAGTTTGCTTTTTAAATAAAAATTTTCATTTTAGCTTTTGCGGGTACATTGCAAGTGTATGAAATGTTAGTTTTCTAACACCAAAGTGCATAGAGTTTATGGGGAAGTCAGTCATGGAAACAGGTGATTGGAATGATGTGTGATAAAGGCCCTTATCAAAGTATATGTAGGGAAGGATTCCAGGAGTCAGGACGTCTAAACCCAGGTTCAAAATATAAGAGTCTATGAGCCAGGGGAAGTACGGTGGGAATTGGGTAGAAAAGAAGGGAAGGAGGAGCTAAGCCAACCAACAGGACAGAAAAGCAATAATGTAAAGTCAAGAAATCCCGGTACTATCAGGAAACTCTAAGAAGGTTAATATGACCAGACAAGAGCTTGTGTATGTCGAAGGTGTGGGAAGTTGGCAGAGGTGGGCCTCGTTGGTTATAAGGGGAAGGTTGGGGTTGGAAAACATGAAATTGGGGATAAAATAAAAGGCTCTATTATGAAGGGCTTGTTAGCCAAACTGAGGAATTTGATCTTGAAGGCAAATAGAAAATTTGACAAAATATAATATGACTTGGTTTTCAGAAGTATATAGTTAATTAGAGGTAAATAAGAAGCTGGGAGCAAGGAGATAGTTTAAAACTATTAGTAGTTGCAATACATTAGGAGAGAAATTGCAAGAATGTGAGTTAAGGTCCAGGGAATAAAGGGAGGAGGTAGATTCCAAAAGAAGAAAACGGTTTCTGGGCAGAGGAGTGGTTTAGATAATGGGTGGTTGTGACAGAAGCAGGAGTCATGAATGGCTCACGGTTTCTTAACCGGTTAGACAGAAACACAGGAGTATTATAGCTTAGGGTGTAAGAAGTTTAGTTTTGGATGAATTTAATTGCAGGACATTCAGATGTTATCCAGTCTATCAGAGTTTTGAAAAGAGAAATGAGTAAGAAATCCCTCTGTAGGACATGAATAAATAACTGGTAAGTGATTCCATGGAAATGAATATTTTCCTCTTGGAAGAATGAGAAGCATAAGAAGAAAGAGCCCAGGATAGAACCCCGAAAAACACTAAGAGATTAGAGACTGATGAGTGAAGAGAACTTCATTAAAGACATTAGTAAGAAGTGACTACAACCTAAAAAGGAACCAGCAGAGAAATCTGTCCTTTAAATTAGTGGAGAGTATCTTAAGAAAGCAGTAGTGGTCTGCATTAATTTCTTGAGAATCTGTCCATCATTACTAACACTATTTTTCTTGTGGAGGACATTGGCATTGTAAAAAGAAAAAAACATCTCACTGACATTTGTAACTAAGGAAGACCTAGGTCCTAACAGTGGCTCTCAGTACTAAATCCTGCATCTCCCAGAGCAGATATAAAGTTCTGGTCACATGATTGGTGCTAAGAAATTTTTTGCTATCCAATATCTTACCAATTAAAAATGGGAATGAAGGTTGGAAAACAGAATATCTATGATTTGGTGAAAATCACAATTGCAGAAATTATTTTTTAAAAAGTCTTACCTCAAAGGTCAGTATTTCATAAATTAAAATATAACTAATAAATTGTTGTAAGTTAGAAAAAGTCACAGAAGGCCTAAATTAATATGTTACATAACCAAATATAGGTTGGTGCAAGAGTAATTGAGATTTTTGCCATTGCCTTTAATGGTAAGATATTTGATAATATATTTTTTAGATCTTGGAGTTTAAAAAAAACTTCTTTATTTTTTTTATTTTATTTATTTTTTTTGCAGCTTCTGATGAATGGAACTCTCTTTATTTAGATGTAAGGAAGTGACTAATTAGAGAACACTTTTTCCCAAAAGCATGCAGTCTTTTTTTTTCTTTTTTTTAAAATTTTATTATTATTATACTTTAAGTTTTAGGGTACATGTGCACAACGTGCAAGTTTGTTACACATGTATACATGTGCCATGTTGGTGTGCTGCACCCATTAACTCCTCATTTAGCATTAGGTATATATCCTAATGCTATCCCTCTCTCTTCCCCAAAACCCCACAACAGGCCCCAGTGTGTGATGTTCCCCTTCCTGTGTCCATGTGTTCTCATTGTTCAATTCCCACCTATGAGTGAGAACATGCAGTGTTTGGTTTTTTCTCCTTGCGATAGTTTCCTGAGAATTATGGTTTCCAGTTTCCTCCATGTCCCTACAAAGGACATGAACTCATCATTTTTTATGGCTGCATAGTATTCCATGGTGTATATGTGCCACATTTTCTTAATCCAGTCTATCATAGTTGGACATTTGGGTTGGTTCCAAGTCTTTGCTATTGTGAATAGTGCCACAATAAACATACACGTGCATGTGTCTTTATAGCAGCATGATTTATAATCCTTTGGGTATATACCCAGTAATGTGATGGCTGGGTCAAATGGTATTTCTAGTTCTAGATCCCTGAGGAATCACCACACTGACTTCCGCAATGGTTGAACTAGTTTACAGTCCCACCAACAGTGTAAAAGTGTTCCTATTTCTCCACATCCTCTCCAGCACCTGTTGTTTCCTGACTTTTTAATGATCGCCATTCTAACTGGTGTGAAATGGTATCTCATTGTGGTTTTGATTTGCATTTTTCTGATGGCCAGTGATGATGAGCATTTTTTCATGTGTTTTTTTGGCTGCGTAAATGTCTTCTTTTGAGAAGTTTCTGTTCATATCCCTTGCCCACTTTTTGATGGGGTTGTTTTTTTCTTGTAAATTTGTTTGAGTTCATTGTGGATTCTGGATAGTAGCCCTTTGTCAGATGAGTAGGTTGCAAAAATTTTCCCCCATTCTGTAGGTTGCCTGTTCACTCTGATGGTAGTTTCTATTGCTGTGCAGAAGCTCTTTAGTTTAATTAGATCCCATTTGTCAATTTTGGCTTTTGTTGCAATTACTTTTGGTGTTTTAGACATGAAGTCCTTTCCCATGCCTATGTCCTGAATGGTATTGCCTACGTTTTCTTCCAGGGTTTTTATGGTTTTAGGTCTAACATTTAAGTCTTTAATCCATCTTGAATTAATTTTTGTTTAAGGTGTAAGGAAGGGATCCAGTTTCAGCTTTCTACCTATGGCTAGCCAGTTTTCCCAGCATGATTTATTAAATGCGGAATCCTTTCCCCATTGCTTGTTTTTGTCAGGTTTGTCAAAGATCAGATAGTTGTAGATATGTGGCATTGTTTCTGAGGGCTCTGTTCTGTTCCATTGGTCTATATCTCTGTTTTGGTACCAGTACCATGCTGTTTTGGTTACTGTAGCCTTGTAGTATAGTTTGAAGTCAGGTAGTGTTATGCTTCCAGCTTTGTTCTTTTGGCTTAGGATTGACTTGGTGATGTGGGCTCTTTTTTGGTTCCATATGAACTTTAAAGTAGTTTTTTTCAATTCTGTGAAGAAAGTCATTGGTAGCTGGATGCGGATAGCATTGAATCTACAAATTACCTTGGGCAGTATGGCCATTTTCACAATATTGATTCTTTCTACCCATGACCATGGAATGTTCTTCCACATGTTTGTATCCTCTTTTATTTCATTGAGCAGTGGTTTGTAGTTCTTGAAGAGGTCCTTCACATCCCTTGTAAGTTGGATTCCTAGGTATTTTATTATCTTTGAAGCAATTGTGAATGGGAGTTCACTCATGATTTGGCTCTCTGTTTGTCTGTTATTAGTATATAAGAATGCTTGTGATTTTTGTACATTGATTTTGTATCCTGAGACTTTGCTGAAGTTGCCTATCAGCTTAAGGAGATTTTGGGCTGAGACGAGGGGGTGTTCTAGATATACAATCATGTCATCTGCAAACAGGGATAATTTGACTTCCTCTTTTCCTAATTGAGTGCCCTTTATTTCCTTCTCCTGCCTAATTGCCCTGGCCAGAACTTCCAACACTATGTTGAATAGGAGTGGTGAGAGAGGGCGTCCCTGTCTTATGCCAGTTTTCAAAGGGAATGCTTCCAGCTTTTGCCCATTTAGTATGATATTGGCTGTGGGTTTGTCATAGATAGCTCTTATTATTTTGAGATATGTCCCCTCAATACCTAATTTATTGAGAGTTTTTAGCATGAAGTGTTGTTGAATTTTGTCAAAGGCCTTTTCTGCATCTATTGAAATAATCATGTGACTTTTGTCTTTGGTTCTGTTTATATGCTGGATTACATTTATTGATTTCCATATGTTGAACCAGCCTTGCATCCCAGGGATGAAGCCCACTTGATCATGGTGGATAAGCTTTTTGATGTGCTACTGGATTCGGTTTGCCAGTGTTTTATTGAGGATTTTTGCATCAATGTTCATCAAGGATATTGGTCTAAAATTCTCTTTTTTTGTTTTGTCTCTGCCAGGCTTTGGTATCAGGTTGATGCTGGCCTCATAAAATGAGTTAGGGAGGATTCCTTCTTTTTCTATTGATTGGAATAGTTTCAGAAGGAATGGTACCAGCTCCTCCTTATACCTCAGGTAGAATTCGACTGTGAATCCATCTGATCCTGGACTTTTTTTGGTTGGTAAGCTATTAATTATTGCCTCTATTTCAGAGTCTGTTATTGATCTATTCAGAGATTCAAATTCTTCCTGGTTTAGTCTTGGGAGGTTGTATGTGTCGAGGAATTTATCCATTTCTTCTAGATTTTATAGTTTATTTGCATATAGGTGCTTATAGTATTATCTGATGGTAGTTTGTGTTTCTGTGGGATCGGTGGTGATATCTGCTTTATCATTTTTTTTATTGCGTCTATTTGATTCTTCTGTCTTTTGTTGTTTATTAGTCTTGCTAGCGGTCTATCAATTTTGTTGATCTTTTCAGAAAACCAGCTCCTGGATTCATTAATTGTTTGAAGGGTTTTTTGTGTCTCTATTTCCTTCAGTTCTGCTCTGATCTTAGTTGTTTCTTGCCTTCTGCTAGCTTTTGAATGTGTTTGCTCTTGTTTCTCTAGTTCTTTTAATTGTGATGTTAGGGTGTCAATTTTAGATCTTTCCTGCTTTCTTTTGTGGGCATTTAGTGCTATCAATTTCTCTCTACACTCTGTTTTGAATGTGTCCCAGAGATTCTGGTATGTTGTGTCTTTGTTCTCATTGGTTTCAAAGAACATCTTTATTTCTGCCTTTATTTCATTATGTACTCAGTAGTCATTCAGGAGCAGGTTGTTCAGTTTCCATGTAGTTGAGCAGTTTTGAGTGAGTTTCTTAATCCTGAGTTCTAGTTTGATTGCACTGTGGTCTGACAGACAGTTTGTTATAATTTCTGTTCTTTTACATTTGCTGAGGAGTGCTTTACTTCCAACTATGTGGTCAATTTTGGAATAGGTGTGGTGTGGTGCTGAAAAAAATGTATATTCTGTTGATTTGGGGTGGAGAGTTCTGTAGATGTCTACTAGGTCTGCTTGGTGCAGAGCTGAGTTCAAATCCTGGGTATCCTTATTATCTTTCTGTCTCGTTGATCTGTCTAATGTTGACAGTGGGGTGTTAAAGTCTCCCATTATTATTGTGTGGGAGTCTAAGTCTCTTTGTAGGTCACTAAAGACTTTCTATATGACTCTGGGTCTTTCTTTAGATTGTGACAGACTAAATCCGAGGCCATAAGTTTTCTTTCATTGAGGAAGTTCCTTCTTCTGGTCACAGTTAGAAACTCCCTTAAATTCAATTCCAAATTCCGATTTTGGACAACCATCCTAATTCATTCTTGTTTTTAGACTGTCTAATGGAGAAAACAATATTTACAATTCCACCTGTTTATATTAGTTTCTGAGTATCGATGATTAGAGATATTGATTAGTCAAGCTCATTATTAATTATACTTATAAAAATTTAGAGACTGAAATGCTTGTGAGGTCAGAAAGAGCAACAATGTAATGCTTTTGAATAAAAGTGGAATAATTGTAAATAAAATTAATGAGATCAAGTACATGCAAACTTGCTCAATTTAACATAATTTTTTTCTGCTTTATGAATGATCCACTTTCACCTAAATATATTAATAATAAATTAGGCCACACACTCCACTTTGTCCGATGAAAATGGATAGACATAAATTTGGGTCCCATATTATAATAAGAAAAATGGAAAATATGCCAAGATAAGATGAGCTCTTTCAGATAACTTGTAAACGCTAATTCAAGACCTCTGGGTTCCTAGCAATGTCTTCACACCAATGCAGGATAATGTTAATGACTTGCAAGCATTGCTCCCATATAGCCAAGTTTGTTGTTGTTGTTGTTTGTTTACTTGGGTCAATACGGCTGACACAAATCACAGAGGCTGATATTCAAACTTATGCCTATTTCACTTATTAATTAATTCAAGCAAGCTAGCATTACAATTGGTTTACATTTTTTGAATCATGTTTTTCTTTTATTTTTTTCTCTATCTTTCATGATGTCCTATGAAAGAATGCACTCTTGAGAGATTTGTAACATACTCTTAATACACACTTAGCAATACAAGAATCTTTTCTTATCTTTTCAATTTAGATTTCACTGAGTTTTCTCTATACCTTGTTCCTTGTAGTGAAACAAAAAGCCTGAAGTAATTTGTGGAGTTAATTTTAAGTATAACATAACTTCTTTTTCTCTCGTGTGTTATTTCAGGAAACTTATCCTGCTACAAAACAAGTTTTAGTGACTAAAAAAAAAGAATGTATTTTGATTACCCCCATGTAAATTTCACTTGGCACTGAGAACAGGCCCATCCCCACCTGGTACACTTTATACAAGAGATACCTGTTTACATTACCATAGTTCTATGATGAGTTTTCATTTTCAATGATCTTAATCTTGAGTCTTACTCTTGTATAATTTATTAGCACCCAATAAAGGAGTCTCTTTTTCTAAATGGGCATCTGTTTTTTTTTTCATTAAGAATGTGATGGCATACCATGGATATATAACCAAGAGAAAACAGAATAAGGGCAAATTATTTGTTCAGACTTAGTAGAGCTAATAAATTAGATACTTGATTTGAGGTATTGAAGAACAGTGATAAGAAAATGAAACTCAGACTATGTGTTAGAGTGTGCTTTTCACTACTGTAGTGATCATGTTTCTGCTACTGAATGAGTTTTCAGCTGTTTTTAATCAGCTACCTTAAGGACGCTATAGTCTTCATAGAACATTCCCGTGAGAGTGGTGAGAGGGTTTCCTGACTCCAAGGTAAGAAAGCTATCTGTCACTTTATCCAACTGAGCTCTCTTAACTGACCTCGAGTCTGCTTACATAAGGAGACTTTTTGCATCCATATCAGTGGAAGCTTGTGTGGCTAGCAAAGATGTGAGGCAAGATGGAGTTGGGGAGGGGAATGGCTTTGCTAAATGAGTAAAATGATTATTTTTACTCATCAGAAAGATGACTTTTTATCCCGTCTATTCATTGTGATGCTTAGTTGTATGACATCAATTTGAAGATGTATGACATCGATTTGAAGAACAGAATTCCTTATGGGACAATTCCTAGCTTATGTCATAATTCAGTCAGCATGTCACATTACTTCTGTGTCATGAACCAATAACCCAGATAGTAGGTCTTAGAAATCTATAGATTCACTGCTTTATAAAGAGGAAAACTTCATGTTCTAAATATGTGAACTACAAAAATCAATCATTTACTATTAAATCACTCCTAGTCCAAGCACTGTAATCAGTGGGGAGGATGAAATATAACATATTTCTAAGTTTGAGGAGAAATAATTATCATACCACATGACAATGATGAACAAACAAGGACCCAAAATGGAGAAAACTACCTTTAGGTAGAAGAGGGCATAGAGAGGAGAGAGAGGGAGGGGAGTGATGGGAGAGAGAGGAGAGAGAGCAGGGAGGGAGAGGCCACTATAGTCTCCATGGAGCTATAGTAGATGGAGAGAATCATAGACATGCAGGAGTTGAATTCGGTTCTGAGACACAGTGGAAACAGTGCAGAAATGAATCATTGTTTCTTTATTTTGTGTATTTTTCTTTGTTTTTAATATTGAATCCTTTTCAAAGATACTGTTTTGAAAAATAATTGTGGTACTTTAAGATGGCATTATCTGCATAAGCCATACTACAGATCTATGGCCTCCTATAAACACTGATAACAAATGTTGTGCTTTTATAAACCACTTGAAAGGAGGAGGAAAAGCTTGAGTGGAAAAGCATTGACATAAATGTATTGTTAATGAAGAAGAAATGTAGCTGCTTAGTGCTGAAGGCAAAGCACAGGTGTCACTAGTGTCATAGTGACACCACCATTAATTTTAGGTCAAGAAGCAGGTAAAGATGACAAGGGAAAGCTATGATATCCTCCACCTTTATAGATGGGGAAAAGAGTACATTTTATGCAAGAAGTGGAAAGAAGTGGTGGGAAGAATAACTCAAACTGAAAGAAGTGGTGCTGAGACCAGCTCTGTCAGGGAGACCCTAACTCAGCCGTGCTAGAGGAATTAAAGACACACACACAGAAATTTAGAGGTGTGAAGTGGGAAATCAGGGGTCTCACACCTTCAGAGCTGAGATCTCTGAACAGAGATTTACCCACATATTTATTAACAGCAAGCCTGTGATTATCATTGCTTCTATAGATATTCGATTAACTAAAAGTATCCCTTATGGGAAATGATGGGATGGACTCTAATTAAAGGAATAGGTTGGGCTAGTTAACTGCAGCAGGAGCATGTCCTTAAGGCACAGGTCACTGATGCTATTGTTTGTGGCTTAAGAATGCCTTTAAGCAGTTTTCCACCCTGGGCAGGCCTGGTGTTCCTTGCCCACATTCCAGTAAACCCACAACCTTCCAGTGTGGGTGTTATGACCATCACGAACATGTCATAGTGGTGCAGAGATTTTGTTTATGGCCAGTTTTGGGGCCAGTTTATGGCCAGATTGGGGGGCTTGTTCCCAACAGATCTTATTAAGAGCTACTAATAGTTTTCATAAATCCTTATGTTTAGCTCCTACAATGAGCCATATCATTTGAGGTTGAAGTGCCACTATACCGCCATGATTCCAGATAATAGGAACTCTTGCCATACTTCTTATCATTTCTACTGTCTGACCATTTTGTTCAGACCAGCTGAACACAGTGTGGCCATGGCATGTAGACTAAGAGGTGCAATTCAACAGGGGACCAATCAATAATGATTCCATAAGAATCGTGCAGCACCTCTGCCTGTTCTGCAAAGCAATCTTCCTAAACAAGTACATTCATATTTTCTGGCCAGGTTCAATTTTGTTTACAAATAGGTTTTTGAAGGTGGTATGCCTCAATTATAGGAGCAGATTTATTATGGTAAATACTGAGATCAGAAAGCCTGTGTAACTGTGTCATAGAGTGATTATATCTAGGCATTATTACCAGTCAGGATTGATAAATATGCCCAATAAGTATAATTGGTCTCTGTGTTAGCCTTTGTTGAAGGAATAGTCATAGCAGTGGTGATAACCGCTATCATAGCTACCATTAAATTACTCATTGTGACTGTTTTTCCTGCTTTCCTCAGGTTTTCTTCCGCCATCTGTGACAGCTTCTTGATCTGTCCCTAGGTGGGTGGCTGTGATCGACTCGTGTTGCTCATGACAGTTGGGGTCCTCCTCAGCGTCAGTCTCAAAATGGCTGCAACTGGGGGGTCCTCGGGATCTTCACAGCATCTCTTCCTTGGCACCTGGCTCATGATAAGATGTCAGGTGTCTTGATGGTATCCAAATCAGCTGTTGATTTTGACCTGGAGAAACACATGCATAACCTCTACCCCAAGTTATTATTTTACCTATTTCCTAACTTTTTGTTGTTGGAGATCTCCACCAAATCAGTTGTTCTGCTTCTGTCTTTGCAGCTGGTTTCTGTAGATGCTGTTCAGCTGCTAATAACATCTGGCCTTTGGGCAGGCTCAAAAAATTTAAAGCTAATTATGCTAGATTCAGTTTCATCTGTGGGGTTCCATATTCTCTATTGTCCCCTTTGTGCTTTTGCAACTGTGTTTTAGGGAAAGATTCATTCTTTCCACTATGGCTTGTCCTTGAGAATTGTATGGGATACCATTAATGTGTTTAATATTCCACATAGAGAAAAATGTAGCTAGTACTTGGCTAGTATAGCCTGGGGCATTATCTGTTTTAATAGAGGCTAGAATGCCCATCACTGCAAAACACTGCAAGAGGTGATGTTTAACACAGGCAGAAGACTCTCCTGATTGTCATGTAGCCCAAAGTGAGAAAAGGTGTCCACACATACATGTACATAAGCTAGTCTCCCAAACGAGGGAATATGTGTGACATCCATTTGCCAAATAGAGTTAGATTCCAATCCTCGAGGATTAACTCCTCCTGTAAAAGATGAGGAATGTACCATTTGGCAAGTTGGGCATAGTTGGATAATAGCTTTAGCTTCTTTCCAGGTAATGCTGTATCTGTGTTTGAGACCAGAGGCATTAACATGGGCTAAATTGTGAAAGTGTCTAGCATTAGATATTGCATTAGCAACTAGGTGATCAGCCATTTGATTCCCTTCAGTCAAAGGTCCTGGAAGAGGTGTATGAGCCCTAATGTGAGTGATGTAAAAAGGGTGCATTCTACTTCTAACTGCTGTTTGCAATTGGGTAAATAAAGTCATCAGTTGTTCATCTGTATGAAATCGTAACTGAGAATTTTCCATTAACTCTGTGGAATGAACCACATATGAAGAATCAGAAATCACATTAATAGGCTTATCAAAAGCAGTCAATACCTCAATTACAGCTACAAGCTCCTCTTTTTGAGCTGAAGTATAAGGCATCTGGAAAACTTTACCTTTTGATCCAGAATAAGAAGCTTTACCCTTACTAGACCCATCTGTAAAACAATGAAAATGTTTAGCAGGCTGCAGGTTGTTTACCACAGGAATTGTAAATGCAAACTCTTCACAGTCTTGCTTAGCTAAGGGGATAGTAAAGAAACAGGCTTTTAAATCTATGACTGTTAAAGGCCAATTTTTTGGAATTGTAGCAGGAGAAGGCAATCCTGGCTGTAATGCTCCTATAGGTTGTATAACTTAATTGATGGCTCTTAGGTCAGTTAACATTCTCCATTTACCTGACTTTTTCTTAATTATGAAAGCTGGAGAATTCCAAGGGGAAAATGTTGGAGCTATGTGCCCATTTTCTAATTGTTCAGTAACTAATTTGTCTAAAGCCTCCAGTTTCTCTTTACTTAGCGGCCATTGTTCTGTCCAAATTGGCCTATCTGTTAACCATTTTAAAAGTATAGGTTCTGGAGGTTTAACAATGGCTGCCATCAAAAATGATATCCTAATCTTTGGCGGGAACTTTGTCTTTCCACTTGAAGTGGTTTTTTCAAACCTTGCAAATTTTTTTCTAGTCCCATACCAGGGATGTAAACCATTTCATGCATTGTATGTTGACTTTGAGGGCTATATAATTGTTCTGGAATTAGAACTTGTGCTCCCTGTTGTTGTAATAAATCTCTTCCCCATAAATTTATAGGTACAGAAGTTATAATTGGTTGAATAGTCCCAGGTTGTCCATCGGGCCCTTCACAATGCAAAATATAACTATTTTGATATGCTTCAGGGGCTTTACCAACTCCAACTATGTTAAATTGAGCGGGTAGAATTGGCCACATGGACAGCCAGTGCTGTAGAGAAATGATTGAAATATCCACTCCTGTATCTACCAAATCTTTAAATTTCTTTCTCTGAATAGTTATTTCACAGGTAGGGTGTTTGTCAGTAATTTGATTTACCCAAGAAGCTGCTTTGCCTTGTTTATTTGTGCTTCCAAATCCTCTCGTTCATTTAATTTCACTTTTTCCCATTCCCACATATGGCACAATCAGGAGCTGTGCTATGTGCTCTCCTGGCTCTGCTTTCCAGAGAACAGAAGTAGATATAAGAATTTGAATTTCCCCATTATAATCTGAATCAATGACTCCTGTATGTATTTGTACCCCCTCTAAACTTAAACTAGACCTTCCTAAAAGTAATCCTATTTTGCCTGCTGGCAAGGGTCCACAGACTCCTGTTGGGACCTTTTGTGGGGGTTCCCCAGGCAGAAGGCTCACAGCTTTTGTGCAGCATAAATCTTCTGCAGCACAACCAGCTGTGGTGGGGGACAGACATTGTACAAAGGTGAAGGAATGGCCTGAGCTGGAAATGTCCCGGTTTAGAATGGGGACCAGGACAGGCCCCTCATGGTGTTTCCTGAAATTGGGTTCCCTTCTTTATCAAACTTAGAGTGATACTGATTAGCCCAATGTTTTCCTTTTTTACATTTTGTACATATTTCAGGCTCAGCAGTTTTCTTTTTTCTCGTATCTGGCAGCCTGACTCGCTGATTTTTTTCTACATTCTTTTTTAGTATGACCATGCTTCCCACAGTTAAAACAAACTCCAGGAAATGGAGTATTTCCTTTATCTACTCTCAGTCCTGCCATTGCCTGTGCCAACAAAGTAGCTTTATGCAGGTTACCTCTGATACCATCACAGGCCTTGATATAATCAACTAAATATGCTTTCCCTCTGATAGATTGCAGAGCAGGCTGGCAATCAGATTAGCATTGTTGAAAGCTAATAACTGCAACACTATCTCCTGAGCAGCCGAATCTGCAATCATCTTTTTAAGAGACTCCTGTAACCGAGCTATAAAATCAACATATGGTTGTTTTGGTCACTGTTTTATAGCACTAAAGAAAGGGTATTGTTCTCCACATGAAGTGATTATTTTTCCAAGCTCTAATGCGCACCCCTCTAAGCTGTTCTATGGCATCATCCTGCACGGACAATTATGCATCTAAACCAGCCCAGCTGGCAACCCCCAAAAGTTGGTCTGCAGTTATATTAATTTGAGGTTGGACCTGGGCATTGTGAGCAGCCTGAATGGAAGCTTCATCTGCCCACCAAGCTTTAAATTGTAAGAACTGAGCAGGAGTTAGACAAGCTTGAGTAAAAGCATCCCAGCCAGTAGGAATCATCTGACTAGAAACAGCAACATTCTTTAATAGTCCCATTACAAAAGGAGAACCTGGTCCATACTGATTTATAGCTTGTTTAAATCTTTTGAGTAATTTAAAAGGAAAAGGCTCAAATGTAGCTATAATATTTCCTTGTTGATCCAGGGGGTGTATTCTAACAGGGAACTGCCAAGCCTCTAAATCACCCTCGTCTAGCTTGCTGAATTCCTGCCTGAATAGAACTAAGAGTGGTCACTTGAGGCTCTGCTCAGTCACTGGGGCAACTACTTTTCACCCAGTGTCTTCTAGAAAAGAAAGATCTGGAGGGTCTTTTTCTTCAAAATAATAAGGAGGGGGTGCAGAAGGGTATGAATGAAACTTTCCTTCCTTTGCTGCTTTCGCCTTAGCTGGTAAATAAACCTGTTCTGTAACCTCTTCTGTTACTTTGCTATACTCTCCTTCCTCCTCATCATCAGTGTGAAAAAGTTCCAAGGTAGAAAGAACCAGACCCCACATTTGTCCCATTGTTACCCTGATGCTTCCGAGCTCCCCTTGTTACACACCACGGGGATTGCTTTAAGAGTATTCGGGTGTCCTCTAGCTAGTTCCATGTTCTCCAACCATCACTCCGGCAACCCTTTGACCTAGATTCGAGCCCCATGTTGGGCGCCACTTGCTGAGACCAGCTCAGTCGGGGAGACCCTAACCCAGTGGCACTAGAGGAATTAAAAACACACACACAGAAATATAGAGGTGTGAAATGGGAAATCAGGGGTCTCACAGCCTTCAGAGCTGAGAGCTTCAAACAGAGATTTACCCACATATTTATTAACAGCAAACCAGTCATTAGCATTGTTTCTATAGATATTAAATTAACTAAAAGTATCCCTTATGGGAAACAAAGGGATGGGCCGAATTAAAGGAATAGGTTGGGATAGTTAACTGCAGCAGGAGCATGTCCTTAAGGCACAGATCACTCATGCTATTGTTTGTGGCTTAAGAATGCCTTTAGGTGGTTTTCCACCCTGGGCAGGCCAGGTGTTCCTTGCCTTCATTCTGGTAAACCCACAACCTTCCAGCATGGGCGTTATGGCCATCATGAACATGTCACAATGCTGCAGAGATTTTGTTTATGGCCAGTTTTGGGGCCAGTATATGGCCAGATTTTGGGGGGCTTGTTCCCAACAAAGAGGGAAACTACTATAATGTTAATAAATTAAACATTATAGTAGGGCCAATGTTCAAATGACATACAATGGAATGTGCATTATTACTGATAAAATGCTGCAATACCAGTATGTAGATGGTAAACAGTGAGTGTCCCAGATCTTCCAAATGATTGTGCTACTCTTATCTGGCTTCCTTCATTTAACAAAGTACATTTGCAGTTCATGCATCTTATAGCTAATAGCTTATTAATTAGCTATAAGAAGTAAACCATTGACACACACTATTCTGTGTGTCAATAGTTTACTTCATATAGCTAATTAATATTCCATTTCAGGTATGTACCAGTTTGATTAGCCATTCATTGGTTGAAGGACATTTAAATTGTTTCCAGTTTTTGACAGTTATGAGTAAAGCTGCTCTAAACATTTGCAAATGGGTTTTTGTGTGAACATAAGTTTTCATTTCTCTAAGGTAAATACCTAGAAGTGGAATTGTTCAGTTATATGGTGAGTGTGTGTGTGATTTTAAAAGAAACTATAAACATGTGTTCCAAAGTGGCTGTACCATTTTGCATTTCCATCAGCAACTATATGTAGTTGTGAGAACTTACAACTGGAAATTCCAAACTCCATGGAATTCCCAGGAGTATTCTTAAATCTATCAATTAAGTGGGTAAACTTGGAGCAGCAGGGTCATTAGAACCCTGTCCCAAATCTAAAGTCCCCAGTCCCGGTCCTTGCCCACCACCCCCCACTCCCTGACACACTGCTTTAACCAACTTCTTTTTTATTTTAAATTTGTCATATAATCTTTAAATTTAAGACTTAATTCCAGATTTTCCCCCTGCCTGAAATGCTTTAATCTCCCCTACTCTCCTACAAGTAGCCAACTACTACTGATTCTACAGACCTCAATTATTTTATCTTGAATTACACCATTAATGCTTGTCTTCTCTGTGAGCATACAGACTGTGCCTTGCTGAAGACCTAACACTTATCACCATGTCTTGTACATAGATGTTCAATAAATATTAGTTAAATAAATACATAAAGAATTCCCCTTGAATTTCTATCCTCCATTTCAAGTCAGTTAATACCATGATTTTACCTACATCATTTTCTCCTAAAGCAGAAATGTCCTTCCTGCTGTCAAAATATAATGCCTCTACAGAAATTCTGGTCCTTAAACCCCTTACACTAAACCATCTTTCCTCAATTATCCCTTCCTACTCAGGTATACTCAAGTTATTCCTACCTCCATTAGATAGGCTTTTTAAAAATTATTACCTTAAATGTAGTCTACTTATTACAAATTTCCAAAATGCAAATCAAAACAAAATAGACTTCATTACTCTATTTTTCTTTAAATTATCAGGATTCTATGGTTGCTTTCAAGCATGTAACATTATAGGACTAAATTGAGCACCAAATTAAACCACTCAAATTGCATTTATTTAAATAGTTTGAAATAGAGAGAGAAGCAGAAAAAAAGAGATAGGGTATGTTTAAACCCTTAGAAGAGGGTGTAGTGGGATGAAATCATTACACTGTCAAAATTCTATGTTATTCAATGTTCATATTGAAGATAAATGACACTAAGTACAGAAGCAAGTAGCTTGTGAGACATTTTAGACAAATATACAATAAAGTATATGTGTGCTGATGATAGGTAGGAAGATATATAAGGACCAATTTAAGCAATAAACTTTAACGTGTCCATCAGCCTTCCCCATTGACAATGCAGATGTGAGGACTGGAGTTGAGGGCAAGCAAAGGTGATCAGAAGATAAAACTTTCTTGTAGCTAAACACACTTGCTTTATTAGAGAGACACAAGGCTACCACAGTCTATCTTCCCTCTTCAGCAGCACTCCTCAAGCTGCTTCTGTCTGAAAGGCCAGTCTCTGGGACAGAAATGTACCTAAACAGCTCCATTTCTCCTAAGCCTGCTTGCATTGCTGGGAGAATCTATCTAACTGCATTTCAAATTCCTGGTCAAGCTGTCTGTCTCTGAGGGTGTTTCTTAGTCTATGCTTTTGAGATTCTAGGTGCTATTATAGTAGAAGTATTTCCTCTATTTTATTAAATAGAAAATATTTTAACGTAGAAAATGTCCGATAAGGACATATGTCCTACACCTGTAATGTTTCCAGGTAGTTTGAGTTATTGTGAATCTGCCTTCTGAGGACCAGCTATCAAATGCTGCTTATTGTCAAGGATATATAGTTATCCAGGGCATTATTGCCAAATATTAATATTTGGATTTTAAAGAAAGCATCCCAGTTTTATTGCAGCAGTGTAAATGTAGGTGCAATGCCTTATAATATAATTTTGTGTTAATATTTCTTTATTTATAAATGTATTTATATGTTATAAATAATTGCCTTAATTATAAAGATTTGAAGTCATTTGTTATACTCTTTGCTAAAATAGTTATTTTATAGTTATTTAACTCCAATTATGGTAGAATTAATTACTTATTAAAAAGGGAATCCAAAAAAATATGAGAGGAATCAAGGTTATTTTTCATATTTAAACATTCAATAAAGGTTCTTGAAGTGCAAGATTATTTACAAAATATCTTCTGTCTTAAAAAAAATCATCCAAGTATTTCATGTTTCTTTTTTATAAGTGAGTACTAAGTTACTTCCAAGGAAGCTTGCGAGTTACCAAAAATTGTACTTAGGGAATTAAAGCCATAGACAGTTAATTGCATGGTTGAATAAAAGTACCCAGAAACCTCTGAAAAAGCATGATCCTAATACTTATATAATATGTTCCCATTTTTCCAGTATTTGCTTATCTGCTTTTTATCAACAGCAGTTTTACAAGGTCCTTATTTTTGCAGTCAATTTATAATGAGTTGTTGCAAAGAAATCCCAACAAAGCACTTTGATCTCCCAACATTCTAAGTTACATTCTCATTCCTGTTTTTCACTGATTTTTGCTTTCAAATGATTGGACAAAATTTTATATATAAGGACTTCTTGATTTCCTTAAAAACAATCACCTGATACTCTACTTATGGCCACTTTATAATTGCTTCTGTAAGGAATAGAAAAATTTTACAGAAATAACTATATATATTTAATTATACATATTTCAATTCTGTATCTGTTGCTTTTATGCATTCCTACAAACTGAATTTGATGTTCAAATTTCTTTTTAAATATGTGTTCTATGTGTTGCATGCCAATTGCAAAACTTAAGAATTATTTTTTAAACTTTTTTATTTACTGTCAAATAAGTTATTTTAAATTTATATTAGACCAAAGTTGAGATTATTTTCTGATGAAAATTAACAATCAGGGGAGGATCAAAGACCAGGAAGTGTGTGTGCTCTCCCTATTCAAAGATTGAATTAACATTTGCTAAAGTGAAAGATCATTAAAAGAAAATATCTTTCTTTCTATTCAATTTCCCTAAAGGTAGGGGGTGGGCAGTGGAATTAGTAGTCTGGGGTTTCTTATATTTAATTGCTTCAATAGACCTGACATACTATTTAGTGATGAATTTTACCTAAAATGAATACCTTATCTCTTGCTCTGTAACTTGAAATGTAGAGCCAAGCTCACCAAGCTATTTGTATCCCTTACTCATCCTTTTACATATTTAAAATATTGAGAATGCATGAATGATTCATGAATCTGAATCTTTGAAAAGTTGTTTTACACCCCAGCAAAACCTTCATTCATCTTAATCCACTAGCTCATAGGAGAGGGAGGTGGAAGGTTGAGGAGATGATATTCTTTAAATATCACAGATGTTTAAGAAGTGTCTGTATTTCTAATTAGTCATGTGACAAAAGATGAGAGGGTTACTTGTTGCTGTTGTGTAAATTGGAACTGAAAGGCAGGTACATATTTGAGTATTTGAGGAGAAAATAAGTAATTGTGGTTAAGAACTAAAAATATTACATATGTTTAATTTTCTACTGCTAATAAAAAGTAAATTCTCTGCTATTATTTAGATTATGGCAGGTAGATTATTTTCTTCCAACTGTTAATGAAAAATCCATTGATAAACAAATGTAACAAAACACCAACCATGCATCATGGATCTTGGGAAAATGATGGTAAAAGGAGAGGATAAAATTTTGGGTAACGGACAACTTCCCTTCCTACCTCTACTATTTACTATTCATTAACACACTGTCACTTGATTCTCTCATATGTGTTTAGAAGGATTAAATGAAAAATTGAATATAAGCAAATTATTTTTAATATTTAGTTGAATATATTTTCATTACCCCGACTCTCATTTTTCTTCTTTAGCCACATTTTTCCTTTACCTATGGCTACACACATACACACGCACACACGTGCACACACACACACACACACACGTCTTTCTCCCCAAGATCCTTTTCTTATACTTCTTTTCTCTTGTGTTTATACATTATCTTGTTCTTAGATGTCGTCAACTCTAATGCCTTTAACTTGTAAATGTACAAATGAGCCCCAAATTTCTCCAAATTTCCACCTTTTACACTGAAAATGCTCCAAACCTTGTTTTACTTTCTAATTTTTCAAATTTTTCCCCATAAAAAATGTACCTTTACCTATCCCATTTTACATAGAATCATTGAAGCACAACCTTTATTTTCACCTCCCTTTGTAGATAATTTTTCTTCACCTTCTAAAATTATTTTATTATCACAAAGCAGCCCTAGTTTTATTTCCCACTTCCTAGTGCTCATTATAATTTATTTTCCTTGTCTTCGTAATTAAACAGGTATCTTTTTATTAATTTTACTTAGAACATGGTGAGTCCATGCCAAGTTTAATTTTAAATTTTTATTGTGAACAAACTATATTATTCAAAAATCTTCATAAGAAATCCATACTGGTTTTTAGAACTCTCCACTTCATTCAGGCTCAAATGTTTATATATCAAACATCTAGATGGTAATTTAAATAGCAAAAATAGTGTTAAATAAGATCCACTGATTAAATAAAAAGAAATTTAGAAAAAAAAACTGGGTGAAACCATACATTTTAATCTGGAAATTTTACAAGTTCTTGCTTCAAAGAAGCAGTATAATCCCTTGATTTTTGAAAAGTTTGCAGCTTTGTGAATTTTGGCAAACATATTCAGTTTTATGAAGCCTAATATAGCCAAGATTTAGAAGGTTTTCATCATCCCTCCAAACTTTCCCCTATCCTTTTATAGTCAACTCCTCCTGCCACCACTACCCCCTGGCAATTGCTAACCACTGATTTATTTTCTGTCCCTATAATATCGCTTTTTCCAGAATTTCCTATAAATGAAATCATAACAATGTATGTAGCCTTTTGGAACTGGCTTCCTTCACTTAGCAAAATATATTTGCAATTCGTGCATGTTGCTTTGTGTGTCAATAGTTTACTTCTTATAGCTAATTAGTATTCCATTTCATGTATGTACCAGTTTGATTAGCCATTCATTGGTTAAAGGACATTTAAATTGTTTCCAATTTTTGACAATTATGAGTAAAGCTGCTCTAAACATTTGCAAATGGGTTTTTGTGTGAACATAAGTTTTTATTTCTGTAAGGTAAATATCTAGAAGTGGAATTGTTCAGTTATATGGTGAGTGTGTGTGTGATTTTAAAAGAAACTATAAACGTGTTTTCCAAAGTGGTTGTACCATTTTGCATTTCCATCAGCAACTATATGTAGTTGCAAGAACTTACAACAACTGGACATTTCTCTCTCTCTTTTTTTAGTAGTCATTCTGTTAGATGTGTGGTAGTATCTTATTGTGGATTTAATTTGAATTCTTAAAGACAAATAATTACTGCTGCCTTAACTCAGATGCTTAGCCTCTCTGGGATGGATTATGGATTACCTTCACATGGACTTCCCTGACACTAGGTCAAATCTCTCTTGATCTATCCTTCAAACTCTCAAATGTATTCTTTAAAGCACTGCTAAAACTTTGGCACATCTATATTTAAAAGCCTTTTATTGTTTCTTAGCACAATGATTCATGCATTCATTCATAATACAGTCGTGCCCTGCATAGCGACTTTCAGTCAATGACAGACCACATATCTGATGATGGTCCCATAAGATTATAATGGAACTGCAAAATTCCTATCACCTGGTGACACTATAGCTGTTGTAAGGTCCTAGTGCAACACATTACTCACATATTTATGAGGATGCTGATGTAAACAAACCTACTACACTGCCAAAGGCATAAATGTAAGCACATACAAGTATGTACAATACGTAATACTTGATAATAAACAACTATGTTACTGGTTAATGTATTTGCTATTATATAATTTTTATCATTATTCTAAAGTGCACTGCTTCCACTTATTAAAAAAATGTTAGCTGTAAAACAGCCACAGGCAGGTCCCAACCATAGGAGATGACAGCTCTATGCATGTTACTGTCCTTAAAGACCTTCCAGTGGGACAACATATGGAGGGGGAAGGCAGTTATATGGAGGATCCCGACATTCTGTAAGCGTAGGCTAATGTGTGTGTTTGTGTCTTAATTTTTAGCAAAAAAGTTTAAAAAGCAAAAAAAAAAAAGTAGAAATGAAAGTTTAGAATAAGGATATAAAAATATATATATTTAACAGCTGTACAGTGTGTTTGTGTTTTAAGCTAACTGTTATGAGTCAATAAAGTTAGGAAATAAAAAGTTTATAAAGTAAAAAAGTTTAAGGTTAATATTAATTTCTTATGGAAGAAACAATTTTTTAACATTTGTGCCGCTCAATTATACAGTGTTTATAAAGTCTAAAGCAGTGGACAGTAATGTCCCAGGCCTTCACAGTCTCTCCCCACTTACTCATGACCTCATGACTCAACCAGAGCAACTTCCAGTCCCACAAGCTCCATTCATGGTAAAGTGTCCTATACAAATATAATCACTTTTTTTTCTTTCATATTGTATTCTTACTTTATCTTCTCTATGTTCAGATATATTTCTATACACAAATACTATTTTGTTGAAATTGCCTAGAGTATTCAGTACAGTAGGATAGTGTACACGGTTGTAGCCTAGGAATGATAAGAGGCTATATACCATATAACCTAGGTGTGTAGTAGGCTGTACCATCTAGGTTTGTAAAGGTACACTGTATGATGCTTGTACAATAAGAAAATCACCTAGGAATGCATTTCTCAGAGAGTATCCCCATCATTAAGTGATGCATGGCTTTAGTAACAAATGTTTTTGGAGAGCTTACTGTGTACTAGTAACTGCTTTAAGTGATTAAAACCTATTAATTATATAAGTGATCACAACTGTATGAGGAAGATAAAATTATTTTAACTTTTAAGATGAGCAAACTATGATGCAGAAATATCAGGAAGATTTTTCAAAAGATAGATTTTAAAGGCCAAGCTTCGAATTTTGGAAGCTTCATTTTCAAAGCTCATACATTTAACCCCACCACATTGTTCATTCAGCAAATATCCACTGGGTACTAAGTGCTAGGAGTTACGCTACATGTTAGGTTTTTTTAAAAAAAGTACAGGGACAAAGTATTACCACAGTACAATTTTAAGTTAAAAAGGACAGTAGGAAAGGAAATGAAAAGGAAGAAGAAAATGTTAGAAATATTACGAATAAGATTAAGAAAGAGCAAACAATTTTGAAGAAAAGGAGGTATAAATCTTAAAAATTAATTCAAATCTTGAAAGCCTCCTGAGCAGTGTAATGGTGGCATCATAAACTCAGATGAGGAGGTAAGAAATTATCAAGTCATATACTGATAAGTTAGGCCATTATGGTTGTCTATTTCTTCTTGAGTGAACTCCTGTTGTTTGTGTCTTTTGTGGTATTTGTCCATTTCATCTAAGTTTTCTAATTTATTGGCATAACGTTGTTCATTGTTTGCTTATTTTACAATTATCAATAGAATCTGTAGTGATATTACCTCTTTCATTTTCAGGTCGGGGATCACTTCACTGAGCTTTGTTGATTAATGTCCAGTGTCTAAAAAAACATAACTTTCCACATATTGTGTTTATTTATTAGCTTTTTTAGGCAGGAGTTAAAGCAGGAGGTAAAGAATACAATTTCTTTTAATTCGTCTTGGAAGGAAGCAAAGGGGTCTAATGTAAATTGAATTTGAAAAATTTCAAGAAATTAGTATCCAAATAATTCAATACTCAGTTGAAGAGGAGGAAATAAAATTTGAGGAACAATTCTAGATTAATATATAAACATTTCATATGTCAATTGATGAATTCTTAAATAAAAAAGGACTAAGCTTTAGAGAATTCCTTTATTTAATAAGTAGAAAAGGAAAAAAAGCCAGTAAGATGGAATTCACTGGTTTCTGCAGAATGTTGCATATTTTAAAACACAACATTCTCATTGAATTTAATTGGCCAAAGAAGCACAAGTAACAAGGAAAAGGTCTTGAAAAATTATACAGGTATACCCAATGGTATAAATGCATAAATTATTTTCCTTAAGTTTTTAACCATTTTGATCCAAAAAGATAAGGACTTTGAAAGGAGATGGAGGCCAGGCATGGTGGCTCATGCCTGTAATCCCAGCACGTTGGGAGTCTGAAGCAGGTAGATCACCTGAGGTCAGGAGTTCCAGTCAGCCTGGCTAACAAGGTGAAACTGTGTCTCTACTAAAAATACAAAAAAAAAAAAATTAGCCAGGCATGATTGTGGGTACCTGTAATTCCAGCTACTTGGGAGGCTGAGGCAGGAGAATTACCTCAACCCGGGAGGCAGAGATTGCAGTGAGCCGAGACTGCACCACTGCACTCCAGCCTGGGCAACAAGAGTGAAACTCCGTCAAATAAAGAAGAAAGGAAGGAAGGAAGGGAGGGAGGAAGGGAGGGAGGGGAAAGAAGAAATAAAGAAAGAAAGAAAAAGAAAGAAAGGAAGGAAGGAAGGTAGGAAGGAAAGGAAAGAAAGAAGGAAAGAAAAAAGAAAGAAAGAAAGAAAGAAAGAAAGAAAGAAAGAAAGAAAGAAAGAAAGAAAGAAAGAAAGAAAGAAAAGAAAGAAAAAAGGGAAAGAGAGAGATGGACATTAGAGTTGTTTAAGTCAACGATTTTTGAGAAGAAAGGAAAAAGAAGGCACCACTCTCACCTTAACTCTCAAAGAGTTATGGAAGAATCTCTTTGGGATGAGAGGATTTTATTTGAAAACATAAAGTTGGATCTACCTAGCCTGCTTGCTTTACAAATGAAAAACCAAGAAAACTAAAGTTGAAATAAAAATCATGTGTTTCATCCCACACATCAAGTTACTTGGCAACTGAAATAGTTGGAGCATAAAGAATTGTATTAAAGCAGCAAGTATTTCCTGGTTGCTAAGATTTCATTTTGGTTGACTGGTTGAACCATGCCAACCTGCCAATTCATTATTCCTTCCAGTTTTTGCACGATTTGAAATGTGATTTTGTAGCTCCTCACTTCAAGAGTTGGAGATTTTTTACATACTCCTTTGAATCTAGGCTTGCTGTGTGAATTTCACTGGCTAATAGAATTTGTCAGAAGTAATGGTAAATGTGGTTCTGAGCCTAGCTTTTAAGAAGCATTACATTCCTCTTAACATTCTTTATCTTTCTCTTCGCACCCTCCTCCAAAATGAGAATAAATTCAGACTAATCTTCTAGAAGATGGGAGAACATATGCAATAGAAATGAGGTCATCCTAAATGACCCAGCTGAGGTCATCCTAAATCAGCTTGTCCAAACCTGACCTGTCAGCTGACCCAAGAGTCAAGAGCAAGCCAAGCCAAGACCAACTAAGACTGGTTCTTATCAGCAGACTTGCCCATGAAAACCTACAAAGTTATAAGTAAATACCTGTTTAAGCCATGCAGTTTCGAATGGTTCATTACGTAGTTATTGCAAACTGATTCATCCATCGTTATGTGCTGTAGTACATAAAAAGTTAATTATAGCTTTCTTCATTTCTCTTAATAAAGACTTTCACATTATTTTCCTCCTCAGCATAATACATTGAGTTTATTGTTGAAGACTAAAGACTTGTCTGAATGAAGCGTGCAATTGGCAGTTTCACATGTAATCACACACACATATTGCACATTGTGATCCATGCCCATCACTTTGTACCTCCACCATCATTGCGTACTTCTGAAGCAGATTGAAGAGATCAGATTAAACTTACTTCTCCCCCATAATTGAGATATGAATCTTAAAGGGTGGTATGATTTGGCTGTGTCTCCACCAAAAGTCTCATCTTGAATTGTAATTCCCACATGTCAAGGGCAGGAGCAGGTAGAGGTGAACAAATCATGGAGACAGTTTCCCCTATGCTGTTCTCATGGTAGTGAGTGAGTCTCGGGAGATCTGGTGGTTTTATAAGCATCTGGCATTTCCCTGGCTTGCACTCCATTCTGCAGCCCTGTGAAGCAGGTGTCTCCTTCTCCTTTGCTTTCCACCATGATTGTAAGTTCCCTGATGCCTTCCAAGCTATGCAGAACTGTGAATCAATTAAACCTCATTCCTAGTCTCTTTACCCAATCTCAGGCAGCTCTTTACAGCAACATAAGAATAGACTAATACAGTAAATTGGTACCAAGGTAGTGGGGAGCTGCTATAGGGATACCCAAAAATGTAGAAAAGACTTTGGAACTGGGTAACGGGCAGAGGTTGGAACAGTTTGGAGGACTCAGAAAAAGACAGGAAAATGTGGGAAAGTTTGGAACTTCCTAGACAATTGTTGAATGGCTTCGATCAAAACGCTGATAGTGATACAAACAATGAAGTCCAGGCTGAGGTGGTCTCAGATGGACATGAGGAACTTCTTGGGAATTGGAGCAAAGGTGACTCTTGCTATGCTTTAGCAAAGAGACTGAGGGCATTTTGCCCCTGCCCTAGAAATCTGTGGAACTTTGAATTTGAGAGAGATGATTTAGGTATCAGCAGAAGAAATTTCTAAGTGGTAAAGCATTCAAGAGGAAGCAGAGCATAAAAGTTTAGAAAATTTGCAGCCTGACAATGTAATAGAAAAGAAAAACCCATTTTCTGGGGAGAAATTGAAGCCCACTGCAGAAATTTGCACAAGTAACAAGGAGCCAAATGTTAATCATGAAGACAATGGGGAAAATGTCTCCAGGGCATGTCAGAAATGTTCCTGGCAGATCTTCCCATCACAAGTCCAGGGGCCTAGGACGGCAAATGGTTTCCTGTGCTGGGTCCAGGGTCCCCCCTGCTGTGTGCAGCCTCAGGATTTGGGACTTGTCCCTTGGTTCTCTGTGTCCAGCTGCTCCAGCCATGGCTAAAAGGGGCCAAGGTACAGCTCAGGCTATTGCTTCAGACGATGCAAGCCTCAAGCCTTGGCAGCTTCCATGTGATGTTGATCCTGTAGGTGCACAGAAGACAAGAATTGAGGTTTGGGAACCTCCACCTAGGTTTCAGAGGATATATGTTAACACGTGAATTTCCAGGTAAGTTTGCTGCAGGAGTGAAGCCTCATGGAGAACCTCTGCTAGGGCAGTGTGGAAAGGAGTTTGGAGCCCTCACACAGAGTCCCCACTGGGGCACTGTTTAGAGGAGCTGTAAGAAGAGGGCCACCGTCCTCCAGACCCCAGGATGGTAAATCCACTGACAGGTTGCACCATTCACCTGGAAAAGCTGCAGACACTCAATGCCAGACCATGAAAAGAGCCAGGAGGGGGCTATGCCCTGCGTAGCCACAGGGGTGGAACTACCCAAGGCCATTGGAACCCACCTCTTACATCACCATGACCTGGATGTGAGACATGGAGTCAAAGGATATCCTTTTGGAACTCTAAGATTTGATTGCCCCATTGGATTCTGGACTTGCATAAGGCCTGTAGACCCTTTGTTTTGGCCAATTTCTCCCATTTGGAACAGGTGTATTTACCCAATACCTGTACCCCCATTGTATGTAGGAAGTAATCTAACTTGCTTTTGATTATATAGGCTGGTAGGCAGAAGGGACTTGCTTTGTCTCAGATGATACTTTAGACTTGAACTTTTACGTTAAGGCTGGAATGAGTTAAGACTTTGGAGGACTGTTGGGAAGGCATGATTGGTTTTGAAATGTGAAGACGTGAGATTTGGAAGGAGCCAGGGGCAGAATGACATGGTTTAGCTGTGCCCCTACCCAAAATCTCATCTTGAATTTTAATTCCTATGGGTCAAGTGTTGGACCAGGTGGAGGTAATTAGATCATGGGAGTGGTTTCTCACATGCTGTTCTCATGATAGTGAGTGAGTCTCAGGAGATCTGATGGTTTTATTAGTGTCTGGCATTTCCCCTGTTTGCATTCACTCCATCCTGCTGCTCTGTGAAGAAGGTTCCTGCTTCTCCTTTGCTTTCCATCATGATTGCAAGTTTCCTAAGGCCTTCTCAGCAATGAAGAACTGTGAGTCAATTAAATCTCTTTCCTTTATAAATTACCCAGTCTTGGGCAGTACTTTATAGCAGCATGAGAACGGACTAATACAAAGGGTAACCCAACTTTTCTTGAAAGTCAGCTAGAACTTTTTGGCAGAAAAATTTTATCTGCTAAACTGTAGCCCATTGTGGATGTGACTGCCACAGTAAACTGTCCTAAATTTGGCAATGTCGGTGCTATCCTGAGAGCTCTGACAGTCTCCACTGTATTTAATTTCGCTACATGCAGGCTTCTTGTGTGTACATGATAAGACTTTTGTTTCAGCTCTGCATTATAGAATTGTTTCCTTGGAGACATTTGAAGTAACAATTAAGATTTACTTTCAAGTTTAATCATTTGTAGAACTACCAATAAAATACCTCAGCTGACAAGAAGATAAACAGATACCTTCTTAGCACTGCTAAATTCACACATGAGCAGACAATGACAGCTATATCATAATCTAACCCTTCACCTAACAGATGGCACATTTCTTTGTATGAATCATAAGAAGCTTTCCCATTTTAGAGAAGATAAAATATGATAAAATTCATATGACAAAATTGAAGAAAATCAGTAACTACCATTTACTGAGGGCATTCTGTATGCAAGATCTTTTTAGTTTCAGGCAGTTTTGCATGGCTTTGTATGTAATATGTCATTTCATCTTTATAATGCCCTATGAAGAATGTCTAATTATCCCCTTTTCATATGATGACACTGCAATTAATAACCAGGAAACCAAGTCTGTGCTCCTACAGCTCGGCAGTAACATATGAGGCGATTTTGCGTGACCACAAAACACCTACACTGTTTGAGTTTCAAATGGGTTTAGGCAGTGCATCTCTATGATCATGCAATTTCATTTGTATAAGTTTATCACTTTTTTCCACATTGTGTTATAATTACCTGTTTGTTTATCAATACCTCTTGATTCTGAGCTGCTTGAAAGCAAAAAACTCTGCTTATTTAACTCTGTTGACTGATGAAGCAGAACAGAGGATTCCAGCTGAGAGTGTATTCAACCATTTGGTCTAACTCTACAGAGGCTGTGCACTAGGACATATCAGATTTTGAAAAGGAAGATGTAATGGTTGGGAATGAAAACTAGAGAACATTTTACAGGTCCATGTATGAATGAGTAGACTGACCTGTCCCTTCTAATAAAACAGCAAGAGCAGAGTGCTCTCTCCTAGGCTAAAAAATGCAAGTATTCTTACCTAAACAAAGTGAATAAATCATCAAAGAGGAGCTAGGTAGCTAATGGAGGTGACAAATCCCTAGTGTAAAGGCCTCTGTGTTCTGACATTTAGAGGTCACTTATGTAGTGACAGCTTCAAGGTGAGCATTGTACCCTCCCACTCTAAAATAAATCCTATAAATTAACAAACCCACCAATGTACACAGAGCCATGTAAACTTTTATTTGGCATGGGGGTATCATTAGTAAATATGAGGGGATGTACACAGAACAACAAAAATTTGAGAAAAACCTGTAGCATAAACAAAAAGAGTTTAAATAAATAAAAACATAACCCTAAGAGAAAAGAGAAGCGATTTGAAGAATAGTATAGAAATTAAACAAAACAAAACAAAATGTTTAAGTGGAATTTCAAATAAAGTTGAAAAGATATTATATCTAAAAATCCAGAATAAAATGTCAATAAAAAAGAGCTAATAAAAAACAAGAAAGAGCTTTTGGAAATTAAAATTGTTCTCCCAAATATAACACTAAATAGAAGGGTTACAATGACAATTGCCAAGAATTCCTAAAGAAAAGCAAAAAGAAAACAGAATTCAAAGCTCAAACAAAAAGAATACAGATATTCAATATGGATGGCCAAAATCTGACCAATAGGAGTTTAATAAGACTCAATATGGAAAATGAAAAAAAAAGATACTTTCAAATAACCCAAGAAAATTTCTCAAGCTAAAGAGATATCCAAAAACTGAAATGGTCTACCAAATGCTAATAAGATTAGTGAACACTACCTTAGTAAACCTATCATCGTGAAATGGTAGAACAACAAATTACTAACAACAATCACAAAGAGCAAAAATTGAGTTTTTGCAGTACCATGCCATTTTACAAACATCCTCCCACTTTTTGCTCATCCCCATATCTCTTTCCCTGACTTCATTGTCTTGGGTCTTTCAGCATTGCTTCTTTCAGCCCAACTGCTAAAACATTTGCCCCTGCGTATTATTCCAGTATGTACTTACCTTAGGCCACTTTTCTCTTTCACGGAAAGAAGATAAGTTGCACTTTCTGAAGCTATGCGCTTGGGAAGAATTTTCCCTTTCCGATAAGAGCCACCTTTGAGTGGGGCTGTAGTACATGAGTGTTTATATTTGGCTCTCTCCCATGCCAAGTTGAACCATCTGAGAACAAACCTCATGCCATTTCCTCTTTGTTAGCATGTCTTGGCACTCTCCCATAAGGTCATCAATATGAGCCAAGAGAGTGGCATTGTTTCAATTGTGGCAGATGATAGGGTTTCTAGGCCATCTCTTGATGCAAGCTTACTTATACCATGTGAACCTACTGAAGCTTGATTCCAGATGTACCACCTGTACTTTGTAATAGATTGCTGTTGGACTTACCTAATATTATGACTTGGTAGGTCTGATATTATTCAGCTCATGATGGAGGACTCTGATTGCACGGTCATTTGAAATCTCCATGTTTGGGAACTTTCTGTCAGGACCCATAGCATGCCTACAGTTGCTTTTTAAGTGATGTATAGTTCTCTGCTGCAGATAGTACGGCTTTGCTCCAGAACTTTAGAGTTCCTTGGAATGACACTCATATTGGCACTTTCCAGAGTGGTAACACCGAATCCTTCTCTATCAAGATATTCTCATAGCTTTGGAACTGCTGTTCCTATGGCTCAGGTGTCAGGGCTGCTTGTACTGAAGTTTGAACCTGTAGAAAAACCTTTTGTAGCTCTGGCCCATTGAAATCTAACAGCCTTCCTTGTTGTCCAGTAAATTAAGTGTAACAGTATTCACTAGTACACACTATGCTACTTTCACATTCAAAATAAAAACCTATTCAAGTCCTTTGAGAAAATGATGCCAAAATGAGGTTAGATCTATTAGGAGAAATGCCTATAAAAGATAAAAGGAGGGAGTAAAAAAAGACGGTGAGACCTTCAGATTGTTGTGAGAGATCTAACATTTGTGAAAGAGAGGGGGAAAGAAAACGGATTGGGTAGTGTATTACTATTCTGTTATTGCTGCAACAAGCTACCACAAACTTAGTGGCTTAACACAATACAGCTTTGTGATGTCACAGTTTCTTATCTCAGAAGTCCAATGCAAGACTCATTTAAAATCAGGCTAAAATCAATCCATAGATTGATTCCTTTCTGGAAGTTCTAGAGGAAAATCAGTTTTCTTGCTTACTTGGGTTATTTACAAAATTTAGATCTTTCAGTTCTAGTAGCCATCTTTTTCTTTTTTCCTAATAGTAAACTGAGGAACATTTCCATTTTTAAGCGGCCACCCCCATTCCTTGTCTCATGGATATCTTCCACCATTTTCAAAGCCAGAAGTATCATGCTAAATTCTTCTCACACTATGTATCTCTTCGGATTTTTCTTCTGTTATACCTTCTGCATTTTATCTGGGAAAGGTTCTGAGTTTTCAGTACTTTTGTGATTAAGTTTGGTCCATTCATACAATCCAGGGTCATTTCTCGATTTTAATCACATCTTCAAGTCCCCTTTTCCAGCTAAGAACATATTCATAGGTACTGGGTGGGGGGGTGGGATCAGATATCTTTAACAGGGTCATTATCCAGACAACAGTACTACTCCAAAATGTTTGGGCTAGGATTATAGACAGGTATCAAGCTAGAGTTGTTAAGGGATCTTGCATCTTATGGGAATTGGACTGTGTCAGTACCCATGCTGTGCTCAGTCACTAGCTGGAGTAGTTTGCAGGAAGTGTGGACTCTCTGCAGATATGGTAGAAGACTCAAAGGAGGAATAGCTGGTGCCATTAGTTAATTATGGTCCCTGAAGCAAACCTGAAAGGAACATTTTTTATGGCTGCCAAAAAGACCTATAAAATATTGCAATGCTTGCTTACCAGTTAGTTGGTTATGTTTTCAATTGCCTACTGTAATCTACCTTGAATCATGTGGGTTTTGCAGATTCCTGACTAGTGAATTTAATTGAAATATAATTAATAGATTTGCAGGGAGATGGGCTACCCAAAGTCCCTTTCAGGGAAGATTTTCATGCAGTGTGGTTAGTAGATAACCTCCAACTTCAAACTTCTGCAGGGTCTGCCTTAGTTTCAGAGAACTGCTTTGCTGAGGTTATGCCCATCCAACAACTGGTCAAGGTAGAATATAAAGTATCGATGATTTAATCCAATAGGAGAAAATTTCACAAACATACTAATTCCAGAATTCCCAGCTGGCTTGGCCAAAGTTTCATGAGTCTTTACTGAATTTAGAATTCCTCTTCTGTCCAGATACACTTTATCCTTTCTTTTCATAGATACTGATATCTCATAAATATATTACATCAAACTTTATTTTAGCCAGATTCTAGAAAACCCAACCTACCTCAGATAAAAACTACCAACTCTTCATTCGGTCTTTAAAAGTGGCACTAATCACTGTTATCCCTTATCTAAGGAAAGGTATTATTTTTTAATTTACTATACTGGCTGGTGGAGATACTGCAATACTTTTACTATACAAATGAAGAACAAATATGAGAGTTCTTTCAACTATTAAATACAGTAGGTCCTGAAATAACATTGTTTCATCCAATGTAAATGCATTATAATGTTGATAAGAAAAAAATAATTGATTCCAAGTCAGGGCCATTGTCTGTGTGGAGTTGCATGTTCTCCTCATGTCTGCATGGGTTTTCTACGTATATTCTGGTTTCCTCCCACATCCCAAAGATGTACATGTTAGATGAATTCATGTGTCTATATGGTTCCAGTCTGCGTAGGTAGAGGTGTAGGTGTGAATGAGCCTTGTGATGGGATGGGTCTGTCCAGGGCTGGTTCCTGTCTTGTTCCTTGAGCTGCTGGGATAGGCTTCGGCCACCTACCTCCCTGAACTGGAATAATTAGGTGAATAATTCTTTCACTTGTTCTTGGTAATCTTTCTCAAATGTATGTATAAGTCACATTTACTTCAACGTTTAATATTAGAAGTGTTTTGGTCTTTATTCAGCCATTTGGTGAATTTTTTGTGACCAGAAATATGCCATAGGAACTTAACTCTTATTTATATCAATTAACCTATGGTAAAATTGGTTTGTTTATACATTGTCATTGGGCTTAAAGTTGCGGTTTCCAAGAAGCTATTGATGATGTCAAGTGAAAGCTTATTGTATATCCATTTCAACTATATATTTGCAATCTGGCAAAATGTCCAATGGACACAGCGGTGCACTGGAGCTGGCTTCTACTGGTTCACAAGAGCTAATCACACACATCTCCCAGCTGTATGCCCAGTGTTGTCATGTTGGTAGCTCAAATTAGCTATAGTGGGAGTATTTACACCACAGATATGAAAATTGCCACACATTAGGATTTTGTGTTCTCAGAGAACTAACTGACAAACATGTACCAGCACACTACTTCCCAGATGTATCTGTTGACCAAGTAGACCCCACTGTGAGGTAGACCTGAGCACAGGCTTCATTTGTTACCTGACCTGTATGTGCTACTACTAGAAGGAGGCATGATAGCACTGCTTCCTCCAATACCAGCATCAAATTGGATCTTTCACTAAACCACCCTTAAAGGACCTGGAGACTGTCCTTTCCTACTGTGTACTTACTCTTGGAAGAAGGACTTGGGGGAATCACCATGGTTTATATTTGCTGTAGTATTGCAGGATCTTTCTTCATGGAGATCTAACTTCTCGTAAGTTCTGGGTCTAAAACTTAGCTTAGGTTTGATAACTGGACAAGAGCTTGTGACATATTTAGAATTACAAATTTCATTATCTGTTTACCCCTTTTAAATACTTTTTGATTACATTTTATGGTCATTGATTATATTTATTTCTTAGCTATTTATCAATGTTCTGTGAGCAATCTTAATAAATTCTGGGTGTCATACACTCCTGAGTGTCCTTCAAACTTTGCTACTCATTTACATTAACTATACCCACCTTGGTTCAGACAGTTAAATGCTACAACCTGGCCTCTGATATTCCACAATGCATTACCGTCATTACTACCAGAGATCTGGATTATGCATCTCCTAACAGAAATCTCAGTAGACAGACCACAGGCACTAATAAGCTTAACTGATGCTTGTCCCATCCTCATTAGTGCAGTTCTCATTGCCTTGGTAAACACATTTTCCTCCAGGCTCTCCAAAAGAACACAGTCAGTTGGTGAGTTTTCTAATTTTCTGTTAGACATCTTCTATGGCATGCTCACTTTTCTGAGTCTTTTGTTCTCTTCCTACCTAGTCTGCCATAGCAGACCTAAGATTTCTGTTCCTTTTATTGTTGACCATCACTTTTTTCAAATTTCCAAAACCAGTCTCAGGATTGTATTAAACCTGTCAGTTAGGGCCCTTGAAAATGTGTAAAATCATATGCCATTGGAGAGTACTTCCTTATCACCAACCTCTCCTTTATCCAGCTTTATCTGGTAGTAGCCTTTGATCTATTACCCTCAGGAGACATTCTCAGCCATGCTATTCTCATTCCTGCAGTTACATGTTAGCTGGGTCCTGCAAGTTCTTTGATATATGGAATTTCTCTTCTATTACCATGCTCAGCACTTCTCCAATGGGTTATGCTGAGGTTTTACCATAATAATGGGTCTGAAGGATAAGAAGACAAAATATCGATGGGGTAAAGTTGGGGTAGACCACGAAGTGACAAGCTCTGTGTTATAAGACACCTGTTTCATTTGAAGATTCTACATAGTCTTTAATGAAAGGAGCTCTTTTTAAAAAATAAGATTATTCTACAGGTCCAGAAGGTTCGGATGAATCTGGGAATTTAAATTCTCACTTGCAACTACTCATATAATTCTATCTCAAATTTCAGGGTTTAAAATTTTTTTTTGTCTAGTAGGACCTTGATATTTTGTAGGAGACTTGCCTAAGATGAACTTTCACTTTTACTACTAAGTCCAGAATATACCTTTAACTATTCTAACTTTCTGTTGTAGGAATCAAATGTCTTTTTACATGCTGCCAAGTAGGCCCTCACCCTTATGTGAAAATTTTGTAGATTAATAGATTTGAGCCTATCATGTTTCCTCCACATGAAGGAATAACAGTTAGCATCACCCATTCAATTACTCAGCCATATAATTGTTATTTGGCCCCTACTAGCACATGAGATATTGGACCCTTATGATATGTAATACAAGAGAGATTTTGATGTGGGATTTTTACTTTCAGGTGCAGCATTTGTGTAGTTTTGTTATGATTGTCTTGACCTCTTAAGAATATTGGGTAATGTTCCATTTTCCCCTATTTCGTTAAATTGTTTGAGATTTGTGTTATACCTTCATAAAATGTTTGATAAAATTCATCAGTGAGACCATCCTTGCCTGGAGTTTTCCTGGTAGAAGGTCATTAATGACAAATTTAATTTTTTAATAGAAATAATACTATTCAAATGTTCTATTTTATCTTTTAGTTGGTTTTAGTAAATTCCTTTTGTAATGGAATATTTTATTTTATCTTACTTGGTAATGATAATGTTGTTTATAACATAACCTTATTAACTTCTTAAATATCTGTAGATCTAAAATCATAGGTTTTTCATTACTGACATTGGCAGTGTGTGTTTTCTTTTTTCTTTACTTTTCTTTGTCCTGCCCTCCGTCTTTCCCTTTCCCTTTCCCTTTCCCTTTCCCTTCCCTTCCCTTCCTTCCTTCTTTCCTTCCTTCCTATGATGGTTAATGCTGAGGGTCAACTTGATTGGATTGAGGGATACAGAGTTTTAATCCTGGGAGTGTCTGTGAGGGTGTTGCCCAAAAGAGATTAACATTTGAGTCAGTGGGCTGGGGAAGGCAGATCAACCCTTAATCTGGTGGGCACAATCTAATCAGCTTTCAGCAAATATAAAGCAGGCAGAAAAATGTGAAAAGGCAAGAGGGGCCTAGCCTCCCAGCCTACATCTTTCTCCCTTGCTGGATGCTTCCTGCCCTCAAAAGTCTGACTCCAAGTCCTTCAGTTTTGGAACTTGGACTGGCTCTCCTTCCTCCTCAGATTGCAGACAGCCTATTGTGGGACCTTGTGATCATGTAAGTTAATACTTAATAAACATATATATATATGTATTTATCAATTAATGTTCTTAATCTTTGTTAGATTTGGTTTTCCCTGTATTTTGTTTACTTTCTTTTATATTGCTTTCAACTCTTATGTTTGTTGTTTCCTACTAACTCTTGGCTTACTATATTTCTTTTTTTCTGAGTTCCTAAGATAAAATCTTAGGTCATTAACTTTAGACTTTTTATTTTTTTCCCCAAATATAAGCATTAAAAGCAATACAGTTTCCTCCATTTACAACTTTGGCCACACCTTACATATTTTAATATGTTGAGGTTTTTCTTCCATTTTGTTCAAAATATAGTTTTCTTTCAGTTTATTATTTTTGCCATGGATTATATATAAGTTTGTTTCATATTTGGCATGGTCATTGCATGTAAGTATTTCCTTGTCCTCTCTCCTGAACCAGATTCTTCATGAATGAAGCCCATGAGTGAATTATTATTTGAAAACTTCTCCTAGTTTCATTTATGTAGCCAAATGGGCACTGGTCCATGGACCAACCTTGAGAGTCACTGCTTTTCTCTCATGACTCATGAGGAGCTTGTTGATTTAGCTCCTGTTTGTCTCTACCACTCACCAGCAACAGATACTACCTTCCATATGTCTCTCATTCAGCCTTTCAAGAAAACAATCAGATCACTTCTATCAAACACAAACTTTAATAAATAAGTAGTCATACATAAATTTATATTTATATATGTACATATGTATGGAAACATGTGTGTGTTTGTATATGTATATATGTAAATATATATGTTCACATACAATTGCACCCATACACCCATATGAATGCAATTATACATGAGCAAATATATGTATTTTTTCCAATTTATCCTTTGGGTCCAGTTCTTGATCTTCCTTTTTCAGTGTTTCTATACTTTTTCTGTCCTGTTTGAATTCACATGTCCCCATCAACATTTGTGATTCATTAAGCACAATGGTTCTCTTTCACTCTTTGAAAAAAGAATAGTTATGGTGGGTAAATATCATAAAAAGAGCTAAATTTACTGCTTGGTCTGGTGGTTTCAGTTTCGATTTTATTGAAAATATAACAGCATAGCAGAAAGATTCAAATAGCTCCAAGTGGTGTTTGAAAACTCATTCCAGCTATGTGCTGACTGACCTGCAGGATAAACAGACTGCCAAAGTCCAACAGCTTTGGCATTTTCTAAGTGTCAAGATTTATTTCATTTATCTTTTGATCCAGGGCTGAGACCTCAGAAACATAATTATCTCCCTCTCCTTCTCCTCCTTCTGCAGCATAATGTAGATGCCTCTCCTGGAGACTCTTTGAATCTACTTCATGAGATCCATGACACAGTCTGCTATGTCGTTGCAGAGCTTCTTGCAAGGAATGATAGTGATGTACTTGCTCATGTGTAATTTCTCTAGTACTTCTCTATGAAGACCCAGTTACCTTTATGGCTTTGGGCCAACACTGTTGGTGCAAATGCTATTGGTGGGTAGCTTGTAAAAGACCTCAGTCTGCTTTTGTTAATTCATTTCCTATTACCTAATTTTTTGTAGCAGATACATTTTCCTATAAGGTATGCCAGCAGGTGAAAAAAAATGCCTTCATCAGACAGAAAACAGAGATTGAGCTTGTCCACTAAAATCACATATGTGGAAGTGATAGATCTAATTGACGCTGTTGCAGTTTTTAGAGCAGCAAGACTACCTGCACATTAGAAAAAAAAACATTATTGAGAAGGGGAGTTTAGTGGGGCTCACTGGTGAAAACTGAAGTTAATGTCAGCATTATGTTCATTGTTCTCAGCATGGAAGCCTTTGATTCTGATTAGAAGATTTATCCCTTGGCATAAGAAGATAATTTTAACTCAGCAATGTGTCATAAAGGGTGGATAATTCTTCAACAATATTAAAATAATACAGTACTACTTCTTTTTACTACTGAACTAAGATCAAATCTCTGAAAATAAATTTGTGGACATTCATTTACTACTTTTGCTCATCTGTCTATAGCTTGCAGAGAAGGAATAGTCTGAATCATTATACATACATCTTGGGAATCACTGCTATAAAGAAAATCATGGTAGTCCTATTCCTTTGTATATAAAACATGAAGGGTAATCAACTAAGGGATTTATTTTCTTCTAAGAAAGAAACAACAAAAATAAAATGTCTCCTTGTTTTGTTTCTAGATGCTGTCATATCTGCATGAGAACCACAGAATTGCAGCAACCACTCTAGTATCAGGAAGAGAATTAAAGAGCCATGCTCAAGATGGCAAAGAGGAAAAAGGAGCAATCATTGTTCAATAACCCAATGATATTGCCAATTCACTGAATTAATAAAACCTGGAGCCACACCTACTCCTTTTTTTTTTCTTTTTCTTTTTTTTTTAATTATTATTATACTTTAAGTTTTAGGGTACATGTGCACAACGTGCAGGTTTGTTACATATGTATACATGTGCCATGTTGGTGTGCTGCACCCATTAACTCCTCATTTAGCATTAGGTGTATCTCCTAATGCTATCCCTCCCGCCTCCCCCCACCCCACAACAGGCCCTAATGTGTGATGTTCCCCTTCCTGTGTCCATGTGTTCTCATTGTTCAATTCCCACCTATGAGTGAGAACATGGGGTGTTTGGTTTTTTGTCCTTGCGATAGTTTGCTGAGAATGATGGTTTCCAGCTTCATCCATGTCCCTACAAAGGACATGAACTCATCATTTTTTATGGCTGCATAGTATTCCATGGTGTATATGTGCCACATTTTCTTAATCTAGTCTATTGTTGTTGGACATTTGGCTTGGTTCCAAGTCTTTGCTATTGTGAATAGTGCCGCAATAAACATAAGTATGCATGTGTCTTTATAGCAGCATGATTTATAATCCTTTGGGTATATACCCAGTAATGAGATGGCTGGGTCAAATGGTATTTCTAGTTCTAGATCCCTGAGGAATTGCCACATGGACTTCCACAATGGTTGAACTAGTTTACAGTCCCACCAACAGTGTAAAAGTGTTCCTATTTCTCCACATCCTCTCCAGCACCTGTTGTTTCCTGACTTTTTAATGATTGCCATTCTAACTGGTGTGAGATGGTATCTCATTGTGGTTTCGATTTGCATTTCTCTGATGGCCAGTGATGATGAGCATTTTTTCATGTGTCTGTTGGCTGCATAAATGTCTTTTTTTGAGAAGTGTCTGTTCATATCCTTCACCCACTTTTTGATGGGGTTGTTTGTGTTTTTCTTGTAAATTTGTTTGAGTTCATTGTAGATTCTGGATATTAGCCCTTTGTCAGATAAGTAGGTAGCAAAAATTTTCTCCCATTTTGTAGGTTGGCTGTTCACTCTGATGGTGGTTTCTTTTGCTGTGCAGAAGCTCTTTAGTTTAATTAGATCCCATTTGTCAATTTTGGCTTTTGTTGCCATTGCTTTTGGTGTTTTAGACATGAAGTCCTTCCTTGCCCATGCCTATGTCCTGAATGGTATTGCCTAGGTTTTCTTCTAGGGTTTTTATGGTTTTAGGTCTAACATGTAAGTCTTTAATCCATCTTGAATTAATTTTTGTTTAAGGTGTAAGGAAGGGATCCAGTTTCAGCTTTCTACCTATGGCTAGCCAGTTTTCCCAGCACCATTTATTAAATATGGAATCCTTTCCCCATTGCTTGTTTTTGTCAGGTTTGTCAAAAATCATATAGTTGTAGACATGCGGCATTATTTCTGAGGGCTCTGTTCTGTTCCATTGGTCTATATCTCTGTTTTGGTACCAGTACCATGCTGTTTTGGTTACTGTAGCCTTGTAGTATAGTTTGAAGTCAGGTAGCATGATGCCTCCAGCTTTGTTCTTTTGGCTTAGGATTGACTTGGCAATGTGGGCTCTTTTTTGGTTCCATATGAACTTTAAAGTAGTTTTTTCCAGTTCTGTGAAGAAAGTCATTGGTAGCTTGATGGGGATGGCATTGAATCTATAAATTACCTTGGGCAGTGTGGCTAATTTCACGATATTGACTCTTCCTACCCATGAGCATGGAATGTTCTTCCATTTGTTTGTATCCTGTTTTATTTCATTGAGCAGTGGTTTGTGGTTCTCCTTGAAGAGGTCCTTCACATCCCTTGTAAGTTGGATTCCTAGGTATTTTATTCTCTTTGAAGCAATTGTGAATGGGAGTTCACTCATGATTTGGCTCTCTGTTTGTCTGTTATTGGTGTATGAGAATGCTTGTGATTTTTGCACATTGATTTTGTATCCTGAGACTTTGCTGAAGTTGCTTACCAGCTTAAGGAGATTTTGGTTTGAGACGATGGGATTTTCTAGATATACAATAATGTCATCTGCAAACAGGGACAATTTGGCTTCCTCTTTTCCTAATTGAATGCCCTTTATTTCCTTCTCCTGCCTAATTGCCCTGGCCAGAACTTCCAACACTATGTTGAATAAGAGTGGTGAGAGAGGGCATCCCTGTCTTGTGCCAGTTTTCAAAGGGAATGTTTCCAGTTTTTGCCCATTCAGTACGACATTGGCTGTGGGGTTTTCATAGATAGCTCTTATTATTTTGAGATATGTCCCATCAATACCTAATTTATTGAGAGTTTTTAGCATGAAGTGTTGTTGAATTTTGTCCAAGGCCTTTTCTGCATCTATTGAGATAATCATGGTTTTTGTCTTTGGTTCTGTTTATATGCTGGATTACATTTATTGATTTCCATATGTTGAACCAGCCTTTCATCCCAGGGATGAATCCCACTTGGTCATGGTAGATAAGCTTTTTGATGTGTTGCTGGATTCGGTTTGCCAGTATTTTATTGAAGATTTTTGCACCAATGTTCATCAAGGATATTGGTCTAAAATTCTCTTTTTTTTGTTGTGTCTTTGCCAGGCTTTGGTACCAGGTCGATACTGGCCTCATAAAATGAGTTACGGAGGATTCCCTCTTTTTCTATTGATTGGAATATTTTCAGAAGGAATGGTACCAGCTCCTCCTTGTATCTCTGGTAGAATTCGGCTGTGAATCCATCTGGTCCTGGACTTTTTTTGGATGGTAAGCTATTAATTGTTGCCTCAATTTCAGAGCCTGTTATTGGCCTATTCAGAGATTCAACTTCTTCCTGGTTTAGTCTTGGGAGAGTATATGTGTCAAGGAATTTATCCATTTCTTCTAGATTTTCTGGTTTATTTGCATAGAGGTGTTTATAGTATTCTCTGATGGTAGTTTGTATTTCTGTGGGATTGGCCACACCTACTCCTAACTCATTATTTGAGACAATGAATCTCAAATTTTTGAGAGAAATAGATTTTTCTTTTTTTTTTTCCTTTTTTTGAGAGGGAGTTTTGCTCTTGTTTCCCGGGTTAGAGTGCAATGGGGTGGTCTTGGCCCACCACAACCTCCGTTTCCTGGATTCAAGAGACTTTCCTGCCTCAGCCTTGCAAGTAGCTCGGATTGCAGGCACACGCCACCATGCCAGGCTAATTTTGTATTTTTAGTAGAGATGGGGTTTCACCATGTTGGTCAGGCTGGTCTCGAACCCCCAACCTCAGGTGATCCACCCACCTCGGCCTCCCAAAGTGCTGGGATTACAGGTGGCAGCCACCACACCTGGCCTAAGAGATTTTTCTTAAATCTCTTGTTTAAGCTATTTTAAACTGGTTCTTCTACTACTTTCTGCCAAAATGCGTTGTAACTGATTTGCATGGATTAATACACCTTTCCTTTTCACAAAATCTTGACATAAGCGAAGCAAATATTAGTAGCTCCATTTTAAGAATGAGAATTCTGCAGTTCAGAAAAATTGAATGAACTTCGAAATAAATGTTAGTAGAAAATCTATGTTAGAGTTCTACCGATTAATCCTGAAGGTTAAGGTATATTAATACACAAGGTCACATGGCCTTTCAAAGAGAATACATGCAGAATCACTGAATGCTAATGATTTGACTTTTACTATATAGTGCCCTTCTGCAGAAAGACATTTTGAAGAAGAATATTAACTACTCTCAGTAGGTAGCTAGATATAAAAAGTGATAATAGAATGATTACGTAAGTAGGAAACACCACTTATGGTACATTTAGTATTTCACTTGCTTATTTGTTCATTTTTTAATGTGTAAATATTAATTCATTCAACACACATGTATTGAGTGCCTTCTATATCCCATGAACTGTACTAGGCAATGGTGTTGAAAAGATAAAGTATGGATGGCTTTGCCTGGAAAAATCTTACAGATATATAAAAAATAAGTGGGATGAAATGTTTTCAGTCCTATAGATTTCATCCTGGATGCCATTCTTTCCCGACCCAGGGATCCAGAGGTGATTAGCAATGGGAGGGCGAGCTAAAGAATCCAGTGGATAAATCTGAAAGGCAATAATATTAGTGAATAGGATCTATGTGTCAGGGAAGAACCTCAACCTCATAGTGGTTGGCAAGGAATATCAAGACTCTGAAGGCAATAACTAAGAAAACAAGCACATTGGCTTGCCACAACTTCATAGGTGGTGAAAGTAGACAATGAGTCTCAGTGGTTCAGAATACGACAGTTTATTGCTCACAGCACAGCAAAGAGTACAAGCACCAACATTGTGGCAGTGGCTCCCTTAAGCACCACAAGTGAACAATGAGCCATATAATGGCGTCACACTCAGTAGGTTACATTACAACAAAGGAACCCAGAGGCAAGGGCTCAATGCTTATCGCACCAATAGATAAAGTTGTAAGTAAGCCAATCCATCTCCCTTGGAGAGCAAGCTCTCAAATGGCAGTCATGCTGTGGTTGCCTTGACCTACTTAATTGACTATGTAACTACCTACAGAAATGGTACAGAATCAATGGATGGTGAGACTTCCAATATAGCATACTCAGCAAAGATGTGTTGAGAGACTTGGGGGCAATGATAGATTGCATCTCCTAAACAGTTTGCTTACAGCAAGAATTTCTGCATTCAAGAAAATCTGCTATTTACCTACACTGTTTACTGGTTTTATGGATTTCAGTAACTCATTCCACCTCTTTACTTCCCCATTTGTAATATGGGATTGAAATCTCAGTCTCCTGCTAATGGGATTGCTTAAAATCAGTCCTGGCATATAGTAAGTGCTAAATACATGTTCACTTCTACTTCAGTGTGATAATATTTTCAGGTTGCTGGAAGAGAATTAGCCTGATTAAAATTTTTTAAATAGCAATTGTAGTTTTTCAGAGGTAAGCTAAAGTGTGCATGAAGAGTTATTTTGGAGAGCAGAAATCAAGGACCTAATGTGGAAAAGGAAGAGGAAGATGGCAAATATCCCCAAGTGGACACAAAGCCCAAAGAGTCTATGTAAATGGATCATTTGTAGTTTCAATAAGCTTGTATATTTCAGTAAAGAATCAATGCCTATGCCCATCCAATTTCTTGTATATGAGGCTGTTCACTTTTTTTATTTACAAAATTGAGCATTTTCTTTTATGTGGTAACTCTGATTCTTTCTCAAAGATCAATACCTCTGATTTAAAAACTGATATATTGATGTGTAGAAATTTCAGTAAAAGACACAATCTGGTATAGTCCTGAAAAAAAATGTGTACATTTATGTCCCCTTTATTTTGTGAAATATTGCATATAATATTACTACTCTGGAATCTTACTATTAATAATAATAAGAATAAAATAATGTTAAGATGGTAGAATTTTTGAGTGTCTTCTCTGTGCCTGGAATTATTTTCGGTTGTAAGTACTGTGGACAGACTAATTCATTTAATTCTGAAAAATATCATATGAGTGAATGTTAGTGTTACCTAATTTTATATATCAGGAAATTAAGGTATAGAGTGAGTACACTGTTCAATGTCACACTGCTAGTAAGTAGCTAAACTCTGACTCAGACAGCTGGACTTCAGAAAGCACACACTTAACCAACATCTAAGAAGAAAGACAAAACCTGCTAGCATGTCAAGCAAGCGGATTATTTCTTCTAAAAATGTAATCCACTTTTGATATATATACCTTAGAAATTTATGCATGGGTTTTTCATGCTCAGTAGATCAACCCTTAATGAGCAAATCATTTTGAATAGCCTTTCACAAATTTACTACTAGAACTCCAGTGACCTATTTGCTGACCTGGAAGTTTGGTGTCAAAAGATCTTGCTGATCTTTAACCATGCATATCTTATAGATTCTCAGTCTAGTAAAGGGACTTGATAGATTTATGGATTTATTTATTGTAAGTTACTCACAAGAGAGAGAGAGATTTCATTGTAAAACACTCCCTGGTATTGATTCAGTAAAATGAGGGTGTCATCATTAAACAAATCTTCCTGAATATCTATGCTATTAAACCTAATTGACCATGTATTTTCTTTAAGGAGGTTAGCTGTACATTTCATGTGCTTTCTAAGGAAGGTTTTATCTGGCATTTCTATCCTATTCACATAGTATCTCAGGATGACACCTCTTACTTGAGGCTTCGTGGAGGTTTTCCCCAACTTTGGATAAAAAAAAATCATCTAGAAATGCTCAAAACAACTATGACTTTAAAAATTATTTTTTGTTTCAATATATATTATTATCTATTTAAAATTATAATTATCTGAACCACTAGAAATCTGATTTTTAAGAAAAAATATTTTATTTATATTATTTTCTATGAAATATTTTGAAATTTTCTTGTGAATGTTATTAATTTTTCTCAGCTACTTTGTATCAATTCCTCTCTTAGAATAACAACTTAGGGTTGTTGTCCTTGTTCTTTTTTTAAACTTTTAAATTTATTATTATTATTTAATATTTGTGGTTCCATAAAAGAATATCCTTTTTAAAATTTATTATTATTATTATTAAATTTATGTGAGTACATAAAAGAATGTCCTGTTTGTTCTTGATTGTTTCTTTGGACGATGATTCTCTAGCTCAATTATTTAAAGTAAAGTAAACTAGCTGTTCATCACGGCTAATACGTTTAGCTAAATCATTCTCTCCCTCTTTATAATAAAAGTGTAAGCTTTGGCATGTAACTCATGGTTTCCTCTATCAGCCGTGGAGATGTCAATATTCATATGACTGACTCATTGGATTTCCTGACTTCTAAGTGTTTTTATACCTTATCTCTACTTCATTCATACTACTAAAGTTACACTTTTACCACCAGAAACTACTCTATCATTCCAAATCCTTGAAAAAAGCATGAGATTCTCTGACAAATTATTCCAGAACTCTACTATTTCCATGAGAACTTTCTCTTGACTTCCTCTTGTGAATTTTCTTCTTTCTATCACTCTAGCCCCCTCTTCTAATTTTTATTAGTAACCTGCTTGGGCTCATGATCTATCATTTCAGTAACAATCTTGCTTCTTTATCTTATATGATCAATCTGGAAAAACCGTCAGCCTTTCATGAGCAAAAATTTACTCTCTATTGTCTTGCAGTTGATCATTGCTCAAGAAAATTATGAATTAATATAGATTGGTACCATTGTTAAATTGTGATTACCAAATTCAAATGTTCTTTAATGAGTACAGAAATTCTCTTATGTTTTTCTAATTGACTCTTCAAGCATGCACTGCAAAAGCTATTTCAAAACTTTTTTACTCTTCAAAAAAATCCGATTTTGCCAATCCACCACAGTTACTCCCAACAAATAAGCATGTTTTCAAGATCATGGAAAAAATAGAAGACATGAAACAAACCTCACTCTTTAATTTTGGGCACCTGTGCTTATTTTAGCCTCATTTCCCTTCTTTAAAGAGAGAGTATCTTCCTCTCTCTTCCCAGTCTTTTCACCATTGCCCTGGATTCTATACATTGTAAATTTCTCCAAGATTAAGAAGGATGGTGATTTACAGGCCTCTTTGCCCTCATTCTGTGTATGAAGACATTTTTAAGGCCAAAGGAGAAAGACACCTGCTTATACTGTATAATGGTGCCTATATTGTGTTGCCCAAGAAAAAGCATAAATATTACTTTGCTAATAATTTTCACATAATTGACCCACAAAGGGCAAGATCAAAATCATGCTCAAATAAGAAATATAACTTACTAAAATGATATTAGACTCTGTTAGCCGTGGAATAACATTCATGTTTGCTTGGTCAAAAGGGGCTTGATTTTTAGATAAACAAGTGAAAACCTAGTCATAACTATCCCTGGTAGAGAAGGAAGCTAGAATGAGAGCATCTGCTCCTACTCTCACTTCTGGGCCTATAGGTCACATTTTCTATTTGGAATCACAAGCTGTATATAAAGAAAGCCTTCATGGATATCTGGACTAAGCTGAAATACGTTACTCCGTAAGACACAAAAGGAGACCAAGATTGTATAGGAGAATGGTAGTGGGGGAAGGGAAACACAATGCTTTTAAGGGGAAAATGGATTTCCTAAGGGCAGATGTGGGGCAGCAGTTTTGGAAACTTGAAAAGGGGAAATGAGCTAGCAGGAGATGAGAACTACTCATATGAAGATTCAAGTTTGTGAATCAGGAGGAAATAGTAAAAAATCAAAAGAATCTTCACTATTTTCTCTATGCTGTATGCTTCTATTGAGAACACTTGAGTCTCCATTGAACAACTTGGTAACTTGGGCTGTGCTAGGTCTGGATAAATCAATCTAACAAAGGTTCTCAAGAACAGGGATGTAATTAATTGCTTCTTACCCTTCTTGAAGAAACTGGTGGAGACAGAGGCAAAGCTTGCTTGGCTGAGATTTTTTTTTTTTCATTTTTTTCTTTTAGAAAAGAATTACAAAAATATAGATGTGTCATGCTTTGTCATTCGGGCTGAAGGGTGGTGGTGTGATCACTCACTGCAGCCTCAAACTCCTGGGCTCAAGCGATCCTCTGAAGTAGCATTCAAATGATTTTTCGATTTTTCAAAAGCATCTTTCCCTGGGCATTGGCAATGACACATTCTCCACCTTTTATCACGCTTTTTGGCTATTTCTTCTCAGCCTTCTTCCAATTCATTTTTTTCTACTTGATTCTTAAGTGTTTTCATTGTTCTTTCATGTTATACTCTGTCTTTAGACCATCTCCTCCATACCTGTGGCTTCAATTACTGCCTCTAGGACAATGATTCTGAAATTTCTATCTTGAGCTTTGAGTTCTCCTTTGATTTCCAGACCTCTATCCAACTTGCTACCTACATCTTCACTTGGATATCTCAAAGTCACTTAAACTCTGCATGCGAGAATTGAACTCATGGCCTTCTTTCCAAAGTTTATCATCTTCCAATGTTACCTTGTATGGTAAAGTGACATAATGATACTGAATTAATAGATTTAGAATTTGTGATAATAGAGATTTGATTTATCTCTAAGAGTTTCTTTTTCTCTCTCCTTCCCTTTCTTATTTCCTTCTTTTCTTTCCTTTTCAGTCAAGCTAATTGACGTATTTTTCACCTAACCAACTTATAATTTTTTGTGATGAGAACATTAAAAATTATTTTCTAAATGATTTCTAAATGATTCTAAATAACTAAAACTTATTTCTCCAACCTAACAGACTTTGTACGCTTTGATGAACATCTTCCTTCCCTTTCCCCATTCTTCTCTCTCTCTCCCCAGCCTCCCAGCCTCTGGCAACTAATTTCCTACTGTCTCTTTTTGTAAGGTTGACCTTGTTAGATTCCACATATAAGTGAGATCATGTAGTATTTGTTTCTGAGCCTGGCTTATTTTACTTAGCATAATGTCCTCCAGTACCATCCATATTGTTGTGAATGACAGAATTCTCTTCTTTTTAAAGGTTGTATAGGATTCCATTGTGTATATATACTATATTTTCTTTATTTATTTATCCATTGGTGAACATTAGGTGCTTCCATAGCTTGGCTATTACCAATAACGCTGAAATGCACATAGGAGTGTAGATATCTTTTGAACATTCTGGTTTTAATCCCTTTGGATATATACCCAGAAGTGGGATTTTACAGTTAATCACTTTTCAACAAAGGCACCAAGAACACACAGTGGAGAAAGGACAGTGTCTTTAATAAATGGTGTTGGAGAAACTGAATATCCACATGTGGAAGAATAAAATTGGACCCGTATATCTTACATGTATTGATTATGTCTCTGCCTGTAACTTCTGTCCTTCTAAAATGTATAAAATTGAGTTCTGACCCAACTACCTTGGGCACATGTTTCAGAATCTCCTGAGGCTGTGTCTTGGATCATGATCCTCACACCTGACTCAGAATAAACCACTTTAAATATTTTAGAGTTTGGCTTTTTGCATCAACAAGACAAATGGGATTGCATCAAACTAAGAAGGTTTTGCATGACAAAGAAAACAGTTAATCAAGTGAAAAGACAACCCATAGATTGAGAGCAAATGTTTCAAAACCATACATCTAATAAGGAGCTAATATGCACAATGTATAAGGAACTCAAACAACTCAATAGCAAGAAAACAAATAACCCAGTTAAAAAAATGCCAAAGGATTCAAACAAACATTACTCAACAGAGATACAAATGACCAACAGATTTATGAAAAAATGCTCACATCTATAATCATCATGGAAGTGCAAATTAAAACCGCAATGAGGTACCACATGACACCTGTTAGAATGGGTATGATCAAAAAGACAAAAGATAACAATTTTTGTGAGGCTATGAAGCAAAGAGAACCCTTGTATACTGTTGCTGGAAATGTAAATTAGTGCAGCTATTTTGGAAAATAATATAATGGTTCCTCAAAAAACGAAATAGAATTATCACAAGAAAGAATTCCTTAAAAGAAAAATTTGTAAATGAATACAGCTTCTAGAGTGAATCGTCATATTGCAGTAAGATAGCACCTTAACTCTTGTCACAGGCTATCCTGGTCAGTTAAATAAAAATAAATTTCACTTTGCTCATAATATGTTGCTGTAATGTTAGGCTTTTAAAATAATCTTTTTACTTATGTTATCAGAAAATCTTAAGGCATAATACATAATACATTGATGTAAATATAGGACATTTTTCTTTTCGATGAAATTCTTTTTTTTTTTCCTCTGGTGGGGAGCACTTCAGGCCCTGAGATCCTCTGTATTCTCCTGTCCCCACAGGTGGACATTGCCCAGCCAATCCTCTATCCCTTGTGCATTTTCAGTGGCTCTGTGTCCCAACTTACTCAGCACCCTCTGCTATCAAACACTGAACCATTTTCAATTTTTCAGGCTTGTAGTAATGCTGGAAGAAACATCTGCATCCATAAATCTCTATTTTTTTTATATTTTATTTTAGGTTTTGGGGTACATGTGAAGGTTTGTTATGTAGGTAAACTCATGTTACTGGGGTTTGCTGTACAGATTATTTCATTACTCAGGCATTAAGCCTAGTACCCAATAGTTATTTTTTCTGATTCTCTCCCTCCTCCCACCCTCAAGTAGACCACTGTGTCTGTTGTTCCCTTCTTTGTGTTCATTAATTCTCATTATTCGGCTCCCACTTATAAGTGAGAACATGTGCTCACAGAAAATCATTCTGTTCCTTATAGTAGGAATTTTTATAATTGAAAAATAAAAGGGGGTGTTTTAAAAATATATATTATCACCTTGTACCATGATGTTTTGTTTAAAAATAACTTTTAGAAAAATTAAAGGAAATGAAAAGTTGTGATCATTTTTAATATCACATTTTGGATCTCTCCTGCAGGATCATATTTATAATGTAATCTCTACTGTTAGGATTAAGAAACATGGTCCAGTAATTTTAATTAAGTAAACCTGCTTGCGATTTGCCTTTTGAATAAAACAAAGTACTTAAGGATGTTATATCCCCCTTCAAATTGCTGACACAAGGCAGAGGTGTGAGGTCATTCCTTAGACTTTTTCCTCGCATCCAGAGTGAAAGGGAAATGGAAGCATGATGAGAATCACCCTCATTTGCCCATTTTGAGCTTAATAAGGCACTTTTACACAGATACTTAGGGCTCTCTTGTAGCTGCACTAGTCCTAATTAATGCTCGCCACCTAACGTCCTGGGCTTAAAAACGAAACCAAGAGAATCTCTTCAGGGAGAGGAAAATGAATTAAAAAAAAAAAAAAGTCCCTTTGAAAGATTCAATGATTCAATGTAGGGACTTTATGAAATAATATAAAATGATTGAAAAATGTTTACATGGTTTTCAATAATATGCTCACATTTATGTTATGTTTGCTGAATAATGAACAGAAATAAATGAGTGATGCCTTTTATGTATGATGTAAACATTATGGGCAAGTCACATTTTAATTTCATACTTGATGCTTCAGCTTGTGCTGTGTTTTTAGTTAGTGCTGGCCTATTAAGCTGCTAATTTATCTACTGTTGTGAAGGCCTCTGGAAATGCTGCTCCATAAATAATAGAGCAGTGATCCATAACCACCTCCCATGTAACAGCATCAAGTCCACTGCAGCTAATAGGAACGAACTGCTGGTTGCTAGGTGCCAAAATGCTGCTTGCCTATTTAGGAAGTGATATAGTTTTGTCTCCCTGCTAAGATGACAAAACTGTAATTAGAGATTAATCAAGAGCTACATTAGTGCCACAGTTTCCTGCAGTCTGACTTTTGTTGCCCACCAGCAGTTAAGTGCATCTGCCTGTATTTACCAGTTCTCTGGAGATTTAGAAATTTATTGTCATATTTACAGGAACAGCTGCCGTGCAAGTTGTCAAATCATAAAGAACTAACTGAAGAGAATGCATATAATTAACCGCTCTGTCTTTAGTCTATTTATTTTTAAAATGAGGCTTCATTTAAAAAGATTAAATAACCTATTACATAACCAGCTTTTTTTTGTTCTTGGATTTTGTTATTTTTCATTAAAACATTTCTACCAACCATTCAGTGATTTATACTGAATAAATAAAGATCAATTCAAATATTAAAAGAGAGACAAATACAAGCAGATATCAAAGAAAACTTGGATCTAGTGATTATTCTGGGGGCTGGGATGGTGGTATACATTAACATCATATAAAGTTCTATACCACTACGGCTTTCTTAAGAAAAAATAATATGAGTTTTTATAGAATTCACCTTTATTTCAGTTTCACTTGCTGTTCCCTGATAATCTTGGTTATATTTGCTTTGGGACAAATTATTCCTCCTCCATTATTTGCATCGGTTATACTTGAACGTCTTTCAAATGTGTTAGCATAGGGGACACATTAATTACCAGCATTTTTTCTCCTAGAAAACCTTATACCCTTAGAGAATGGCTTCTTTGATTTAGTTGATTACTATAGTAAATGTACTGTCAAAATTAAGACCTGAAATATTTGAAATCTTAGATTGCAAAGTTATGAACAATACTAAATCATGAATGTCTTAGCTTTTCCCTTTTTATAGTTAATATGCAATTTTCTTAAAACTTGAAGTGGAATTAAATGTAAAATTTGTTTTTATTGACTTGCAAAAAACAGTTATGAATAAAATTATTGGAAAATAATTTTCTTATGAGTACACTTGAGACTACTGCATACATATCACGCACATATACACGTTTAAGCATACTCATAGTATATATACCATTTTGAACTTGAAAAAAATACACTAGATCCCCTTTTGATTCTTCTGGTTTGCAGCAGAATTTTGGAAGAGTTGCAATTCATTCCATCACTAATATGTCCATATAAAGTTATTGCCATTAAAGGCCAGGTGTGGTGGCTCACACCTGTAATACTAACACTTTGGGAGACCAAGGTGGGAGGATTGCTTGAGTCCAAGAGTTCAAGGCCAGCCTGGGCAACAAAGCCAGAGCCCCATCTCTACAAAAAAAAATTTAAAAATTAGCCAGGCGTGGCGGAGCATGTATCTAGTACCAGCTACTAGGGTGGCTGAGGTGGGAGAGTCACTTGAGTCTAGGAGGTTGAGGCTTCAGTAAGCCATGATTATGCCACTGAACTCCAGCCTGGGTGACAGAGTGAGATCCTGCCCCGCCCCCCTAAAAACAAACAAACAAACAAACAAAAAGATTTATTGCCATTAGAACTTGCAAAGCCTTTAATCACATCACAAAACTAAAAGCTACTTTCAAAATGAATTGAGACTTTATGCTCACTTCAAATCATAGTGCCACATTTCAAATATATAATACACTTAGACACCCAATTCACTACTTTTGGGCTTCACAGGAAAAGTACGTAATTTTTCAGAACACTTCATATTTCACTCATCCTTCCTAAAAGTGAGGAAAAACACTGTATTGTTATTGACGTAATTATTGTTTCTAAAATTACTCTATTTTTGTATACATATATACATATATCATATGTGTTCAAATATTTGTCAAAAATCTTGTCAACCTCTTTAGACTTCTAATAAAAAATATCATAAGATCAGTTACAGGACTGTTTGTGTTAAAGTATGTCAAAGTTTATTTTGGAGTTTCTGTTTTTGTTTTTTCTTCCATCTGTGACAAACTGCTGCATACCACAGAAAATTTTTGTTTATTTATAAATAAAAGATAAACTATAGAAAGGGTTATTGCGTCTGTTGCAGAAAGAGCAGTGCAGAGACTGCACTGAGGGGTTTAATAGATCTGCTCGGTTCACTAAACTCTGGCATGCAATTAGGTAAAAATCTCTGCACTGTAGTCAACTGTTACACTGGTAATAGATAAAAAGTTTGCCATTAAAAAATCTGAAATCAGAGATTTACTGATAATTTATATATATTGAACAAACATACCATATTATTTGCAAAAATATGGCATTTTTGTAGTCAGAGATTATTTTTAGAAATATCAGAGATATCATTGCAAATTTTATAATAATTTATTTAGCTAACATAGAAAGCACTGGTTTTGAATAGAAAATGACAATGTCCTTATATGTGTAAGTACGTATAAATATTTTAAAAACACTAATAACATATACAATCAAATAATTTCTTAATTTTTATTAATACTACTACCGCCTATTGATCAGTATATATTTAAAAATGTAGAGCATAATAAATGAAAACACTATTAACTAGAGTGCTATGGAAATAAAGCAAAACAACGCTGTTACAAGTAATTAATAGGAATTTTTTTCCTTTAAAATATATATGTTCCCTTCAGTTGGAAATATGGGTAGGATTTAGTCCTTCAATAATATTAAAAGAAACCCCAGAGCACCAAAGTTAATTTCAGGCAGACAGGTTGTAAGCTAAGGCTAAAAATTTATTTTACATAACATGTCATTATCAATGCAGAAAAGCATTTCTGGGCAATGAAAGAGGGAGTGGTTTATCAGCTAATCACTAGACTTAGCTTCATTATTATGTTGTTTGTCCTCCAAATTACTTAACATACATCAATAATAACAACAATACAACCTGTTATTTTTCTCTAAAGATGTAGTCTGACACAAACATTAAAAATGGGGAAATATCCATGAGCTTTGAACTATCAAATTCCAACGTTTTAGGGTAGACTGAGGCTGAATATCTGATTACATTTTTATGTAAGTACTTCATTAATTCATTTATTAGTGTGATGTGCTAAGGAATTTATTTATTAGTTTTTTACCAACATTGTAAAACCTATAGAAAAACATTAACTACTGTAACTTAGTGGATTGCAGTAAGTTTCTCAGAAACAAAAGGGCCTTGAATTGAGAGTGCCATATTCTGCCACATTTTTGTTTGTGGTCTCAGGCAAATTATTGTATGTGCCTTAGTTTCTCCATCTGAATGGAGAATATAAAATCTACCACAAGGGAGGTCTTGAGATTTATCTTACTTGAAACATGTGAAATGCTTAAGATGCCTGGCACATATTATTGCCTCAAATATCCATTTTAGGAAATCAGGCAAACATAAAAATGGATAGAGAAAACAATGAGATATGTTTTCACCACAAATATATTGTTATTAATATGGTAATATATTTACTTTTGGAATACATATACACAAATGTAGAGTGAGTGCATTTGTTTACACAAAATTCAAATTATGCATTTAGACTTGTGTTCTGCTTGGTCCCTTTGTCCCATTTAATATATTCTGAGCATTTTTCATGTGGTTAAATTACTTTTAAAAATAATTTTAATGAATGACAGTTTAATTAGTGAACATATTATGCATTTAACTATTCTATCATTATTGATCATTAGATTGCTTACTATTATTATCATAAAAGCTCTATAACAAATTTTTTCTACATATACTTTTGTTTCCCATCTCCTTAGGATAGAGTGTTAGCAACAATTATTATTAGAAAAAAATTACCAAAAAAATGAGATCTATAGATTGGTGCAAAAGTAATTGTGATTTTGGCATTAAAAACCGCTATTACTTTTTGCACCAACCTAATTTTTTTTTCCAAATTGTTTTCCCAAAAGACCATACCAATTTATACTTCTATAAGTACCTTATGAGACTCCCTGTCCTACTATACCAATATCTGTATTCAGAATTTTTTTATACTTCCCGATTTTATAGTATCTTTTAAAATTGTGCATTAGTTAATTATTGGTGTTATAAAATCTTTATGTGCTGAGTAGCCATTTATGTTTCTTTCTTTCTTTCTTTCTTTTTGCTTTTTTTTTTTTTTTTTTGAGACAGAGTTTCACTCTGTTGCCCAGGCTGGAGCGCAGTGGTGTGATCTTGGCTCATTGCAACCTCCACCTCCCAGGTTCAAACGATTCTCCTACCTCAGCCTCCTGGGTGGCTGGGACTACAGGCGCCCACCACCATGCCTGGCTAATTTTTTGTATTTTTAATAGAGATGGGGTTTCATTGTGTTAGCCAGGATGGTCTTGATCTCCTGACCTTGTGATCCACTCACCTCGGCCTCCCAAAGTGCTGAGATTACAGGCGTGAGCCACCGTGCCTGGCCCATTTATGTTTCTTTATCCGTAAAGTGCTTAAAGAATTTTGGCCATTTTTCCTATTGCATAGCTAATGACTTGTCTACCTGACTTGAAACTGATCTTTGTGTAGCAGTGTTTGTTTTAAACATTGTATTTTATTTTATCATTTTTTTATACATTCGGTTATAAAATTATTGATATGTTTAAAATATTTATTTACATCTCGACACCTTTCCCTTTAGGAATTCTACAATGATTCCATGCACCTAGAGACTCATCTTCCATTCCTAAATATATTGATATTCATCCACTATTTCTTCTCATGTTTTGAATGAACTTAATTTTTACATCTGGTTTTAACATATAAGTGCATTATTTCTAAAATTTTAATAAAGTCTAGTTTTTTGTTCCTGAGAAGTTAACCTAATACTTCTAAAATCATTTAGAGAGTAAGCATTTATTTCTCCACTGATTTGTTATATCATACTTTTATCATAGCCAAATGTTATGTGTGCTGAAGCCTATTTCTGATTAATCAGTCTATTGAGCCTCCTAGTAACTCTTGCAACATGACTATACTGTTTAGCTCTTTGTTAGTATATCTTAAAAACTGCAGGATTATTACATTATTTCTAAAATTATTTTTTAGTTATTGAATCCCACATATTCTTCCAAATTACCTCTGTCAGTTCCCAAATAAATCCCATTAGTATTTTGCTTGGAATTTTGTTAAAACCAAAATATAATTTGGGAAAAAATAAACTTCCTTACAAAATCTATGCTTCCCATCATACAATGTTATGTCTTATCTCTCTATACAGCTATTTTTTAATGTCACTGAATATTCTTTTTATTCTTTCTGCTTTCTATAAGCATTTTGTATGCGTTTGCCACCTTGATAAGTCCTGTATATTATCTTTTTAAATTATATAATATCCCCACCAGGTGAATATTATTATTATCACCATTGCGTAGATGAGCAAGTTGGGAATTATAGATGTTAACTTTATTCAATGTCCCATGCCAGTGAGTGACTGGGCAAGTTCTACCTAACTCTAAGCCTATAGACTAAACTACCATACCTGTTATTTTAGGAGGCAATCCTTATCAGTATTTATAGGTAATAACTTATGAAGGAATTTTTAACTTGAAAATGTTACTCAATACAAAATAATGCTCATTGCATTAATAAGTGTAACAACTTGACAATCTGTCCCACTTGCCTTTTTTGTATAAAAAATGAACAATTTTCTGATAAAGTCGTTATGTTTATAATTATTTCAGTGGCTTATTATGTTTATCAGCCTTTTTACTTAGACCAGGATTATTCAACTTGAATTTACTGTAATATTACACTGATAAGGCCAAGCAGGGAAAAAGGGGTATATGCATTTTTAATCTCTGTCATTTCAAAAGCATTCGAGCATGGAGTATCAGATCCCCAGTCCGCTGCCATATCCAGAGGACATTTCAAAAGACCATAGAAAGTTAAACAATTTCTCATCACAGGCTTGGCAAAACTCCGCAGTGTCTAAGTTACTAGAATAGCCTGTGAGGGTGACTCTTTTCTTAAACATTGCTCCTTACTTCAGTACAGTTGATTTTCAGCCACGTAATTATTCCCATCAAGGCTTTAATTTTAATTTGGATAATTTTGCCCTTCAAATTTCCCAGGTTTCCAAATATGCACCATTTATTATTGTGTCCTTAAATTCAAAAATAATCTCTGACTACCATTCTTCAGGTTAAGATTAAGTACAATACAGGATAAAGCAACCACAATAACACGGCCAGGTTTGCACTTTCTATTTTATTATTGTGTAAACTATACTAAGAAAATAATTTTTTTTTCTGCCTTAAGCTTACAAGTTGAATATGAGTTCCCAAATACTGTCTTTTATTAATGGATGAAAAAAATCCATTAATGAATCTAGAATCAATGCATTGATTTAAATACATATTTCTTTTTATGGGGCAATTCACTTTTGCATCATTAAGATACTATTTTTCAACTTCTCCACTGCCCAAGCAACTATTTATTTTCTAGAATTTCACTTTGTGTAACTGAAATCGCAATGAGAAGTCACTTGCTTCTGAGTCTTTGTGTACATTGCTGAAGTGGTTTCGATTCTTTATATTTGAATCATGACACCGAGCTGCGTTTTCTACTTTTGATCACAGAGGAAAAGTGGTATCTATGGCAACAGAAAAGTGGAAGTGTGGTTCCTGACAGGGTTTTCATGTGACAGAAATGACAGCCATCTTTGTTAAGTAATACTATGTTAAGATGTTATCTTTTGTGTCAAATTTACTGTGATGTCCAAAATTGGGGAATTACAACTTGAAAGAAAAAGATAGCTCACCAATTAAAGTGTGTATTATAGATTATTTAGACTGAGTTTCTGTGACCTGCCTTTCAGCCCATACTTCATTTATACAGCAGCACGGACTAGTGTTCCCAATTCATGATTATGTAATTAAAAGATATCAGCCTTGAGCCATGACCCAGTCTATTTTTTATAACAGTGACCAAAATTGCAATTTGAGGGGAATTTTGGTTTCTTTCTTATCCAATTTATTATAAAAATGAAAAGTTCAAGTTATTCAAAAGTTGTGATTAGCAAAATCTAATTAATATTATCAGTGGCCTCTTTTTTCCCCCTTTTTGAAAAAGAGTGACAACTCTCTTCCTGGACATCCTCCACTCACATACACAGAAAAACATCCCATAATATTTTATTAAAGTTTCAGTTAAGGTGGGTTTTATGTTGTAAAAAATTACATGACTGTTTGGTGACATTGCATTCACATTTTTGTGCCACCATCACCACCATCCAGCCATAGGATGCTCTTTTCATCTTGTAAAACTTGAACTGTTTATCTGTTAAATAACACCTGCCCTTTCTCCTCTTTCCCCAGCCCCTTAGCAATCACCATTCATTTTTCTGCCTTTATGACTATTCTAGACATCTTACATAAATAGAACCATACAGTATTTGTTCTTTTGTGACTGACTTATTTCACCTAGCATAATGTCCGGAAGGACATATATGACACCCATGTGTCAGAATATCCTCACTTTATATGGCTGAATAATATTTCATTGTGTGTATAAAGCACCATTTGTTTATCCATTCTTCCAGTGATGGATACTTGGGCTTTGGCTATTGTGAATGATGCTGCTGTGGACATGGGTGTACAAGTGTCTCTTCAAGTCTCTGTGTTCAATTTTTTGGGTGTGTACCCAGAAGTGGAATTGCTGTATCATATGGTAATTCTATTTTTTCATGTTTTGAGGAATTACCATACAGTTTTCCATAGATGCTGCAATGTAGGAATATCTTATATTCCTACAAACAATGCATAAGTGTTCCAATTTATCCATATCTTTGCCAATACTTGTTTTCCATAGGCACCACAGTTTAAAACGTATCTCAGTATTTGAGAATGATGTAATGGTTGATTAGTCGCCTCTGGTATCAAAGTGCTTAGGTTCAAAACCCAGATCTGTATGATACTGGGCAATATTTGACTTCTTTGAATTTTGGGTTTGCTATGGAAAAATAAGGATAATAGCACATACTGTTTGAATATACTTTTGTGAGAGAAAAATGGGATATTGCATTACAAGTATACTTAGTACAATGATTGTAATTTATTTAACCTTCAATATTGGTTATGTATAAGTGTCATTAATTACCCAATTACACAACTTGATAATATTATAATTGTTTTAAAGACAGAGAGGTTGAGTAAGTAGCCCAGTGTCATGGACCCAATAATAGCGAGAAAAAAAAAAAAGATTCAAACTCTGTGGCCAAAGGCCATATCTTTGGTCCACTAGGCTTATAATTCTGTAAGTGAAGGTAAATGAGAATATTAATGTATGAAGATCTCAATTTCACATAACAGGAAACCAGAAAGAATAATTATAGTTCATTTAACTCATTCAAATCCTTCTCTGTTTCAAAGCTCCAGCTCCTTCATCACCATTGCCATGAGGACTTAACAGTCAACCTCTCACTTATGGATTTCTTTCCCATTTTCTATATCATTCCTTGTATTCAAATCACTCATCAAATATTTGTTATTAATTTTTTTGTGTTTTCATCTTTTACTACTTTACTAGATTCTTAAGAAAAGAAATTATTGAGTATATTTTATTCTTTCGTGATTCTTTACTTTTTAACATTTTTATTGACTAAACTGTTTGTAATAGTTTTCTGATAATAATATTTGACTAATCCTAATAAAATCCTGCTGTTTTTATATTTGCATATAGTTTTAAAAAGATTACTTAGTAAAAGAAATGTTTATGTTGAGAAAGAGAGTTTTACTGATTATCTTTTCTCTCCCTTAATTGACATTAGATGAGACAAGTATGATTATTTCACTTATATACAGAATTTCATACCTACAGAGGCCAAGTTACTTCAGTGACTTGAATAGGTATGAGACAAAAGTTTTGCTTTCCTAAGATTAATTTTTCAATGTTCCATTTACACTAAATTGCTCCTCATATTGAGACTGTGTCCATATTGCAAGTTTGAATGTTTTACCTTACTTAAAGTCATCTGTTCTGAAATAGTGTTTCTCAAGGCTTACTTTGTAGTGTGTGTGTGTGTGTGTGTGTGTGTTTGTGTGTGTGTTTGTGTGTGTATGCAAAAGATATTTTTTTCCCCACTGGAAGCAAAATATCAAAGTAAAGTAGAAAACATCTATAAACTGCCCTTTTAAAATGCTTGCAGATTAAGCTATGTCTCAAGTAGTTGTTATTCTGAAGAATAATGATTGAAAAATCTTTTTGGCAATGGCAGCATTTTGCATCAATAATTATTTGAAATAATGGATTAAGAAGCAGAATTTACTCTTAAGTAATTGAGTCTCACCAATATAAGATATAGATAGACTCTGATAGATTATCCAGAATATTAACTAGGCAGACTTAACATTAAAAAAAGGATTATTAATTTTTACAGACACAATCACACTAACAAATACAGAACTCAGAGTCATATTTTATGATCGATAGTAACAACTCTGCTAACAAACTATCAAATTATATATCAAAAATTCATAAGAAATCTAATTCAACCACACATAAATATAAGATTTTTTATAATACACAGAGATTCTTAACTAAGCGTTAAGAAAACAGAACATTTAAAACTGAACTAGAGGCATAAGATATTTAAAATATTTACTGAAAACTAGTACAAATTATTCTCAGCATCAAATTAGCTTGCATTTCATTTAAGTGCCACGGGGTTTACAAGTTTTCTATTGAGATTTTGGCTCATGTATTATTCTACTGGGAAGAATGAAGATGTCAAAATGAGTTTTTTAAAAGTGAATTTTAAAATAAAAAAGTTCCAGTGGATTAAAGAACATTTGTATAGTTGTAACTTCTTTGGTCACTTGGGATCAAGCACAAAATCCAAAAGGCAGCTGCACAGCACAGATGAACAATTTTGTTCTTCACAATTACGTTGATTGTAGATCATCTAATTTGGACTGCTCTTTCTCTCCTCTCTCTCTGACACTCTCTCTCTCTTTCTGTGTGTGTGTGTGTGTGTGTGTGTGTGTGTACCTAATCTTATATAAGGGTTGATGCCTTTGGTGGCTGAATTAGGCCAAAATACAAAAGACAAAATAGCTAATAAGTAAGAAACATTATCAAGATTTTAAATCCACAATTGTACTCTATTTCTCCAAACCTAAGCTTTGATGAAAATTGTTTATTGCATGGCTTAATTCTTATCCTGAAGGCATCTTCTGGGCTTTGAAGATTTTACCATAGTCTTAGAAATAAAAAATTGAGCAAATTGCAGTGCTTTTCTGTAATTTTGTAAAACAGGGTGTTTCAAGATAAATTATACCAGTGGACTATATCTGTTTTGTACCACAAAACACATGTAAAATACCTGTAATTTAGTCATTTCAAGGCATGCATGAAAAAGGTAATAAACACAAACACAGACATCCTAGTTTGCAGACATGCAGTCTTCACAAGTTAGAAAGATCTCAGGCTTACTAAATATCAAAGATGAAATCTGTACTGCACACCAAACTACCGAAAATTGCCTTCAAATTTAAGGTGCAATTTATTTCAAATGGGGTAAAGTTGTAGATGGAGGCATTGAAGCAGACAGAGCTACACATAGATTTATTATTTCACATTTACAATACAAACCCACATACAACGTACATACAAACAATGTATGCCTCAAATCATGTTCATTATTATTTGTTTTTAATGGCTTGACAGTTTTAATATTTAATTTATATTAAAAATCTTTATTTCAAAGCATATTTTGATCTTCAGAAGGAACCAATAGGGGAAATAGTTAAATAAATAATACAAATTTGAGTTAAGAGAATAAAGCGATTTGCAGAACATAAAAAAAAAAAAAAAGAAGTTTTTGAATTTTAGATTTCCTTAAAATATTTTGGGGTGTTTGTAAACATTTACTTAGAATACGTTTTGTTTATGCCATTAAATCATAAGGCTCTCTTATTCCTTGTAGTAAACTAAATTAAATGCTAATAGTTTTCATAAATCGGAAATTTTTTCTCTTTCAATTGACTAATAGTGATTCTGGTCTCATTTTCTTAAGAAATATATGCAACCTCAGTCATAACAGGCATGCAAAAAATGGATAACTCCAGTAAAGCTAAATAACTGCAATATTTAGGTTTCATTTAATTTTCTCATTACAAGAAATGTTCTGTTTATTGGTTTAAAGAACACATGAAACAATTCTCTCATGCTCAGTTGCCTAAGTTGGGAACCAGAGATTCAGTAGTGTCAATACTATTTTCTTATTTCAGGAACAGATACATCTAAATATGTGATAAGGTTCACAAACAATATGAGTGCAGTGTCAATGCAGGCATCTTAATATGATAGAACATTGAACTGTATCTCAGGAAAGCAAACTTTTTGTCTTCTACCTATTCAAAAGACTAAATTAACGTGGCTGTTCCATTGACCTCTGTGAGTATGAGAATTCTAAGTAACAATGTGAAAATAGCAATTGTCTTGCCTAAGCCAATTAAGGGAAAGACAGGATAATCAGTAAAACTCACTTGTGGGTGAGAATGAAGTTAAGAGTAATAACATACATGCAAGAGTAGAAGAGTGTTTACTTACAAAGTGAAAATGATTGAGGGTGTAATTAGGGACTTCAGGTTAGAGTCAATTTTATGATACACATTCTGACATTCCTCTTGTGACCTTGTCTACTTCTGTTCAAAGTTTCTGCCTTTCCTTAACGGCCTTATGTTTATTGCCATGGTTCTCATGGTAGCCTCAGAAGAGCTTCTTTACATGTAATATACTTCCACAAGGCCAGCTTCATGGGCTTGTGACCTGTGATGTCGGACAGGGCCTGTCATTTAGAACGGCTTTGTGCTGGTTTAATGTTGATACTGTTTTGAAATTTTTGATAATACACTTTTTAAACTTGTGTTTTATAAGTGAAATTCAACGGGACAAAGGAATATGCAGATGAGCAGAAGAGATACAAATACTGTGCATGTCTGGAGCAGTTCTTGATATGTCATTTGTACAGAGCATTTGCGAGGCATATAAGCACAGCCTTGTAGGCAACACATACTTGTGGGAGCTCAGTGAAGTTCAGAGTATGAAGTAAGCGTGTTGCATTTTCACTGAGTACACGGGGGCACTAACAAGAGATCATCCTTTCTGTCTTTTGAACCAGAACTTCCTTTGAATGCAGAAAGAAAACCAAAGGACACTATCATATTCCTTTTCTTGTCTTACTTCCTTATATTTGCCAATTACTTACGTTGAAAATGACATGGAAGGAATGGGAAAGACAGCGTAACACATAGTTTCTTTTCCTTTCAGTTATTTCTTACTCATTGATAGAATCAGTGTGTATCAAGTAGAATAAAACTAGTTTAGTTCTGTGCAACTATTTCTGCCGTTTTGTTTAGAATGAAGTACATAAGCAAGCATAAACTAAGAAATAAAAATTGTGTGATTTTGGTAATTCTACACATAAGTTAAAGGCTCTTATCTTTGCAGTTAAACTGGTGTTGCACAGTATGAAGATGAATGGTAAAGTCCACATTAATAATTTTGTTTTTAATTTTTCTTTACTTATAATAACATAAAACAGCAAAATACACTATGGCAAGTTGAGAGAAAGTCTGTGGAAGAAATAAAAACTTTATATTTAATACTTTAATAGTATTTGTCATGTTTTTTGAACAGAAGACCCAAAATTTTAATGTGTCATTGTGTCCCACAAATGGGCCCTGCATTTCTGTGTTACAGAAAGTATGCTTTGAGTGCATACAGCGTGTCTACAGGTAGTTCCAAGCAGCCAGGGGAAGGGGGAACAATGTGTTTTATAAACCCTCATTTTATCCTTATAATAAGAATCTTGGTAGAATCTTGGTAATATCCTTGTTTACCAGATGAAGAAAATGAGACTGATGTCATGAAACAGGTAAGAGTCAAAGCCAGAATTTAATCTTAAATCTACCTGACTTAATTCCCATACCTCTTCTAGTATCTACAGTCACCAAATTATTGACCTTCCAAACTAGGACACTTTTGACAATGAAATAGGATGATATTAATAAATACTCCAGGACTATTGGCATAAACTGGCTGGATGGGGCAAACCACAATGTGTGATCATATAGACTGCCATTGATTTATCTTTTATAATTCCCATTATAACTGTAGGAGGCTGATCCTGTCCAACACTTGATAGAGGATCCATAAATTATTTGTTGAAAAAACAATTTTTGCCTAAAATATCCTAAAAATCATAAGGTGAAGGTTTTTCTAGATGTAAAATAATAATCAAGTTAAATAAGTACATAAGTTGAAAAAATTAAATGGATTTGTAATATATTTGATTTTATTTCATTTTATGCCTGATAAATTTTAGATATTACTTCAAACTTAATATGATACCAGATTACAAAACAAAATAAAACAAAAGTTCTAGTTTTCAGGTGTTCACAAGTTTTAGAATATCATTGCCTGAAAAGTTTGCCGTAGGATTTTTTTTTCTTTAAGGGGTTTAACTTCTATTTGGGCCTACACAATACAGTACAAAGCCAAGTGCAGATATGTCATTGAGTTGGGGGAATTTAATCTGCCATGCAGCCTGCATTAGACTGAGAGAGAAGAGGTTTGGAATACTTACGATACTTAAATCACTGAAGACCAAATCACTTGCATCCCTGTCTCATTATGAATTTAGTTTTAATTTGATACTTTACTACTTTTCAGACAGAACGTAGCTGGTCTAATTCACCCTTGTATTCTATACAGTCAGTAATCAGTGAGGAGTTCAGGACAAAATCAGAGCTCTATCAATATTTATTAATAATATTAGATAAATATTGGGACATTTAGGATAGCTATGAATACAGTTCTAAGAATCACTATTAAGAGCCATCTTATAAAAATGGCAATAGTTTTGGGAAAGAATTAAGATAATTTGTTGATAATAAAGAATGTTATTCTCACATTCTAGAGGAATGAGACAGAAGTTATACATCCTTCTAGACGAAGCTTACAGTATATTATAAAATTTGATGAGTTTTTTAAAAATTGGATTTTCGTAAAAGTTCCTTGAGACTTACAGTATTTAAAGCATGGTTCTCCCTTTTCATTCTATTTCTATCCCTTGCTTAAAAGTTACTGAATGAGAAAACTTTACGTCCTTCACTCTGCTGATTACCATTTCTGGGAACATTGCCTTTGAATGCAGGACATGCAGAAGTGACATCTCACTGCTGGATGTGCTGATTCACTGGCACTAATTTGTCATTTTCAGAAGCGTTCACTCTCACAGATATTTCAGCATGGCAGATTCGTGGGTCGAAGGGTAAAAGCAGGTTACCTATGGATAGAAGCAGATAATGGGCATTTTATTACCCAGACATCTCTCATTTTAAAGCTGCTATTCTCAAGGATTAGACAGCTGACCTCCAGTCATGATTTTGATTCTATAAATTGAAATTGGTTGCAATACTATTCATTGCTCACATATGATTATGCATGAAGTTAATGTTATGTGATTTTCCAACTGAGGTGATTTCTTAACCTTGTCACTGCCTTGCTCCTCTTATGTCCACTGTATTGAAGTTCCCACAGAAATCTACTAAATTTCATAAAATTCTAAGTAATAAAGAGCACACTTAAGAAACTGGTCCAAGTGATTTTGTTATTTTTTGAATCCAGAATGCCCAATTTGTAATAATTTTATTTTACCGTTAGGCACTTGGCTAGGTACTGAGCAGTACACATGGTCTCCACCTGGTAAAGAATAACTAATTATAATAACAAAGTTACAGCAGTTGTTACAGCAGAAAACCCTTCCATAGTGTGAACTTTATACTCGCTACTTTACTGAGTATTTACATATATGAATTAGTTTGGGAAACGCATGGTGTTTAGAGTAAAATAAAACAAGCGCACATAATTACAACACAAGTAATTTTTCATTAAGTACATAAAAACATGTACAAAAATGACATGCAAATTTAGAAGGATAAACCACTCCTAGCTGCTAAAATCGAGAAAGGTTGATTGGCTATCTTCTATATGCTGCCACTGTGGTACATATATCACGGGCCTCCAAGAAGAACATGAGACTAATTTATTCCTCAAAGAAGTTCAGAAGGCAAAATTCATACAAAGCACATAATTAGAGAACTAAATAAGACAATATACAATTTAAAATTTATTATATACATGTGTGTATATCTACACATAAGTATACATTATATTCCTAAATATTTTATATATATATATATATATTCCTTATGTCAATCTTATGGAATAGTCAGGTATGATTATTTTATTTAACAGCACAAATTGAAACTAAAGAACACATCTTCATAATTTAAAGCACATTTCCATTTAAATAGGAGACCCAAAGCAACTAGTAAATACAGTCAACATTTAAGTGAATATTTACTCTGTATCATGCCCTATACCCCAAATAGTGCTGTGATATAGGCGTATAACAAGGAATCCAGGACTTAAAAAACTTAAGCAATTTGTCCAAAGTAATGTAACAGAACTGATATTCATTCTGGGCTGAAAAATTTGAGAGGTGAACCTTATGACAACTCTGCAATTTTCCACATGTTGATGTTGTCTGAATGTAAAATGGGGGCATAAAACAATGGTCTTGCATTCACCCAATGAAAGTCAGGATTGCTTGTTGTTAGGAACACAAAATGGAGAAAAGTCTATAGTTTCAAACAATAAAATAATTTCTAAAATTTTCTTTCACCCCTCCACCTCCATCATCTGTTAAGTCCTTTCAGCTTAAATATCTTTCTTTCAGAAGCCTCATCTTACGTAACTATGACAGTTGTCACCTTTCTGAACAAAGCACTTTAAATTTCTCTGTCTAAGCATTTGACATCTTTTAAAATATTGCAATTTTAAAAAATAAAAAGATTAGACATTTTGTGACATCTGCATCTACCTCCAAGTCTGGGATTTTTATTTATTAATCCCACAAAAAGGTGTAGAAAACAGCTCTGTACCATGGGGGCAAAATCTTTGTGTTCAGCTCTAGGTTCTTCCTTTGACCAGCTGTAACCAGACCCTTATTTGGATCTGATTTAATCTGATTCATACAATGAATTATTTTTAAGTGTATAAAGTAATTGGGGGAATATGAACTGTAACTAGATATTTAATTATATGAACAAATTAATGTCAATTTGTAGGTGAGACGATGGTCTGGTGGTTATTTTTGAGTATTGTTTTTTTACAGATATGCATAAAAATATTTACCAGTGAAATGATGGGATGTCTAGACTTTGCTCCAAAGTAATCAAAAGTGATAAGAGGATAGGGTAAGGCCTGTGGATAAAATAAGAATATTTGGCCATGTGATGCTCAACTTCATATTGGGTCACATTTTTTTATCCAGCTAAATAATAACACTGATGAAAGTATGAATTTAATGTGCTAGTTTTATATTTTCATTCAAACATATATTAGAGTAAATACATAACCATTAAAACAAAAATGTAATATGTACATGTACAATATGAACATTAAAAATTTTCATTTTATTTTTATCTCTACTTTCATATTTGTTTGAAATATTGCATAATAAGACATTCAAATACATATAATAAAAATATTCACGGAAAAATATCAGATACAAATGAGAAGACTGGCCTAAAGATTATTAGCCAGTGATGGGTAGTGGAATGCCTAAATAATAATTCATGTGAGTGAAATTTTGCAGCAGGTTTTGCTTGTTTGTGGATATATGAAAATTACTAGGATTTTGTAGCTTTATCAACAATGTGATTTAAGTTGCCATTTTGAAGATCCATCAACAATGTTATTTAATTCCCCATTCAGAGCAGCAAAATATAGTAAACCATAGTGGTGATAGGAATGTTATACAGGCTACTGAGTAGCAGAAAGAAAATAAATAATCCCCAAGAATAATTTCTTCTTGTATGAAATGAGTACAATAACAATATTTACCTCATAGATTCATTGTGTTTATATTTTTACTAAATGAGATAGTTTGATTAAGGTAATTTGGTGCAGTTACTGATTCATAGTAAACATATGACACATGATAGTATACTATCATGTTTTATGTTTTTATATGCTTTCATATGTGGCCTTTACATGACAAATTTAGTAATTAATCTTGCACAGATGATAAGGTCTGAGAAAAATTATATAAAAGTCTCATGGCAGGGGAATTTGGTTTATAATTTACTAATTTACAGTGAGAAACATTATGCCATACTAACTAGGCAATTTATGTTGCTATGATTTGGCTCTGTATCTCCATCCAAATCTCAGGTCAAATTGTAATCCCCATGTGTTGAAGGAGGGGCTTGGCTGGAGGTGATTGAATCATGAGGGTGGACTACCCCTTGCTGTTCTCATGATAGGGTTCTCAAGAGCTCTGGTTATTTCAAACAGTGTAGCACTTTCCCCTTCATTCTCTCTCTCTCTCTCTCCTGCTCTGCCTTGGTAAGACGTGCCTCCTTCCCCACTGTTTTCTACCATAATTGTAAGTTTCCTGAAGCCTCCCAGCCATGCTTCCTGTACAACCTGTGGAACTGTGAGTGAATTAAACCTCTTTTCTTCATAAATTACCCAGTCGTAGGAAGTTCTTTATAGCAATGTGAGAACAGACTAATATACATGTTTCCACGGTCTGTGAATGATAATTGAAAGCAAATTTGTTAACGTAACATTAAATGATAAGCTGTATTTGGGCAGGAATTAATTGTCCTCATATCCCCTAAAAGTTGCTCAGTGACTAGTTTCAATGCATATTTTCTGGAAGAAAGAAAGAATAGAATGGGTTTAATGTAACTCAAATAAAGATAAACTATCATATTCAATGTGTCAGATCAATATTAACTTCAAAAGAAATACCAGTTTATTATCCAGAAAAACAATTTAAATCTCATGTAATATAGTATACTATAAAAATATCCTCATCATTTCTTTTGGTGATGCTAAAAGAATGCTCTCTTTCTCCCTTTTGCATTGAAAATACTTACTCAAACTTCTAATCTTCTTGTTTTTTTCCATCATTCTCCCACTTTCTAATTCTTGTCCCATTTTCTACTTTTTAAGCTATAATTTTCTTTTAAAAGCTTCTCTTTAATACTTCGAATAGGGGATAATCCTAAAATGTTTATTTCTTGCCTCTTACAAATAACTGCTGTCTTTGCAAATCAAAGAGCAATATATTTTTTCTAGAAAAAAGTCCTTTATTCACATTCAAGCTGCGGCTACTTCTCTGTTACTCCTCCTCCTCTTTTTTCCTTCTCTTCCTTCAGAGTGAAGTTTGGTTCTCCCAGATGTGAAAAGGAAAAGTACAAATTTCAGTTTGGTGGTTTCTATCCTGGTGTAATCCAGCCAAAGCAGCTTTTGGGGATTTAAATTTTGAGAGCAATAAATCTATCTGAAGCTCAGTTTAATACCTCCAAAACTGACTAGAGCTGATTTTTCTGCATGGAAAAAAAAGAATGAAATGAGTTCCTTTTTGTTATGGCTGTCTTAGTCAGTTTTGGGTTGCTCTAAAAGAATACCTGATACTGGGTAATTTACAAAGAATAAAGGTTTCGTTGGCTCACAGTTCTGATGATCAGGAAGCTCAACTTTGGCCAAATACATTTGGTGAGGGCCTCTGACTGCTTTTACTCATAGAGGAAGGTGAAGGGAGGCCAGAAGATACAGAGATCACATGGCAAGAAAGACAGCAAATGAGTCAGAGAAAGAGAGAGAGAGACAGAGAGAAGGTATATCGAGGCTCTATTAGCTCTTGTGGGAATGAATAGAGTGAGAACTCAATCACTTCTGAGGATATTAATCTATTCTATGAGAGACCCACCCCTATTACCTGAATACTTCCTCTTCTCCAGCAACAGAAATCAAATTTCAACATGCAGTTTGGAGGGGACAAACATTTAACCATAGCTATGGCTGAAGTTGGCTACTAATTATCCTTCTTTTTATAACTGAAGAAAGCAGGGACTTGTACATTGTAACCCACAAAATTCCAAGGAAGTCCTGGTTTGTGACTCAATTATTCTTACATTATCTCAAAGTTTTCTGAAGCATCATGATATTAGCATCTCATTAGCTAAAATTATTCTCTTGTGAACAATGTTTTCTTTCAATAAAAACAAATAAATAAATCACAAGATGCAATTCCTAGCTCATATTGGTTCTGAGCTTATCTTCTGTTTGATTTTGTTATAGAACTTATTCTTCTCCATTCAAATCTTTACTTTTGGTATCTGATAGATTAGAGTCGGGTCTGCGTTCATTCTGAGTCGATGAGTATTTGGGCATTTCAAGTCCATGTTTCAGTCTGACCTTATTCTTTGGCAGTCTCCACAAGGACATCTTTCTTTTTTCCCTTTTTAATTGGTTTCAGTAACGCTTGAAATGTGGATGTCCCCTCTACTACGGTAAATTATAAGCCTCATTGAAAAAATGACTGTTTACCTAACTCTCTTACTTGACTGGATCATGTAGACTTTTTGTTGTTGTTGTCATTTTGATTTTCATTTTCAAAACACTGCCCTCATCCTAACAGCTGACCTGCTACAAAATCCATGAAGTATGAATCATGTAGAACTCCATTTTTCACCTTGAAATGCAATTCTGAATGTCATCTAGAAATTCCAGCTACTCTTCACATGAACCACAATCTTTTTGGATGGTCAAGCTATCCAATAAAGAAACAGGTTTCTTGGGAACTTGAGTAAATTATATATATATTTTTTTATACTTTAAGTTTTAGGGTACATGCGCACAACGTGCAGGTTTGTTACATATGTATACATGTGCCATGTTGATGTGTTGCACCCATTAACTCGCCATTTAACATTAGGTATATCTCCTAATGCTATCCCTTCCCCCTCCCCCCACCCCACAACAGGCCCTGGTGTGTGATGTTCCCCTTCCTGTGTCCATGTATTCTCATTGTTAAATTCCCACCTATGAGTGAGAACATGCGGTGTTTGGTTTTTTGTCCTTGCGATAGTTTGCTGAGAATGATGGTTTCCAGCTTCATCCATGTCCCTACAAAGGACATGAATTCATCTTTTTTGTGGCTGCATAGTATTCCATGGTGTATATGTGCCACATTTTCTTAATCCAGTCTATCATTGTTGGACATTTGGCTTGATTCCAAGTCTTTGCTATTGTGAATAGTGCCACAATAAACATATGTGTGCATGTGTCTTTATAGCAGCATGATTTATAATCCTTTGGGTATATACCCAGTAATGGGATGGCTGGGTCAAATGGTATTTCTAGTTCTAGATCCCTGTCCTCAGGGATCTTCACCACACTGACTTCCGCAATGGTTGAACTAGTTTACAGTCCCACCAACAGTGTAAAAGTGTTCCTATTTCTCCACATCCTCTCCAGCACCTGTTGTTTCCTGACTTTTTAATGATAGCCGTTCTAACTGGTGTGAGATGGTATCTCATTGTGGTTTTCATTTGCATTTCTCTGATGGCCAGTGATGATGATCATGAGCAAATAATATATATTCTAATGCTAGAAGTACAGAGTGTCACTTATTCTTCCACGTATTTCCAACTCTGACACCTGCTCCTTTAAGCATTTCAGTAGCATTTTCCAAGCAGATACAAAATCCTCCCTTTTCATCCATGAAAGTTTTATTAGTTCATTTTCACACTACTATAAAGAAATACTCAAGACTGGGTAAATTATAAAGGAAAGAGATTTAATTGATTCATAGTTCCAAATGGCTGGGGAGGCCTGAGGAAACTTACAATCATGGCAGAAAGCAAATGAGAAACAAAGGTATGTCTTACATGATGGCAGGTAACAGAGAAAGCAAGCAGGAGAAATGTCAGGCACTTATAAAAATATCGGATCTCATGAGAACTCACTATCACAAGAGCAGCATGGGGGAAACTGCCTTCATGATACAATCACCTTCCTCTTGGTCCCTCCCTTGACACATGGGGATTGTGGGGATGATAATTCAAGATGAGATATGGGTGGGGACAAAGAGCCAAACCATATCAGAAGTGTTCTTCATTAATTTTCTTTTTTTGGTCTTGGAACAAGGTGTCTTTACCTATGATTGTAAAGGCTACATAATCAATGATTTCCCAGTGACAATTTACTTTTTAGTGGTTTTAGAATCATTCAGGAAAGATGAATAAAGTGATTTGAACTAGTCTTAACTTCTCTTTTTAAGAAAATGAGGGAAATGTGCAGTGGTTCATGCCATATGATTTCAAAAATCCCTCTTTTAAAGTACTCGAGAAAAATCAATATAAAAGACAGGAACAGGAAGGGATAAAACCATTGAAAGAGGATAAATCTACTGAGTGAATTCCACATTTATTTAAGTTCTTTAGTAAGGGCAATTATCACTTATCTCTTGCATGGAGAATTAAACTCAAATACAAAATAAATGTTTTATATTTTTAGGTCGGAGTTTGGGACTTCCAAAGCCAATATAAACAAGCATAGGAATCCTGAAAAGCCAGCCTGGGCAACATGGTGAAACCCTGTCTCTACAAAAAATACAAAAATTAGTTGGGCATGGTCTTGCATGCCTGCAGTCTTAGCTACTGGGGAGGCTGAGGTGGAAGGATCACCTGAGTGGGGGAGGTGGAGCTTGCAGTGAGATAAGATGGCACCACTGAACTCCAGCCTGGGTGACAGCAATATGCTGTCTGAAAAAAAAAAGAAAAGAAAAGAAGAAGAAAAAAGAAAGAAAGAAAGAAATCTTGGAAAGGGAGGGAGGCACAAAGAAAGGAAGCTCCCAAACCTGCAAACAAACATCTGCAAATTCCTGGTTGATTACTGGATTTTATAAATGTGGAGTGAGACTCACAGTTTGAAAGTAACAGTGGGAAAGATGACAAACTGAACACAAATTTGAGCAATGGATAAGCACTTGGGAATACGAGTTTGGGGTTCAGATTATGCCAAAGCAAACAGTCTTGCTAAATGGTCAGCCTATCCATTGAAAGTCCAGAAGAATAACATTTAAAAATTAAGAAACTTAATGCTTAAGAATACTAGTTATACCTTAGTGTTAAGGAGAAATAACAAGGCATAGGTCCCAAGGACACCTAAAACCAAGCTTCCCATAATATCAAAATGGCCAAGAATAATTTATCTGCCAGTAGAATACAATTCAATCTCAAATACATTACATAACCAAATCACTCTGTCTGTCTTTCGTATATGAAAAACATGCGAGGATGGTCAAAAATATGACCCATAGTCAAGAGAAAAGATTAGTCAATAGAAAATATCTAGAGCAAACATGTTGTATTTAGCAGAAAAATAATTTAAATACCCATTGTAGATATGTTAAAACATTTATAGAAAACAATTGATGTAAGTAGTAAAGAGAAAAGAAAAAATCTGAATATATCAGAAAATGTCAAAAAGTTCATTTACAGATTTAAAATATAATTTAAAAATATTAAACTTTACTAATTAACAGGAAAATAAAAATTAAAGCTACTGTGAGATACCACCTTACTCCTGCAAGAATGGTCATAATTAAGAAGTCAAAAAGCAATAGAGGTTGGTGTGAATGTGGTGAAAAGGGAACACTTTTACACTGCTGGTGGGAATGCAAACTAGTACAACTTCTATGCAAAACAATATGGACATCCCTTAAAAAACTGAAAGTAGAACTACCATTCAATCCAGCAATTCCACTACTCAGTATCTACCCACAGGAAAATAAGCATTATATGATAAAGACACATGCACATTCATGTTTATAATTGCAAATATATAGAACCAACCTAAGTGCCCACCAACCAATGAGTGGGTAAAGGAAGAGTGGTATATATACATCATGGACTACTATTCCTCTATAATAAGGAGCAATTTTTTTTTTTTTGCAGCAACTTAGATGCAGCTGGAGGCCATTATTCAAAGTAAAGTAACTCAGGAATGGAAAACCAAATATTGTATGTTCTCACTTATAAATGAGAGCTAAGCTATGAAGATGCAAAGGCATAAGAATGACATAATGAACTCTGGGGACTCAGGAGGGAAGGCCGAAAAGGGGGATAAGAGATAAAAGGCTACATATTGGGTACAGTGTACATTCCTTGGGTGATGAGCACACTAAAATCTCAGAAATCACCACTAAAGAACTTATCCATGTAACCAAAAACTACCATGCCCCCAAAACTATTGAAATAGAAATAAAAATTATTTTAAAAAAGAAAATTAGAATGTGTTACGTGGTTCATAAAATATGTCTACATGGAATAGCATAAAGTTTAGAAGAAAGTATAAAAATTATGGTCTTTGAAGTTTCTCATGTGTGTTGGCATAAAAAGAATTCATGGCTGACTGTAATGAATGAAGGATGAATATTCATGATGGACTGTAATGACTGTTAGAGCAATCATTAAAAGAGAAAATGATCAGTGAAAAATCGAATAAAGGTGATATAATAAAACTAGTAAAATAGCTAATCAATCCAAATGGAGAATACACAGAAGGACCAAACAAACAAACATACAAACACACAAGAAAGGAGACAAGTAGAAAACAAAGAGCAAGGTGGTAGGTGTTAACTCATTCACATCAAATAATCACATTAAACGTAAATGAAAGAAACATTGCAATAAAAAAGCAGAGATTGTAAAAGTGAACTGAAAGAAATACTAAGCATATAAACACTGGTGTGAATAAAATAGATCAAAGTAAACTTTAAGATAAGAGATCTTACCAGAGGTAAAAGAGAGTCATTTCTCAATGATAGAAAGATTATCAATTTATCGAAAAGATAAAATAATCCTAAATATGTCCGTACAAAATAGCAGAGCTTCAAAAGTACATAGAGCAAAATCTGAGAGGACTAAAGGCATAAATAGACAAATCTACAATTATGGTTGCAAATATTAGCACTTCTCTTTCAGTAATTGATGGGAAAAAATAACTAAAAATATAGAAAATTGAAACAATGCTCTCAAGCAACTTGTCACAATTAGCACAATTAATATTTATAGAACACTCCATCCAAAACATCAGAATATTCATTCTCCTGGAGACTATGCCATAATCAAATGTATGTGTATATGTGTTTGTATATAAATATATACACGTTATATAAACTATAGTATAAATAATGTATATATTGTACATACGTTTATATAATATATCAAAAACTTATCTAAAAATAGAATATGAAAAAATATATAGAGTTATCTATCTATACTCATATATGCAGAGAGAATTTTCTCTGACCACATGGAATTAAATTGGAAAATTTTACTTAAATTACCTAGAAAACCTTAAATATCTGAAAAGCAAACAACTGTATTCCTAGATAACACATACAAAAGTTCAGTCTCAAAAACAATTGAACAATTGTTTAATATTTTTAAATACATGATAATGAAAACTCAACATTTTAACATTTGGAAATGGAGTAAAGGGTTTCCTTTTTTAAGAAAAGAAGAAAATAATTTTTTCTTTAGAAATCTATTTACATGCTTTTATTGGAAAAGTTTTAAAATAAATTGTGTGACCATTCACTTTGGAAAATTAAAAATAAATAAGAGAAATGTAAATTAAATGCAAAGTTGAGTAAAAAATAATAAAGATATACATACAAATTAATAAACTATGAAACAGAAAATAATAAACATAATTAGCCAGACACCAATTCTTAAAAGATTAACAGAAATAATAAATCTTTAGTCAGACGACTAAATATATAACAATAATGCCAATCTTATACAGACAGTTTTGGAAAATAATAGATGAAAAAACATTATGTAGTTGTGTTATAAGAACAGCAAAACACTGATATCTAAACCAGACAGGAAATTGACAAGAGAAAATCACAGATGGCATCCTTTATAAACGTAGATATAAAAACATCCTTAACGAAATATTCACAAACATATCTGACAACATAAATAAAGAATAGTAACTCCTGACAACGGGATTTTATCCCAGAAATATAAATTGGGTTTACCATGTGAAAAATTAATCAGTAAAAATCAACAATTAACATATTACCTTAAAAAAGTCATCTCCATATATGTCAAAAAAGCATTTGAAAGAATTCAACACACACTTATAAAAATAATAAAAATTCTTAGCAAATTAGGAACAGGAGGGAATTTTCCTCCTCTACAAAAGTGCATGTGTGAAAACCTTATAGAGAACATTATATTGAGATGAAGAAGTCATGAATATTTGATCTTATCACTTATACTTGACATAGTACTGGAAGTCTGGGCCAAATCTAAAGAGCAAGGAAAAGAAAAAGCATAAAAACTGGAAATGAGTTAAACTCTCCTATGCTAATAAATCTACAAAACACAACTACTAATGAAATTGATAAAATTGATTTAGGAAGGTCACAGGGTCATGATTAACATAGAAATACTAACTGCATTTCATATTAGCAACATACAATTAGAAAATGGATTTAAAATATTATTTATAATGGCATCAAAAACATATAGTACTTAAGGATTGATTTAGCAAGTTATGTGCAGTACATCTACATTGAGAATCTACTATTAGATTACAGAAAGAATAAGTAAATAATATTGACTAAGTCCTAAATAAATTGAGAGAGATATAGTGTTAATGTATTGGAAGATTTAATACTGTCAAGATGTAAATTTCCCCCAAATTGATATACACATTCAGAGTAATCTGGATTAAAATTTTAGCAGGCTTTTATATTTTCAAAACTTGATTAGCTAAATTTATTATTTGTACTGGTCTGTATAAAAGATCAAACTTCCTGAAACAGCTAAAATACTCTATGAAAGAAGCATATATTAGAACATACACAATCTGGTTTTATGATTTAACATAAAGCTAAAGTAATCAAAACAGTATGCATTTGGCATAAGGATAGAAAAATAGGCCGTTAGAAAGGATAGGGTCCAGAAATAAACCTAAACATATATAATCAATTGATTTTTGAAAAAGTGCCAAGGTAATTCAATGTATGAAAGAAAACTTTTTCATCAAAAGACTCTGAAATAACTGTATAATGTCTGGGAAAAGATAAACCCAGACCCCCACCTCATGCCATATGCAAAAGGTAGTTTGAGATGGATCATGGACCTAAACTTAAAAGGTACAAATATAATTTGTTTTACATAGAAAAATATCTGTGATACCTATTGTAAGAAAATATATATTATGCCAGACAAAAAAACTAACAAAAAATGAAACAAAGTAATTGATGTATTAGACTTAAACAAAATTAAAATTTTCTGCTCATTAAAAGACCATCAAGAAAATGAAATATCAAGACACAGACTGAAAAAATACACCCAATACTTATATCTTGCAAAGTTTTGTGTCCAAAATAGACTAATTTTTTAAGTCCAACAAGTCTATAATAAAAGTTAAGATCTTCATATTAAAATGAGCAACAGCTACTTCACAAAATGAAATATATTAATAACCAATAAACACAGAAAAGGGTGTTCTCATCATGTTTGTCATCAGTTAAACACAAATTAAAACGACATTGATCTATTATTATATACCCACTAAAATAGTTAAAATGTAAAAGATTGACAAAAATGAGTTTTGGCAAGGATAAGGAACTCTGGATCTCTCATACATGGTGAGAAGTGACGTAAAATGTTTAGCAGTAATTAAATCACTCAGCATATCTTTATAAAAATAAACTTACAATTACTCCATGACCCAGCAATTGCACTCTCAGGCATTCTCCCCAAGAAGGGAAACATAGGTCTCCCAAAAATATATGTATGAGAATATTCATAACAGTTTTATTCAAATTAAATAGAAACTGGAAATGGTGTATTCATATATGATGCAATGGCTTTGGATATCAGAAGAAATGAACTGATATATAAAACAGAATGTATGAGAAAGGAAGTAGAATACCTACCACATGATTGCATTTATATAAAATTCTGGAAAAGGCAAAACTTAGTTATAGAAATTAGAACTCTGGATATTACTGTAGGAGTTGGTAATTGGGCTTGATGACAATATTTGAGATAATGAAAATTTTTAATATCTTGATTTGGGTAGTGGTTACAAGGGGGTGTACATTTGTCAAAACTAATTAAAATGTGCTTTTAAAATCTGTGCATTTTTGTGAATCATATTGCAATTAAAATATGATTATGATTTTGTTTCATAATTCTATATCCACATCTCAAGGGGATCCAAAGAATGCTATTGCATGGTGCAAAGAATAAAATGTCCCTAAACTCCTCAGAGCAGCTGGTGAAAGGAAGAAAGAAAGAAAGAGAGGCAGAGATGGAGAGAAAAAAGAAGGAAGGAAGGAAGGAAGGAAATAGATAATATAAATCTTCCATATTTCCAGATTTTCTAAGTCAAAATTATTTCAGCTCTAAGCAGCTCCATAATTTTTCTCACGATAATTAACTTAGCCTTCTTTGAGTCTCCATTTCAAAATTCTGTCCTTTAGCACAACAAAAGCCCATGCTTATACTTTATACTTTTATTCAAGCAGCCAATAATTATTTCTCCATGAAACATTGGGCCAGAAGAATGGCGTGGATGCTCCATTCAAACACATATAGGACAGAATCAAAATTGTGCTTGCAAAATGTTTTGTGAGAATAAAAGAGAGCTAATTCATTTAACGGTTAATATGTCAATTGTCTCAGAGTATTCATAAAAAAAGTTTTGCCAATAGCACTGAACAGATTCCAAGTTAGCAGCCACAGCTTTCTCAAGGGTTGTTGACAAGTTTCGGATGGGCACCACCAATATTTTTCTCTGTGACTTTCATTTTTCCAAATGCCATGGCTGACACACCCATTTGGGATTGACACTTTTGATTTTTTTGTCATTATCTGAGTGTTCGTTTTGCATATTTACCCCAGGTCTATAATTAATCTATACAGTACTTTTGGGAAAAGGAGAAAAAAGTGTCTGTCTGGTGGATGGCCGACCTACAAGGGAATGGTTTGGTGATCAGTGATATTGCAATAAGTAGAAATGTCACTCCCTCTCTTTGGTAGATGCAGAACTGCACTGCACGGCTTGACATATGAATTTTGGACCAAATTTTGCCCCACTTTACCTTTCCCAAGGCCCTTTGGGCAGTGCACAAAAGACATTCGTGTCAACTCTGCCTTTATTTTTCAGCAAAATGTCTTTTACCATCTCAGTATTTAAGCTTAAGTTGGTTATCTCTATTTGTTCAAAGTAATGGCTACACTGCTAATTAAAAACATATATGTGCTTGTGTCCTTTCTGCTAATTAATTTCCTTAGGACTAAATGAAATTCATGTCCATATTCCAAATACATCTTTTCCTTTACTACTTTCCCTTTATTGACTTCGAATAGTTGTTAGTACGTTAAGCGTGCGAGATCCAAGCTTCTCCCTTTCTCTATGAAGATTTAGTAAGACTTTCATATCAGAAAATCTCTGCATCAGTTTTCTCTAAGATAACACTGTCTAACCTAACACAACACATTTTGATTCTAAATAGCATTGGAAATGCTATGATTTAATTAGATCTAACTTTACTGTCTTGCACTTAAATATTTTTCTATGCAAAAGTTTTATTCTTTTTCTTTTGCCTAAAAAGACTGTGAACTTTCTCTTTGTCAGAGCTCGATGTTGCCTAACCATACCTGCCTTTATTTTTTAAATAATGAGTCAGAAGAAGCTTTGTGCCATAAAGCCAAAAGTGGAGGGCTTGGAGGTGCCCAGGCTGCTGGCTTGGGTACCTCCCAATCAGGCTTGCTGGCTCTTTAGAGATGGGGCAAAGGATGCCCCTCTGCAGGATTTTTTTGCTTGTTTTGGTCTACACCTGGTGGTGCTTCCAGATCACAAGCCTCTTTGGTACCCACATTGGGATATTTGGGAGACAAAAAGAAAACCAAGAGAATTTGGGGCTGTGAATTCATCTTTTTCTTTACACTGTTCAGAGTTCCAAATCCATTTACGATTGTCTATTGAATAATTACTGGAACACTTAGCTGTATTTATAGGGGAGGGACCAGGAACAGGGAGTCTATGCCATATTGTAAAAAACAGCAATTTAAGTAAGATTCAGATGACAACATACTGTCAAGCAACCCCAAGGAATCTAGTGTCTTTCAATGTGGCCACTGCTCATATTTTATCAGTGACTTATTTGTTAACAATTATTCCTGTTGAATCTTTGTTCATTAAAATTTTGAAAACCTTTCAATCTAATTACATAAAATTTTGCTAGCATAATTTTATCCTTTTCTGCTACAGTTGTCCATATTTAAACTAATATTTATGAAGGAATATTTTATTATTCATTTATGTGCCTCATAATTAAATGTCTTCTAATTCAAGCCCTAGCTGTTATAATACATTCATTCAGCTCAGTGAATGCCTCTGCAATGGGTAAATATATAGGAGAAGACCATCTGGCTTTGTTTATTAATATATCGGATAGGCTGCCTTTTGACATCCTGATAGAGATAATATTTTTCTTTTGTTTTAAAAATGAATCACTTGACCTCCTACAGCACAAAAGTTTACATTGACCACAAACTGACCTAGGTAGCAAAAGGTAAAACTATTTGCTTTGTAAATTTGACCAAGTAGGAGGGCAAGTTTTACTGACAGTACAAATGGCCTCACTAATATTGAGGCAAATGAGATTCGCTTCTAAGCTTTGCCAAAGCTTTAAAGTCAACTTTTAAACAATGAGTTTTCTAATCATAAAATATTTTAGGATACAAGTGTCAGGTGTAGGTAAACCACAGTTAACACATAAAAATTGGTGGGTAGTGTGCCAAAAGTTTTGTTCATCTGAGCAAGAAGAATTGTGTACCAATCATCTTAAGATTAGTAAATAAGGTACTCCCTTTTCACAGCAAGCCAGTAATGGAGTAAATTAGCTATAGTTGTTGACTATAGAGAGAATACCAGCATTATTATCAGAGTCCCCTTCCAAAGGCTGGGAGGCACCGCACAGAAACACACTTTCATTCAGTGACCATAGGTTTGTAAGAATGTCTGCTTTGTTAGCCATAAGTGAATCTTTTAAAGAAAAGATTCAATTTTGAACTTTTTGATCACTATTGATTTTTCCCTTTACAGTCTACTCAAAAACAAGATTACTGAGAAGGTATTTGTTGTGGTCTAAATAATGGTCCACCAAAGATGCCCATAGCTTAATCTTGGAAACTATGAATTTCTTACTTTACAAAGCAAAAGACATTGTGAGATGTAATTAATAAAATGAGGTTGAGATGGGGAAGATTATCCAGGGTTATCCAGTTAGGAACAATGTAATTACGAGAATCCTTCTAAGAAGAAAACAGGAGGGTCAGAGACAGACAAAGGGAGATTGAAAGATGCTACACCGCTTGCATCGAAGGTGAGAGATGGAGCTATGAGCCAACTAATGCAGGCTGTCTTTAGAAGCTGGAGAAGGCAAGAAAACAGACTTTCTCCTAGAGTCTCCAGAAAAAACGCAGCCCTGCTAACCCACTTCAGATTTTTGAACTTCAGAATTGTAAGATAACAAATTTGTATTGTTTTCAGCCCCTAAGCTTGTGATAATTTGTTACAACAACAGTATAAAACCAACAGTGCTCCACAGCCAGGAGTGTTTGCTATCAAAGAAGGTTTAACCCAGTGATTCAATGCTAGGAATTAATATATAATCATTTTATTTTTGTATATATTTATATATACATGTGTATGTATTTATATATGTGTGTTTATATTTTTGCCTTTAATTTTTGTACCTTTCTATAACCTTCAATATTTTTTACCTTGAATATAATGTTTTCATGAATAAAAAAGTTATTTTTCCAATAAATTGAAAGACATTTCAGGCATATGGGAATATATCAGTGTGGAAACATGAAATATTGAAATTATGAAAGCAGATATGGCTGGGCACTCCCTTACAAATGGAAAAGAGAACCTTATTACTTAATGGCATTGATGTAATAATCATTTATTTTTGGAAAGAGTAACCCTAATATGAGAAGGTACTTAAAAAAAACCTCAGCAAAAATGTTTAAAAATTACTTATCTTTGACTGGAATTCTTATGTAATACTTAAGTTGAATTCTTTTTTTTTAAGTGTACCAGGAGACAGTACGTGTTCTTAGTGGCACTGTTACAAATGCAACTATCTGGACATTATCTAAATAACTATCAACAGAAAAATGGGTACACAAACTCTGGTATGGATTACTATGCAGCAGCAATAAAGAATTAAATTAGATTAAACACAACATGATTTAATTTAGAACACAGTGATAGGTAAAAGGGCAAGTCAGGGATTTCATATGATTTTGTTTATATAACATTCAACACATACACGACTAAACAAAGTATCATTTGGAATAAAATGGGTGTGGTAGAAATATTCAGAAGAGTCAGGGATGATAAACGAGACTTAACATAGTGGTTAACTAAGAGAGAAAAGAAATTAATTTTTGTACTTTTCTGTAAATTAGAAAAGATTACACAAGGGACTTTACATATAAAGTTAATTTTGTCCCTAAATTGATGTGTTTTATTACTGTATTATTAGACTTAATACTTCATATATCTGTTATAAATAATTTATATCTACTCAACATTTAATAAGACATTTGTATAAAATCCATAATTAATTAAAACTACAGGATCTGCGAGCATGAACTGGTTTTGAGTGAAATGAGATAATCCTTAAACTTTTTTTATTTTGACATAAAGTCTTGTTGTTGTGGTCTTTTATTTTCTTTTAGGAAAAACTAATTTTTGGAAAATTTTAATGAATTTCTGAGTAATTTTTAATGTTTTGATAGTGACGTTGGGCTTTACATTCCATTGTATTGTGGTACAAAAATGTAAACATATCTTCTCTTCAAAATTTATTAATATTTTCCTCTTAGGTTAACAAGTAGTAATTTATTTACATACTCTTGCGGGAGGCTTTTATGTTTGAATGCAACGTACAGTTCATAGATTTAAATGAAACTTTTAATTATATTTCACATGATCTGCACCTGTACTTAATTTTTACATTCAGTTGAAATTGAGTGAAATGTAAGATTTTACATAAATGATGCTTTTATAAATTTCCAAACACTTCGATTTTTTGATATCTCCACATGAGCATACCTGTTCTTCACCAAAGCACTGCTTCAAATTTCCCTTTCTTCATGAGTCTTTCCCAGCCATACTCTAACCATATCCAATTATTCTTATGAAAGCAGCAAATCTTTTAGTTTTGTTTAATTTTGTCCCGTTTCATTTGCTAGTATTTGTTCTTTAGGCCTCCTACTGCTTTAAATTTTGTTGCGTGAATTCACAGTCTACAAAGGTGAGGACTACATCCTTCCTTCCCTTTAGTAGTTTACTAAATTGTGTTTTGAGTTATTGTGACATGGATGTACTGAGGTAAGCGTAATATCTGGCAATGTGAATCAAATTTAAATTCTCTCTCTTGCTCTCTGTCTCTGTCCTCTCTCATCTCTCATATTTTCTTCTTTACCTCTGTCCAGGCTCAATTCCCATTAGACTCCGACTTGTATGCTGATTGATACGAAGTGTTCAAAGAAATATCAAATATGGCTTATGAATACTTATCCAAAACAAAATCTAAACACTTCAGGAAGACAAACCTGTCTCTTCAATTAAGATTCCATCTGTAAAAATGAGAAAGGGGGAGAAATTTTCATAACTTTTATGGTTTTGCCCTCTTCTCAGAAGTGATAAATAGCTGCCAGCTCAAGTGGAAAGCATTGTACAAAACAAATAGAATTTGGTTTTCTTTCTCTAAGGTAATATGTAGTATCTATAATCTATAAAAAGGAATCTTCTCATGCAGCAAGTTAAAGCAGTTCTACTATAGTCATGTACACATCTAGTGTCATTTTTGAATTAAAGTTTAAAGTAAAAGACATTGTGAAAAGAAAATATCCTAAAACAAAAAAATAATTAAACATAGCTAAACATAGACAATTGCTCACTTTTTATTTTAAAAAAGTGAAGCCATATGCACATTCCATAGAAAAGCTATGACCTCCTTTAGCGACATAAAACTCTGCAGAACTAATGTGTCCCACTTGATGTTTACAGCTTAAATATTGAGCACGAAATATCCACGGCATATTGACAAGCTTGCCATTTGCTTCTCTGTTGAACAGCATATACAGCCTTTAACTAATCCTTCTCGGCTCAGAGGAACAAACTGCAAGAATCAGTCAATATTTTGTCATTTCAATATTACTACATTTGCCCACGAAATTCTGCATAGATGGAGATAAAAGCTCTACTACATGCAAAGAAGGCATTTTTTCCCCTTTACCACAAAATATTGATGAAGTGCTTTATTGAGGTGGAGATCTCATTAATTATTTGATTTACAGAAAAAGAAGGCAGAGGGAAATGAGTGCCTGGCTAATACCATGATGTACCATCTTGAGACTTAAGATCTTTTTAATGTATTCATCAGGGGTACATCTGAAAGGGGAAAGAGTGAGCTGAATGGGTCCATTAATTTAATTGAAGCAGCTCAGACAAGAGATAAAACATCCTAGCCTGCTTCTTTTCATACAGCATGAGCGCTGTAAGTAAACAGGCAGAGATCCAAACACACCAAAAATAAATAAAGGTACATGAAGACTCTAGAGACTTCAAGGCCATGGGACATCAACAGATGCAGAGGTGAATTAACCCTGAAGAGGCCCTCTCTTCAGGCACCACCATGTCAGTGTTCTGCGGGCACTGCCTAGGCTTTATTGTGAAACTGAAGGACTCTGAGGTTACATGTAAGTAATTTAGACTTCCTAAGGGAAAGTTGCCTTTGTTCCTTTTATTCCTCAAACTTCTGAGATGTGGAGTCCATCTCCTGCTCTTGAAAGGCATAGATGGAAGAGGGAAAATGGACTTTAGCTGATCTCAGAGGCAACTTTAAATGACGCTGCTCTCTTTCAGCTATCTGGTTTTGCAATGTAGTGGTCAGAAAATTGTTTTAGACCTGAAGAGGTTGGAGCATGTCAGTGCACTCAACATTTTTGCGTTTGGTGGTCAGCATGATCGTACACAGCACATTAAGTCAGTCCCTGACTGTGCACAAGAACACAAAACAAGCAGAGGGAGTCTCCCAACTCAACACATAAAACTCGTCTATGCACCTTATATCATCTGAAAAAACAACACAATTAATGTGTGTAATCAAGATTGAATTACATGCAGATAGCTATAAAGTCCTTGAATATCCTCCCTTAGAGGTAAAGCCATAATGTGTACATTAAAAACCATTAGTGAATATCAAACTAAATGTATATATTTCTACACAAACTTTTGAAAAAAGTCACATTTAAAAGTGTTGCCAAATAATTTTGCGTGCATAAAAATAAATAAACAATTTGTAGAAGAAAGATCTTTTAGTCAAATTAGATTCTATCCAATATTACAATTTTAATGGCAATCATAAGCATGGTGAATAAAAATGGTTCTGTGTTTTAGCATGTAAATTTATAATGGATGACGAAATACAGATATCTTCATAACAACAACTAGGATGTATTTTTAGGGCTATCTATCATGAAAAAAATTTAATATCAGTGTTCATAACTCATTAAAAATGTAGGAATCCTTAAAAAGTCATTTTAACATGAGGCATACACTCCAGTGATCAAAGTAATTGAAATTGTTATATTATTCTTTATTAAAGTGCCTAGGAGGCATTTCAGTTTTTCTTTTAATTTTCTTTCCTTTTTATTGCTCAAATAAAAACATTATTTCCATTCCTATATGTGGAAAATTCTTCTATCTTGCCTTGACAATTATTTCATCAGTGGAACTCATTTTTTTCAAATATAATTTTAGGTGGATCACCATTATATAGAATGGTTGAAAATAATATTTACTAACTATATAAATTATTTTATGTGTTCAACGATATCACAAGCAATTTTTAGAGTTAATAATTTTTTATAGTTGAGTATATGAATTACTTTTCAAATCATCAAAATAAGTGGGGGGGAAAAGAAGTTACTAGAATGTTTGTAGATTCCCTGAGGTTGTGAAAGAGAATCTTGTCCCACAAAAACAAGAGGAAAACAACATTCATTCAATACCCTCCCAGAACAAGGGCAGGCTCACCTTCCAGATGACACCTCCGTGAACAAAGCAGCTTCGTTAGCACAGATTCAATCACTGAATAATTCTTGACTGATTTTATATCACCTCTTAATTTATCCAAATTGGTGGTTCCACCTAAGTTCGAGATTGTTTATGTCCCTTTATCTTGCCTTGAGTCCCTGGAAATCAAAAATTAGAGAACTTCTGTGCATTTATCTATAAGTTGTCTAATGTTGCATTTAAGACTGAAGTACATGTAGTCTCATTAGCATGGCCTTTTGACTCATCAGTCTAAGTTATTCAATTTGATTTTACCAGATATAATAAACAGCTTAGTTTTGAATCATTAATCCAGGTTTTGTGTTATATGAAGCAACAGATAGAATTTAATCATCCCAGTAAATGTTTTCTCCATTAATAATAATTTAAACAAATATTATGACTACTTCTTTATTTGAAAATAAATTTACATATCAGTTATCTGATGACACCTTATGAATATTATTGTCATAAATACATAAAACTATGACAACTTTAAGACTAGAAACAAGACTATAAATTATTTTCATTATTTGCACTATCAATCCAGTTTGGTGTATACAGTGATGGGACTACTGCAATTATTATTGTCTGAATAAAAGGCCAAAATGTAATTTGCTTTGGACTTACGCTCAAGATATTTGGCAAAATCTTTCCAAGATCATCAGTGTAATCATCATAATCAGCAGCAATATTAGTTATAGAAGAAAACAGTAATTTAATTTAATGCCTGAACATGTTATTATATTAGACATTGAATGAAAACAAACATAATGGTAAACAATATAAAAGAGTATAGGCCTTAGAATCAGCCAACCTACAGTGAAAATGTAGCCGAATCATGTAATATTTGAGTATCTCAATTTCCTCAAATATAAAGTGGGAATTATAATATTAAGTACAATATAATATTAGTCTTATTAATAATAACTTACAAGATTATTGTAAGAATTAAGTGAGGTGAAATACATGAAACATCCCAAGGACTATTTAGTAAACATTATTATTATTACATAATTATTACATGCAATGGAATGTTGTTAACATTTCATTAGAAAAATGTGGTCAATATGAAAATAACTGACCAATAATGGGTTTATGATAACAGAATCATTTATTGAAACAAACTTTATTATTCACGTATGCAACTTCAGGTATTTCCTAAGTTTTTGTATGGAAAACAAAAAAAATTAAATCATACCAATTTAGGAAAGTATGTAGCTATAACCCATAAGTCCTTTTTCCACCCCAACCAACTCCAATTTTGAGAATTTTTGTACTTTAACATGCCGTATTAGTCCGTTTTCATGATGCTGATAAAGACATACCAGGTCCCTCCCACAACATATGGGAATTCAAGATGAGATTTGGGTGAGGGCACAACCAAACTATATCACATGCTATGTATTTACTAATTTTTAATCAAGCATAACCTGAATGAAAATATTATTAGAAGGTAAGTAAAAGTTCTTCCTCTCATGGATTTTGTGATGCCTATTTTTATTGCCACCATGATGGTTTCTGTGTATATGTTACATTTCTTTCTAGATCAGAAGTTTATAGTGGACTCACACTTTTGAGTATCAGCTACCCAATTTCTTGCCTCCATAAATTCTCATGAGTATTTTTTGTAACCTAGATACTATCAGCTGAGGTCAACTATTCCTTTAAGATTTGTAGGAAATTGCTTACAGGCATCTATCTGTTGATTCTTTCATGGAAAGAAGCCCTTCCCAAGGTATCTATGAATTCAAGGGTCTTAGATTCTCTGAGTCATTTCTGTCTACAGTTAATGTGCTTCCTGAAATTTTGATCTCTCTCACTTTTCTCCTTCTCTTTTCCTCTTTTTTTCTGTGTGCACTCACATGGGGAATTTAGTCATTTCTCTTTATTTCTACATAACCTGGCATTTCTTTTCCTCCACTATACAAATAAGGCTTTAGTTCTTGACTTTTTGAAGATTTGGAGGAGCAATTGTTTATTCCACAATTTACAACTCAGAAATGTGTTGCTTAAATTTTTTCAGCTTAAATTCTACAGGAATTGTTTTGGTCGGTTTCCTCTATTATAGACTCCAACTTTTGAGACCAAAGTTTCACCACTTCTGGTTTAAACCTGCTTAACCTCTGTAAAAAATCATATAATTTCTCTACTCTCTGCCTTATTCCTCAAAGACTGACTTTTGTACATATAAATAATCCTATAATCAATAAATAATATGAGTTTGAGCAAGATTGATAGAAGACTTCTAATTACAAATGTTTAAAATACCACTCATTTCCATAAACAAAAGAAATTTATGATGTACATTTTTGCCTCTCTCAAATGAATTATGTCACCTTTTCCATGGAAGGTAGAATAGCTTTTCTAAAAACATAACTTTAAATGAACTTCATGACACACATGAAAGTAGAGAATTTATTTAATATTTGCATCCACTTTAACATCATTGAGGAAACCTGTCAAAATATGTCTTAAATACATCCCATACTTACACTTGGAAAAAGATGCCACTAGCTGGAGGGTCTCTCACAGGTCCCCTAGACTGTCAATTGGATTATTAAATTTAAGTTTTCATGTCGAAATGGGATTTAAATATGTGTACATTGTTTTTCTTATTTTTATAACTATTCTGCTTTTAAAATTAGTCCATTATGTGTGATCTGTGTTAGCCAGTTATGAATCCTACAAAACATGAGGTACTATAGGAAACGGTCAACAACAGAGTATGTATTTCTCATCATGAAGGTTACAATTTGTTTCAGGGGATGAGACTAATATGTTATAAAATTGATTTAATAGAAAACAAATTATGGCTCCTAAATCTAATAAAGTACAAAATTAGATTTAGGGATTTCAGGTAATAGAGCCAAAGAAGGTTTCTTCAGTAAAAAAGTAGGCTACAGAATAATATGTAGGATCTGGGAGAGGGCAGTCAACATGAATGAAACCATGACTTTGGCATAATGGGGGACATTGAGCAAGCTGGAGAGAAAAGAAGCTGTTTGCTATTATTCCAGTCAGACATGCTGGCTCTGCTTTTGAAGGCCTTAGGCTTTAAATGCTCAGAGTACATCTATTCTGTTCTTTTAGTAAGACTGTTTAATACAATTACACTCTTTCTTTTAAACGTTATATATTTTAAAATAATGTAAAACTTTCATGACTCTTACTGAACACACACAAATGTATTCACTGTGGTTTTTTGAATTCCGATTGCATACTAAAAAGCTGATTTAAAAATTATTTTGTGATGATAACTGTTTACAAGGATGCATTGACAAATATTTTTGAGTACATTTTTTTGCCTACCAAGAAATAAATTTCTTTGCTTTAGGGGACTGTAACCTAAATTTATAAAGAAATGTTGTTATACCTAGTTTAGAAATGATTTTAGTACGGTAGATATTCCATCAATATATGTACTTCTTATTAAAGCATCTGACCAATTTTATAACCATGTAGTTAATTTTACATATAAGGCTGTGTCTGTGTAGTACAGAAGAGTAGAGTATTAGAGTGGATAGGTGCAAAAACTTTGAAGAAAAGCATGGTTTACTAGCTATAGAACGTGTTGAGCTTAAGGTATCTATTATTTAAATAATAATACAAGTAGACAATTAGATGCATACTTCTAGAGCTTAGGGCTTAGGAGAAAGGCCTGGACTATAAATAAAAAATTGGGAGTCCTTTGCATATAGTGTTTAGAATTATGAATTCGGATATGATCACCAAGGGAGTAAGAATAGAATTGAAGATTGAGCCCTTAGTCATAGCAACGTCAAAAGTCTGGGGAGAATAAGAGGAATGAGGACAGAAGACTGAGGAGAAGAAAGTAGAAAAGAAAGAAAGGATGTTCTTCTAGAAACCAAGTGAAGAAAGTATAGCAAAGAGGACGTTAATGTGAAACCATCTAATATTTTTGGTAGGTACAGGAGAAGAATGATGAGTGACTATTAGATTTAGCAATGGGAAATTACTGATTCACAAAACCAATTGGGTAGAATGTTTCTGGCAAAAATTTGATTTGATTAAGTTTGAATGAGAGGGTGATAGTAACTATAGATAAATACTTCAAGGTAATAGAACTCTCTTTATCAAAGCCAAATAAAGAAAACCACAGCAAATAATTACTCAAAGAGTAAAACTCTAAATTACCTTAATTAAAAATAGGAAATGAAATAGGGTTACCCTTTCTTAGCATTAGCATTTTATATTGTCCTTCAGTTTTAGCAAATATAATAAGAAAAATGAAATACCTAGCAAAATATAAAGGAAGAATTATAAATTTATTTATCTGATAAATGATTATATATATAAAAAATCCAAAAGTTGCTAGTTTAAAGTTTACTAAATTAATGAGATAATAATGCAAATTAATTTGATGCAAATATAAAATCTAAACATCTTTTCTACATTCTAGAAAAAAACCACAAACGTAAATGGGAATAATGTTATTCACAGTAATTTCTAAAATTATAAGGTGTATAGAAATAAATTTAATAAAAATTAAGAATGTATAATAAAAAGCTTTTTAAAAAGAATAAAATATATGTAACAAATGGAAAGAGAGGTCATGCTTTTAGAAGGAAAGACATACAAATGACTAAACTCCAAATATTTTTCTGTAAGTTCAATTGAATTCATATTTGTATGGCAATATTTTTAATTAGATATGTGTTTTTCCAGATCATGTTAAGAAAAGTTTTCTAATAATTTCCAATGCAATAAAGAGAAAGCACAACTATGATGTCTTTGCCTTTTCAGATAGTACTATAAAGCTACTATAATTATTTAATTTGATACTGCCTTAGCTTCTAGAAATAGAGAAAGCATATAGGAATAGATCCCATTACATGTGAGAATGTAACTGGTAGTAAACTAATGCAAGAAAATTTAATATTTTCCTTTAAAATCTAAGGGTAAAGGAGATGTTTAGATGTTTATAACCAAGTCTGTAAGCACTGATGCTGTAAAATGCACATACAACTAAAAGGTGGATATATATATTATATATATATAAATACATATATATGTATATATGTATGTATACATACACATGCATGTATATATGTGTGTATACGTGCATATATGTGTATATGTGCATATATGTGTGTATACGTGCATGTATATGTATGTATACGTGCATGTATATGTATGTATACGTGCTTGTATATGTATGCATGCGTGCAAATATATGTATATATACATGTATGCATATATGTATATATGTATACGCATGCATACATGTATATATGTGTATATGTATGTATACATGCATGTATATATGTATGCATAAATGTATGTGTATGTATGTGTATACATGCATGTATATGTATGTGTATGCATGCATGCATGTGTATGTATGTATGTATACATATACAACATATACAAACATGTATGTGTATATACATATATACATGCATATATATGTACAAACACACACACAAGTTGTATATAGAACTTATGTAGGGTAAAGAATAAGATTAACATATCCAGTACTTAGGTAATAGATGTAAGGGAGAAAAGTGTAACATATGGATAATTTCTGTAATAAACAAATAGCTCTTATAAATTGGAAAGAAAAGACAAAAGCATCCAATAAACTATGAACAAATGAATAAGGAGGGATTTTACTAAAGGGTAAATCCAAATAGTCTACAAACATATTAAAAGCTATTCAAATACAACAGCAATCAGAGAAAAACAAATTAAAGAAACATTAAGGATTGATTTATAAAAGGTTTAGGAGAAATCAAAGAGTTTTACTGGCAGAGATGTGATGAAACTGGGTATTCTCATAAATTGCTGTAAGATGTGTGAATTGTTAGAGGTGAAAGCCAATTTGTTAATATCTATTGCAATTAAACACATAAATAATACTTGACCTGTCAATCTTTCTCCTGGGACTCTATCCCTGAGAAATAAAAAGTTTTGGAACTCAAGGACAATTGGCAACGATATGTATGATAGTGTTGCTTGTTATTTGTAGAGGTAAAAGTGGAATACACACACATCAAAAACAAAATTAGAGAGATTTACAAAATATACAGAACATTTACACTATAGAATAGAATGCTGTCATTAAAAATAATAAATTGCAGAGATGCTAGCTAATTTGCAATGATTTTAACTAGATATTGTTGAAAGAGAAAAAACTCAGAATATATATATAATATGTATATATATATGATCCCTTTTTTTGTAAATTGACAAAAACATTGTGTGTGTGTTTCTCATTAAATAATCATACAGAAAAATTATGAAGAGTATTAACATGAGATTACAAATGGTAGTGAGATAAAGGATGATTACTTGTTTTGTTCTGGAGGAATATAATTAAAAAGAAGGCAGAAATGTGACAAAATTGTATAATATGATCATACTGATCTAGTTTTGTAAAATTTTCTGCAGATGTCTAGATAAGAATTTTTTAAAAGAAAATCAATATTCCCAGGTTAATTGATGTAATTTGAGGAATAACTCAAATATCTAGATTAGATGTGAAATATACTGTTTCTAATGCTTTCAGTATTGTGGAATTACCCACTCCTTCTTTATTTTCTTTATGAATCTGCTTGGCTCTTTTTTAAAGGTAATATTAAACTTGGTTTTCTGGAATTCAGTATCTTGAAATGTCTGATTTGTGACTATTATACTTTCCGATCATTTGTGAAATTCAGCACTGGGATTCCTTTGGCTATGAATTCTTTGGGTAGTCTCCTAGCAGTGTGAGTTTCTGAATTCTAGGACATTTATAAATTAACATATTTTTAAGAAACACATAGAGCTATCATTAACAAATTAGTGCCCTGCTTTGCTTCTAGGACAAACAAACACATGAAAATGAATATTTTATATTATAGTTTTATTAACAGTTTTTATTTTGCTTTCATTTAAAATAGGCCTAAAACATGAAACAGTTGACTTTTTCCAAGAATATGTATCAAGAGAAAGAGACCTGGATTCCAATTGCCCTTCTACACTACAAAGTTATACTATTTTGGTCCATTGAATTTTTGCATTTATATGACAGGATTGCTAATATTTAAGCTACATAATTCACAAAGTTTTTGGGGAGAACAACATCTTTAAGAGAAAAAAAATTGCTATATTAGGTGTTTGGTATAATTAATCATAATTAAAATGGTCTTAATTAGTCACCAAAAACGTAGAAAACACATTTTTATGCTGTGGGAGACATTTATTTTCAAGTAGTTGATACTATAACATACTATCAAAAGTGATTTTATATATACAAAAGTGTAATCTACATCCATATTTCATAATGTATTGTGTATGATAAACAAATTCTGTGTGATGTTAATTAGCTATTATGTGGCAGAGGAAAAGTGGTTTGTAATCAAATTTATTATAGTAAATTCTGGGCAAATCCATATTAAAAAGCTGTCTTTCTCTTTGTAGAAATTCCTTGAATTTTTATTATCCTGACACATACTGTAACTTTCTCAGAGGGGAAAGAGGATATACCGCTTTCCATACATGTTTGATGATCAAGTTTTTCCCCCAAAAATTTCCAGGGTAGGCATTTCTTTAATAACATAGGAGGAAATGTTAAGCAAGATGCCACATTTTAAAAGTAGAATTTAAAGTAAAAAAGAACAAGCAAACAAAGAAAAAACACACACAAAATACTGACTCCAATATAATCGCAAATCTATTTTCTTATTTAAGAATAATTATTTCTGCTAAACTTCACATTTTAAAATTAAGGTTTTATGAAAAATAAATTGGGAGTTTTTCTTAACCTACAGTCTTGTCAACCATATATATAAATATAGCAAAGATAAGGTAGTAGTTATTTAACATTTTTTAAAATTAACATTTTTTTAAATACCCTTCTATCAGAAACATTTTTCATAGTTTAATCAAAATACTTATAATGTATTATTTCATATTTGTCTTGTTCTGCAGAAATATTCACTTTAGCAGATGTCATGATTCATGCCTCATTTATATTATAATCCAAGGTTCCACATAAAATTAAAATAACGAAAGCCTGAAATAGTATCGAGATAATTCAAGAGTTGGAAAATAGAATTAATTAGTCTCTATGTTATTCTTATTATTGTAAACACATTATCTCTGCCTGCCTTTTTTATGAAATTAAGATATACTCATATTTAAATATTATGGAGTTAGTGAAAATTGAGACCAGACTAATTAAGAAATTTAAATCTATTTCTACACCAAGAATATAAAGTAGATATTTTTTGGTTCAGAAATAAGATACAAACACCTAGGACCAGAACTTCTTCAAAGCACTGCTTTGAAGTCATTCTAGAAAAAAAAATTGACAAATTAACCAAAATAATTTTTTCTTTATTTTGAAAAGTACTTTTCAAAGATTATGGGATGAAGCAAGAATTATAATATTGAAATAAAAAAGCAAGTGCATGCATGCTGACAGATTTATCTCTTGGGGTTGTAATCACCCCCTAATTTTGGCATTTTAGTTTCTGCTTTTCTATCTTCCATTGTCACAGTATCTTTATATTTTACTGTTCTAATGGCATGGTGGGTGCTGAGAAGGTCAGGGATAGCAGTGATAAGAAAGCTAATAATATAAAATAGGTCTTTCTATAGGTTAAACTGTGAAAAGGAATATTGAAACTAATCAGGAATGAAATGAATCAGAATTGTGAAACCTTCAGTTTAAAAAGAGAAGAAATCTTAAACATAGTATGTTGAGTTGTTCAGGACTGAATAAAACTGCTCACGGGATGATGGTTGATGTTTGCTTTATAACGTAGTCTATACTTAAGGTCATAACATTGGGCTATTTTGTTACTAGACCAGGTATTAACAGAAAATCTTGACAGAATCCTGGTGTATTCTGAAAGGAAAAAAATGGATTGCCATATGCAGAAAAATGAAACAAAATCCCTGTCTCTGGTAGAGAGAGGTTCTCTTTTGTAGATCTACCATCTATAAAAATCAACTCAAGAGGGCATGAGACTTAAATGCAAGACCTAAAAACATAGAAATACTACAAGAAAACCTAGAGAAAATTCTTCTGGACATTGGTCTAGGTTAAGAACTCATGACTAAGACCTCAAAAGCACAAACAGCAAAAGGAAAAATAGACAAATGGGATCAAATTAAATTAAAACACTTCCGTACAACAAAGGAAATACTCAACAGAATGAATAGATATTCGGCAGACTGGGAGAAAATATTTAGCAAACTATGCATCCAACAAAGGACTAATTTCCAGTGTCTACAAGGAACTCAAACAACTCAACACCAAGAACAAAATCTCACGGCTGGGTGAGGTGTCAGAGCCCCAGCTTCGAGAAGTGGTCAACTTGAGAGTTGGTAAAAAGAATTTACTGACAACAGTATAGGTTTGCAAAAGGAGAGTTTTATTAGAAAGAAAGAAAGCTGCAGAAGAGTGCAGCCGGGCACCTCAGCAAGAGCACTGAGTGCATGATGGTAGATTTTTCCTTCAGGGTATTTATGGACCTTGAAGAGGGCGCTTAAGGGTAATTTAGCCATGTAGGTCATAATAAATGATTACATTTGTAGTAATTTTGGTGCCTTAATGTCAGCAAGGGTTGAGCAATGAGTTTTGGTATGGCATTCCAGAGATGTATAGAAATTCTAGTTACTTATAGATTTTTAGGTGGGGAAAGGAATCTGGAACCAGATGCCTGCTTTAGATAAGAGAGAAGTCTGATTACTTCTAATTTCCCCAGATAAGGAGTTTTGCCTCTGGATGGCCTGTTTAATGATCAACAGGTGGTCTTTGCTTCCTTCTAAATTCCTCAGATTGGGAGTTTTGGTATCCAAGGCCTGTTGAATGGTCATCAGGTGATTTTGCTCTCTTCATCCACAAACATTCCCATTAAAGAATAGGAAAAGAATATGAACAGACATTTTTTCAAAATAAGGCATACAAGAAGAAGAAATTGGCCAACAAGCATATGAAAAGATGCTCAACATCATTAATCATCAGAGAAATGCAATTTTAAACCACGATGAGATATTATCTTGCACCAGTGAGGATGGCTATTTAATAAAAAGTAAAAAATAAAAATAAAAAATAAATAAAACAAACAGATGTTGATGAGGATGCAGAGAAAACAGAATCCTTGTATGCTGTTAGTAGGAATGTAAATTATTACAAGCTCTATGGAACACAGTATGGAGATTTTTCAAAAAAAAAAAAACTAAAAATAGAACTACCATCCCATCCAGCAATTCCACTCCTGGGTGTCTACCCAAAGGAAAATAAATCATGATATCAAAAAGACACTTGCACTTGTAAATTTATTTCAGGGCTAATCACAATAGCAAAGAAATAGAATCAACCTAAATGTTCATCAATGGATGATTGGATAAAGAAAGGTGATACAAACACACACACACACACACACACACACACACACACACACACACACACAGCCATAGAATGAAATCACATCTTCTGCAGCAATGTGGATGGAACTGGAGACCTTAAATTTATACAAATAAAATACATTTTACAATGTATAGAGTTATGGCTTTTTTTTAAAGACACTTTGGCTTAGCTAAATTGTTGTCTAGTAACATTTTCTCTTTGAGATATTGGTGGCTCTATAGATGCACCAGGAAGGATTGAATAAAATTATCTCTTTGATTTCAATCCAAATTAAAAAACAAATACCATATTATAGTATCTGTGTATATCTCCTTATGCCTTAGCCAAATTGCCTTTGTGAGAGAAATTTATCCAATATAGATAAAATTTCTGCTGAAATGAGGTACACGTGTTGATTAAATAATTTGTAACTACAATAAAATAAATTTTAAAAGGCAAAATTATGGAGAGAAAAAACTGCTAACAACATTAACATCACCCAGAAACTGCTAGCAACAAAAAACTACTTCTAGTGTAGAAGGGCAATTAGAATCCAGGTCTCTTTCTCTTGATACATATTCTTGGAATGAGTCAACAACAACAGAATAGAAAGGAAAGAATAGTAAAGAAAGAAAAAATATATTGAGAAAACATAATCAGTAAACAAAATTACAAGATCATAAAATAGCAATACATGCCACATTATTCTTTCATTAAGTTATGTCATGTTGAGTGTTACAAGGTAGGATAAAATTATAAGTGCTTAAATAATTACAGAGTAAGTTATTCTATCAATCATCAAAGATATTTTAGGTTACTGCTGAGAAACATATACACACAGGTACACATTTGGCTAACAATAGTTCTATGAGGTGTTAATGTAAATAAAATAATTTTTATATATTTCATGGTCTAGAATTGTTTTTAAAACAATGGTGACAGTGAAGATTTTATATTATATACTAATTATTAAATCAGCTTTTAAAATGTGTTCAACTGTTTAGTCTGGAAGGTAAATTAACTCACAAATAAAAAGTATTGCCCTACAGATGGTCCTTTTCAATGCAGCCATAGGTCTGAAGTTAGGGATGATTACAGTTTTTGAAGGCTTTATATAAATTTAGACACATTGTCCTTTAAATTTCAACAATTTAACATTAGATATCTCAGCTCCTTTTTGATTGTACAAAGCAAATATTATCATGTTATATACACTGTGTGACACAATAAATCCATGCTAAATTAAAAGAAGAAAGCAAGCAAAGAATAAGATGACAAACAAAACAGGTTTACATTAGTAAAATCTAAACAGTCCTTTAAAAATGTACTTCATGAGACACACTAAGGTAACTTTATATATGATATTTAAAATAATTTTAGAATGGAAACTAATATGCATGAAATGGTAGTATCTTTATTTTTGCTTCATGTAATAAAATGGATGGCATAGTTAATCTATAGAAAGTCATATTTTCATTATAATTTATTCTGATAAAAGTTTTACAGTTGTCATAGTACCCAAGATCTACAAATTTGAAATAAAACATTTCTTAATCTCTATTATTATTAAAACAGGTAGCTATGGAATCATAGATTTCTGACACCTTATCATCAAGACACTTTCTTTGATATGATAAAAGACACAATGTACAAGAATCTCTGGGACACATTTAAAGCAGTGTGTAGAGGGAAATTTATAGCACTAAATGACCACAAGAGAAAGCAGGAAAGATTTAAAATAGACACCCTAACATCACAATTAAAAGAACTAGAGAAGCCAGAGCAAACAAATTCAAAAGCTAGCAGAAGACAAGAAACAACTAAGATGAGAACAGAACGAAAGGAGATAGAGACACAAAAAACCATTCCAACAATTCAATCAATCCAAGAGCTGGTGTTTTGAAAAGATCAACTAAACAGATAGACCACTAGCCACACCAGTAAAGAAGAAAAGAGAGAAGAATCAAATCGATGCAATAAAAAATGATAAAGGGGATATCACCACTGATCCCACAGAATTACAAACTACCATCAGAGAATGCTATAAACACCTCTACGCAAATAAACTAGAAAATCTGAAGAAATGGATAAACTCCTGGACACACGCACCCTCCCAAGTCTAAACCAGGAAGAAGTCAAATCCCTGAATAGACCAATAAAAAGTTCTGAAATTGAGGCAGTAATTAATAGCCTATCAAACAAAAAAATTCCAGGATCAGACGGATTCAGAGCTGTATTCTATCAGAGGTACAAAGAGGAGCTGGTACTATTCCAAACAATAGAAAAAGAGGGAATCCTCCCTAACTCATTTTATGAGGCCAACATCATCCTCATACCAAAACCTGCCAAAGACACAACAAAAAAAGAAAATTTTAGGCCAATATGCCCGATGAACATCGATGTGAAAATCCTCAATAAAATTCTGGCAAACTGAATCCAGCAGCACATCAAAAAGCTTATCCACCATGATCAAGTGGGCTTCATCCCTGGGATGCAAGGTTGGTTCAACATACACAAATCAATAGATGTAATCCATCACATAAACAGAACCAAAGTCAAAAACCACACAATTATCTCAATGGATGCAGAAAAGTCCTTTGACAAAATTCAACACCTCTTCATGCTAAAAATTCTCAATAAACTAGGTCTTGATGAAAAGTACCTCAAAATAATAGCTATTTATGACAAACCCACAGCCAATATCATAATGAATGGGCAAAAGCTGGAAGCATTCCCTTTGAAAGCCAGCACAAGACAAGGATGCCCTCTCTCACCACTCCTGTTCAGCATAGTATTGGAAGTTCTGGCCAGGGCAATCAGGAAAGAGAAAGAAAGAAAGAGTATTCGAACAGGAAAATAGGAAGTCAAATTGTCTCTGTCTGCAGATGACATAATTGTATATTTAGAAAACCCCATCTTCTCAGCCCAAAATCTCCTTAAGCTGATAAGCAACTTCAGCAAATCTCAGGATACAAAATCAATGTGTAAAAATCAAAAGCATTCCTATACACCAATAACAGACAAACAGAAAACCAAATCATGAGTGAACTCCCATTCACAATTGCTACAAAGGAATAAAATACCTAGGAATCCAACTTACAAGGGATGTGAAGGACCTCTTCAAGGAGAACTACAAACCAGTGCTCAAGGAAATAAGAGAGAACACAAACAAATGGATAGGAAGAATCAATATGAAAATGGCCATACTACACAAAGTAATTCATAGATTCAATGACATGTCCATCAAGCTACCATTGACTTACTTCACAAAGTTGGGAAAAACTACTTTAAATTTCATATGGAACCAAAAAAAGACCCTGCATAGCCAAGACAATCCTAACCAAAAAGAACAAAGCTGGAGGCATCACACTACCTGACTTCAAACTATACTACAAGGCTACAGTAACCAAAACAGCATGGTACTGGTACCAAAACAGAGATATAGAACAATGGAACAGAACAGAGGCCTCAGAAATAACACCACACATCTACAACCATCTGATCTTTGACAAACCTGACAAAAACAAGCAATTGGAAAAGGATTCCTATTTAATAAATGGTGTTGGGAAAACTGGCTAGCCATACGCAGAAAGCTGAAACTGGACCCCTTCCTTACACTTTATACAAAAATTAACTCAAGATTGATTAAAGACTTAAATGCAGTACCTAAAACCATAAAAACACTAGAAGAAAACCTAGGCAAAAACATTCAGGACATAGGCATGGGCAAAGCCTTCATGACTGAAACACCAAAAGCAACTGCAACAAAAGTCAAAATTGACAAATGTGATCTAATTAAACTAAAGAGCTTCTGCACAGCAAAAGAAACTATCATCAGAGTGAACAGGCAACCTACAGAATGGGAGAAAATTTTTGCAATATATCCATTCTGACAAAGGGCTAATATCCAGAATGTACAAAGAACTTAAACAAATTTACAAGAAGAAAATGAACAACCCCATCAAAAAGTGGGTGAAGGATATGAATAGACAGTTCTCAGAAGAAGACATTTATGCAGCCAACAAACATATGAAAAAAGCTCATCATCACTGGTCATTAGAGAAATGCAAATCAAAACCACAATGAGATACCATTTCATGCCAGTTAAAATGGCGATCACTAAAAAGTCAGGACACAACAGATGCTGGAGAGGATGTGGAGAAATAGGAATGCTTTTGCACTGTTGGTAGGAATGTAATTAGTTCAACCACTGTGGAACTAATTTTCCAACCATTGTGGAAGACAGTGTGGCGATTCCTCAAGGATCTAGAACCAGAAATACCATTTGACCCAGCAGTTCCATTACTGGGTATATACCCAAAGGATTATAAGTCATTCTACTATAAAGACACATGCACATGTATGTTTACTGTGGCACTATTCACAATAGCAAAGACTTGGAACCAAACCAAATGCCCATCAATAATAACTGGATAAAGAAAATGTGGCACATATGCACCATGGAATTCTATGCAGCCATAAGAAAGGATGAGTTCATGTTCTTTGTGGGGACATGGATGAAGCTGGAAACCATGATTCTCAGCAAACTAACACAAGAACAGAAAACCAAACACCACATGTTCTCACTCATAATTGAGAGGTGAACAATGAGAACACATGGACACAGGGAAAGGAACATCACATACCGGGGCCTGTTGGGGGATGGGGGGCCAGAGGAGGGATAGCATTAGGAGAAATACCTAATGTAGATGACGGGTTTATGGGTGCAGCAAACCACCATGACACATGTATACCTATGTAACAAAACTGCACATTCTGCACATGTGCCCCAGAACTTAAAGTATATATATACAAAAAATACCTACTATTTGATAGCACAATAGGGTGACTATAGTCAATAATAACTTAATTTTATGTTTTAAATAACTTAAAGAATGTAATTGGATTGTTTGTAACTCAAAGGATAAATGCTTGAGGGGATGGATGCCCCATTCACCATGATGTGCTTATTATGCATTGCATGCCTGTATCAAAACATGTCACATATCCCATGAATATATACACCTACTATGTACCCACAAAAATGTTTTAATTAAAAAAACTAAAACATTATGCTAATTGAAAGAGATGAGACACAAAAGACCACATATTATGAGACTTCATTTTAGGAAAAGGGACACGTTCTGAGAAATGCATCGTTAGGCGATTTCCTCATTGTGTGAACATCACAGACTGTACTTATACAAACCTAGATGGTACAGCCTACTACACAACTAGGCTAAATGGTAGAACCTATTGCTCCTAAGCTACAAACCTATACAGCATGTTCCTGTACGGAATACTATAGGCAGTTGGAACACAATAGTAACTATTTGTGTATCTAAACACAATTAAATATAGAAAACAGCCTGGGCAATATAGTGAGACCTCCTCTCTACAAAAAAAAAAAAAAAAAAAAAAAATTAGCCAGGCATAGTGATACATGCCTGTAGTCCCAGCTACTGGGGAGGCTGAGGTGAGAGGATAGCTTGAGCCTAAGAGGTCAAGGCTGCAGTGAGACGAGATCCTGCCACTGCACTCCAGCCTAGGCAACAGGGTGAGACCCTGTCTCAGAAGAAAAAAAAGAAAAAAAGAAAAGAAAAGAAAAGAAAAAAAAAAGAAAAGGTAGAGTAAAAATGTGGTATAAAAGATGAAAAATGTTTCACCTCTACAGGACCCTTACCATAAATGGAGCTTGCAGGACTGGAAGTTGCTCTGGGTAACTCAGAGAGTGAGTGGTGAGTGAATGTGAAGGCCTAGGACATTACTGTACACTACTGTAGGCTTTGTAAATACTGTACACTCAGGCTTCACTACATTTACAAAAAAAAAATTTCCTTTCATCAATAATAAATTAACCTTAGGTTTACTGTAACTTTTTTACTTTATAAACTTTAAAATTTATTTTAACCTTCTTGACTCTTCTGTCATAACACCTGGCTTAAAACAAAAACACATTGTACAATTTTAAAATAACTTAAAGCATGCAGTTCAATTGTTTGCAACTTAATAGATAAATGCTTGAGGAAATGGATACTCCATTCTTCATGATGTGCTTGTTTCACATTGTGTGCCTGTATCAAAACATCTCATGTAGCGCATAAATATATACACTTACTATGTACCCACAAAAATTTAAAAATTAAAAAAAATTGTACAGCTGTAGAAAAATATTTTCTTTCTTTATATCTTGATTCTATTATTTCTGTTTTTTAAATTTTTAAATTTTTTTACCTTTTAAACTTTTTTATTAAAAACTGAAACATAAACACTCATCAGTCTAGGCCTTCACAAGGTCAGGATCATCAACACCATCTTCCACCTCCACATTGTGGAGGTGACTAGAAGGGGACAATAACCTGCAGGGAGCTGTGTCTCCTATGATGACAATGCCTTCTTCTGGAATACCTCCTGAAGTTCCTGCCTGAGGCTGTTTTACAGTTAACTTTTTATAAATATATAAGTAAGAGTAGACTCTAAAACAACAATAAAAGTATAGCATAATAAAAGGCTGGGCGCCGTGGCTCACACCTGTATGTAATTCCAGCACTTTGGGAGGCCGAGCTGGGCGGATCAGAAAGCCAGGGGTTTGAGACCAGCCTGGCCAACATGGTGAAAACCCGTCTCTACTAAAAATACAAAAATCAGCCGGGTGTGGTGGCACGCGCCTATAGTCCCAGCTACTCGGGAGGCTGAGGCAGGAGAATCTCTTGAACCCAGGAGGCGGAGGTTGCAGTGAGCCTAGACTGCGCCATTGCACTCCAGCCTGGGCAACGGAGCAAGACTCCATCTCAAACAAACAAACAAAAAGTATAGCATAATAAATACATAATAAGCTAATAATAGTCATTTACTATTAAGTATTATATACTGTACATAATCATATGTGCCAGGCCTTTATATGACTGGCAGCACAGATTTGTTTATACCAGCATCATCACAAAAATGTGAGCACTGCCTTGTGCTACAACATCATGATGGCTACAGCGTCACTAGGTGATGAATGGAGCTGGAGTTTTTTAGCTCCATGCTACTGTTATGGGACAGCTGTCACTGACTGACTGAAACATCTTTATGCGGTAACTGTAGGTAAGAGAAAATCAGTGGGGCTATGTGATAGGTACACAGAGGTTTGTTATACCAGCCAGTCTAGTTGCGTCTACATCTGAAATTCTGCAAGATAAGAAAGTTAAGAGAAAACAAAAACATTTCTAACAAGTACCTGTTTGTATTTGGTTAAGTATCTGCATATGTCGTGAAGAAACTCACTTGAGCATGGGAGTAAGGTTTGCAAGTGGTCAAATCGTGCAACATGGGTTTCTGCTTATTTTTCCTTACTCATGACGTCAAGATTAATTTGTTGTATCTGCACTATTCTGCTGCCAATAAAGCCATAAAGCCATTACCACCAGTTAAAAAAAATAAAATTTCAGCATAAAAATAAAGACAATGTAAAATGAAAAAATCCAGGTAGACATTATTTAAAATATAATATTTAAAATATAATTTGCTATTAGACTAGGAATGAACGTATTATGGTGTTTGACCCCCAAATGGAAAATTATTGATGTGTAAATGTATATAACGTTAAAGTAGACAACATAAACCAGATGTACACACACAGTTTTCTTCTGTACTTAATTACAAGAAAGTTACGTATGCTACTTTGGTTAAATTAAACATTTATGGCAATTTTTAAAAGTTATAAGCAAATAGCATTGGCCTTACATGAATGCAACGAATCACTCTATTTGTAGAACTATAGATAAAAAGGAAAAATATGCCTTGATATAGAAATTATATCAAGTCAGGGAAATAGATAAATTGAAGGTATGTTTGATTCAGTTAATTACATCTAACTAGCTGATATTCATCAAAAATTAGAATTTTATGTCTGCTTCAAAATATCAATTTTTTAAAAAACTAAATGTACTTTATGGAAGTTACTTACGAAGTTTAGATCCCTTATCTTAAAGCTTAGTCACAGGGAATTTTGAACTATTCAAAAGAATGCATTGTGCTTTCATTTGTTTTTCCCTGGGTTAACACATTTAATTCCTTTACTAACAGTCCAATTAAGAAAAATAATTTAACTAAAATTAAATTTATGAAAATGAAACTTTTTTATTTTATGAATTGTTCTAGCTGTAATTTTTGAGCCAAATGTCTTTTATGCATAATATATATTCTCTATTATATACTATTCACACTGTAAGGCTTTCTAATAGAAGCAGCAAATGCAAATATATAAAGAGGTATTTTAGGCATATCTGTACTTTTTTTTTTTTGAGACAGAGTCTCACTCTGTCGCCCAGGCTGGAGTGCAGTGGTGCGATCTCGGCTCACTGCAAACTCCGCCTCCAGGGTTCACGCCATTCTCCTGCCTGAGCCTCCGGAGTAGCTGCGACTACAGGCGCCCGCCACCACGCCCAGCTAATTTTTTTTTTTTTTTTGTATTTTTTTTGAATTTTTAGTAGAGATGGGGTTTCACCGTGTTGGCTAGGATGGTCTCGATTTCCTGACCTCTTGATCCGCTCGCCTCGGCCTCCCAAAGTGCGGGGATTACAGGCGTGAGCCACAGCGCCAGGCCTGTACTCTTTAATACCTCTACGTATATCTTCTAAAAGACATTTACTGGAAAAAATGAGACTATATTATTATCAAATAAACTTTAGAACAAATAAATTTACCAGAAACAGAAAGGGGACATTGCATAATGATTATCTAGTCAATCCACTGAAAGATAAAGCCATCCTAGATGTGAATGAATCACAAAGCAGAGCTACAAAATATGTGAAGCAAAACTGATAGAACTAAAGGAGAAATGGGCATATTCATAATTATAGTTGATTGCTTCAAAACCAATCTCTAAAACACTGATAGAGCAACTAGACGCAACAAGGTTAGAGAAAATCTAAAAATCAAAAGAAAAAATTATCAACCATGAGGATCTAGTAAGCATTTATAGAACACACCAAAAGAGCAGAATACACTGTTTTGAAATTGCCACACAACATATATGAAGATAAATCATATTTGGGGAATGAAACCTTAACAAATGTATTAGTTGAATCAGTACAGGGTCTGTTTCTATTTTGTTGTTGTTGTTTTGCTTATTTGTTTGTTTTGAGATGGAGTCTTGTTCTGTCACCCAGGCTGGAGTGCAGTGGTGTGATCTCAGCTGACTGCAGCTGCTGCCTCCTGGATTCAACCGATTCTCCTGGCTCAATCTCCCGAGAAGCTAGGATTACAGATGTCCGCTACCGCACTAGGCTAATTTTTGTATTTTTAGTAGAGACAGGGTTTCACCGTGGTGGCCAGGCTGGTCTCAAACTCCTGATCTCAAGGGATCCATGCACCTCAGCCTCCCAAAGAGCTGGGATTACAGGCATGAGCCATCGGGGCTGGCTGAGTGTGTTCTCTGATGACAATAGAATCACACTAGATTGGACAGAGAAAGATAACATGCAAATCTTCAAACACCTGAAATCTAATCAACAGTGTTCAAAGAGGAAGTCCTCAGAGAAATACAAACTACAGAGAACTGAAAGAAAATAAAAAATATAACATGTTAAAATATCAAAATGTGTGGAGACACAACTAGAACAGTGTTGAGAGGGAAACTTAAAGTACTAAAAGTTTACATTATAAAGAGGATAGGTCTCAGGTAAATAATATAAGATACTACCTCAAGAAATCAGAAAAAGAAGAGAAAAATAAAACCAAAGCAGTAAGGAAGAAGGAAATAATAAAGATATGGCATAAATCAATGAAATTGAAATTAGAAAAACAATAGAGAAGACAAAGCAAAAGGTGGTTCTCTGAAAGATCAATAAAATTAAAAAAACTGACATAAAAAAGGAAAAGACTCAAATGAACAATTATCAAGCATAAAATAAAAGTCATCACTGTAGTCCCAAAGAGAAAAAATGAGCTGACATGGGAATACTATGAATAAATCTATACACATAAATTTAACAACTTAGATGAAATGGTCCAATTCCTCAAAATTTAGATTAAAGCGTACATATTTTTTAAAATAGCCACATAAAATAAGATAAGATTGTCCTTTGTCTTCCAAGTTGTAGCCTCAGATGAAAAGAGGATAACTTGATGTTAGGTGTGATAATAACATTATCAGATTTGTTTAAAATTAATTTAACAATCATTCCTGCCACAATGTAGATGAATTGGATGGTTAAAAAAAAAGTAAAACAGGTAAGGCCTAGGTGAACAATAATCAAGACATAAGTGAAGGCATTAGTAGTAGAAAATGTGGAGAATAAGACAGATTCATGAGACTCAAGGAATTCTTAATAGGCTGAATTGGTTGGTTTGGTGGCCAAAATGAACAATACTAAGGTCATTAGTGGCCTTTCTTATCTTTGGTGAGAATGGTCAGCATTTTATCCACATACAATGTCATATTTTCCTTCCATGCAAAGGCTTTCCTTAGCAGAATGAAGTTAAAACTGGATGAATACTGGTTCAGGGACATTATTTTTATCATTGATGCGGTTCTTCATTTCTGGTTTATTAATTTTTCTGTCTTATAATAAAATCTCCTGTATGTTGTCATTGGATGACCAGCCATCTCAGTTTGCCCAGGGCTGTCCTGATTTTAACACTGAAAGTCCCACATCCAGGGAAACATCCAAGTCACATGCAATATGGCCTGATTGGTTACTATACCAGAATATAATATAACAGAAATAAGTTCCTTACGGCATAAAGTTTATTTTATATTATATAATTGTGTCTGGGCTAAGAGACACACATAAATATGTTCTATTAATCGCATAGTTACTATTTCCATTAACTAAGTAGGTTTACAAGGGAAAAGCTCCAGATCTAGGTAGTACAGACTTATTTAGTGAAGAAGGTAAAATATGCATGTTTTATTATTCTGCATGGAAAGTTAAGCAATAAACTTCCTTAGAGAATACAGTAAGTATAAGTTTTTAAAATTTTCTTTATGGTATACAGAACATTTTAGAGAAATGCTCATAAGTAAGTACTTAAACATCATTTACAATTTTATCTGTGTGAAGTGTGGGTGTCACTGCTTTAGTTAATCAAAACTGTAAAGATAAAACATTATCTATTTCTTGAGTGAGCTGTTGGCGGTAGTGTGTATGACTTGTGGCTTGATATACAATTGTTTTCAAATCCCATTTGAAAGATTGTTTGCTTTTTACAAGAAAGAATGGCTTATTTTGAAATCAGCCTGACTGCTTACCTCCATTTTTCAGACTTTACCAAACTGCAATTGCAAACTCAGCTCTGATGTGGAATTCTGTTTATTCTTCTTTGACAGGACTGCCTCATCCTTCTTTCATTGGCTAACACATGGACTTTGTCAAGTTCAACTGCTGATGTCATCCCATTGGCCAGAAAGTGTTCATGGAAGGAGAGAAAATTCTCTCCTCTGGAACATGTGAGTGGTAGAACTCAGGAAAATGCAGGATCAGTTATATACGCATACATATGAATATTTCATACATAACATATTGGCTGATAATTGTAATGGCCTTTTATCAAACTGATGATTCATGTACCTATATGTTTTGCTATTGATTTAACAATTATTCTATATTTAATCTGTGAAATTATTGAGTTAGAATTGAAATAGTTATAACTGCTTCATTAAAGAAAATGTTACGCTTGCTATAGTTTTATTTAGCTCTACCTGTATATGCAATTGTACAATCAATATTATTCATATAATGCTTTAATATTTTTACAACCAGAAACTATTAAAAAGCAACTATTTAAAGAATAATCTTTATATCTGTGGTCATGTATCTATTTTCTAAATGAGAAGATAAACGTGTGATTTATCTGTGAAATATGTGGGCATTAATAACTAGAATGGCCAGAACATCACAAGCTTACAAGATATTGTTTAGTTTAAATAAAAAAAATTTGCTGCTAAATATTTCTCTTATATATCTAAATTAAGTTAGCAAATAAGCCAGATATAATCTTGATATTACAGAAACATGACTTCACTAAGTTTTTCTCTTTAGTAGCTCAGTTGTATATTCATTTATTCATCTAATACTAATTAAAGGTCTACTGTCTTTCATTCAGCACAAGGCTAAGTATTGGCAATAGCTTAGTTATCCATAGTATATCTCTATATAGATCTTAGAATTTGTTTCCCTTGAAATTCGAAATATTAAGAAGATACGTCTTTTCTATCTATTATATACCTATTTATATATCTGTTACGGGCTGAAATGTGGCCCTGAAATTCATATGTTGAAGTCCTAACCCCAAATATCTCAGAATAAGACTGTATTTGGAGATGGAGCCTTTAAGAAGTGACTAAGGTAGAATTAGGTCATATGTATGAGCCCTAATCTAATTTGACTGGTGTCCATAAAAGAAAAGGAGATTAAGACATACATAACACATAGAGAGATGACCGTGGGAAGACACAAGAAGGTGGCCATCTGCAAGCCAAGTAGGGAGGCCTCAGAAGGAGCTAAACTTGCTCACACCTTGATTGTGGATGTCTAGCCTTCAACCACCCCCTCTGTGGTATTTTCTTATGGCCGTCCTAGCCCTAGGAGACTAATAGAATTATCTAATCTCTCTCTCTCTCTCTCTGCATATATAATACTATAATACTTGTTTTTTGCTTTTTGCTTGTTTGGTTATCCACACACTTGTAGAACTATCACTTTCTGTTAAATACAACCGCATCACTTTTTTATGGTTGTATACATGGATGTATCATGTATATGTATCATATGTGTATAATATGTGCATAGATATATAAATATATGTGTGTGTAAATAGGTATATAAACTCCTGAACTCTTTCAATCAATCACTGAGGTTACAATTATCAAAAATTTGCCAATCTTGTTGCATCTTGGGCTCCTTCTCCATGTCTGCCACTTCTTTTCATACCAAATTGTAAGAGGACAATAATGAGAGCAGAGGATCAATAAGGCAAAGCCTGCAGTAGTGTCTCTCTCTCTGTCTGTCTCTCTGTCTCTTTCTATGTAACTATCTAAAACCTTTACTTCATGAGGGCAGGAAAAGCCTAGAGAATAAATAGTTTAATACATAGTATTTCACATTTCCAGGGATGGTCACAGTAAGAGCATCCTACAGAATATTCTGCATTTTCCTGCACTGCCATTATAATTTAATTTCTTATAAAATAATAAGCTGTGATTTAGACATGAGAAAAATAATCCTCACATAAGCATGACTTTTTTAAGTAGAATAGGAAACTTGATAAATCAAAGCATGTTATTTTTCCTTTGGATATTCGTAGTTCTGTGCCTTTATTAATCAATAAGCTTTCTGTAGAAATATATTTTAAAAACTAGTTGAAAAACATTTATAGTTAGTTTAGGGTTTTTGATTTTTTCTTAAGAGCTTAGTGAAATAATAATGGAATTTATTGAAAGGATGGAGGAATTAAAATAATTACTAGAAGAATTAGAAATAAATGTAGCCCAACAAATGGCCTCTGATGTTCATCATCCTTTATATTGGCTACCACAGGTTTTTCCCTACTGGTCCTCTGCTTCATTATTGTCCTGTTACAATTTGGTGGGAAAAAAGTGGCAGGCATGGAGAGGGAGGCACAGATGCAACAAGATTGGCAAAATTTTGATAATTGTAACCTGAGTAAGGGGTTGAAGGAGTTTAGTTTATTTTTCCATTTTGAGAATATTTGAATTTTTCACAACAAATAAATTTAAAGTATTAAGTACATGTAGCACATAGCTAAGACCTGAATAATCAAATATATTAAATAGATGTAGGAAAAAGTTTTCTATCCCACCAAACAACCAAAATATGAATTTCATGCAATTTGCATATAATTGCATGTATGTACTCAACTATATCATGGTCTTAAAATAATTACACAAAGAGAAAGTTAGGGTACTTCTTTTCTGCACTTTGCCAAATACTTGTTTTTTTGCTTTTTGCTTGTTTGGTTGTCCACACATGTAGAGCTATCACTTTCTGTTAAATACAACGGCATCACTTTTTTATGGATGTATCATGCTTTTAATTTAACCAAATCCCAATTACTTGTAGTGTTAATATTACAAGCTATGATGCAGTATCCATGTGAATATAAGTAAGTGAATTTCTGTGAGTATGTATGTTAGTTAAATTCATAGCAGAAAGATTGCTAGATATGTACATTTTGAATTTTAATGGATATTATCACATTTTTCCACTGAAGTGTTGCACCTATTTACATGCTCAGTCAATGTAAAAGCCATTTCTTTAGTAAGAATATCATTAATTCAGTTTAGTTTAGTTTACTTTGTTTATTGCCAAACTGAATGGAATTCCATTGTTGTTTGGATTTGCACATCTTTTTTTCCATTTTCTTTTTAGTAATAAATATATTTTGAGTATTTTCTTAATTAAGGAAATTTACCCTTTTTTACATTGGATATTTATTGTTTGTGTACTTTTTTAATGAATGATCTATTCTTGTGCATTAAATATAATCCTAACCCCAAATAGCTCAGAATAGGACTGTATTTATAGATGGAGCCTTTAAGAAGTGTCTTGATTTTTATATTTTGAATTGGTTAGAAAGGCTATTTTCACTTTAAGATTAGTAATAATTTGTAATATATTCTGTTAGGGAGAACAAGTGCACAAATAAATAATAACAATATTGTAAGTTAGATGATAGGCATGAATGTAGCAAGCTTGTGGAGATTAAGTGGAAAGGCATTCTACATAAAGGCAAAAAGAGTGAAGGGTCCAATACATTCCAATGAAGGAATATTCTTTGTGTGTATAGATCACAGATAAATCAATATTATAGAAGAAGAATTTTGGAGATGAGTTAGAGTGGTTGGGATAAAATATCTAAAATTGGCTAATTAAACTTTGCAAGGATTTGGGAGTGGTTGGAACCATTATAGAGTTTTAAAAAGGAAAGTGAGATAACTGAATTTGCCTTTAGGGAGGTTTAGTTGGCCTGTCACATTGAGAATATACTGGCGTGAGAAAAAATATCAGGAGGATTACTTAGGATCCTAGGGCAAAACTCCAGGAAACAGATGACAGCAGTATTAAGAAGTGATTGGAATCCAGGCATATTCTGAGGCTAGAGCCACAGGATCTGTTGTTAGTTATGTTATTGGAAATGAAATAAAGGGAGAAATCAAGTTATATCTCAAAAATATTTACCCAGAGCATCTCGAAGTCTTATGTTTCCCTTTACAGAATCAGAAAAAAGTACTAAGGGAATAGGCTTGCAGGAGCAAGAATCAGGGGTTTGGTTTGCACATGTTTAGTTAAAGATACTTAGTAGACATCTGAATTAAAATATAGGAAATTGAATAGAGAAGGCTAGAAATAAAAATTAGGGCATCACTGGCCAAGAAATTAGATGACATCACCAGGGAGAGAGTATGAATTTAGAACAGGTCTGGTCACATGTTGGTAGAGGAAGTGGTCGTCTGTGGCAAAACGATGGAAAAACAAAGCAAAGTAAAAATCAAAGCTTTTAAGAAGACAAGAACTGTGTCATCTCCTCACCTGTAAACAGCAGAAAATAATAAACTGTATCTTCAAAGAGTCCCTTAAAGAGTGCATTAGATCAAACCAGTTGCTATCTTTAGACTGTTCGGCTCAATTTTGAAAGTGGGGAGAAATTGTATGATTGACAGGACAGATTAGGGTAGTTTGGTTTCCTCCAACTGTATTTATTGAGATTCTCCCAAAAGAAAGATCAAGGCTCTACTCATGAAAGAAGAGTGCAGGGAAGCTGGATAAACAAAAACTTAAGATGTACATTATAGCTTATTTTGGTATAAATTCAATCTATACACCTTAACGTAGCCTACAAGGCTCCAATAAACTGGATATGCCTTCCTTGACAACATTTTTCTCATATAACTCTAGCCCCTCACACTATACTCTAGCAACACTGCTCTTTTTAGGTTTATTGAGAGCTCCAAGCATTTTTAATTTCCACCTTGCTGAATTTCAAGTCTCAACTAAAAAAACATCATCTTTTTCTATGAATCTTATCTAAAGTAGCTAGTCCTGTCTCCTCAATTCCTGTTACCATACTTTGCTTCTATTTCTTTTACAGCATTTACAAATGTTCTGGTTTATTCTCTTTCTTCTCATCTGTGTCAAATGCAAGTTACTATTAGATGTGGATATTTTTTCTATCCAGTTCACTGATCTAAGAATCTAGAAGTATAAAAACACATTGGAGTTGCTTAATAAATTTTGATTGAATACATAAAATTGTTAAGGCCTAGTTCCTTATCCGTCTTTTCCAACATTTCTCAAAGTGTAGCCTTCAAACCATTCACATCAAAGTTCTGGCATGTGTATTAAAAATAGATTTCTTGGTCCTATTTTAGCTCTACAGCTAAGACTCTAGGATTGGGCCATAGCAAAATGCATTTATAACAGACCTCAGTGATTCTTATAGAATCTAACGTTTGTAACCATAGTTACTGAAAGTATATTTACTCATGATGTTACTTAATACTACATTACTTTCTTATTATAAAAGAGAAAAAGATTAGAAGGAATATTCCCTACACCAAGTAGCTCACAATTAATGGCCAGTTCCAAGTGGCAAAAAAATGATAAATTGTGAACAAAATTGCTGAAAATAAATCTAGCTGATATTGTTTATATACATATAAACAATGATCTATTTTCCAACTTGTATGTTGTGTCATATGCACTGGGTTGAACCATTTAGACTTTTCATGAATGTTATTATATGTATGCCTGACATAAATAAGTACTCAATAATTAAATATTTAAAATATTAATGTGAAAGTAAAATTGATATTAAAATATTTTTTATTTAAATGAAATAAATTTAAAATATTGTCATTTAAGCATGCAATCATTCTTAAAATATTATTAAGGAGGTATTTTGCATTCTTTTATTTTATAATAAGGTTTTGGACTCCAATGTGATTTTTTTTTTTTAGCATAGTCTAGTTCTGTTGCCCAGGCTTGAGTGCAGTGGCCTGATCTCGGCTCACTGCAACCCTGCCTCCCGGGTTCAAGCAATTTTCCTGCCCCAGCCTCCCAAGTAGCTAGGACTACAGGCCTGCCTGCACCACACCCAGCTAACTTTTTATATTTTTAGTAGAGATGGGGTTTCACCATATTGGCCAGGCTGGTCTCCATCTCCTGACCTCGTGATCCGCCTGCCTTGGCCTTTCAAAGTACTGGGATCACAGGCGTGAGCCACCACATCCGGCCCAATGTCATTTTTTCACACTTACAGCACAGCTCAACTTGGACTAGCTACATTTCAGGTGCTCCATAGCCACATGGCATAGCTACCATGTTGGAAAGCATAGCTCTAGAGTCTCATCTCTGATTTTAAGATATTCTAATGTTAGACTTTTTCCATCATAAACTACTTTGGGTAGCGCTTGCTTTCAAAAACAAGCAGAGTCGGCCAGGTGCAGTGGCTCACGCCTGTAATCCAGGCACTTTGGGAGGCCAAGGCAGGCAGATCAAAAGGTCAGGAGATCGAGACCATCCTGCCTAACATGTGAAACCCCCTCTCTACTAAAAATACAAAAAAAAAAAAAAAATTAGCCAGGCGTGGTGGCAGGCGCCTGTAGTCTCAGCTACTCAGGAGGCTGAGGCAGAGGAATGGCGTGAATCCGGGACGCGGAGCTTGCAGTGAGCAGAGATCGCGACACCGCCCTCCAGCCTGGGCGACAGAGCCAGACTCCTTCTAAAAAAACAAAAAACAAAAAACAAGCAAACAGTCAGTAGAACCTAGACTGAATGAAGCACTAGGATATATGTGTGTTTTTTACCCAGTATCACAACACACATAGATGGGCATTATGAGGCTATTTTAATCCTCTTTTTAACAAAATAATAAAAATTATATTACTTTTGGCTGGGCACGGTGGCTCATGCCTGTAATCCCAGCACTTTGGGAGGCCGAGGCGGTTGGATCACCTGAGGTCAGGAGTTCGAGACCACCCTGACCAACATGGTGAAACCCCATCTCTATTAAAAATACAAAATTAGCCGGGCGTGGTGGTGTATGCCTGTAACCCCAGCTACTCGGGAGGCTGAAGCAGGAGAATCGTTTGAACCCGGGAGACGGAGGTTGTGGTGAGCTGAGATCACACCATTGCACTACAGCCTGGGCAATAAGAGGGAAACTCCGTCTCAAAAAAAAAAAAAAAAGAAAAGAAAAAATTATATTGCTTTTAATTTTCTTCATTTTCTACACATGATCTCAATTCACTCTCTAACCACCCTCTCATTGACATTGATAGCAAAAACACACCTGACACACATAGGCACACACAACGTGCAACTTAAATCTGACATTGAAAAGAAATGTATTTCCCAATTCAAAATATTTTCTTCCTACTTAGCTGAACGTTAATTCAATTTCTTCAAGGTTTCTTCTTTTACCCCCTTTTCTTCCTTTTGCATCAAGGTCATATAAGGCTGCATGTATCTTACATACTCATGGGAAAGAAAGTGAACTGCTCCTTTTGTGCTGTTCTTTGGTCTACACTGTAGCCACTAGTTCAGTGTCCTTGGCTCATTTACCTTCTGGTGCTTGATCACAGCGTGGTAGAGATCCACATGTTCTGCTTGCTTCCTTGTTTCTTGCTTTGGCTTTTGCTGGCACTCCTGATACTGTTAGGCCTGATGCAACTCCCATTTGATTATCGACTAAGTAGGTAAGCCTCACCCCTCTTTTTGGTGATTATCCTGCTGAAATGGTAGCAAACACCCCATAGCTTCCACATCACTCTAGGGCATGGGAACACTCAGAATTTTACACAGGACACTCAAAGCAATGAGGCGCTGCAGCACTAGTTCAGGCTGATCTGTACAGGAAGCTCCTTCCGCCACTTCTCTACCATTCAGATGCACTGTTAAATGCAGAAATCCACTAACCATGGACTTTCATTGTAAAGGACTAAAAAGAGGGGAAATGAAAAGGAGGAAATACTTAGGATGGCATTTAAAAATATTACCATGAAAAAAATTAACTGCACTATCATAAGAATTAGGTAGACACAAGTTCCATGAGCATAAACAGAACAATTCTACAAAGTCATTGAGATGCATTTAAAAACATTTTGAAAACAACCATTTCACGTTATTTTTTCCCAAAGTATTATTATTTTGTGGATGATTGAGTAAAGTTTTAAGAAAAAATAACATCAGACGGGGGAAGAAAGAGAAAAATCAGGAACTTTTTTTAATACATGCTCTTAAAGGTCTTATTAACCCCAAGTAATTTGGGCCTTTGGTAAGACTCTAACATTTTTCTCAAAATGAAGATATTCTTCCATTTAAAATTCCTTTTAGTGCTGGGGGGCAAAAATAAATCAATTCTTAGCTATAATGATTTGAAGGCTTTGAACTTTTCCAGCTGAATCAAATGTCATAGGAGTTATCCTTCTGTCTTATAGCTATTATTCTAACACAGTTCACTTTAATGATGCTCTGTCCACAGAATCATGTGGTTTTAACCCTTTTAACTTAGAAGTTACTCAGTTCTTGCCAGAAAATTATTTCTCCTTTTGTTTCCTTTCGCCAGATCATTTAGAACGAATGTTTTTCCTTTCTTCAGTAATCTGTCTTAAGGTTGTTTCCCTCCAACTCTTATAACTTTTAACTTTGTTATTAGAACTCAGAACTATACCAAATCTAGACAGATTTCTGATGATTTTATATGCAGAAAATATTAAGAATTAACTGATTGTAAAGTAAGTTGGAGATGGTTCTATTGGCTTTCACTGAGGCTCTTTAAATAAATTGTATCACTCTAATGCAGACCATTAAAAAACATACAACTATTTCATAAATAAATTTCATGTAATAAAATATATTTAGGTTGATATCACTTATCAAGTGATCACAAGCGAAATCTCCACCGTAAAGTAAAAGTAATTGAAACACACACGCGCGCGTGCGCACACACACACACCCCTCTAGTACTAGCGTGTTTTCTAAACCACGTTTAGTCATATGCCATTGTCGTTGCTGAAATGCCAAATAGCCTACTGATAAGATGATTTCACCAACATAGCATTGATACTGAAAATGATAGTAGAGTTGTCCTTATGCTTACAAAAAGGGGAGGCTGTAAGTAAGGCAGACCATTTGCCTTTACTCAACCTGTGAGGAGCTAACTACTCAGTAACATCTGTTGAAGATAACCTGCTAGGGGTGAGTCAGGTGAAGCAGAGGAAAAAGCCAGATTTTGAGTTTCACTTGTTCTGTAAAACTGACACATGGAACCATTTCAATGCATGTGATATGTTTTAGAATTAATTTAGTTTTTTTTCAAATAGTCGATATATTTTCTTACATATCCAAGTTCAGACTAATGCCTTTAAGCTTCTGTAGAAGATTTCGATAAGCATAAGCAATTTATTTCTTTTTTGATTTTCATTATCACCTATTTGGGCCTGTGACTAAATAATTCAAGTTATGTCTTTGCCTCATCAGACTCTAACATTTAGTCTGTAAAAACATCGTCTAGATTGTACCAAATTCAACATGCAGTTATAATTAGTGTTTATATTTTAATACGATAAATTCAGGAGGCTACTGTTCTTAAACATAACACTTGAGAGTGGAGCACTTTAAAAGAAAACGTACTTTTAATTCTACAGTTGTTCAATTTCTTCAGGTTATAAATGAGTAAGTATTTACATATTGTGTAAAGAATCACTGCAAGGCACCCTGTAACTTCCTCATCACTCTCTGGGGCATGCAAGGTTTGATAGTGAAAAATTTGACTAGTCTTTTCAAGTTAAAGTTAATAATAAGGTAATTGATACCAACATGAATTGTTTTGAAAGAATCAGATATGTATGTGTGATCTTACAAATTTCCCATTCCTAGTCTACATTATCTTTAAGCCCTGATTTGTCAAATGCCAGCCTGCTTTTAGCAAAACTCTTTTGACCATTTTCAATATAAGAGTCAATCTGGTGAAGGTAGAGTTCCATTGACCCCTAAGTAATTAATTGCCTTTATCTTTCTTTATAATTCTTCTGATAAATGTTTTGCCACTCTCCTTAGTCTCTTTAACCTTTATTCAGACTTGAACATTAGAGATTAAGTGATTTTGGTGGCAATCTCTCTCTATATGTAATTTTATGACTTCTCAGGTATAGAAGTTATTGATACATTTGAGGGTGAAATTTAAAAAAATTTTGTAGCCTCATACACAGAAATTTATTTATTATAAAATAGTACATGCTTTCATGTGTTTTTTTAATGAAATTACTGTAAGTACTTTTTAACTATAGTGATTTATAGTGATTTATTTTACCACCAGTTAAACAGATGTGATTTTTTGAGTGGAACATATCTAGAATTATTCCTTCTACTATTTTCCTACTTGTGTTAGATTTCCCTCATTCTAATACGATGGACATGTAACATATTTTATCTACCTCTTTTTGTCAATGTAAAATTTGCATTTCATGTCATCATATACTATCATTGTCATCCAAATTTGCATTTTAATACTTCTTAATAACAACAGCCAAAGATCAAATTGCCCAAATATGTATTAACCACATAGTTGAAATCATCCTCATTGCATACACAAGGAAAAATGTATGTATTTAGACTGATCATTGCTTTTAAATCTTGGATTTAAGCAGGTTGCGATACACTCAGATTTGCTGCTCAATTCCCCTTCAACGATCCATGAGTGTAGTCAGAAGCTTCTATCCATAGCAGAGAGCTGCTTTTCCTTAGGTGGCATTCCTTCTTGGGATAACTGGTATTCAATAACTCATAAATGGATGAAGGAAAGTTCCAGTTTTCTTTGTTCAACACAGTATAACTCCAAAGAACCATTTTATTTCCAGACCTCCTTGTGGAGCTGTCCAAGGCTGCCATCTATATTGCAGTTTGACTTCTCTACTCAATCCTGTTTGCCCCTTTCCTTGCATAGCTGCAACATGTGGTAGAGCCCAGTTTTATGATTGTGGTACACAAACTGTGGGAGTAGGAGTAGACTAGAGATTTACTTCACCAGAATTGTACAAAAAGGAGTCCAGATAATATTCAGATTAAATTTTCTATATGTTTCTCCTCTTGGAGAAATCTCAAGTTTAGGCATACAAAAATTAGTTAAAATGGGTTTTTCTATAGACATACATCCAGATTGGAGAAGCGACCTTGGCAGATGGTATATCTAAATGGCATATCTAAATAGTCCTAGAAGGGTAAAGAGATAGAATTATCTTTGAAAAGCCACTTTATAATACAAGAAGTTGGTTTCTCAGAAGTGATTTCAGTGACTATCAGCCACCAACAGAACTATAGTATTTTACAGTCTTATAATGTTAAATTAGCATTCAAGGGCTTTTCCTCTCCAGGTTTCTATGGCAACCTCTGTACCACATACTCATTAGAAAGAAGTTCTGTTTAATTGATCTACTAATGTATTGCTTAATAGTAACTGTTAAGCAGTCTTTTGTTTCCAGGTCATATTTAGGGTTCACATATTTGCATAAAAGCATTTCGTTAGCTGAAACCAATCATTACTAGTAATTTTCTTTCTTTAGTTTAAAATAACTAAACCCTCATTGAGGTCTTCTGAATAGCAAATATTTATATCTTGGAGAATAGGCTTTCTGTATGAGCTTGGCTTGCTTTGTTTCTGTGAGCAGCAAGAAAATTACAGAGCTTGAAAATGTTAATCAGGGAAGACAAGAAGAAGGTGTCTTTTTCTCCAGTTGAAATGCAAATTTACAGTGACGCTAACTATAGGCCATATCCAATATTTGATGACAAAGTTGTAATGGATAAATATAATTTAGAATGCACAGTAGTTATCCACTGCATAACTTTCACTAATTAGAATTTTCATATGTTTCACGCAATGCAATTGAGACACTTTTAGCTGAGTTGTTTCTTGTATTTCAAGTCCCTTTAAAGGCCCAAGCTTAAGAATGCATTTATCATAGGGTTTAAATTAGCCTAGAAATAAACGCTAATACAACTGATGGGTCCTTTTGTTAATTTGGACTATGGGACAAGGTAGCATTTTTTTTGATATTTATTAAAATATATCACCAAGTTTATTCTATATAGGGCACTGGGAACTTAAAATATTTTAAGCCACTTAGTCATGCAGGCCATTAAAAAACATACAGCTGTTTCATGAATAAACTTCATGTAATTAAATATATTTAGTTTGATATCACTCATTGAAAATCAAAAATAAAAGTATTTCCATTGTCAAGATAAAGATGTCTTTAAAAAATTTTAAATCTTCATCTATTCAGTTTACTCAATAAATATTAATTGGATACATGCAATGTACCAACAAGTACTAAATATTAAACTACTGAAGAAGGCAAGCAAGAATTTGGCACTCGTAAAATACACGTGTAACTCCTATTTCACTAAAAAGCGTCATTAAACAAGTGTTTGTGTGCCTGCCATGTATGGAGCAATGTAACATAATGTGATATCCAACATGATTATGCCAAGTAATTGTGGAACTGAGTTTTATACTGAAGTTTTTTATTCCAACTCCTATTCTCCTTCCATTATAGTTTCTATGGTAGAATGTGTACGTATCTAAAAAGAAGAGACGCTATTATCTCTAGTTTATCTCAGCTACTATTGGTGTTTGTCGTAGATCTAGTTCTTCCAGAGATCTTATTTGCCACAGTTCATATTCCTGCCATTCTTCAGAAGAATATTTTCCACACCATCAGCTCTATTGTCCACAATTCCCTGAGATGCTAAGTACAGTGTAAAACAGCTAGTTATCCAGAGAAGAAAAACAGGGTGGGTGAAGACAGAAGAAGTTTAGGGCATGGGCATTGAGGCTTAAAACCCTCGAGATCGAATGCTTGTTCTCTAGCCTGTGCAAACTGGAAGTCTCTCAATTCACCTTATCTATAAAACTGCAGTAATGAATATGATTTGTTAGAGTGCACAAAACAGCATAACCATCGCACAATCATATTTTTTTATTATTATTACTGCTATCATTATCCTTGACATTAGCTTAAGATACTGGGCAGGACACAGTGACTCATGTCTGTAATCCCAGCACTTTGAGAAGCCGAGGAAGGCAGATTACTTGAGGTCAGGTGTTCGAGACCAGCCTGGCCCACCTACATGGTGAAACCTCGGTTCTGCTAAAAATACAAAAATTAGCCGGGTGTGGTGGTGTACACCTATAATCCCAGCTACTCAGGAGGCTGTGGCAAGAAAATCGCTTGAACCTGGGAGGTGGAGGCTGCTGTGAGCTGAGATCATTCCACTGCACTCCTGGGTGACAGAGCAAGACCCTGTCTCAATAAATAAATAAATAAATAAATAAATAAATAAATAAATAAATAAATTTTTAAAAAGATACGGAAGAGCAGGAATAGAGTAAATACAGAAAGGAATTCAACATCTCTCTTTTCCCTTGGAAAAAAGAATACAAAGAAACATCAAGTCATGCATCTACAAGGACATTTAAAAACACAGATAAATTTGAAAGGTGAGTGAAATATTTATGTATTACACTAAGTTTAGGTAACAAAAATGAGACAAACAACATTAGATGAGTTAGACAATATTTAGAGTTCCCTCATGAGACCTGAAGAACAATAGTAATGAACTTGCTTCTTTTGACACTTGGGTCTAGCAAATTGAGTTTTTCTTCCATCAGTTGAGGCAGAGACAAAAGACATCATACAATATTTAGTAGGCATCATGGGTGCTATTTTAAGAGGAGCAGGCCACTCTGCATGATGGAATCATTGAGGAAAATGCTTGTGGCAAAGTTTGTGTGCTGCAGCTAGCTGGACACAGCCTGCTTATATTTTGGGTGACAGGCAACGATGCTGAGGAAGCCCTGTCTGAAGAGCAGTACGAAGACTTGTTAGATGTTAGGTTTATTTTAAAATGTGTTGAATGTATCTAAATTTTAAAATATGAAAGGGACCAAGAAACTGGTGTTATAGTCTTTTTCTATATGCCTGAAAATTCATATTCTTTATGATTGTACAAAATACTCTTAGGATCACTGTCTAAATACCATTCAAGCCACTGTCTTTCCAGCCACACAATCATGTTGAATGTGTAGTCAGTTCCAGCTCTGCAATATCTGGTGTCTTGTTCAGTTATTCATTCATACATTACTTCTCTATTTTAGGTTCCTACTATCAATACCCTGGTCTGCAACAACTCCCTATTTCTTGAAAATTCTGACTCTAGATTATCATAATTTCAATTCATCCTTTAGGGATTTCAAAAGTGTGTTTCTTTCTTTTTGGGTGTTGTGATGGATGGGTAATTCTATTTTTCTTCAAATTTAAGCCCTATTACCAACATATTTTCATTTTCAAAATCAATTTTGATTTTCTAATTGGAAGATTAATGCAGATTCATAAAATATTTGGAAGGTGTGAAGAAACAAAAACAACTTAAGAAAGAATAAGAATAAAATTATCAGCTCTAATTACATCATCCAGACATAAATATGATTTCTAATTTTGTATAGTTTGTTCAGACAGGCATAAGCTGCTGTACATATTTAATATAATGATATGTTCAATATAACTATTTTTAAACAAAATCTGATGTACATGCATGCTGTTTTATAATTTGCTTTTTCTCATTACACAATGAGAAATATATTCATATCAATAAATATACATCATTATTTAATAGTTGCATATTCATTCAATGGATATTCAATGATTGTGACCTCTATGCTATGCAACAGTGAGCAAACAGTGCAGAAATTAAACAGAGTACCTGCCTTCATCTAAATTTGTCATGCATATAAATTAGTAACCTTATTCTCTAGAAGAAACGTACTATTGAATGTGTTCAGATGACTTCAATTTCTGCCGTCATGGAGTTTATACAGTTAAGGAGAGGCAGACATAATTACACAAACCCTAAGTACTGTTCTCTTAGGTTTCATAGAGAAAAAGTACAGAGGGCTTTGAGAATATGCAACTGAGGGGTTTGAAGCCTCTCTGGCATGGGTGTTGGATCTGAAGGTGAAGATAAATAGCAGTTATGTACAGAGTGCATGAAGATGATCTGCAGGAAGAACACAGAGAAAATGCTAAAGAACAGCATTGGCAAGGCCACCACATGATATTTCTGGAGGCTTTGTGAAATCTTGGAGGACAGAGGGATGCCACAGAACTTAACACATTCAGTCACTGACTCTTTGGTTTTCTAATTCCCTTCTTTACTCTCCCTTCTCCCAGGTTTTGCTCCCTTCTCCTGGATTTTGCTCCAGCCTGGACTTCATTCCAAAAGTCTTTATTTGATCACAGAATGCCCCCAGGAAAGTACATTTAGCATAGTCTCTAACTCTGATTTTTTCAAAGGGAGAAAAGTAAATTAAATTAATCAAAGTGACTGTGTTCTGACTTTGTTAATTAGATTGGTGTTTTTAAAAAATCATTTTGAAGCCTTTAAAGGAAGGTTATTACTCATTTGTTTTAAAACAGTATTTATCAAAATACTGGAGAACATAGAAATTAAGGAAAAGAGACTAAAATGCAAATTGAGGAAAAAGAGTACGAAAACATGATAAGCAAACAAAAGAACACCACCAAGAAACCTCTAAGAGTAAGTTAAATTATCTTGTTAAGAAAATATGCATTTTAGATTGACTGAAAATATGAAATCAGTTTATGAATTTACAAATAAATCTAAAATAATTGAACAAAATTTTAAAGAATAATATCTGAGGTGTATGAGACAAAAAAGGAGGAAATACAACATTTATATCAAATTAAAAGGAAACAGTCATTCTATATCAATAGACAACAATGCACAATAAAATGTAACTTTCTAAAAACCCATATGCTATATAACATTGCATTGCAATGGAAATTGTTAGAAAAAGAAAGAGAACTTGATTGAAACACAATAGTTGCAGCAGATTTCATAACCCCTCTTAGATTTTGACATGTGAAAAATATAAAGATGACATGAATATTAATTAATGCCCCTGATTAAATAGATAGCTACTCACCTACATGCTCTATTTTATATATATATATATATATATACATATATATATATATATACACACACACACACACAAATATGTGAATGTACACATAGGTATGTATACATATATATGCATTATAAATATAAATATTATAAATTATATGCATATTATGTACATACTATATATGCTTTTCTGGTTTGATTTTCCACTATGTATATTTTCTTTCTTATTATATTTATAATATATTCTTATGTTCTCTCTTTTTTGGATCATGACTAGAAAGGCTTCATTTCTTAAGTAATTATATATTTATTACTAGAAAATATACATATAATTAGCAAGAAGAAATTATATTGTTTTAATATCAAAGAATGTGCATACATTATATATACCTAAATATGAAAGATAAGGTAGATTTCAAATAATGATTTAAAAATAAAAAAACATAAACTACTATGGAATTTAGTAATAATGTGATGCCACATACATATAAAAAAATGAAACCAGAAAATTAAATAATGGAATATGTATTATTACATATTATCATATCACATACAATTATATAGCACATATAATTGTATATTAGAAGGAATCTAATAAGTAATATAATTAATCATATAAATTGCTAAATGTATCTAAGTATAGGTGCATATATGAAATTATTTACATACATATTAAATATTTTGTTATATTTTATATAAATTATTTATTCATTTACTCTTTTATTAATGGAACTGCCTCTCAAATAATGATTTTGTAAAAGAGAGAGAGATGCCAGTAATTAGTAAATATGGGCTATGTGACTATGTTATGTCACAAACCATTAAAATTTGAAAACTAGATAAACAGTGAAAATATAATATTATAATGATATACATGTAATGAGTTCACATTAAAAGTCTTAGTATAAAGTGTTATGTTCAAAATCAATTTTTGGAAACCAATTGTACGGTGTAAACTGGACATTACATACCTGTTTCTGGGTGAGGCAGTTCATTTGAACACATCTGTTTACTTTCTAACCTTACTGTTTTCTGTATGCTCCTATTGGTTTCCTGTGTCTCTGCACATCATAGCGTTTCTGATATTTTACTGAAAGTATCCATTTGTTTGTCTTTCTCCATGAATCTATTAGCTTCTTTAGGTTGCGTTCTGTATTGCATCATAATTTTATCTGAATGGCCTAATATCTTGTCTGGCTTAGTATCTGTGTAGTTAGTGTGTGGAAAGGAGAGAGTTAATAACAACAACAAAAAAGCAAAGAAAAGCAAGAGATGGAAAATCTGAGATTGCTATGAGAAGTTGTTCATCACTGTTTCCTTTCGCTTTAAATGGCTTTCTGAATAGAACCCAGGTAAGCTTAAAATAAAAATTGTTTGAAAATGGTATTTCAGATTTTTTTTTGTATTCTCTTTTTCCTTTTAACAAGCTGTCTCTCAAACTTTCTGTCTCTCAGTACACACACACACATATGTTCACATCTTACCTGGGTTCAAAAGCCGTTTGAGTGAAAGCTTTTTTTTCCATATATGTATATGAACATAAGTGTGTGTATGTGTGTATTGAGAGGGAGAGAGTTTGAGAGAAAGCTTATTAAACGAAAAAAGACAAAAGAATATGTTAACATTTAATTTCTTGAATATTTAAAATGTGTATATATATTTCATACACATATATAAATATATGTGTTCCAATGCTTAATTTACCGTGCATATAAAATAGCTTTTTTATTCTATTCTGTGATATAAATGTACTGTTGCAGTTGGTCAAATTACTTCAATTTCTGAATATAAATGTATTTTTACATTTAAATTCAAATTGTGGTTGACTTCGTGATCCTTAACTTAAAAAGAAATTGAAATAAACCCTTTAAATGTCTATCTTTCAATCTGCCCCTAAATAGAATGTTCTTTACTCCTGGAATTGAGACATCTAACTATTCACAACTTCCAGATACTTATCCACATTTTAAACCATGATTTTTGTAACTTCCTTACAGTAAAAAAATAGGAAACATCCTTTAACTGCATTTTCAGCATACTTTCCAGTAAAGTATACTAAAAAACAAAGAACATGTTAACATTTAAATTTGCTTGAATATTTAAAAGCTTTTGCAAAATTGTTTTTAAAATTCTTTTATTACAACTTCACATAGTTATAGACTACTATTTCAATTTTTGCTATTATTTTATCAAAGCTGTTTCAAGTCTGTCATTTAACATATTCTTTACAATTTTAAGAAGATTTTATATTGGCCCTCGGTAAATTATTTCATAGCAGTATAAAATTAGTCCCATTTCAAATTATTAAAATTAGACATTTTACAGTCAATACTAGGTACTAATTATATGTCTAATTATACATCTAAATAGTGCTTAATTACTTTATTATTTTTTCATTTGAAATCACAACCAATATATTTATGATGTTGATATATTTTTATATATATACATTATATTGTTTTTCCCCCTAAGCACAATAGATTACTTTTTTTACCTTTTACATCTCTTTAGAAATTTATTGTTCTTAATGAATATTTGTTTGGTTGGATTTATTTCAATATCACTTGCCACATATGCAAAAGGAGTTCAAACAAGTGGTTTAATTTCAAAAGTTGATTTTTTTTTTAATATTCAAAGAGTGAAGTTCCTTTCATTGTATTGGAAAACATAAGTCTTTGATATAAATTATTCCATTTAACTAACTAGTTGGACAAATTTATATAATTTAATCTCTTATTTTTCTATTTCTACTTATGTTTGAAGACCAAGATGCCCAGAATAAAACTCAACTTCTTAAAGTATTTTTAATATAAATAAAATACATTATAGCTGTAAAAATATATAGCAGTGAAGAACATCAACCAAAAAGCAAGCCTCCTTTTCCCTGTACCCCTTAATCTTATTCTTCCACGGTGAGTAATTATTTTTGTTTTTCTTTAAATTTATTCAAATCATACCGAAGAATAAACCAAACCATCTCTGTTTCTAACCTCTAAATAAGAATTCCCAAAATACTTATTTTTGTAGTTTTGTTAAGAACGGATTTAAAACCTGGTTAATAGGAGACAGCAGAATTTATGATTTCATGATATCCCGTCTTTGGTCTTCAGTGTCACTGCCTAGTGTCTCAGTTTTTTTCAGGTCATTAACAAAAATTATTGTCTGTATTGAACCCACTGGAAAATTTGAGCTACTGAGAAACAAGATTTGACTAACAATTTAGAAGTATGAGAATAGATTGAAGGGTCAAAGACAGAGGCAGCTAGATTACTTAGGAGACTATTGCAATAAGGCAATTAAGATATGATGGACAAAGTGTCAGCAGGGTGGTGTTGAAAACTGGTCATCTACTAGAAAGAACTCAGGGATGATTCCAAGGCCTTTGGTCTGACCTACTAAAAGACAGAGTTGCTGTTTACTGCCATGGGAAGGAATGGAAAATAATAGTTTGGAAGTAAACTAGGAGTTTGTAATATATAAAATTTGGTTTGGAACATGTGAAATTTTAGATGACCATTACACATTTATCTTAATTTTCTATTGCTAAGATGCCAATTAAATATTTATATTGATATCCTATTGCTACCATAACAAATCACCAGAGACTTCCTGACTTAAAACCACATGCATTAATTATCTTCCATTTTCACAGTGTAGACATCTAGGCACATTGTGGCTCTCAGATGGATCTTCTCTTCTGGGTCTCATAAGATCAAAATCAAGGTGCTGTCAGACAGGGCTTCCTTTTGTTCTAGAGGCTACAAGTAGTAATCCACTTCCAAGCTCATTCAAGTTATTGGGGGAATTCAGTTTCTTATAGATTTAGAATTGAGGTCTCCATTTTCTTACTAGGTTTCATCTGGAAGCCACCCTTAGCCCTTAGAGGCCTCGCTCTGGTCTTTGCCTATGGCCCACTATATTAGAATAGCAATGGAATGTCATGTCCCTCTCAAACTTAAAATCTCTCAGCCTTCTGCTGCTATGTAACTCTGTCTACAGTCAGTAAAAGGTCAATACTTTTAAAGGCTCAAGTCATTGGATTGGACTAACCTAGATAATTTGAGCCCTATCATATGATCTGTAATCTTTTTGAAACAATTAAATTTATTTGCATTTAATTGACAAATAATTGTACATATTAATGGGCTACATTCATAATATTAGTTACGTCTTTGGAGCCTCTTTTGCCAAGTCATAATATGTATTCACACATTTGGAAGATGAAGGGGTAGACATCGTTGGGGAAGGATTCTACCCATCACAACATTCAAGTGAATATTTTCAGTAAGTAGTCAGACATGTCTTGTATGGTATTCATAGAGAATGTCTGGAGTAAACCTAAAATAATTGAGGAGAGGGTCATCAGCCTATAAATGGCATGACTATAAAAATTCACGATACTGGATGAGGTCACCAAAAAAGGATCGCTCAATAGAAAAGAGACCTAAGGACTGAAAAGAGGATTACTCCAGTGTTGACAGTTGGGAACAAGCAAAGGAGAATGAGATGAAACTGGAAATGAGGAAAGGTAGACTATATGAACACAGAGGCAAGGAGAAGAGAAGACGAGGAATGTCTCTTTTCATCGCTTCTACATTCTTGGTGAATTAGCTAAGTCATTGGCTAAATCGTTGATGACATTTAGCTAGTTTTAATATTTTGCTTTGCTTGTAATTTATTTACTTATGCAGCAGGGTGCATGTATAATTGCCTTGCCTGTTTTTCCCCCGTTTTAGATTGTTTACATTTGGATTACTCTTCCAGAATTTCTCTCAACTAGGATACGAAGTGTATCTCTTCCAACTCCCTCTGTGCTTCAATTCTTGTTCAAATGTTATTTCTTTGATAAGACCTACCATTACTATCTTCATCAGTCCTTGTGATTCCTAGGACCCTGCTCTAGTGTCCATTATATTTGTAACACTTATCGTTTGACATACTAGAAAATTTAGTTATTTATTGTATTCATTTTGTTTTACCATATTCCAGCCTTATAATATAAGCCCTATAGGGCAGAGATCTTTTGTCACTGGTGTATCTGAAATTCATAGAAGAATTAATACACGTATGTTGAATGAGGAGAAGATTTTCGAGTTGCCTAAGAAGTCTCCAAGATGAGCTTAGATTATGGTACTTGGATACATATTTACATATGTAATGTAAATATATGTAAACATATGTAAGACCGAAGTACATGAGAGTAATTTGGACATCTATATTTTTAGAAGTCATCTACATATTTTTATTACTTGAAGTAATTAGATTTATGGAAAAAATCTTAAATGTAGAAAAATGATGAAGTCTAAGCATAAATGGGAAAAGTAAAGTGAAGTCTAGGCATGCAATTTTAGAATTCTGGTGAGTATAATAATTTGTGGAAAAGAAGTGGAAGAGAAAACTGGTGAGGTTCCATAAGAGTATTGTGCTCCATCCTGTATGCTGTATTTCAAAAAGATATTGATGAAGCAGAGAAGTTCCAGCAGAGGATAAACCGAACAAGGAAGATTTCAAGAAAATGTAGGCATTAATCCTGAAGGGAAAAAATACTCCAAGGAGACATGGAACTGGTTTAAAATTTTAAATTGAAGGAAAATTCCTGTTAGAACCAATGGGTGATGATTCATGAGATTCAGATATACAGTTAATAAAAGTAAGATCGTTACAGCAATTTGGAAATGCTCAAACATGGAACAGATTGCAAAATACAGTGTCCACTGTTACTAGCTGATTGATTCAGTGGCTAATTATTGGCTGGGTCAGGGGGATTCTTTGCTTGGGAGGGGGTTCAGACTAAAGTACCTGTAAGATCCTTTGCACATTATATTTTGACACCTATCTATCGCAAAACTTATTTTATGTAAAGAATCAACCCTAGGCTAATTAAGCCAAAATAAAAATGGAGAAAATGGCACCTTAAAACAGTATGCATTTCTTTATAAATAAAACTTATTTCATTAAACATTTAGTTTATACTTGAAAGCATTTTTCATTGAGATATTTTCAAAGCAACATAAACTGTGTAAACATATTTATTAGAATTAAGATTTTATAAACACAAACTGAGATTTTCTTTCTTCCCATGAATTCTTAAAATTAAGAATATAGTTCTCCCTCTCCCTCTCCTTCTCCTTCCCTCCCCCCCTCCCCCTCCCCCTCTTCCTCCCCCTCCTCCTCTCCCTCTCCCCACGGTCTCCCTCTCCCTCTCTTTCCACCGTCTCCCTCTGATGCCAAGCGGAAGCTGGACTGTACTGCTGCCATCTCGGCTCACTGCAACCTCCCTGCCTGATTCTCCTGCCTCAGCCTGCCGAGTGCCTGCGATTGAAGGTGCGCGCCGCCCCGCCTGACTGGTTTTCGAATTTTTTTGGTGGAGACGGGGTTTCGCTGTGTTGGCCGGGCTGGTCTCCAGCTCCTAACCGCGAGTGATCCGCCAGCCTCGGCCTCCCGAGGTGCCAGGATTGCAGATGGAGTCTCATTCACTCAGTGCTCAATGGTGCCCAGGCTGGAGCTCAGTGGCGTGATCTCGGCTCGCTACAACCTCCACCTCCCAGACGCCTGCCTTGGCCTCCCAAAGTGCCGAGATTGCAGCCTCTGCCCAGCCGCCACCCCGTCTGGGAAGTGAGGAGCGTCTCTGCCTGGCCGCCCATCATCTGGGATGTGAGGAGCCCCTCTGCCTGGCTGCCCAGTCTGGAAAGTGAGGAGCGTCTCTGCCCGGCCGCCATCCCATCTAGGAAGTGAGGAGCGTCTCTGCCCGGCCGCCCATTGTCTGAGATGTGGGGAGCACCTCTGCCCCGCCGCCCCATCTGAGAAGTGAGGAGCCCCTCCGCCCGGCAGCCACCCCATCTGGGAATATAAATTATTTCACTTCAGTATATTTATTAAGTTAGGAAACTATTTCACTAATCATTTATCTGTGTGCATCTGATGGAAATTCTTATCTTTAAAATAGCATTTATATAACTTCTGTTAGCCATGTTATTGATGACATTTACAGATTGTGTCTCTCATTATCTCATAGTCTCACAGAAGTGGCACATCTAATTCAAATCCTGGGTATCAAACCTCCATTTTAGTAAAAATCTCTTGTGGAATTTGTAATACTACTAAAATCAAAGGAAAACACACACACGCCCTGTAGTTCAGCTGAGGTACTTCTGGTTTTCTCTACATCCCTATGCCAGTTAGCCATGAAGTCAAAACTCAATCTTAAACCTTCCTTTTGAAATTAAAGCAAAATGAATTAATATAATCTGCTTCTGGAAAAGCATCAAATGTGAGCATTTGATTCGAATAGTTTTAGAATCTTACCATTGCTCATAAATGTTGACGAACAAATATTCATTAGCATTTGAAACATTACTCTTAAGTATCCTAGGAAAAAAAGTTTTTAAAAATTGTGTGTTTTCATTATTTCTCTTACAAGTGATAGACTAGATGTAGGTTTTTTCCCTCCTTTTTTTAAATAAAAAAGATCAGCTACAGAAAACTAAGTGAAAAGAAATATCTGGGCATTTTTCACCTTGGTTCATTAATGAAAACCTTTTGAATCTCTATGTAGCGGCATTGTGGCGAACATTCAAGGTTGATTGAACGAGGAGTTAAACTTCAGGAATAAACTCAGTTATTGAGTCCCACATCCTCTCTCCAATTCATTTCGTCTGTCTTTACCAATTCATAGACAAGCAGCAGAAAATAAACTACCTTCCACTATATTTGCTTAGTGTTCCAAATATATTAATGAAAATTTTGAACAAAAGGGAATAGAAAAGGGGCAAAGTGGCTGGCATGGGATGAGATACAAGAGATGCAGAAGTCAGTGAAATCACAGTGAAACCACAGTCCTCAGGCAGACGGGGATGGGAAAACCCTGTGCTGACTTCAAGATAAGCTGCAAGGAGAAGATGGTTGGCAGCCTTTATCCTTCTATTGCAAGATTTAAGATTTAATTGTCCTTAAATTCATATAGAAACAGATGAAAACAAATAATGATGACAGTGATGCTATCTTTAGAAAGAGATATACATATGTCTTTCTAAACAGTAATTTTTCATTATACTATAACATTTAAGAAATCAGGCCACGCATGGTGGCCCATGCCTGTAATCCTAGCACTTTGGGAGGCCAAGGCGGGCAGATCGCTTGAGGTCAGGAGTTCGAGACCAGCCTGGCCAACATGGTGAAACCCTGTCTCTACTAAAAATACAAAAATCGGCCAGGTGTGATGGCAGATGCCTGTAATCCCAGCTTCTCTGGAGGTCGAGGCATGAGAATTGCTTGAACCTGGGAGGTGGAGGTTGCAGTGAGCAGAGATCATGCCTCACTGCAAAAAGAAATCAAATTCTGCTTGCCACTCATTCCAAGGATATCATGTTTATGTGGCTCAAATTATATGGCCAGTTAATTCACTTGAGCATTAAATCTCATTACATAAACATTTAGTCTTCATGTGGAATACATTTTTTTCTATTACTTTTTAAAGCATATGGTCCAATTGCAAATTGAAATCAAAGAGTTCTCATTTGCATTGTTACATCAGACGGTCTGTTTAAAACTATCGAACATTTAGTCTATTATAACTTCTGTTTTGCTGAAGCAATATATTATGGTAGAATTAGGTAACTATAACTTTGCTTTTTAAATGAATTGAGGAAATACCTTTGTTAATAACAATAAGATTATTTAGAGTACAGAACAAGTTACATTAAATTCTGCCATTCCATTCATTACAGATTGGATCTAAATTGGGCAGCAGTCATTTGAAATATTCTGCTACTATCTTTAACTCCTTTCCATTTTTCCCTTTGATATTGTGCATAACTGGAGAGCTGGCAGAAACCAATTGTGCAGCCTAAGCTAGCCTAATGATGCCCTCGTACACTTTCTGTCTCTTGCTTTTGCATAGCTTCGGCCCCCTTAGAGGCACAATTCAATAAGCACTACTGTTTTGAAACAGTGCCATTTAATGAACTACTTAGAAACCCTTTCCTATTGCTTGTTTTTATCTCTGTTTCTTTCTTAACCATCGCACTTCCATTGTAAGATAAAAGTGAAATATATTCAATAGCTACAGCTAAGAAAGACTCTGCCAAGTGGGTTCTGGGTGTTGCACTCTGGTACTTTTAGAGGGTTTGGATAGAGAGGCTGTAACCTGATCAACAGTAAATTAGACCTCGGTCACAGTTTTGTCGCTGCTGCTGGCACTAAGATATTGATTCTCTACTTGCATGGCTCTTTGATGTCACCTTGGAGTGGGGATGTAGAAAAAATATATACTCACAGATTTTGCCAGGCATAAAATGCAAGGTGTATCTCTTGGTGGCAAAGATGTGTAGAGATGGAATTTTCTTTTTATTTTATTTATCTATTCTTTGTTTAAATTTTTAATTATACTTTAAGTTCTGGGATACATGTGCAGAACGTGCAGGGTTGTTACATAGGTATACACATGCCATGGTGATTTGCTGCACCCATCAATCCATCATCTACATTAGGTATTTCTCCTAATGATGCTATCCCTCCTCTAGCCCCTCATCCCTCGACAGGCCCTGGTGTCTGCTGTTTTCCTCCATGTGTCCGTGTATTCTCACTGTTCAACTCCCACTTATGAGTGAGAACATGCAGTGTTTGGTTTTCTCTTCCTGTGTTAGTTTGCTGAGAATGATGGCTTCCAGCTTCATCCATGTCCCTGCAAAGGACATGAACTCATCCTTTTTTTATGGCTGCATAGTATTCCTGGTGTATATTTGCCACATTTTCTTTATCTAGTCTATAATCGATGAGCATTTGGGTTGGTTCCAAGGCTTTGCTATTGTGAATAGTGCCACAATAAACATACATGTGGATGTGTCTTTATAGTGGAATGATTTATAATCCTTTGGGTGTATACCCAGTAATGGGATTGCTGGGTCAAATGGTATTTCTGGTTCTAGTTCCATGAGGAATCGCCACACTGTCTTCCACAATGGTTGAACTAATTTACACTCCCACCAAAAGTGTAAAGTGTTCCTATTTCCCCACATCCTCTCCAGCATCTGTTGTTTCCTGACTTTTTGATGATCACCATTCTAACTGGCATGAGATGGTATCTCATTGTGGTTTTGATTTGCATTTCTCTGATGGCCAGTGATGATGAGCTTTTTTTCATATGTTTGCTGGCTGCATAAATGTCTTCTTTTGAGAAGTGTCTGTTCCTATACTTTGCCCACTTTTTGATGCAGTTGTTTGTTTTTTTTTTTCTTGTAAATTTAAGTTCTTTGTAGATTCTGGATACTAGCCCTTTGTCAGATGGATAGATTATAAAAATTTTCTCCCATTCTGTAGATTGCCTGTTCACTCTCAAATTTTGTTTTTATTTTAGTATTGGAAAGTGAATTGTTCTCAGATGCTATATGGTTGTTATAAATTGATGTTCAAATTTTAAGAACTGTAAGAGTTTGTATATAATCTGTATAGAATTCACCGTTTCCTAGTAAGAAGTTTAATTTCTCCTCACCTCCCAGGTCTCTAAATCCAGGATTAGATCATTTTTTTCCTTTTATTGAAATATCTAGGAGATATTTTGCTTCCATAAATGTTTCAATTTTTTAAGAGCAATTGTGGCACATTTGAGCAGAAGTTCCTTAAAGGTTTAAATTATACATGAGATGATTCTCTTGTCTATACTTAAGTTGTGGCAGAGCCCATTTCTGTTAAAATGCATTGGATTTTTGATTTGTTTATGTTAATGAATTTTTTACTGCCTCTCTAATAAATTTTACTACCAGATACACACCTATAATGTGCCAATTCTCAGAAAACATTTTGTCAGAAGAGACTGTGAATTTATTTATGAGCTACTTTCAACATATGGGTTAAATCTTACTGACTTGCCCTTACTTTCAGGATGCCATTAACTCAGAGTCATATCACAACCTTTGTTAATCAAAATTGCTTTGGCTATCTTTTAGCAAAACAGAAGTAAATACTTTTCTCTTGAATTAACAAGCAACTTATGAGACTTAAAATTTCTTTAGCCAACTCTTAAAATCACCATGAAGACTAAGAAATCCATAGAGAAGATCATGAATATAAATAAACATGGGTTTAAAAAAAATACTGATTAGTCTCTATCTTTTCCTGGCTCGAATTTCTACCTTGATAAACAATGAGCTCCTAAACTAGCCAATGTATGTTTAAAACGATCCCTCTGAAGCAGTGTGGTGTTTCACTTTCTTATTGCTCTATGACATATTTAGTTCAATTGATACTTTGGCTTTAGAGATGTGTTTCAAAGAGATCACATGACTTTTAGCTCTAATTCACAACTATTTATCACTTAACCACAGGCAAATTTTCTGAATTATAGTTTGACTTTGTAATTTATATTTGTTGTATTTGTTGTATTTCTTGGCTCAGGACTCTGTATTTGTTTCCAGTACCAGTGTTTGTGATTCTTCCCTTTGGCATTACTCCATTTTGTGGACTTGTTAACGTCTCTGGCTTGAGAATTATTTTTTTCGGACTTCTTACTGTGTTTACAACCTGAAATGCTAAACACAGCTACCACTTAAATATTGTTAAAAGAACAGTAATCTATATAATGACCATTTTATACCATGAAAGCTCTGAAAAACACTATCAATCACTGCCAAGTTTGACTCTCCCTGTAGAGCCTATTGTGGGAATTACCAAGCTGAAGACTGCAGACTCCAAATTATATTCTCTGGCTATATTATACATGGCTAAAGAGACTCTATTTACCTATGTTCAGCTCTATGCTAGTCTCTTTTATGTTTAAACAAACACAGACATAAGTCCTCCTCCTACAGTAGCCAAATTTTTAAAATAAAAAGGATTTTCCTGACTTGACACCATAACTATCACTATGTATTGAAACTTTGCAGGGCATTGGCCTTGATCTGCTGAGTGTTTTTTCACATTGTGCGGATTACTTTAAACGCTTATTTATATCATGGATGATAGGGGATATTTATCACCCAAATTGTTGTGCCCCCAACCACAGTATAACATTCCTCAATTTCAGATTAATCCTAAAAGACAAGTTACCTTTAAACACAATTATTTAAATTATGGAATTAAAGGCACAATGTGTTTAGTAAAAGAAAAACATATAGAATTTTCAGAATTTCTCACTGGGTTGTAGCCTTTAGTAATTGATAAATCCTGTAATCCCTTTTAGACGAAGAAATAAACCACGAGGAGGTTAATAATTTTAATAGGTGCTTCTAATGCTCTTTAAATTTAATATCCAATCTTTTTACCTACATAAAGATGGACCAGTTACATGACAAATTCACTAATATCAATTAATAACTTGCTAAATTTAAATTTTAAAACAGTGCTTGTATGTACCACCTTTAATGGGTGATATTCTCAATATTTGCAAAGGATTTCTTGATTTTACCACTGTGGTTTATTGCAATCCCTCTTTCCATGGATGATTCTGTTTAAGTCGAGATTCATAATATATAATTATTATTAGCTTCCGAAACAGAATTATTGCAAGACTGGTGAACATGACGAGAAGTAAGGGTGTCTCTAGAAGATAAACATTAGAGGATCTTCCAAGTTGCCTTCATGGCAATCTACTCGGTGTTCTAAAACTCCCTTTCAAAATGGGGTGATTGAAAAAAGAAATCTAGTTTTTGTTCATGGGTTAGCCTGTCAAAGTTATTTCCAAAGCACTTCTGTGCTTTCTAAAAAGGTAGTCAAATACACAGGTATACGTGTTATGTTAAATACATTAGTGAATATAAGGAATAAAATAACACACTTTCAGAAGATCCCTCAGAGATAAAAGAGACAGAGAACAATAACTTCAATGGAAGTATTCAATTTTGTGTTTTTACATACACTAGAAAACAAAATCGCCATGTATTTACATATATTATAACAACTTTTCCATAGCCACAAAATCAAATAGAGTGTACAGTTCCAAAAAATTGTTATAAATATAAAATAAATCACAATGGTTAAGGAAAACTGACATGAGTATTTTTATCCAAAATATTTAGGTTGATAATAATGTTGGCAAATTCATTATACAATTGCTCAGTCTTCATATTGTCAAGATTGCATATTTTATTTATGCATTAACTATGAAGTATCTTATATGTGCATGCCCAGATAGAAAAACGTTCTAGAGAGGAGAAGAAGAAGTCATCTTTTGAATAAGCTGATGCAACATATTTGCATCAAGAGATTTGACAAATCGCTGACAGAATAAACAGCAGAGGAATGCGAATTTAGATCTAACTAAGGCCTACATAATATACGAAGAGAGAAATCAAATGAGTAAACATAGTTGTTATGCACAGGGGCATGATTATGCTAATATAATTTCAAGAACTACGTAGATAATACACAGAACATATCAGCAATGTTGATACGACATGCTGAATGCTTTAGTTATGATAGCAATGCCTTATATTTTTGTATTTTGGTCATATTAGTCCATGAACCACTTGTATACACATTGAATATATTACTGTTTAAGGTGAAGCAAAGTTTTTACATTATCCCATACAGTCTCCAGTTTTTATCATTTATTATTTCTCTATCAAGACTATGAAGTTAAAATGACTTCGTAATTATTTTTAGAAAGAGAACATTTTAACTTTTAAACATTTAACTTTAACATTTGACATTTAACTTTAACATTAACTGCTTTGTTACTCATCCTCTACATTTTATATATTTTTAAAATGTAAAATAATAAATGGCATTTATTAGGAAATATGTCAGTCAATAAAATAGGAGCAATACTGATTACTTAATTCAGTTTTATTACATAGGTATGCTAACTCAAATTAAGGCACTAATATGATCTAGTTTACTCCCAAGTAGTGTTCAACAAAATACTGATAGATGTTTCTTTAAAATAATTAGTTACAACAGTTTTCTTCTAAAATATACTCAAATATATAGTAAATATTGCATCCAGATCTTGATGTAAAATAATATTCTCCAAGTAAAAGAAGCAAAATTCTTTGGAGAAACGCTTGATTCTAGAACTGAGATGGGAAATCCAAAAGATGAACCTGGAATGCATTGCAGGAACAGAAAATAAGAAAATGGCTAAACATAGGCATGCACATAGACATACTCAAGACTTCAAAGGAACCAAGGAAAGAAGGAGCCAACTGAAATAGCTGCAAAAGACCAAATCTAGAAAAAGTAGAGCAGCAAAATAAAGAGTACTGAGTTATAATCCAAGGTACAAAATAAATATTCATTATTTGATGCAAATATAAAAATGATTCAATTAATGAATTAATGGATGAAATGGGAAAGACTAATCTCCCAGTTGAAGAATGTCAAATAATTTATAAAGATACTCTACCCTTGGGAGGTGAAGCATAATTTCTCATTCCTTATGTGTGGGCTAAATAAAGTAAATTTCTGCCATATAGTACAATATGGCAAGAGAGGGAGAAAAACAGACTGGATAAATCTGACCAACAATATCTCAGGTGTTCAAAGTAACATCAATAATGTTAATAAATAATAAATAATAACCTATTTATAAATAAATACCAATTTATAAATAATAACCTATTTATAATAGGTGTTCTTCATACGACCTAATGAGAATAACACTTCATCTTTGAGGTCTTCCTCCCCAAAAATCTATAATCCAGTCTAATCATAGGAAAACACCAGGCAAACCCCAACTGAAAAGACATTCCACAAAATACCTAGTCAGTTCTCAGAACTGTCATGATCATGAAAACAAAGTCTGACACAGCCACAGGAGACATGACCATTCAATGAAATTTGGTATCCTGGATGGAATCGTGGAACAGAAAAAGAACACTAGGAAAAGATGGAACATATCTGAATCAAGTGTGAACTTTGGTAAGAAATAATATATCAGATTATTTCTTATATATCACAATATATATTTATCAATATATCACAATATTGATATATATTTCAATATATCACAACACTAGTTGTGGCAATGCATGTGTGCAGCTGGCCCTCTGATATGTAAGCAGCATTTACCACCTAGGCATTAAATTGACATATATCATTGAATTAATGCTCACACAAGTCTAAGTTAAGGAGGTTATCTTATTATCGATTGAATCTGTAAACAGTTCTTGAACCCATGACAATATTAAACATGACATTCATATGAACATGATAAGAGTGTAACTCTAATACACTCAATCTTGTTTGCTACAAAATGTACATTGATCAAAGTATGACAACCCTACACTCAAATTTTAGTCAAAACAAGTTGACCACACAAGTGTGTTTTTCTGTAAGTTTTTATATGTGGAAAACTTTCCCAGTTAAATTTCAAATGTAAACCAAATAATGACCCCCAGGCTAATATAATTATAAAACAATGTAATTCCAATTTTTCTGACGAGACACATATGAAAATCTTCTAAAAGAGAAATACAAAATCATCATCAAAAGTATTTTTGTCAATGCACTTATTTTTTAATTGATGAATAATGATTGTATATATTTATGGGGTACACGGTGATGTTTTAATCTATGAACACACTGCAGAAAGAGTCAATCAAGCTAATTAACATATCCATCATCTCACAAATTTATCCTTCTTCTTGTGGTAAGAACATAAAATTGATTCTTTTAGCAATTGTGAAATATACAATATATTATTATTAACCATGCAGTCCAACGGATCACTAAAACTTATTCTTCCAGTCTTCCTGAAACTTTGTACCATTTGATCAGTATTTCCCTTTACTCAGCCCCACCATCAGCCTGTATCATCTCACACCTGTTAGAATAGCTATTACCAAAAAAATTTTTTTGACTTATAAAAACAAATAAAGATGTATGATGATAACTTTATTGGCTTACTTTAAAGCTATTGAAATTATTAAAATGTTTATAATATGAAAATTAGGCCAGGCATGGTAGCTCATGCCTGTAATTCCAGCACTCTGGGAGACTGAGGCAAGACAGATTGCTTGATCTCAGGGGTTCAAGACCAGCCTGGGCAACATAGTAAAAGTCCAGCTTTAAGAAAAATAGGAAAATTGGCTGGGCATGGTGATGTGCACCTGTGGTCCCAGCTACCTGGAGGCTGAGGCAGAAGGATCGCTTAAACCTAGGACGGCAAGGCTGCAGTAAACCATGATTGCGCCACTGCACTCCAACCTGAGCAACAGAATGAGACCTTATCTCAAAAAGAAAGCATATATATATATATATATATATATATATATATATATATATATATATAAAATAAATGAATAGAATGAAATATAAACACTGAAATAATCTTATATATGAATATAAAGCCATTTCAACTCAGTAGAAAAAACAATGATTTATTCAACTAATGGTGCTAAAATAATTGGCTACACAGTCTAAAGCTAGATTAAAAATTCCAGTTCCTTATTATAGACAAAAATATCGACATGAATTAAATAACTATAAAAAGTTAAAATAAAAAGAATAAAAGCACTAGAAGAATATACAAGTAATGCAAATAAAAATCCTGAGAGCGGAAATACCTTCCAAAACACACACACCCCAGAAGTGATAAGGAAAATATGTATATTTCTTTATATAAAAATGAAAAACTACCAACATATGAAAAGATCAGCACTCTAAGCAAAGAGATAACAGAGTAATAGTTTTGTGACACAATAATAGACAGATGACTTCAAATTTTAAATATAAAAATTACAGCTAAATATAGAAGTAAAGTATATTCTGCAGCAATTTTCAATTTCAGTATTATTTAGACAAATGAATTTTACAAAACAACTGTAAAAATCATTTCACCCATCAGATTCACACACACACAAAAAATATTTTTATATACATAATTACAAACAAGAACCTTGAAATAGGTAAAAAGCACCAGTGAGTACAAAAATACCCCCTTACTCCTTTATGTCCTTCACTATTTATTTAATCCAAAGACATAATCTTACATTAAACATGAAATTTTAATGATTCAGAAAAGCAATTATAGTATGTCTACGAAACTAGTGAATACCAAAATAACACAGGTTTCGATGTCCCACAAATTCACTTTGGCGGCAGATTAGAAACATTTATCAGTTGCTCATCTGCAATTATAATTTGTGACTTTTTACAACCAAGAGTCTTGGTAATGTTTTTAAGCAAAATATGAATGTACATGCATGATATGGAACATCCATCATCACTGTAGAGCCTTGTCAATACACTCCATTTAAGAAAGCAAATGATAAATATACATAGATTAAGAAAAGAGACATGTAAAAGACGTAAGTTACACCTTTCATGCTTCACATTTTGATTTACTGACGCTTCTGCAGTATTGGTAGTGACCAAGATAGAAAATACACACTAAATTTAAAACATTCCTTGAAATTAAAAGCATAATGACAGAGACTAATAGATTTCATTCCTGTTTGATCTCTGCACTGACATCATATTTAGCTTGATAATTTTAGCAAGGAGCATTGAATCAATAACTCAATGATCTCAGCTTTGTTGATGTACAATTTTATCTTACATCATCTATGAAACGTTTATCAGCAACAATTTATAATATGAACGTTTAAATATGATGGGTTTAGGTCGAATATCTATTGAAATGATAAAGAGCTATTAGTTCATATATCTCTGTTAAGTGATGTTAAAAGTAAACTCCTAAATGGATGTTGCAAAATTATTCAACACAACATGCAGAGTCCATCACTTCATCACCTTTTTGGCAGACACAATTCAGGGCAACTCAGATTTAAGGCAAGTCGGCCACATACCTGTTCAAACTCATTTTATAAAATACTGAGCTATTCTAAAGGAAGGAGGAAAAGGAGGAGGAAGAAAAGGGGAAAAAAGCAGAAGCACAGTATATTTGTAATATCATAAATGCATCATACTCTGATTCTAATTTAAACATAACTTACTTTATAACTATGTACATGACCCCAAACTTCTAAGTACAATATCATTTCTTATTGTTTTATATCATCATTTCAGAAATGTATTTCACTTGTTATTTACTTCGATTATCAGTGCTTGTTAACACTTTTGTTATGAGACTCATTGTCTCCCAAACCAGTTATCAATGTTATGCATTTTATAAATTTTCTAAGTATTGTACTTATTTCTCCTTAAATAGTAAAAGGACAGAATTTGACATTTTAAAATTATGTAGGTGAATTGTAAGCTTACTTATAGCCTTAATTTATTTTAAAAGTAAACTTTATTATTTGGATAAAAAATATTTTTATTTGGTACACAAAAAGATAAAAACAGGCAAGCCCTTATTTTTCACTAATGTTGCAATTTCTAGAAAAAAAGTTAAAATGTTTACTTTCTAATGACAAAAAGATTAAAAAATATTGCAAGAAATGAAACAAAAGAAATGAATAGAAGCCTGGATCCATGATATAAATAAAGACTCTAATATTATAATACATGGTACATTGGAGAATTAATTTAAAGCCATATAGGAGTAGGACACACTTTCCAAAGATAAATAATTAACTTAGGTATAGGATATTTTAAAAATCCTCCTACATGAAGGCAGAATCAAAAAAGAACTATCAACTTTGTTCCATAAAAACTGTATATCCATTCATCTGTGCTCTCCTACCTGCTCCCAATACCTCACCAGTGCTGAAATGGTGACTTTCCAGGCAGGAAAGCAGTCTTGGACAAAGAAGAGACAGGTGCAGAAAGTCACCCACACAATATACGAAAAAAGAGAAAAGTAACTTTAAGGTTATTATGCAAATGAATTATTAACCTTCAAAAATTAAAAATGAAAAGGCAAATAATTACTTGGAATATCAAAACAGCTCAATCCAGAATATAACATCCTAGAACAAAAAGAAATATCTCACAGTTCTTCCAGCTATCGAACAAATAAATAAGAATATACACTTTTATTTTTTAAAATGCAATACAAAGATGAAAAATACAGGAAACAAATATAGAACCAAACATAATAATTTATGGAATAAAAATATATTAGAAGCACTAAGGAAAAAATAGAAGTGGACAGAATGCAGCATGAATATAGAAGGAAATGGATGATACGAAAAAGAAGTTAAGTTACAGCTAATTAATAGGTCAGGGCAGAGAAGGATGAACAATGGATCAGGAAGGTAAAGAGAAGATTCCAGCACTATGTGGTAGCAGTAATTACTTGTAATGGCAAAAACTGCAAATAATATACATAATTGAAACCCTACATATGACAATTACAAGATGAGATGAGTATTATTAAAGGGCAATATTATCCTTACATTTTTACATTAGGAAATAAACAAGAATGAAATTAGTATAATCATTTAAGAAATTAATGAAATCACAAGATATTTCCAAAAGTGTTAATATGAAGAGTTAATAAGGATAAAAATAAATTTATTAAAAAGCAAATAAACACAATGCACAAGATGAGTTTCTCCTGTGAAAATGCTAACGAAATAGAGAAACTTCTAAAAAGGTTATTTATTCAAAAAATAGAGAACATGAGTTAATGCCATTAGGGAAAAAATTAACCTTATATATAACACAGATTATCAAGTTATAAAATGATGTTATGACAAAAAATATGCCAGGACATTTAGAAACTTAGACAAAATGGCTACATTTAAATAAACATGTAACAAGCCAAACTAAAAAAAAGCACTGAAACAGTTCTATAAATTAGAATGAATCCAGTTACAATTAATTCTACAAATAAAAGCATTTTTTAAAAACATTTATACTGTTTTTCATAATGACTGTACTAACATACTTTCTTTCTCACCAAAAGGGTACAAGGGTTCTCTTTTCTCCCCATTCTTCCAATGCTTGTCATCCTTCATCTTTTCTATAATAGCCAGTCTAACAGGTGTCAGATGATATGTCACTGTGTTTTTAACTTGCTTTCCCTGATGATTAGTGATGTTGAGCATTTTTTCATGCACCTATGGGCCTTTTGTATGCCTTCTTTTGAGAAATGTCTGCTCAGAACCTTTGCTCATTTTTAAGTTGAATATTTATTTATTTATTTACTATTGAGTTGTTATATATTTTGGATATTATATATATGGAACTATTAAATAATCCAGCAGTCCCACTACTGGATATATATCCAAAGGATATGGAGTCAGTATGTCAAAGAGAGATCTGCTCTCCATGTTCATTGCAGCATTATTCACAAGAGCCAAGATATGGAATCAACCTAACTGTCCATCAATGAATGAACGGATAAAGAAAATGTGATATATATCATATTTATATATCTGTAAATGCAAGAAAACAATATACAACCCTATAAAAAGGCAGCATTGTCACTTGCAACAAAATAGATGAACCTGGAGGACATTATGTTAAGTGAAAAAAAAAACAGGAACAGAAAGACAAGTGCCATATGATCTCACTTATAGGTAGAATCTTATAAAGTGAAACTCATAGAAACACAGAAAAAAGTGGTGTTTATCAAAGACTTGAAGTGGGAGTGAGAGAGATTGGGGAGATGGTCAAAGAACAAAAAATTTCAGTTAGACAGGAGGAATAATTTGAAGAGATCTGTTGCACATCATGGTGACTGTAGTAAATAAGAATATAATGTGTACTTGAAAACTTTTGAGAGAATAGATTTTAAGTGTACTCACTACAAAAAAAAAATAAGCATGTGAGGTAGTTCATGTGTAAAGTAACTTGATTTAGCCAATCCACAGAGCATATGTCTATCCAAACATAATGTTGTATATCATAAACTTATACATTTTACTTGCCAAAGAAATATTAAATAAAATAATTTTACATAAAACTACCACGCTATCATTTCAAAATTCTTTTCAACTTCAGAACAATTTCTGAGAAGAAAAATTAAGAGATAACTATTGGGTACTGGGCTTAATACTTTGGTAATAAAATAATCTGTACAACAAGCCCCTAAGACTTGAGTTTACCTATGTAACAAATATTCACATGTATCTCTGAACCTAAATTAAAAGTTAAAGAATGAATGAATGAATGAATGAATAAATAAATAACTAAATAAATAAATCTGCACTCCCACCCCCACTAAAAAAACTTAAGACATAAATCCAAATGTATTTATAACACTGCTCTAAAATTAATCAAAATTCAAACAAAGTCAGAGTAAAAAATAAAAATTATAATCCAGTCTCATTTGGGAAAACAGTTATCATAATTTTAAACAATATATTAGCAAAGCCATTTCAGCAATGTGAAAATACATACTAGGGCAGATTGTGAATATCAGAGGAATGAAACTTTTTAAGATATCAGTTATCATAATTAAAACAGTAAGTATTGAGAAAAATATAAATATTTTGAAAGTAGCAGAAATTCAACTTTCATTCATTTTGATAAAAATATCTTTTTGATATACTAGGAAAAATAAGAGAAATTTTTTTTTTTTTTTTTGAGATGGAGTCTCACTCTGTCACCCAGGCTGGAGTGCAGTGGCGCAATCTCGGCTCACTGCAAGTTCCGCCTCCCGGGTTCACGCCATTCTCCCACCTTAGCCTCCCGAGTAGCTGGGACTACAGGCATTTGCCACCGCGCCCGGCTAATTTTTGTATTTTTAGTGGAGACGGGGTTTCACCACGTTAGCCAGGACGGTCTCGATCTCCTGACCTCGTGATCCGCCCGCCTCAGCCTCCCAAAGTGCTAGGATTACAGGCGTGAGCCACCACGCCCGGCTAAATAAGAGAATTTTAAACAGACAAAATGTTTGAAAGCATTCTATTTAAAATTCTGGTCAAGACCAAGATACCTACTATTTTAATTTGTTGTCAATTACAATTTTTAATTTCATATATTCAGAAATCACAGAACCCACTACTAAATAACTTCATGAATCAAAAGAGATCTTCTAATAAATGTTGTAAGTACTTATTAGTGTAAACAATAATAAAAACAAGGTACTGGATGTCCTAGTAGGTATACAAAGACAAAAAAGTTTGCAAAACAGTAAATGAAACTGCTTATGAAAATGATGTGATTAACTGCATAGAGAATACCAAAACAATTTATGAACATCTTTTTACAAAAAAGAAAATTTAGTAGGGTTAGGGGATTTAAGTTAATTGATAAAAATCAATTGCCCTTTTGTTCATCAGCTATAAATAATTAAGAAACATTTACAGCAACAGGAACTAAAATATCAATTACCTACCCATAAAACATACAAACACTAAAAGGACTCTGTAAAAACACAAAAAACAAAAAACAAAACTTTACTGATACCCATTAAAGGAAACACAAACAGAAAAACTTACCTTGAATATAAAGAGAAAGACTTCATGTTGTACATGTTGTAAATGTATTAATTCTGTTACAAACAAACAAACAAAGGATCTAAGGGTTCACAGTAATTGCAATAAAAATTCCAATAGGGTTTTTTGGTGGACCTCAATAAACTGATTTAGAAACTTTTGCTACCTGACTTCAAACTATACTACAAGGCTACAGTAACCAAAACAGCATGGTACTGGTACCAAAACAGAGATATAGACAAATGGAACAGAACAGAGCCCTCAGAAATAATGCCACATATCTACAACTATCTGATCTTTGAAAAACCTGACAAAAACAAGCAATGGGGAAAGGATGCCCTATTTAATAAATGGTGTTGGGAAAACTGGCTAGCCATATGTAGAAAGCTGAAACTGGATCCCCTCCTTGCACCTTATACAAAAATTAATTCAAAATGGATTAAAGACTTACATGTTAGACCTAAAACCATAAAAACCCTAGAAGAAAACCTAGGCAATACCATTCAGGACATAGGCATGGGCAAGGACTTCATGTGTAAAACATCAAAAGCAATGGCAACAAAAGCCAAAATTGACAAATGGGATCTAATTAAACTAAAGAGCTTCTGCACAGCAAAAGAAACCACCATCAGAGTGAACAGGCAACCTACAGAATGGGAGAAAATTTTTGCAATCTACTCATCTGACAAAGGGCTAATATCCAGAATCTACAATGAATTCAAACAAATTTACAAGAAAAAAACAAACAACCCCATCAAAAAGTGGGCAAAGGATATGAACAGACACTTCTCAAAAGAAGATATTTATGCAGCCAAAAAACACATGAAAAAAATGCTCACCATCACTGGCCATCAGAGAAATGCAGATCAAAACCACAACAAGATACCATCTCACACCAGTTAGAATGGCCATCATTAAAAAGTCAGGAAACAACAGGTGCTGGAGAGGATGTGGAGAAATAGGAACACTTTTACACTGCTGGTGGGACTGTAAACTAGTTCAACCATTGTGGAAGTCAGTGTGGTGATTCCTCAGGGATCTAGAACTGGAAATACCATTTGACCCAGCCATCACATTACTGGGTATATACCCAAAGGATTGTAAATCATGCTGCTATAAAGACACATGCACACGTATGTTTATTGCCACACTATTCACAATAGCAAAGACTTGGAACCAACCCAAATGTCCAACAATGATAGACTGGATTAAGAAAATGCGGCACATATACACCATGGAATACTATGCAACCATAAAAAATGATGAGTTCATGTCCTTTGTAGGGACATGGATGAAGCTGGAAACCATCATTCTGAGCAAACTATCGCAAGGACAAAAAACCAAACACTGCATGTTCTTACTCATAGGTGGGAATTGAACAATGAGAACACATGGACACAGGAAGGGGAACATCACACACCGGGGACTGTTATGGGGTGGAGGGAGGGGGAGGGATAGTATTAGGAGACATACCTAATGCTAAATGACGAGTTAATGGGTGCAGCACACCAACATGGCACATGTATACATGTGTAACAAACTTGCACGTTGTGCACATGTACCCTAAAACTTAAAGTATAATAATAATAATAATAAAGATCTTTCCTCATCTTCCCAAGAGTGTCAGAATAAAATTAAAATCCCTACCAAGCAAAAAAAAAAGAAAACGCAAAGGTCCACCAATAGTGAAAACTGCCTGGAAAGCAAAAGGATAAGGTGAGGAAATGCACTACTAGATATCGACTTCTTATAAACCAATATTTGTTAAGATAGAAATGTATTGGCTCACGAAGAAACAAGTAGAGATAAACAGAAAACACAAAAACAGTTTAGAAAGGAAAAAAAATTTCAATAACTTTGCAGCTAGTTATCTATGTGGGAAAAAAATTTGAGGTTATGTATATCATACCGCAGAACAATAAGTGAACTCCAGATACATTCATGACTTAAGTATAAAAGACAAAAAGATAAAAACAAAATCAGCAGAAAATTGGAAAAATATTTTAAATATTTATTAAATAAGACACAAAATTTATAACCCTTGAAAGAAAAACAGTGACAAGTTTCACCATGTTAAAATAGTTAATTTTATTTATCTTAAAAACAGTGTGATGGTTAATATTGATTGTTAACTTGATTGGATTGAAGGATGCAAAGTGTTGTTCCTGGGTGTGTCTGTGAAGGTGTTGCCAAAGGAGATTAACATTTGAGTTAGTGGACTGGGAGAGGCAGACCCACCCTCAATCTGGGTGGGCACCATCTAATCAGCTGCCAGCAAGGTTAAGATAAAAGCAGGCAAAGGGCTAGACTGGCTAAATTTGCTGGCCTCCATGTTTCTCACATGCTGGATGCTCCCTGCCCTCGACAATCGGACTCCAAGGTCTTCAGCTTTTGGACTCTTGGATCTACACCAGTGGTTTGCCTGGGTTCTCTAGCCTTCGGCCACAGACTGAAGGCTGAACTGTCAGCTTCCCTACTTTTGAGGTTTTGGGACTCGGACTGGCTTCCTTGCTTCTCAGCTTGCAGGTAGTCTGTTATGGGACTTCACCTTGTGATCTTGTGAGTCAATACTCCTTAATAAACTCCCCTTCATGTATACATCTGTCCTAGTAGTTCTGTCCTTCTAGAGAACCCTAATACAAACAATAAACAAATTTTTATAAACAACATATTGCAAACCTCTCCTTCATTCTCTATTCACTTTCCCTGCTTTGTTTCTTCAAAGCAATGATCATTTTCTGATTACTGTATAGTTCATGCATTTATTTTGTGTATTGTCTATATTCCTTCATAACATTTAAATCTTTGAAGGAGGCATATTTGTCTATTTTGTTTTATGTTGTGTTCCAGTAACTAGAAGAGTGTCTGGCAAGCAGGACACAATCAATAAATATTTGTTGAAAGAGTACATTAATGAATCAATAAAATAAAGAGACAAACATCTCAACAGCGAAGTGACCAAAATAAAAGAACAGCATTTTATAGGAGATGAAAGGTACATGCCATATAAATCAACATATGGAAAATGCTTAAACCTATTAAGAATAAGATAAATATGAATCAGGATGACAATAGTATAACACTTTGCACTCCCTATATTACAGATTATTATTACAGATATTGGTGAGGGTGTGTGCCAATGGAAATCTTATAAGCTACTCACTGCAATATAAATAAGTGCAACTCTTTGGGAATTTTACTGAAAAACTGAAAAGCCATATACTTTACAAATGAACAATTCCTTTTTCAAGGCATGTATTATACCATGGGCAATCTCTTACAGAAGTACAATAAGCCAAAGTACTCACATAGTCATAACATTGTTTAAAATAGTAAAACAATAAAGGAAAAAAGTCTAAATGTCCATTGACAAAAGAATAGATACATTAGTTTTGTCACATTTACAGAATGGAATACTAGACTACATTTGTAATTGTTGAATTGTAGCTCTACACAACAACATGAATTGATAATATACAAATATTGAGCGATAACACAAATTGCAGAAGGCTGCTGTATGAGGGATCACCAGAGAAACAGAACCAGATTTCATATATATATATATATATATATAGAGAGAGAGAGAGAGAGAGAGAGACAGAGAGAGAGAGAGAGAGAGAGAGAGAGAGACAGAGAGAGAGAGAGACAATGATTCAGCGCATGCATTTACGAGGCTGGCAAGTCCAAAATCTGTAGAGCTGATGTTCCGGTTCAAGTTCAAAGGTATAAGCTACTGTAGACACAGGAGGTGTCAAAGTTTCACTCCAAAGGCTGTCAAGCAGGAAAATTCTTGCCTACTTGCAGGAGGGGTGGCCTTTTTCTAGTCAGGCCTTCAGTTAAATGCATAAGGCCCACACACTGGGTAGGGGGAGAGGAGGCAACTGCCTTACTCAGTCCAACAATTTAAATGTTAATTTCAACCAAAAATACCTTCACAGAAACTCCCAGAATAATGTTTGACCAAATATCAGGGCACTCCATGGCCCAGTCAAGTGGACATATACATTAATCTTGATACCTATGTATAGTGCTCCTTTTTTATAAAGCATAAAATTAAGAAATACTAACCATTAAGCTATTTAGAAAGTGTTATAAACTATAAGTGTACAAAACCGCAATAGTTAACAACAATAAACAATGAACGAATACCTACGCAAATCTGAAGAAAATAAATTTTGATCCAAGTTTAGAGAATGTGGAGGGGTGTCAAGGAGGGAAGACATCACTGTGCAATGTCAGTAACTTTAATTTTTAAAGGATGGCATTGGTATAGAGGTACATAGAAACATAAAAAAATCAGAAAGGACATGGAAGCCACCAAATTGTACATATCACACACACACACACACACACACACACATAATATAAACAAATAGTACATACATATATATAAGCTTATATATATAAAAATACACCCTCATGTATTTTACATTTACCTAATATTTCTGGGGAAAGAAAGATAAAACAAGTCTAAATCTGTTCTTTGAATTAAGTTTCTAATCTATAAAACCTGTGAATAAATAACAAACATTATTTAATAGATATTATGAGGAAAATAAATTATCACATGTAATTATATTCCAGAGTAATTAAGTAATGAAAACACAGTTTGGGAGGAATTTGTAATACTGAAAATTAAGTATAAAAGTCTAGTTGTAGTCACTTATGTAATTGAATGCAAAGAGGAATTGAATATCAATAAAAAAGGATATTTTTCTTGAAAAAAATATTTTTCTATTTTTTCTTCAGATCATTTGAAGAAATATGTTATTAATCATGTGGCCATTTACAGATCAGTGTTAAATTCAAATTTCTACACTAATGGTGAAAGAATGAGCATGAAGCTCTGATTATACAGTTTGCTTTCCAGGATCACAATTACAACAACTGTGGTGGGGGGCAGCCAAGGTTTTGTCATTGATTAGTTAATGGTTTTGATGCCAGACTATGTCTGAGTAGAAAGGAACTCCTATAATCTCTATTTATTTAAAATATTGCTCTTAGAAGACATGGGTTTGGTTTATTATTTTTTTTTCAGATGGTGCCTTGCTCTGTTGCCCAGGCTGGAGGGCAGTAGCCCAATCTCAGCTCACTGCAAGTTCCACCTCCTTGGTTCAAGTAATCCTCCTGCCTCAGCCCCCACCAGTAGCTGGGATTACAGGCATGCACCACCACACCCGGCTAATTTTTGTATTTTTAATTGAGACAAGGTTTTGCCATGTTGGCCAGGAAGGTCTCGAACTCCTGACCTCAGGTGATCCACGTGCCTTGGCCTCCCAAAGTGCTGGGATTACAGGTGTGAGCCACCACACACAGCCAATATTTATTTATTTATTTATTTATTTCCAAATTGTGAGAACTTTTATTTAGAGGGATATTACTCGCTTGGAAACAGAGGCTTACAAAGTTGCCAAACCACATGGCCAGTAGGTAGGTGTTTATTTCTTATCCCTTGTTCATGAATATAAACCTAATATTTCTTAAAAAATAATTCATTACAAGACAGAAAAGAATCAAGATTCACATGTCCTTTCTTTCTTTTTTTTTTTAGAATTACTAGTTTTCTTACTTAAGTACCTTTTCTTTAAATTTTATTATACCTTAAATTCTGGGATACATGTGCAGAAAGTGAAGGTTTGTTACATAGGTATACATGTGCCATGGTGATTTGCTGCACCCATCAACCCATCATTTAGGTTTTAAGACCCACATGCATTAGGTATTTCTCCTAACGCTCTCCGTCCCCTTTCCCCCGACCCCACAACAGACTCCAGTGTGTGATGTTCCCTCCCAGTGTCCATATGTTCTCATTGTTCAACTCCACTTATGAGTGAGAAAATGCAGTGTTTGGTTTTCTTCTCATGTTAGTTTGCTGAGAATGATGGTTTCCAGCTTCACCCATGTCCCTGCAAAGGACATGAACTCATTAATTTTAATACGTGCATAGTATTCCACGGTGTATATGTGCCACATTTTCTTTATCAGTCTATCATTGATGGGCATTTGGGCTTGTTCCAAGTCTTTGGTATTGTAAATAGTGCTGCAATAAATATATGTGTGCATACGCCTTCGTAGTATAATAATTTATAATCCTTTGGGTATATACCCAGTAATGCAATTACTAGGTCAAATGGTATTTCTGGTTCTAGATACTTGAGGAATCACCACACTGTCTTCCACATGGTTGAACTAATTTACGCTCCCACCAGCAGTGTAAAAGCGTTCCTATTTCTCTATGTCCTCTCCAGCATCTGTTGTTTCCTGACTTTTTAATGACAATTAAACCATTCTAACTGGCGTAAGATGGTATCTCATTGTGGTTTTGATTTGCATTTCTCTAATGACCAGTGAGGATGAGCTTTTTTTCACGTTTGTTAGCCACATAGATGTCTTCTTTTGAGAAGTGTCGGTTCATACTCTTTATCCACTTTTTGATGGGGTTCTTTGATTTTTCTTGTAAATTTGTTTAAGTTCCTTGTAGATTCTGGATATTAGCCCTTTGTCAGGTGGCTAGATTGCAAAAATTTTCTCCCATTCTGTAGGGTGCCTGTTCACTCTGATGATAGTTTCTTTTGCTGTTGAAGAAACTCTTTATTTAATTAGATCCCATTTGTCAATTTTGGCTTTTGTTGCAATTGCTTTCGGTGTTTTAGTCATGAAGTCTTTGCCCATGCCTATGTCCTGAATTGTATTGCCTAGGTTTTCTTGTAGGGTTTTTATGGTTTTAAGTCTTACGTTTAAGTCTTTAATCCATCTTAAGTTAATTTTTGTAGAAGGTGTTAGGAACGGGTCCAGTCTTAGTTTTCTGCATATGGCTAGCCAGTTTTCACCATTTATTAAATAGGGACTCCTTTCCCCATTGCTTGTTTTTGTCAGGTTTGTCAAAGATCAGATTGTTGTAGATGCATAGTGTTATTTCTGAGGCCTCTGTTCTGTTACATTGGTCTATATATCTGTTTTGATACCAGTCCCATGCTGTTTTGGTTACTGTAGCCTTGTAGTATAGTTTGAAGTCAGGTAGCATGATGCCTCCAGCTTTGTTCTTTTTGTTTAGGATTGTCTTGGCTATACAGGCTCTTTTTTGGTTCCATATGAAATTTGAAGTAGTTTTTTCTAATTCTGTGAAGAAAGTCAATGGTAGCTTGATGGGAATAGCATTGAATCTATAAATTACTTTGGGCAGTATGGCCATTTTCATGATATTGATTCTTCCTATCCATGAACATGGAATGTTTTACCATTTGTTTGTGTCTTCACTTATTTCCTGGAGCAGTGGTTTGTTCTCCTTGAAGAGGTCCTTCACATCCCTTGTAAATTGTATTCTTAGGTATTTTATTCTCTTTGTAGCAATTGTGAATGGGAGTTCACCCATGGTTTGACTCTCTATTTGTCTATGATTGGTGTATAGGAATGCTTGTAATTTTTGCATATTGATTTTGTATCCTGAGACTTTGCTGAAGTTGCTTATCAGCTTAAGGAGATTTTGGTCTAAGATGATGGGGTTTTCTAAATATGCAATCATGTCATCTGCAAATAGAGACAATTTGACTTCCTCTCTTCCTATTTGAATACCCTTTATTTCTTTCTCTTTCCTGATTGTCCTGGCCAGAACTTCCAGTACTATGTTGAATAGGAGTGGTGAGAGAGCACATCCTTGTTTTAGACCAGTTTTCAAAGGGAATGCTTCCAGCTCTTGCCCAGTCAGTATGATATTGACTGTCGGTTTGTCATAAATAGCTCTTATTATTTTGAGATACGTTCCATCAATACCTAATTTATTGAGTGTTTTTAGCATGAAGTTGTGTTAAATTTTATCAAAGGAATTTTCTGCATCTATGGAGATAATACTGTGTTTTTTTGTCATTGGTTCTGTTTATGTGATGGATAACGTTATTGATGTGCGTATGTTGAATGAGACTTGCATCCCAGGGATGAAGCCGACTTGATTGTGGTTGATAAGCTTTTTTGATGTGCTGCTAGATTCAGCTTGCCAGTATTTTATTGAGGATTTTCACATCAATGTTTATCAAAGATATTGGCCTGAAATCTTTTGTTTTTCTTGTGTCTCTGCCAGGTTTTGGCATCAGGATGATGCTGGCCTCATAAAATGAATTAGGGAGGAGCCCCTCTTTTTTTTATTGCTTGAAATAGTTTTAGAAGGAATGGTACCAGCTCTTCTTTGTATCTCTGGTAGAATTCGGCTGTGATTCCATCTGGTCCTGGGCTTTTTTTGGTTGTTAAGCTATTAATTACTGCCTCATTTTCATAACTTGTTATTGGTCTATTTAGGGAATCGACTTATTCCTTGTTTAGTCTTGGGAGGGTGTATGTGTCCAGGAATTTATCAATTTCTTGTAGATTTTCTAGTTTATTTACCTATAAATGTTTATAGTGTTCTCTGATGGTAGTTTGTATTTCTGTTGGATCAGTGGTGATATTCCTTTGATCATTTTTTATTTTATCTATTTGATTCTTCTCTCTTTTCTTCTTTATTATTCTGGCTAGGAGTCTATCCTTTTTGTTAATCTTTCAAAACACAAGCTCCTGGATTCAGATTTTTTCGAAGGATTTTTTGTGTTTCTAACTCCTTCAGTTCTGCTCTGATCTTAGTTATTTCTTGTCTTCTGCTAGCTTTTGAATTTGTTTGCTCTGGCTTCTCTAGTTCTTTTAATTGCGATGTTAGGGTGTGGATTTTATATCTTTCCCTCTTTCTGATGTGAGCATTTAGTACTATAAATTTCCCTCTAAACACTGCTTTAGCGGTGTCCCAGAGATTCTGGTACATTGTATCTTTGCTCTCACTGATTTCAAAGAGCTTCTTTATTTCTGCCTTAATTTTGTTATTTACCCAGTAGTCATTCAGGAGCAGGTTGTTCAGTTTCCATGTAATTGTGCAGTTTTGAACGTGTTTCTTAATCCTGAGTTCTAATTTGATTGCACTGTGGTCTGAGAGACTGTTTGTTATGATTTCCATTCTATTGCATTTGCTGAGGAGTGCTTTACTTCCATTTATGTGGTCAATTTTAGAATAAGTGCTATGTGGTGCTGAGAAGAATGTATATTCTGTTGATTTGAGGAGGAGAGTTCTGTAGATGTCTGTTAGGTCCGCTTGGTCCAGAGCTGAGTTCAAGTCCTGAATATCCTTGTTAATTTTCTGTCTCATTGATCTGCCTAACATTGACAGTGGGGCGTTAAAGTCTCCCACTATTATTGTGTGGGAGTCTAGGTCTCTTTGTGGGTCTCTAAAAACTTGCTTTATGAATCTGGGTGCTCCTGTATTGGGTGCAAATATATTTAGGATAGTTAGCTCTTCTTGTTGCATTGATCCCTTTACAATTATGTAATGCCCTTCTTTGTTTGTTTGTTTGTTTGTTTGTTTTATCTTTGTTTAAAGTCTGTTTTATCAGAGACTAGGATTGCAACCGCTGATTTTTTGCTTTTCATTTGCCTGGTAAATGTTCCTCCATCTCTTTATTTTAAGCCTATGTGTGTCTTTGCACGTGAGATGGGTCTCCTGAATACAGCACACTGATGGGCCTTGACTGATTATCCAATTTACCAGTCTGTGTTTTTTAATTGGGGCATATAGCCCATTTACATTTAAGGTTAATATTGTTATATGTGAATTTGATTCTGTCATCATGAGACTAGCTAGTTATTTTGCACATTAGTTGATGCAGTTTCTTCATAGTGTCATTCGTCTTTACATTTTGGTATGTTTTTGCAGTGGCTGGTACTGGTTTTTCCTTTCCATATTTTAGTGCTTCTTTCAGGAGCTCTTGTAAGGTAGGCCTAATGGTGACAAAATCCCTCAGCATTTGCTTATCTGTAAAGGATTTTATTTATCCTTCACTTAGGAAGCTTAGTTTGGCTGGACATTAAATTATGTTTTGAAAATTCTTCTAAGAATGTTGAATATTGCCCCCACTCTCTTCTGGCTTGTAGGGTTTCTGCCAAGAGATCCGCTGTTAGTCTGATGGTCTTCCCTTTGTGGGTAACCCGACCTTTCTCTCTGGCTGCCCTTAATATTTTTTCCTTCATTTCAACCTTGGTGAATCTGACAATTATGTGTCTTGGGGTTGCTCTTCTCGAGGAGTATCTTAGTGGTGTTCCTTGAATTTCCTGAATTTGAATGTTGGCCTGTCTTGCTAGGTTGGGGAATTTCTCCTAGATAATTTCCTGAAGTGTGTTTTCCAACTTGGTTCCATCTCCCCATCACTTTCAGGTACATCAATCAATCATAGGTTTGGTCTTTTCACATAGTCCCATATTTCTTGGAGGCTTTGTTTCTTTCCTTTCCATTCTTTTTTCTCTAGTCTTGTCTTTACCCTTTATTAAGTTGTTCTTCAATCTCTGATATCCTTTCTTCTGCTTGATCAATTCAGCTATTAATACTTGTGTATGCTTCACGAAGTTCTCATGCTGCATTCTTCAGCTCTATTAGGTCATTTATGTTCTTCTCTAAACTGGTTATTCTAGTTAACAGTTCCTGCAACCTTTTATCAAGGTTCTTAGCTTCCTTGCATTGGGTTAGAACATGCTCCTTTAGCTTGGAGGAGTTTGTTATTACCCATTTCCTGAAGCCTACTTCTCTCAATTCGTCAAACTGATTCTCCATTCAGTTTTGTTCGCTTGCTGGCAAGGAGTTGTGATCCTTTGGAGGAGAAGTGGTATTCTGCTTTTTGGCTTTTTCAGCCTTTTTGCACTGGTTTTTCCTCATCTTCGTGGATTTATCCTTCGGTCTTTGATGCTGATGACCTTTGATGTTTGATCTTTGATCTTTGATGCTGATGATCTTTGATCTTTGATGCTGATGACCTTTGAATGGAGTTTCTCGTGGGTATCCTTTTTGTTGATGTTGATGTTATTGCTTTCTGTCTGTTAGTTTTCCTTCTAACAGACAGGCCCTCTGCTGCAGGTCTGCTGGAGTTTGCTGCAGGCCCGCCCCAGACCCTGTTTGCCTGGGTATCACCAGTGCAGGCTGCAGAAGAGTAAAGATTGCTGCCTGCTCCTTCCTCTGAAAGCTTCATCCCAGAGGGGCACCTGCCAGTTGCCAGTCAGAGCTCTCCTGTATGAGGTGTCTGCCGACCCCTGATAGCAGATGTCTCCCAGTCAGGAGGCACAGGGGTCAGGGACCCACTTAAGGAGGCACTCTGTCCCTTAGCAAAGCTTGAGCGCTGTGCTGGGAGATCCATTGCTCTCTTCAGAGCTGGCAGGCAGGAATGTTTAAGTCTGCTGAAGCTGCGCCCACAGCCACCCCTTCCCTCAGGTGCTCTGTCCCAGGGAGATGGGAGTTTTATCTATAAGCCCCTGACTGGGGCTGCTGGCTTTCTTTCAGAGATGGCTTGCCCAGAGAGGAGGAATCTAGAAAGGCAGTTTGGCTACAGTGGCTTTGCCACAATGTGGTGGGTTCCGCCCAGTTTGAACTTCCTGGAGGTTTTGCTTACACTGTGAGGGGAAAACCACCTACTTAAGCCTCAGTAATGGCAGACAACCCTTCCCCCACCGAGCTCAATTGTCCTAGGTTGACTTCAGACTACTGTGCTGGCAGTGAGAATTTCAAGCCAGTGGATCTTAGCTTGCTGGGCTCTGTGGGTGTGGGACCTGCTGAGCAAGACTACTTGGCTCTCTGGCTTCAGCCCCCTTTCCAGGGGAGTAAATAGTTCTGTCTCACTGGGTTTCCAGTCACCACTGGGGTATAAAAAAAAAACTCCTGCAGCTAGCTTGATGCCTGCCCAAACGGCTGCCCAGTTTTGTGCTTGAAACCCAGGGCCCTGGTGATGTAGGCATCCGAGGGAATCTCCTGGTCTGTGGGTCGCAAAGACTGTGGGAAAAGCATAGTATCTGGGCCACATAGCACAGTCCCTCACAGCACAGTCCTTCAAGGCTTCCCTTGGGAAGGGGAGAGAGTTACCTGGCCTCTGGTGTTTCCCAGGTGAGACGGAGCCCCACCCTGTTTCCGCTCGCCCTCCGTGGGCTGCACCCACTATATAACCAGTCTTGATGAGATGAACTGAGTACCTCAGCTGGAAATGCAGAAGTCACCCACCTTCTGCATTGGTCTTGCTGGTAGCCGCAGACCAGAGCTGTTCCTATTTGGCCATCTTGCCAGATCCCCCAGGTTTAATATTTTAACTGTATGAGAAAACACTGTGTAGAAAGTAATGAAACATAAGCAGTCACAGAAACATTGAAAATATTTAAGAGGAAATAAATGTAACCTAAGAACAAAAGAAAATACTTTCTTACTTAGGAGCCATTTATTTGCACATATACATGTATAGAAAGCAACTATCAACCTTGTTTATTTAAAGTATTGAAGTTGTTTGGTGATTAATCAGGATTTTACATCTAGTTCTTCAATAATTCAATAAATGTGTTTCAATCAAGACTTTTCTTATTTTCACTTAATCTATACATCATTAATATGAATGTTTCATGATACTTTTTACCATTTGAAATGTATAAAAATGTACTTGGCCTTAGATTATTTTTGCAAAAATTACCCTACATTTTAATGTACAATAAAATTGCAAGCACGGATTTAAGAAAATCTTAATTCAATGAGCATAGGTATGTGAAGACACAAATACACACACATATATGTGTTCATGTTTCCATAAGAAAGCATTTAGTGAGTTTTTACATCTGGCAAAGCATATTAAGGAGAGTTTATTGGAAATGATAACTGTGAACCAAATTAAGATTGTTTATGTATCAGATTCAATTAGCTTTAATATTATGATAAATCCACTGAATGATTTTCTAGAGGTGGTGTATTGAAATTGTGAAGTATCTGACCAAACTGTATCCAATCTGAATTAAAAGAAAAAAAAACATGTAATAAGGCACTAAGAGAAGGAACAATTGGCAATAACAATCTTATTGATTAAATATAGGAATATGACAGGGTCAAGACAGTTGTCAAGGAGGATGGTGGTCCTTGCAGGTGGTACATGAGAAAACAAAGTACCCTCAAAGAGTGACTTAAGGGTGAATAATTTTTCCTTTCTTTGAGCTCCAAGGCATGTGTCTAAGCATATATTTGTTCACTAGTTGGTCCCAGTGGCTTTAAATATAGGCATTCCTTATTTAGCCAACATTCCTTATCCAAGCCCTTACCATTAGAATGAACAATAGGAAATTATTTATTAATGAAATAAACTTACAAAAGTAGCTCTCCTGCAAATATGTGTCTTGGTTAAAAATAGCATTTATGCATACTCATCATGTTAATTTTTATCATTCATTTGCTATTGATTAATACTGTAAATACCTGACAACACAATACCCAAATATCTCAAATCAGTCTCTCCTTCATTTATGCCAGTCTTAGTAATTAAAGTCATTACTAACACAACGATCCTGTCAGAAATCCAATAGTCCTCTGAACTCTTCTGTTTCTGTTTTAGACCCCACATCACAAAGCTTTGCCTAATTGTTAACACATTTCAAACATATTACTTCCATTGCCATCACCACGGTGCTAATCTAGGTTACAATTACCATTATCCCTTCTCTGGATACCTGCAATAGCCTTATAATAGATGTACTCACAGCTACTCTGAATCCTTCTACTCCAAACATTCTCCACACAACGTGACAGAGTGATAACACATTCTGATTGTGTAGACCCCAACCTCTCACTACCATCTTTTCAGAAGCTACAGTTGCTTTAGGACAAAATATAAACACCAAATATAAATGGCAAAGCTCTTCATTGGACCCTTAAACTGAATCTTCCTTCTCCTCTTCCTCTTTTTCCTTTTGAAGCTGGCACCAGGGCCTTCTTATAGTACCTCCTAAGAGCCATGCTCTTTACTACTTGAGAGCTCTCTCACATGAAATCTCTTGCCCCTTCCCTATAAAATATCCACACATACACAGCACCTGCATAGTTCCTATTCTGGTCTGATCTTTAATACAGTCATGTATTCATTAACAACTGGGATGGGTTTTGGGGAATGTGTCCTTAGGCAATTTTGTTGTGCAAACATCATAGAGTGTACTTACACCAACCTAGATGGCATAGTCTATTACAGACCTATGCTTTATGGTATAGACTATTACTGCTAGGCTACAAACCTGTATAGCATATTACTATACTGAATACTGTAGGCAATTGTAACAAAATAGTAAGTGTTTGTATATCTAAAATATTTAAACAGAAAAGGTTATGCTAGGACACTAAGGTGGCTACAATGTCACTTATCAATAGGCATTTTTCATATCCATTATAATTTTATTGAATTATGCTACCATTGTATATGCAGTCTGTCACTGACAAAAACATTATGTGGTATGTGACTATATACCTTTTCAGAGAAGAATTTTTCTGTTCTTTAGTATATATAAGACACTCCTGTTACAGGTAATTTCTTATTTCTCCATTTATTCTTTGTTGATGAAACTGACCATACCTTCTGGTTATATAATTGTTGTATAATGTACTATTTAATTTTTTTCCTATTCAAAATAGAATATCTTCTAGAAGTGAATCAAAACATAACTTTTCGGGTTTCTTTAACAATAGTCTAGAAGTTATTGGTCCTAAATGGGATTAGATAACACAGTGATATCGAAGCTCTGTATCAGCATTTCTGCAATTCCCTTGACCAATCCCAACAGTTTCCAATATGGCAATATAATTATAAACACTGTGGCCACATGTAAGGTACCCATATGATAAGAAAAAAGGGATACCTTTCGAACTAGACTTTTTCCTTACTAGGGAAGAAAATAACTCCCACATGCCTTCTCTATGTATATTAATGGTAGAACTGGTCACACATGCATCCATAGGCTAAACAATGGCAAAAGAAAATGAGAATATTTTGAATGACATAATATGAAGCATTATAATAGCATCATATATGGAGTTATCACAGTGACTAGCTGGCCTTGGTCAACTCTGTCACTCTACAACTGCAAAAATTCCATGGGAGAAATTGCATAGGAGAAGGAACTAATACAGGAAGAAATGGTGTGACATCAATTGCTTAACATATTAAATTTGGGAAGGTTGCCATGGGTTAAATACGTGAAAACAATAGATGGCAACTTGATATGATTTAATTCAACTACCAGTTTAGTAATTCATTCTATGGCATTCATGAATGACAACCATTTATTCTGCTTAAAAACTTTGAGATGGTAATACCATTATTTTTGTATCACTTATTTGACTTTTGGATTGAACTAATTGCTTTAAAATTGTTCCTTATTTTTGTATGTTATATTTTCCATAAGAACTAATGAAATTTCAACACAGATCCCTTAAGTAATGGTCATGTAATATACTTTAGAGAGTTTATCTTCTTAATGCTTTTTTAGTGTACTTTACTAAATTAATGCCTATCTTGAAATGTGATTCCTAGAACATACAGAAACAAGAAGAAGTAACTTCTTTTATACTGCAACCTTTGTACTATACAGCCTTGGTCCTATATCTATAGCAGTTCTATTTTTTTTTATTTTAGTAGATGTTTTACACTGTTAACTTCCATTAAACTTGTATCCAGCTAAACACTTAGCCATCTTTTACTTAAACTACTTATAATCCAGGTAAGAGGGCTATATTTTGTTATTAGTTGCATTTATTTATAGCAGATATTTACATAGTTCTTGTATATCGGGGTTATTTTTTTATTTAACCCTTAGCTGTGTTTTACGATATCCACTCATGCCAATTTTCTCATTATTAGTATTTTGCTGTTTCTGAGATTTTCAAGACACTCATGGACTTTATAAATATAAAATTCATCATCAAATATGTATGTAATCTAATTTTGAACAAAATCTGATAAGCAGCACTTTTATAAATGCTATGAATATCATAGATTAGGTTATTGACAAGGAAGGGCCAGTTTCTTATGGTAAGGCAACTTCCAAATTAGAGTAATTCATTAACCAGTACAAAATGGACACTGCTTTTCAACATGCTTTGAATCCACACATATATATCATTAGTCATCTAATATTGTCCTCAAATTTATACAATTATAAGTAATATTATGAAAAGCGCTTGATCATTTGCTTTGTTGAAAGGAAAATCCACACACTTCAGACCATCTATTAGACAAGCAAGATTGGTAAGGCTATTGTAAATAAAAGGAGAATGAGATTTGGCTTGACCTGATGCTAATAAATTCCTCTGTTAGAGATTTACTTTACTAATTATTTCATATATTGGTGTTCTATTACCTTAGCAATTTACAGAATTTGCTTCTTTGATATTGAGAGAAACAGGTGGAGGATGGGGAGAGAGCATGAAGGTATATTGTTTATCTCAGTTCTCTGCTAAAATTCCAAAACATTACCATTCTCAAAAATTATTGATAATGGCTTCAGAATGACATCCGCAAATTCTTACAAAATTCTAGAGTTTGATTTTTCTGGGCTTGAAAAAACTAGTTCTTCTTGAATTTATTAAAAATATTCTACCACTTGTAAAAGAAGCTGAAATATGTTGACAAACTCTCCTTTTTTTAACAAAAATCTTTCACTGTAAAAAATAAACCTCTCGACTCTGTCTGAAAATAGTGAACCCCTTTATTTCTGTCCCCGTACCCCAGTAAATACATGCAAGTCTAGTCTGCAAACTTCCACTAGTAAATGGGACATTTTAAAAACATTTACCCATTACACTAAAGTGCAAAGACATTGAAAATATTATTGAGCTCTGATTTAGAGAAATATAGAAAAGACATTCAAATATAGTAAAACATAGTAACATACTTTGAAAAACAGATAATCAAAAATACAGCTTGCATGTATTTCACTTGACTGTGACCAAATTTGATCACTGCTAAAACAATATATGGCTGAAAGCACAGCATACTATTTTAGAGTGACTAGCACTTCTAGGACACCAGCAAAATATAGAATTGAACTGCAATGAATTAAGTGGAAGAGACGTGAGAGTGCGTCACGATTTGTTGCTCCGTTGATCAATAGCAATTATAGAGTTTGGGATGATAAATTAAGCTCCAAAGGGACAGCACAGGAGAGAAGGAAATTACACTAAACTAGAATCAAAGCATGTGTTCCTAACTCTGACTACCACTGCAGCATAAAGCCAAATTCATCACTTCAAGACCTTCGTTACTTCATCTTCGAAGTGAGAGTTGTATAAAAATAAATTTGAAGCTTTCTTTTGCTTTCAAAATGCGTTAATTCTAAGTTCTCAATCTCGCCACACTTAGTTTTCTGATCTGCTTCCTGCATTTTATTGATTCTCTGAATTTAAAAAATACTAATTAAATATCATGTATAAAACGTTAATACATCCTGTTCCTGACTTTTTTTTCCATATTTGAGCACTACATATCTGAACTGATGAACTGAGTTTAATCTTCAGTGCCTAACACATTCTTAAAATGATTACTCTTTATCAATCACCAAAGTTTGTTGTGCTAACTTTGAAATAGCTGTTGATAGTGTAGTTATTTCATCCAATTGTAACAAAAAGAATTTAATGAGTGTTTGAAGTGTGTGTGATTATATTATTTAAATATTATACATTTTCCAAGATAAGGATTAAACACAACTCAAAAGAAGTCAACATTTCATTATGAATGGAAGTGATTATATATTATCGGGAAACTTTGAAGCTTTCTACACTGGCATTCTGAATAATCAACTCTGTTGTTTTGTCATTATCAGTGGGGGTGCACTTTTGTAGCTTTTGAAATTTCTGCTGTTTGCATAGTTAGAGGTAGAGAGGAAAGTTTGTTTTCCCACTGGCATTTCATTGATTGTTTGCTCTTCACTGATAGTTTGTGACACTTTGTCTCCCTGGCAGCTGGACTTTTTACCTGGCTTATATGGAGTGGTTTCATTAGAATCTAATTGATTTTGCAACTGAAGAACTCACTGCTAGTATGTGTCCCTTATAAACTATTTTCTACCTATTTCTTCTTTTTTCTAGTGATATCAGAATAATTGGTTCAGTACTTAAATTACAGCTTATTGAAATAGTAAAAAGTTATTTTAAATCAGTTATGATGTGGTATTTATTCCTTATCAAAATAAAGTGATTTCCCACATCACTTCCTGCCAAGTTTGGGCTCACAAAAGTTGATTATTAAAAGAAATGATAAAAATTTATGTAATTCATTTTAGATGGCAGACAATGGTTTTATAAAATGAGAGACAATCTTATAGCATGTAAGCTAAATATAGTCTTATGATTAATTTGATGAGTTTTAGTTTAATGAATGTTTTTCACAGGTAAACTATAAAGTTTGTTTCTATGTATCTAATACTTACCTCTGAATATTCTTTTCCGTGTGTGTGTGTGCATGAGCATGCGTGTTTATTTTTTCGTGCCTGGACTTTTCCATGGTGACTTTTTAGCATTTAGACAATATTTTTGGCTCTTTAAGAAAAATATTTTTTAAGTCAAAATTACAACTTGATATATGTGGTAGTTCTTTTATCAAACTCAGTATACCTATTGCCCTATTGTAAGAAAAATACAGCATGTTTGACTTTCCATAAGAAAACCCCAAGACTTAATGAGCTAAAGAAAGTCCTAAGTGAAATCCACTAGCCTATTATTTTGTCGTCCTTGGGATTTAATAACCACGCGGAAAGCATTGTTCAGTGAACTAGAGGGTGGCCCCTTCAGGTGAAATCTTAAATGTACCAGCAAAGCAGGATGGAAACCTCCTCTTTCTATTCAGCCTTTATCTCTTTCTTTCAGGGACACTAAATTCATAGCTTCAAGTTGATTAAATTAAAATTCAATTAAATACATATTTTTAAGTGGACATACGCGCTTTGAAAAAGACAGCATCTTTTGAATTACAATCAGTTTTCAGAAGTAATATTCATCAGATACAGGCATTGCCATTTTCTGTAAGAAGTTATTTAGCATGTTTTAAATTAGAAAATTTAATATGCACTCCAAAGATCAAAGGACCAATAGCTAAAAGCTGGATATGAATATCGTCATGTAATTTTCTATTATTCTCTTTCATTGAGTATAAAAGACTATCCAGAATGTTGTATCCAAAGAAATATCCTTTTATTATTTCTTTATTTTTAAATTTTTCCCCTGCGTTAATCATCCTGTAATGCTTGGACCTTATTATTTATTTTAAATCAAAGTATGTGATAAGCAACTCTTTCACAAAATTCTTCATTATAGAAAAATGCCCTGCACTTCTAACATCAAGAATTGTGTTAAAACTAGCTGTGTATTATTAGTAATAGTCATTATCATGTCTGGAGTATATATATAAGTAGAAGAAAAAATACTTGATTAAAAAAGTATTAAGTCTACTTTTTAGCATCTTAGAGATAAAGTGGTTTTTAATAGAATATTGTATTATATTTGAGACTCTGTGGAAGTGTGTTTTTCAAACATATAAATTAAGTGTAGTATTCCCATAATTAAGTATAAAGCAAACTAAGAAAATGTGTTAGCATTGAACTTGTTTTAGGGCTATATTCTCAGTTCTCATAACATTAGGTTAAAGTAAGGTTTTCAGGTACATGGATGAACAAAGAGAATTCTGAAATACATCCTTGATCAATCACCTCCACTGGGGAGATGGAAAGCCCCAGCTTTCATCATGTCCTGTCAAGTGGCTTGGTTTATTGAAAAGGCTAAATTAGATATACAACAAAGCTAACACCCTGAAACTCATAGTAGAATGTAGTCATTGAGATGATAAAAAATTACAATTGGACTTTGAATGTTTTAAGAAAAAGGGTTTTCTCCTACATTGTGTTTGAATTTATAGCACTTACTGTATCCCTTAGGACTTGCTGTAAGGTAAATGGTCAGTAAATATTTATTATGCTTGCTTGTTTTTTGTTGAATTAGTAGCTGATTACCTCAAAGTAATACTGAAACAGACAGAATAAAAAGAGAAAGAGATGGCATGCATTACATTTCTAAGAGCTTGTGACTGATTTTATTAGTTACAGCATGCTATACTTTAAGACTCAGCTAAGTGACCAATGCATATTTATTTGTTTATTCTACTTCCTGAGAGCCTCAAAAATTTATCACATTTCTGAAAAGTATCGATGGAGTTCCCCTGCTAAAGTTTTAGTTACAGACGGATCCATATATCTTGTGGATTAGTTTTCAGTGGCTTCAAATCCAATCATAAGCTTCTCTTCTAAAAAGTGGCTGAAATTCAGAGAGCGTGTTACCTATCTACAAAATAACTTTTTGATTTTTGAGTATTTGGACACCCCAAAAAGATAAGGATTTTTTTTACCTTTCCTTACTTCAGCCAAGAGGCAATAGATGTGATACTTTAGCTAGGAAAAAAGAGTACTACAAAGATTTCTCAGGCATAAGTAATTTGAAAGTGGTTAAAACATAGGATTTTATAATTAACACTTACAGTTTTTCAATTCATATTCTGATAATGGATCAGAATCATTCCAACAATTAGCTCACTAAAAAATAATGGCAAAATGCTATTTTTAGAACAATTTTTGAATATCCTTTCCTAGCATGATTTCTACCAACAAACCCCTGCTGATATTTTGTTGAATTTCTTGGCAATTCTCCTGATGGAAAAAAAATTCAACTAATAATTTACTTTCCTTTCTCTTTTTATTTCTTTTCACATGTTCTCAGAAAAGACAAATTTTTTTTTATTCTTCCAAAAGGAATATTTTAAACAGGATTGGTTTTGTCTTAATTCTTAAAAAAAAATTTACATTAATTCTTAATTATATAATTGAAGAAATGATATATTATTTTTAGCTTCCTTAAATTCGATTAACTTTTAAGAATTGTTGTTAACACCTACATATTTAAAATATGGTTTACTTTAAACAATAGTTAAACTTCTTTTCCTAAGGAATCATGCATTATTACACTCTACTTATGAAGATGAATATACATTTTACGTTCATGTAAGAAAAACAATTTTAAAACTTCCGTGTGTGCAAAGAATATTTCTCTCACTCTCTTGCTATCCCTTTCTCCTATAAAATATTCATAATAATACATGAGGTATTCAAGACTTAATTTCATCCCAAAATGCGAACCAAAAATTATTAGACCCTAAATTTTTGAAAATTCTCTCTGTATCTTCCACATGGTATTAACTCATTAAATATTTGTTGAATACAATTATAGAAAGTATTTCAAAGTCTGTCTTATACTTAAATGAGTTTTCAATAAAGAATAAATAAACTATTTAGTAAACATAGTAAATTTATACACTGGAATACCTTAGATATATAGGTGTAATAAAACATATTCTATATACTGAATTATGAATTTGTGAACATACAAAAAATCTTTATTGGAAGCGCAGAGACAATCAACTGCCTTCAGTTTGCGTGGGAGGACATTTTTAGTGAGTACTATTGTAACACTTTCCATACTTTAAATCAGAGTTTTGTAATGATAACATTTAATTAGTACTGGATAATTTGGGGACTTAAAAATATAGTATAATAAAAAATGCCATCCGTGAACTTCTCTATATTTATGTTGTATGAGATATATCTAGAAAACCCAAAGAAATAAATATTTTTAGTTAGGAATTTATTTTATAAATCCTCTCTCCAAAACACTAATAATATATGGTCAGTTGCTCGGTCATAGTAAAAGCATTGCGAGCAATGCATAGAGCCTTGCTTAATCTTGCTTATTCTTTACTAAGATATAAAGTATTGATGGCAGAGCAAAGCTCTCAAATATGAACATATAAGTTTGTATGTTGGCTTATTTTTAATAGTTTGATACTTGTGATCCATTTCTAATTGTATCTTAGAATTTTGAGGATTATTGTAGATGATGAGCTAACGTTAGGTTTTCCAACCTCCAACTTTTATCTTTAAGAATTTAACATATTCTCTTAGATATTTGCTTAGGAGAGGTAAATTTTTTTTCCTTAAAAGGATATAGTTTGAAACCTGGGAAATATCTTAGTCCACCTCTTGAGTAACTTTTCCAGATAACAGAGAAGGGAAATTAGTCTAGAAAAGTTGGTAAATTTTAAGGATGATGCAGTAACAAAGTCAAATACCTTGAAATAGGACAACAGTTACCACATCTAGATTAATTTTTTTCCACGATGTCAAACCTCTATCCAGAGCTTTATTAGCTATTTAAATCATATTTCTTATGAAGGCTTGAGATGAAAATTTGATTTCAACTAACAACCTTTCCCTTTGCTACCTGCCTTTTCACTTATTCTTCTTGTTTTCCTGCATATCAAATTCTGCCAGCTGAGAAAAAGGTGTCTTGGGGCTCTCCTCCCAAAGATAGGTAATTTTGATGTCAGAATTTATCTAAAATCCTATTGAATATTTCATAGGTGTTTTTATTGATAATTTAGATGAGTTTTTAATACCAATCATCTTTTACGATAAAAAATTTATAAACTTAGTAAGATTGAGCAATCAATTTTTTTCTGATTAGTGAACTTTATTTCACAGAGCGATTTTAGGTTTACAGAAAACTGAGTAAGAAGTGCAAAGAAATACTTTCCACTCCGTTCCACCCCTGTACACAGCTACCTCTTACAAAGGCTTGAATTGATATAGTACATTTTTTATAATTAATGAACCAATATTGATACATTATTGTTAACAAAAGTTCATTGTTCACATTAGAGTTTACTTTTTGTGTTGTGCAGTTGTGTGGTTGTTTCCAAATGCACAACGCCATATATCTACCATTATAGTATCATACAAGAGTTTCACTGCCTTATCTTCCACAATACCCCGAACCAACCTCTGGCAACTACTGATCTTTTTTACTGTCTCTATTGTTTTGTCTTTTCCAGGACGTCATATAGTTGGAATCATACAGTATGTTGCCTTTTCAGACTGGCTTCTAACAATTAACAATATGCATATAAAGTTCCTCCACATCTTTTTGTAGCTTGATAGCTCATTTTTAGGTTGCTGAATAATTTTTCATTTTATGGGCATACAACAGTTTGCCTACCATTCAACCATTAAGGACATCCTCATTATTTCCGATTTTGTTATAAATAAAGCTGCTATACAAATTCATGTGCAGGTTTTTCTGTGCACATAAGTTTTTACCTCCTTTGGATAAATACACAGAAACACAATTGCCAGATGGAGTGGAAAGACCGTGCTAGCATTATTAAGAGACTGTCAAACTGCTTTCCAAAGTGTCTGTATCAGTTTAGATTCTCATTAGCAGTGAATGAGGGTTTCTGTTGTTCCCCAGCCTCCAAAGCATTTGTTGTCAGTGGTTTGGATTTTATTCCTTCTAATAGATATGTATTGATGCCTTTGATTTCATTTTGCAGTTCCCTAATGATATATAATGTTAAGCAACTTTTCATATTTATTTGCTATCTGTATATCTTCTTTGATGGAATACCTGCTCAGGCACATCAAGAAAAGTATGCCCAAAGAAAAATTTGATAAGTTGGATTTCATTAAAATTAAAACTTGTGTTCAGTGAAAAACTATTAAGAGAATGAAAAGACAAGCCCTAGACTTGGATTTATAAAATGCAAACACATATCCAATAAAGAACTTGTATCCAAAATGTACAAAAAAATCTTAAAACTCATAATAAGGAAACTGAAAAATCCAATTAAAATGTGGGCAAAACATCTGAGTAACCAATTTTTTAAACAGCAATTAGCATTCTATACTCATAAATTTAACTATAGCACTCTATAAAAACTAAAGAACTACTTAGTTTGTATAATTTTGATGTTTATCAGTCTTTAATTTTTAAAAGACTGTTTTCACACTAAAAGGGAATTAAATGGAGCACTCAAAGGCCATTAACTGGGAAAAGCAACTCTAACACATCATTAACAAAAATGAGAAAAATGCCTTAGTATATATTATATTAATCAGTATAGATAAATAAAATAAAGACCAAAAGAATAATGCTGCTTTATTATTATTTTGAAATAACAGATTTATTGAGATATCACTTGCCTACCGTAAAATTCATGATTTTTTTTTTTTTGAGTTGGAGTCTCGCTCTGTTGCCCAGGCTGGAGTGCAGTGGTGTAATCTCCACTCACTGCAACCTTCACTTCCAGGATTCAAGTGATTTTCATGCCTCAGTGTCCTGAGTAGATGCACACCACCATGCCCAGCTGATTTTTGTATTTTTAGTAGAGACAGGGTTTCACCATGTTGGCCAGGCTGGTCTCCAACTCCTGACCTGAAGTGATCTGCCTGCCTTGGCCTCCCAAAGTGCTGGGATTACAGGTGTGAGCCACATTCATAATTTAAAAGTGTATAATGTAGTGTTTTTTGAGTATAATCACGGAGTTTTGCAATCATCACCATCTAATTTTAGAACACTCACTTATCACAATGCTTTCGATATCTGTCCATGTTGAAACATGTATCAGCACTTCATCCTTTCTATTGCCCAATAATATTCTATTGACATCATTTATTATTGGCTTAGAAAACATTTTATGGTATCTCATGCAAGATATCTACTGAATGTTGACTATGTAACTAAAGATTTTCTTCTAGCAGTTGGTAATCAATCTTAAAAATGGCAAATAGTTTCAGCAGGGCCAAAGACAACTTTGATAGGATAAAAAAAAAACAGTCTTCTCAATTTTTCAGTATGTATTTAAGGATGCAGCAGATAAAATTCAAGAATATAATTAAGCCTTGTGCAATATAACTTAAAGAAAAACCAAAGACCTCTTCTGCTGACCTTCAAAATGTATAAGTATCAATGGCTGAGTGAAAATAAAGCTAATTATTACAAAAAGAATTAGAATTTTAAAAAATAAAAATGTTGTGGGAAAATGAAACTATGCAAAAGAAACGTTTAAATGTTTTTGTAAAGTATTGATTGTTTTATAATTAATAAATTTAAATGTTATAAGGTGATACATACATATTTCAACATGAACAATTCTAAGTTTCCTCTATTTATAGAAAACCTGTTAGGAAATCTTACAAACTCACTAGGTAACTTGCTTAGGTAGTATGAGTGCTATTATTCTGAAATACCAACATGATTTTATTATGGTAGATATATAATTATTTTAACAGATTAAAGACTCATTTATTCACTGAACCAATTATAATAAAATAATTTGTTCCATGTATTTAATATGCAAGGAGTACATTTTCCTCAAACTAAATATAACATTTAACATGTTACATGTTTAAGAAAAATAAAGTCCTTTTACATTTAATTAAAATTATAAATTGCAAAGGTTATCAAATTGATGTGAAATCTACACTAAAACCTTTTCAGAGATTCATAAGAATGCCTAAAATGCACAAAAACAGGTTTCGTTGAGAACAAACTAGTCAAAAACTACGTTAGTTCTTTGCCCTGCCTTGAATGACTTGAACATTGTGCTAGTTTGACATCTTTAACAGTTTTAACAGATTTTCATCTGGTGGTGGTATAGGCTGAGCTTTCTGGCTTACTTTAGAAAATGTAGCATTGAGAAATCTTATGACCACTGTTACTAGCTCCCTTGGTGTGATGTGGCCTCAACAGGTACACCTTATAAAAATGGATCATTCTAAATCAATAAATAGCAGATTAACCTTTAAAATTTACATCGCTGTCTAGAATTTATAAATTATTTTGGTAATCACAAGCCTATTTCTTGTGATCCAGAGTTTACTATTCATCTTATTTATATTTATCTATAATTTTAGCATTAGAAAAAAGTAAAACAACAAGTAGAAATATACAACAGTGTTACCATTGAGACCGTGATGAAATAGTACACATTAGGTGATCTCATTCAACACATTTGTATAGATAACATAAAGAATGATGACTATAAGAACTTTATAATGTAATATATGTAAAGTTGCATATCCTATATGTCACTTATAATACAGATTTATTTGTCTCAAGAATAATTTAATCTACTGATGCATTATTGTTTGACTAGAAAAACAATTTTCCTGCAAGTAGTTTTATGTAGAAAGAAAGTTTTGAACTAAACAGGCAGACTAAGTTCTTTAAGAAAAATATTATAAATAGCATATTGAAAATCAGTTACAATGTTCCACATAAATCAAAATAGTCCTGAAAATAATAGCAGAAAATAGCCATTGATGATGAAGTTTAAGGACAAGAAGTTTGATGGGTAGGAAGGAGACGTACTTAACAGTTTATACAAAAAAAAATCTTTGATTCACCCATGGATTTTCAGAAAAATTTAGTTCAGTCAGCAATGACTCCTGGCAATATATAGATGTGGTAAAACTCACATGTAAAAATATATTAGAAGCCAAAAGTCTTCAATGGATTCAGAATTCTGTCTAAACATTTCTTTATATTTCTGTGTAGGTTTTTAATTACACTGATATATTTGTAGTACTGTGTTAACTTGAAATGATTTTATAAACCTGCCTTTCTAGTATAATTATGTTGATGATATTTAATTTAATTTATATATAGATTCAAACTGTCAGTTAAATGCTGGTAATTATTGACTTCCACAAAGGAAACTCTTTTTTGGTAATAACTGCCAATCAAGTATCTTTCTATATCTCTGCTATTTCCTAGGCTGAATTCCACCAAACAGAAATTATGTTATTTGAATAAGGGTTGCAGATTACTTATCATATTATTTGAATACACATAGAATTACTCCACAAATTGAGGAGGTTGCTTTGGATTTTAATGTCTTTGCTAGGTACTCTCCTAGGCACAAGCAAAAACAGTCATGGATTTGTTTTCATTTGCCAGTTCAGCTGATTTTGTAAGTGCGTACAAATTTTTATCTGTAGCACTGATACATATGTAGTACATTCCAAATTGGATAGACAAAACGAACTTGCCATTTTAAGGGAGCATGACTCTTGCCAAGACTTTTTGGCATTAGGTCTCAGCTAAGGGATCATTATCATTAGATCAAGTGTCTTACTTAACCCCTCATTGTAAATTAATCTCTCTCAAATGGTCACTCTCCATGACATCATTCTATTTGTATTTTATTCATAACTTTTACCACTGTCATATTTGTTTATGTATTTTTTTCCTAGGTATTGTCTATCTCCTCCAGTAGAAAGTGACTTTTCCTCAAGGGCAACGTCTTCTCTGTCTTGTTCAACTTCATATCCCTAGCACCTAGAACAATGTCTGGCATACAGAAAGTGCTCACAATTATTTGTGGCATGAGTAATTCTCCCATCTCACATGTCTGTAAACCACAATACTCAGATCAATTAGTTTAATGGAGATGCCCACAACCTAATTTTTAATCTGACCTACCCAATATAGTCTCGGCACTATTGACGTTTTGCGTTGGATGAATTGTTGTTGTGAGGCACTGTCCTGTGCATTGTCCTGTGTTTAGCAGCATCCTTGGCCTCTACCTACTACATGCCAGTGACACTCCCTTCCCTTGCCATGGCAATAAAAAATTGCCAAATGTAGCTCCAGGAAGGCAAAATTTCTTGGTTTAAACCAATGAAATACAAAGATGTCTGTCTTGCAGACCAATCACATTTAATCTTTGTATCAACTTGATCTCATAAGCATTTTCTATATTGTTTATTGAGAACTTAGTTCGCCTAATCAAGACACTCGAAAACACAAATTTCTCCATATACTCTCTTATTCCCACCTTTAAACCACCACCAAATTCTTTTCATAGTTCATTCATAATATCTTTTCATTCTCATTGAGAGTTATGTTTCAAGCTTTTTTCAACATTTCCTTGAATGACTGTATTTCCTTGGTATGACTGATTAATTTACCTAGTGAAAACTTGGAACAGTTTCATGCCTTAATCCTGTGTCTTAGTCCATTTGTGTCGCTATAAAGGAATACCTAAGGATCAGTAATTTATAAAGAAAAGAGGTTTATTGGCTCACGGTTCTGCAGGCCATACAAGAATCATGACACCAGCATCTGTTTCTGGTGAGGACTTCAGGATACTCCACTCATAACAGATGGCAAAGAGGAAGGAGTGTGTGCAGAGATCACATGGCAAAAGAATAGAACAAGAGAGGAGGGAGGTGCCAGGCTCTTTTAAACAATCAGCTGTGAAGGGAACTAATAAAGCGAGAACTTACTCATTACCACAGGATGGCATCAAGCCAATCATGAAGGATCCACTGCCAAGATACAAACACCTCCCACCAGACCCCACGTCCAATAGTGGGGATTAAATTTAACATGAGACTTGGCAGACCAAATAAACCATATGCAAACCATGGCACCTTGTCTCAGCAAGCTTGGGTAGCATGGTTACCAGAAGAATCTGGTACAGCTGATATAGCTATGCAGCCTGTCATTTCCAGTGTTTCCTGTTCTCTTTTCTAACAAAAAGCTAATAATTTTTCTCCTTGTCTCTGGGACTGTGCTACACTTTAGTCATTTCTTCATAGGAATGGACTTTATGCCATTTTATTGTGAGTGACTCTCACACCACCCACTGGCTCATAGGACTCTTGATTATTCATTAATCATTTTAATTTCTATGCTTGCCACTGTTGAGATTTTCCACATTTCTTGAAGCCAGAGAGTCAAGTACAATTAACTTTATTTTATTGAAAGCAAATTATTTCCACTTTACTCTTTAAATTCCATCCCGTGACAATAGATGTTACATTACTGATTGACTGGAAATCAATGATATTTGGGCAATATCCTGAGATGATTTAAGAGAAGTATATTGAAAGTCTCCTACTTTCTGCCTCAACAGAAGAAAAAAAAAGTCAGTTTATAATCGTTTGCAACTTTCAGAATATCCTTATTTGTACAAAAAGGTGACATTTTTAAATTCTTGATATCAATGCCTTCATGCACATGTGCCTACACACACAGACACACTACATTTTTATACACCAAAATAATTAAAATGCATACTTAAATGGTTATTTTCTTCAACTCTAAGAAAAAAGAAATGGTTGCAACAAGTCATCTGTACTAATAAGGAACAAAGTAAAATTGTTTTGTTGCACAGTAGTAATAGACTGATTTAGCAGCTGTTTCTTAAGCTTTATTTTTGACATTTTCTGGCTGGATGTACTACTTTTTTTTTTTTTTTTTTTTTTTTTCTGATACAGAGGCTTGCTCTCTTGCCCGGGCTGCAGTGCAGTGGCATGATCTCAACTCACTGCAACCTCTGCCTCTGAATTCAAGTGATTCTTCTGCCTCAGCCTCCCAAGTAGCTGGGACTACAGGCATGCACCACCATGCCCAACTAATTTTTTTATTTTTAGTAGAGATGGGGTTTCATCATATTGGCCAGGCTGGTCTCGAGCTCCTGACCTCATGATTTGACTGCCTCGGCCTCCCAAAATGCTGGGATTACAGGTGTGAGCCACTGTGCACAGAATGGATGTACTACTTCACAGTCATTTTGTAACTTGAAAAGCACATTTTTTAAATTCTTCACTTGTATGTATTCACTGTGTTGCAATTAATAAATTAACTTATTAATTTACCAAAGAGGAAACATAAGTAAAATTATATTGTCCATTTTGAGACATTTCCTAGGTAGAAAGTAAAATCTCCTAAAATTTTATAAACACAATTAAATGACCAACAAAAACAAAAACTTCAAAATACATTTGAAAGTTAGGTTTACAAAATTTATCTTTATATTTTGTATCAGTAAAATATGTTAATCTGAATCATTTCATTAAAATAAGACTTAGAGGTAGATTTCTCCAATTTCTGTGATCACTTCTATTATACTGTTAAGAGTCAATGATTAAGTTAATTAGCTTGATTGGATCTTTCTACAAGGTACACATTAATCAAAACTACACATCATACCCCATAAATATACACAATTATTATTTTTCAATTAATAATAAATTAATTTTAAGAATGTTTTTCTAAAAGAGTCAATGATTGTATTTTTATGAGATTTAAAATATTTTTAAATTTATGTGCTCATTTTAAAATTTAGATTCAACTATAATATTTTAAATTAAAGAATAAAATAAGTTCTTATTCCAAAAAAGATGAGAAAATAACTAATATTTTTAAATGGAAAAATTACATTTCTAATTCAATAAGGTAATTGAAGTGCATGATAAATTATACAAATTTGGTATTTTAGAGCATAATTTATCAAATTCAGATTCTGTCCATAGTATCAATAATATGTCATGTCTGATTTATTGTTCATTTACATAATATGTTTATTTTAATTACATTCAATAGCTTTACATACAGAAGCTGATATACATTTCTTATTTTTATTTACATACCTGTTTACAAACTAAAATTTTATTCCAAAGCCTTGAGTTCTATCAAACAGATATTTTTCTGATGATGGATAATATAATAGGTTATGTATATGTCAAAATAAAATTAGACCCGTCCTACTCAAGCTCACCATGTTATAACTTTATCAAAACATTTATCCAATAGGAAAATGTTTCAATCTTTAACATTTGAGATAATCCAATAAATGTATTAATATTCTAAGGCTAAATTTTAAATTGAAGAACTTTTCATTTCTTGAATTTCTAACTCATTTTTCTTTCTTTTCAGTTCCCCCTTACAGAGGGCACTAACATTTTTATCTTTTGATTTCACATAAACATGGAATTTCGTAGAAAGAAATGATTTAAACAGCAATTATATAACTAAAAAGATAAACTGCTTTTCTTTTCCACAAATAAAAAGTTATAAAAATGACCTACACAATAATCTCTTTCCTGATTAAATTTCTCATTTTACTTTATTCAAATTTAGGAAAATCAACCATTTTTTACCTGGTGTTTCCAATCCCATTTTTATTTATAATTTAAGTATTCTGTATGATTTCTTTAATACACAAACATGAGTGTAATTAATAAGTAAAGTTCTTTGAAAATAGTTTTTTGGCAGGTACATGCAGACCTTCAATTTCAAAAACACACTTGAACAGTAATTATAAATAATGGTTTAGTGTCCCAGAGGGTCTTGTCAGTGCAATCATTTATCTGTGTAAAAGTCTGTCTTAAATTTTGAATAGAAACCAAGGCACTAAATGTCTGGATTAAATGCTGACTTCTCTGAAGCTAAAAAAGGCATGTCTACTGATTTTAGTTGCTTTTCTTTTATTTGGCATTCATACACTGTTTCCCCTTAACGTGACAGTCTAAAGCAGACAAAGAAAAAGAGGCACTACACTTTTAGAGAGCACAAGTGACTGACATTAGGACCTCTTGACTGTGTGTCTTGCAGTCAGGGACATCCAGAGTGGTGCAGGTGGGGCTTGCACAAGGCCAAGGAACATCTGCTTTGCCACGATGAGAGTCAATGATAGTGCTCTGTGTTATCCTGCAACAAGCTTGAAGTTTAGGAAAAAAAAAAAAAAAACCAGAAAGAAAAGAAAAGGTTGTAGAAATTTCTATCACAAACAGAGCTAGTGCCAGCAGGTGAGACTGTAGCCCATCTGCGCATGAAGAGCTCCCTTAACAAATAAAATCATATTTTCTTTTCAATGTAATCCACAAAGATGAAGGGCAGAGAGTATCATCTTGGATCAGAGAACAAAAAAGATAGAAATAAAACAAATCTGATACTTCCTAAGTAGCACTACTCTATCACTTCTCAGAATATGTATTAAATACCTCATTTCAGCCAAGCCCTGACTGAGCTATCACGAAAGAGCTGCTGTAAAGAGCTGCTGGTTTGTTGCAAATGTTGTACCTAACAAATAGATTGATGGTTGAGACTTGGCTCAGATATTTAAAATAATATGTTGTTTTTCTGAACATTTTCACATCTTGGCATATTACTCTCACATTTTGCCTGGATTCTTCTACTGTGATCCGTGGAGATGTTCCTTTCTAGAGAGTCTATGGGCACCTTCAAGGATGGGAAGGTATTTTTGACATCTCTGGCCATTAGCAATTATGCCTGGCAATAAGTGTTTGTTAAATGAACCTAATAATCTTACAAGAATGTGCTCATTCTTCTAATTTGGTTTTACTTGCTCATCAGAAAGTCAATACAGATCATCTAAAATATAAGTCTTAAAATATTTTGTTTTATTTTGCTTTACTGGAAAACACAGGGCAAAAATCAATTAAATATTTAATTTTATTTAAACCTGGTTATTTTGTAGTGTTCTTGTTAAAACTAATTTTGGCTTCTGTGAGGAGACAAGGAGCATGGTATTCCAGCTTAGAATGCACAAATAATCTATTTTGTAGCTTCCAAAAATATGAGAAATATTCTCAAAAATGATCTTGCAGAGCTGGGCGCTGTGGCTCACGCCTGTAATCCCAGCACTTTGGGAGGCTGAGGCAGGCAGATCATGAGGTCAGGAGATCGAGACCATCCTGGCTAACAAGGTGAAACCCCATCTCTACTAAAAAAAAATACAAAAAATTAGCCCGGTGTGGTGGCGGGCACCTGTAGTCCCAGCTACCCGGGAGGCTGAGGCAGGAGAATGGCGTGAACCCGGGAGGCAGAGCTTGCAGTGAGCCGAGACCACGCCACTGCACTCCAGCCTGGGCGACAGAGAGAGACTCCATCTCAAAAAAAAAAAAAAAAAAAATGATCTTGCAGGAGTGTGTTCCATGGGTTTTCAAGACACGTATGAAATTCCAATGAACATCAGCAAGTCCCACTTCAATGATCTTACATAATGATATAGAAGCTAAAACAAAGATGATTTCTTCTAGATTGCTGAAAACATCTAAAAATTCACTATGTATTTTCAGTCTCTATATTTTTTATGATCTGAATGTTTGTACCTCCTCCAAATTTACATGTTGAAACCTAATCACCAGTGTGATGGCATTGGGATGTGGGGCCTTTGGGAGGTGATTAGGTCATGAGAGCAGAGCCCACGTGAATGGTATCCAACCTTTAAAAAGAGTCCCCAGGGAGCTGCCTTTTGTTTTTCACTATGTGAGGATGCAGAGAAAAGTCCCCTTATATGAACTAGGAAATGGGCCTTCACCAGACACCAAGTCCACTGGCACTTTGACCTTGGACATTCCACCCTCTGGAATGGAGAGAAACCAATTTATGTTGTTTATAAACTACCTAGTCCATGGTACTTTGTTGTAGCAATCCAACTGGACTAAACCAATTTTTTTTTTTTTTTTTGAGACCCAGCCTCGCTCTGTCGCCCAGGCTGGAGTGCAGCGGTGTGATCTTGGCTCATTGCAAGCTCCACCTCCCAGGTACATGCCATTCTCCTGCCTCAGCCTCCCCAGTAGCTGGGACTACAGGCACCCGCCACCACGCCCGGCTAATTTTTTGTATTTTTAGTAGAGACAGGGTTTCACCGTGTTAGCCAGGATGGTCTCGATCTCCTGACCTCGTGATCTGCCTGCCTCCGCCTCCCAAAGTGCTGGGATTACAGGCGTGAGCCACCGCACCCAGCCTAAAACAACATTTTAATCCTCAAAACAGAATATTTAAGGATATCAAATTGGGGTAGAATAGCAGCATCTGAATTTCTACACTGACCAAATATAGGTTTTTTTTCATATTAAAGCTTCATAAAGAGATTGTACATTTATTATTTCAACACTACTGTTGAATTATTTTAAAGCCTTCTGGGCTGCCAATAAGCAAACCCAACTACACAATAAATGAGAAACCCACATACCATTCCCATGATAAACTCAAAGAAAATTTTCTCCAAGACAAATAAAGGATAAGATTATATTTTAATTAAATATTATTGTATGTATTTTGATAAGTGCACCATAAAGAACTGCTTATATTGAGCTGATATTTTTATACATTATAGATTTTAAGAATTATTTTAACTCATAAACATCTTTTTTAAAATTACTCAATTTAATACTTTAAACCAAAGTTCAAAAGAGGTATCTTTTTGCTGTTGTTGTTGGGGTGTGCTGATTCTGGGTATTTCTGTAAGCCTTTGTACATATTACAATTACAACCCTACTGAAATGCACTGTCTGAGCTTTCTAAGCCAATTATGAATCTTGGAAGTGCAGCTCTGCTTCCTGACCAAAAGGAAGCCACCCAAGCACAATATTATAACTCCTTAGAGAGTAATTTTTCCATAATGGGTTTTACTTGAGTGACTCATACTGATTATATAAGATGCAACACAATTAAATACGCTTCTGTGTGGCTTTGCACACATGCAGTTGCTTCCTCAAATAGCCTTAAAAAAGGAACAAGTAACGGCATACAGATTACCAATAGCCACTTCAATGGAGAAGCGTAGAAGAGGCTAGATAGGACAAGAAGAACTTTAGCAGAGGGAAACAGCAAGGCTCGGGAAAAAGAGGTTGATTGTTTCTTTAAGGTTAGGAGTCATAAGGCTGATGGAGAGATGGGGGTTAGAGATATGATTTGAAAAGAGCCAATTAAGTCCAGAGAGGCAGGGAAGTGGTTCCAGATGGCAGGTAAAACACAGGAGAAAGGGAAAGTGGTGGAGTGGGTAGAGGTGAAGAGGGTGAAGAGGGGGCCTTGAGAAAGAAACTAGGGAGGCTTTTAAATCTGAATTTAATGACAGAATAAAACAAGTACAAAAAAGCCAATGTTCTGAAACAATTTTCAATAACAATCTAATGTAATTCAAGTTCAGAATTTTAAGTATATTTGCAGCTGAGAGGTCCAACAGCATAATCCTTCACAAGAAGCTTCTTTTTCCTGCCCTAGCCTCCCTCCATCACCACCAAAACCTATGACATATACACAAAAAAAATCACATGACTTATAGCCCACATTTTGAAAGAGGCTGGTATATTTTTCAAGGTTGTTTAACTCTGTAATCATGAGATTTACATGTATTACAGGAAAATAAAAATGAATTTATAAACCCATGTTTTCCAGACTTGGGTTGAATTTCCCATGCCAACCTACCAATTTTCCTTATGAGGTTTAAGAGGTAAGGGAGGAAGAAACTTCATGTAAAAATGCCCTTGATCGCTACCCTTTGTTCAGACAATAGAGATGGCCCTTCTTAGAACAGCAGAGATTTTCCCCAATACAACACTCAATCTGTTTTCCCAAATGACAGCCCTCTTTGAGTATTAACTACCAGCGGTGGAGAGCAAATACTTTTTTGTTTCTGCTCTTGTATGGGGTGGCATTCTCAACAGTAGAAGGCAATGGCACTGAGTAAACCTGGTTCCATTGAGAGAGTAAGTATTTATTAAATATGTACTGGTTTAACTTTTTATTGGCTATCTATTATGGAATAAGCCCTGTGCTGCGTAATACGGATGCAGTGACCAATTAGGCAAAGTATTCTTCAGAAGTGTATACACAAGTGAGGGCGTAGAATTCAGAAGACAGCTACAAAGCCAAATAAGAGAAATGGTAAGGGTAAATAAAAGGGTAACACATAAAACTAATGCTTATTCGTTGATGAGACATCAAGAACAGTTTCCATGATAAGTGGATCCCAGTAGCTTTAAGAATCCATACTATGCACAAGAACCCAAGGACAGAAACAATAGTTTCCAGGAGTTAACAGTAGCTGTTCAAGTTGCCTGGTCTCACAACAGTATATTTTAGCTCTTTTTAAAAGCTTTGGAAGCTTTGGCTACTGGTCAGTGTATCTTATTAAGCCACTCTCAGAATCACTTTCTCAGTATTGCCTCTGCAGAGAAAGAGTCTGGCTGAGAAGCCTTGAGTGTCAAATATACTAATGCAACTAACATAACAAAAATGTCCCCAGAGACATAATCTGGTGTAAGGCAGAGTAATATCAAAGTTTTAAAAAGCTTTATTGACTCTTTTTCTTAAATGTTCCAGATCAGTGGTTCCCAAACTTGGCTTCATAGTAGAATTGTCTGGGGAGATTTTTGTAAAAAGACAGATACTTGCACACACAATTCCAGCCATCACCCAGAGACCTGTTACACAGCAGTGGTCAATGAAGCAATTCTAGGAATATACAAGCTAGATTTCACGTACTTTAAACTCCCTTTTCAAAAATGCAGGTTTAGGATTTGGCAAATACTGGTTCAGGGAAAAAAATAATTGGCATTTGGAGACAGCAGTAAATTCTCCATTTGCCACTAAGTTACTGTTTTCTTCTCTATGACTCAGGATCCAACATTCAGCACTGGCACAGGACAACATTAACCAGAGACATCTACTCTCCTGACCAATGAGGTACAGACTCCAGGGCAATGCTTCGCCACAACTCTTACCTGATGTACTCAAAGACGATTGCATCCAGATGCCATCAACAAAAGTCTGAGTTTTGCCCTTGCCAGTACCAGAGATGGATAATGCTTCACTGTGTAGGGAGGATTTGAATGGTGAAGAGCCTGGATAGGAGAAAAGACAAGTTAATTAACCTGTCAAATCATTCTGTTCAGAGAACATAAATTCAAAGGAAATTGCATAATGAAATAACATTTCCATTTTCTTGTTTTTTTTTTGTATTCCGATTCATTGTTCAAGAGGTACCTACAAATTAGTATGGTTTTGGCAAAGATCACATATAATGTCTGAGGAATTTTGCAATGTAAAACAAGTTATATGATTCTTAAATTTGTATGTGCATAGGACTAACAGGAAATGTAATTTTGATCCTTTACAATGGTTACTAGATAGATATCAAATACTTGAACATATATGAAAAATGTTTATAATAGGTGTAAAAAAATTAAAGACCTCTGTAATGTAAAAGAAGATGTTTAAAAAGTTATTTACATTTACTAAATTATACTCTTATTAACAATGCAGAATTTATTTTAAATATAATTATGTTTCAAATTTCTAATCCTTTAGCTAAAGGATTAGCAAGCTATGGTCCACTGCCTGTTTTTGTAAATAAAGTTTTATTGAAACACAACTTCCCTCTTTGTTTACTTGTTGTTGATGGCTGCTTTTGTGCAACAACAGCAAGGCTGAGTAGTTGTAATACACTGCATGTTTCTCAAAGCATAAAATACATATTATCCCACCTCTTTACAGAAAATATTTGCTGACCCCTGCTTTAGACCATTACTTGAATCAGATGTAAAATATGTCGAAATCTCCATAAAACATCATAGCAAAATTAACACTGAAAAATCGCCAAAATTAAGTAAATGTTTTATGAAATAAAATGTTTTATGAAATAAAATAAAGTTAATAATTTATTAACTATGTGTCTGTATTTCAATTTCATTTCTAAACATTGCCAATAAAACCAAAAGCCTTTCACACACATGGACAAGAATAATTAACTCAAAACCTCTTTAATATTTTGCTGAATCATATAAAAATTCTACATTTTTTTGGTTGTTTCCTAAGTTTAACAAGTTGGGATGATGGACTGCATTTTATTTAACAATTTGTTAGTTTGATTCATAACTTTCAAATATTTAGAAATATGCTATGTAACCTCATTTGTACTCTTACCTAGGCTCCGCCAAAGTTTCCACCTGGCTTCTAGGCTATATTTCATGCCTCAGTCATACCAGAGAGTACACCATTGTGCAAGAAACGCACTCTGGAAGATCCAGTTGTAAACTTTGGTCAAGCCCAGAAAGCAAGATTTCTAAATTGTCATGGCATTATCAATCAAGTATGAACTGTCCTCCTTCCATGCTCTGTCTGTACGGGCCTTCAAATCAATCTAACTGAAGTGAGAATAGAAGGGGGGGGGGGGGTGATAGAAGGAATGGTTCCCTCCCACAACAAGAGATAGCCAGCCTGCAAGATAGCCAGGCCTGGATACATAGAAGGAGGAAGTGTCATTTTAAATCAAATCTGACTTTTGCTTTTACCTAGGTGTGTCTATGATGCAACTTAAAGTAAGTTAATATTTCTTGTTACTCAAGAGTGACTAGGTAAGTAATGAGACCCCACTGTATAAAATTAATGGGAGACATAAATAAAGGTGCTTTGTGAGTACAAACCATGAGTCACATTCACAAAACCTAACAGTTTATATATATATGTATGTGTGTATGTGTATATATATTTGTGTGTGCACATATATATATATATATATATATATATCCCAAGGACTTATATAAATGTTTCACTCATGAGTCACATTCATAAAACCTAACTGTGTGTGTATATATATGTGTGTGTGTGTGTATTTATATATGCATGTGTGTATATATATGCATGCATGTATATATATGTGTGTGTGTGTGTGTGTGTGTGCATGTATATACAAATATCCCAAAGACTTACTCTAAAATAGGTCATAGGATAGTGCTTAAGATTCCAGAATCGGACAATCTTGCCTAGAGTTGAGCTCCAGTTTCACTACTTAAACTTGTGACCTTGGGCAAGTTATGTATCTTCTCTGTGCCTCAAAAAGGCAAAAACAAAAACAAAACAAAACAAAACAAAACAAAACAAAAAACAGGGAAGAACATAAGCAAATGAACTGTAGCAAATAAGTGTTGTGAATAGTGAATGAGTTAATAAATGCCCAGTGTTTAGAGTAATACCAACACAGCAAAGTGAGCTGGAAATGTTTGCCATTTTTATTTCTTAGTTTTTACTATTTATTGCAATATAAATATAACCATCATAGAGTGAGAGAACAAATCTCAAGCGTAGAAGTCAATGAGTTTTTACAGATGTATACACCTATCTAAATACTGAGATCCATATAAAAATATTTCTCCAATTTACACTCCCAGAAGCAATTTATGGGAGTTTTAGTTGTTTCGCAGTATCGTCAAAACTTGATGTTGATATTCTCTTTAATTTCAGTCATTCTAGTGTGAATGTGGTAATATCAAAAGAGAGTTGATTTTACATTTCGATTAGAAATGAAGACTGAAGACTTGTGATGTTTAGAGTCAAATATGTTTATTGTCCATCTGGATATCCTTGTTAGTGAAGTGTCTGATCAAGCTTGTGCCCATTTGAGTTTTGAACGTTTTGTTCTGTTCTTTTTGTTTTTAAGCGTTCTTTACACTGGATATGAATGCATTTTGCATATATGTATTGCACATATATCCTCTCAATCAGTGGCTTACCTTTACAGCCTTTTTAAAAAATCTTTTTTAATGGAGAAAAACTATCCTAAATATTAACAAAGTCAAATGTATTTTTTTTTAGTTATAGAGTTGGTTGTTTTGTCTCCTGTAAGAAATATTTTTCTATTCCAAAGTTGTGAAAATATTTCCCTTTGTTTTCTTCTAGACATTTTTTTCTTTTACCTTTCTGAATTAAATTTATGATCTTTCTTAAATAATGTGAGTGGTGAGATGGGGTTAAAGTTTATAGTTTTAACGTAATAAACTTTCTGTTTCAGATAAGTTTTAGGTTCACAGCAAAAGAGAATGGAAAACACGGAGTCCCACATACCTACTATCCTTACACATAAACAACCTCCCCCACTATCAAGATCTCACACCAAAGATGTACATTTGTTACAGTGGATAAATGTACATTGATAAATCATTATCACCCAGAATCCAGTTTACATTAGGGTTCACTTATGATGTTGTACATTCTATGGGTTTTGACAAAGATGTAATGACATGTTTCTGCTTGTATGGAATAGCTGTATTGCCTAAAAATCCTGTTCTGCCTATTCATACCTTCTTCCCTGCAAACCCTTGGAAACAATTAATACTTTTTACTGTATCCATATTTCTGTCTTTTCCAGAATATCAAATAGTGTAAATAATAGAGCATGTAGCCTTTCAAACAGGCTTTTTTTAACCTAGTATATATGTATTTAGATTTTCTCATATCTTTACATGGCTTGATAGCTCATATATTATTTTAACACTGAATACTATTTTATTATCTGGCTGTGCCGGTTTATTTATCCACTCCCATACGGAAGGACATCTTGGTTGGTTCCAAGATCTGACAGTTATGAATAAAACTGCTATAAAGATCTCTATGCAAGTTTGTTTAGTGAATATAAGTTTTCAAGTCATTTGGATAAATATCAGAGAGCATGATTGCTGGGTCATATGGTAAGAGTATGTCGAATTTTGTAAGAAACTTCTAAACTGTCTTCCAAAGTGGCTCTACCATTTTTCATTCCCACCAGCAATGAACGTGAATTCTTATTGCTCCACATCCTTGACAGCATTTGTTCCTGTCAGTATTTTGGATTTTTGCCATTCTGGAAAATGTCTAAATTCATTTTTAGCATGAATATCCAGCTGTCTCTGTACCATTGTTTCAAAAACAATATTTTCTTCCTTGTGTTTTATTTCCTTCTTTCTCAAAGGTCAGATGAGTATATTTATGTTTGTCTTTTTCTTGACTGTGTATTCTATTCCATTGAAAAATTGATCTATTCTTTCACTAATACTACACTATCTTTATTATTCTAGCTTTATCATAACTTTTGAAGTCAGGTGGTATCAGTCCTCCAACTTTGTTCTTCTCTTTCAATGTCGTGTTAGCTATTTTGGAGATTTGCCCCTCCATATAAATTTTGGAGTAAGTTGTACAATATCTCCACAAAATAACTTGCTGGGATTCTGATTGTGATTGGATTGAATCTATAGATCAAGTTGGGTAGAACTGGTATCTTGGCAATATCAAATCTTCCTATCCATGAATATGGAATCCTTTTCATTTACTTAGTTCTTGATTTTTTTATGAGACTTTTATAATTTTCCTTAAATAGATCTTCCACATATTTTGTTAGATTTACATCTAAGCATTTGTTGGGATACTAATGTAAACGGTATTGGTTTTTCATTTTAAATTCTAAGTTTTCAATGTTGTATATAGGAAAGTGATTAACTTTTGTATATTATTCTTGTATCCTTCAACCTTGCTGTAATCATTTAGTTTCAGGAGTTTTTTCATCAATTCTTTTAGATTTTCTACATAGACAGTCATGTCATCTGCAAAGAAGGGAGTTTTGTTTCTTTCTTCTAGGTATGTAGACTTTCTATTTCCTTTTCTTATGTTATTGCATTAGCTAGAATTTCCAGTAGGATATTGAAAAGCAGTGGTAAAGGGGAACATCCTTTCTTTATTTTTTATCTCAGTGGAAAAGCATCGGGTTTCTTACTCTTAATTATGATGATAGCTGTAGATTTTTTGTAGACATTCTTTATTAAGTTAATGGAGTTACTCCTTTATTTTTAGTTTACTGCTATTTTCTGTCATAATGTGGTGTTGGATTTTATCAAATGATTTTCTGTATTTATTGATATAATAACATGCTTTTTCTCCTTCAGCCTGTTGATGTAACATATTGCATTAAGTCACTTTTGAATGTTGAAATATTCCTGCATGTCTGAGATGAATCTCATTTGGCCGAGGTGTATAATTCTTTTTACACATTATTGAATTTACTTGCTAATATTTAGTTGAAAATTTTTTTCATGTCTGTACAAATATTGATCTGTATCTTTTTTTTTTTTTTTGCTTGTAATGTCTTTGTCTCATTTTGTTTTAGTGTAATGTTAGTCTCATAGAATGAAGCAGAAAGTCTTCCCTCTGAATCTATATTATAGAAGAGATTGTAGAGAATTGGCAACATTTTTTTTCTTAAATGTTTGGTGCAATTTATGAGAATTCTGGTTCTGGTACTTTGTGCTTTGAAATATTATTAATTATTGATTTAGTTTTTAAGTAGATATAGGCCTATTTAGATAATCTATTTCTTCTTTTGTGAGTTTTGGCATATTGTGTCTTTCAATAAATTAATTTATTCCATCTATGTTATCAAATTTTGTGGCATAGAGTTGCTCATAATATTCCTTTATTATTATTATTTTATTAGATGGGGTCTTGCTTTGTTGCCCTTTTTTAGTGCAGGGACATGATCACTGCAACCTTGACCTTCTGGGTGATCCTCCCAACTCAACCTCCCAAGTTGCTGGGACTACAGGGGTCTGCAACCATGTCTGGTTAACTTTTTATTTTTTATAGAGACAGGGTGTCACTATGTTGCCCAGGCTGGTCTCAAGCTCCTGAACCCAAGTGATCCTACTACCTCAGCCTCTTAAAGTGCTGGGATTACAGGCATAAGCCACGACACCCAGCCCCTTTATTATTATTTTAATGTCCATGGGATCTAAACTGATATCTCTTATTTTATTTCTGATACTAGTAATTGATATCCTCTCTCTTTTTTTCTCAGTCTAACTAGAAGCTTATTGCTTTTATTGATCTTTTCAAAGAACCAACATTTTATTTTATTGATTTTCTCTATCCATTTTCTATATTCAATTTTTTTGATTTCTGCTCTAATTTTTATCACTTCTTTTATTCTGCTTACTTTGGATTTAAATTATTCTTCTTTTTCCTAAGGTAGAAGTTTAGTGTCCTAAGGTAGAAGTTTAGATGATTGATTTTTAGCTTTTTCTTCTTTTTTATTACATGCATTCAATGTTGCAAATCACTCTCTAAGCATTGCTTTCACAATGACATGATTGTCTATGTAGAAAATCTGAAAGAATTGATGAATAAACTCCTGGAACTAAGTGATTACAAGAATAATATACAAAAGTTAATCACTTTCCTGTACACAGCATTAAAAACGTAGAATTTAAAATTAAAAACAAATAGCACTTACATGAGTATCCTAACAAATGCTTAGATATAAAACTAACGTGCTTTCATCCAACAAATTTTAATGAGCTGGGTTTTATTGTCATTTAATTCAAAATATTTTTAAATTTTTATTGAAATGTCTTATTTGACTTATCAGGTATTTAGAAGTGTGTTGTTTAGAGTCCAAGTATTTTGGTATTTTTCAGCTATTGAATTCTAGTTTAATTTCACTGTGGTCTGAAAGCAGACATTATACAACACTCTTTTAAATTTGTTAAGGTGTGTTTAAGACCCAGAATGTGGTCTATGTGAATGTTCCACGTGATCTTGAGAAAAAATTAGTATTCTGCTATTGTTGGATGAAGTAGTGTGTAGATCTTGATTATATACAATTGATTGATGGTGCTATGGAATCCAACTATGCCCTTACTGATTTTCTGCCTGCTGGATCCGCTCATTTCTAATAAAGAGGTATTGAAATCTCCCACTATGAAAATAGATTCATGTATTTCTCCTGATAGGTTTGTCAGTTTTTGCTTAGCATTTTTGACACTCTGTTTTGGGGTTCATACACATTAAAATATGTCCTCTTGGAGTATTGACCTTTTTATTATTATGTAATGCCATTCCTTATCCCTGATAACTTTCCTTGCTCTGACATCTGTTCCAACTGAAATTAATTCAGCTACACTCACTTTATTTTGATTAAGTGTTAGCATTGTATATTTTTCTCTATTGATTTGCTTTTAATCTTTTCTGTGCCGTTATATTAAAAGTGGGTTTCTTGTAGACCACATATAGTTGAGTCTTGTTTTTTGATCCACTCTGAAAATCTCTATCTATTAATTGGTGTGTTTGGATTACTTATGTTTAAGTGATTATTGATATACTTGTGTTAATAGCCATGTTCTTTGTGACTGCTTTTATTTATTGTACTTATTTTTTGTTTTTATTTTTATCCTCTATAATTTTTGTCTTCTATTGTTTTAACTGAGCATTTTGTAAAAACTTTCCTCTCCTTTTCTAGCATAGCCATTATGCTTCTTTTTTTGTTGTTTTTTAGTGGTTGCTCTAGAGCTTACAATACATACAAAACTAATCCATGTCCAGTTTTAAATGCCAATATATCACTTCGTGGGCAGAGCGTGTACTTTATTGTAACAAAGTATTACAAAGGCCTTCCTCTTGCTCTTTGTGTCATAGTTGTCATTAATTTCACTTAAATATAAACATACACACATATATATAAGCATACATCACTGAATACATTGTTGCTATTGTTATTTTTAACAAACTTATGTTAGATTATTTAAGAATAAGAAAAGCAAAGCTCTTTATTTTGTGTTCATTTATTCATTCTCTGGTGCTCTTTCTTTACGTAGATTTGGGTTTCTGACCCATATAATTTTCTTTATCTCTGAAGAACATTCAACACTTCTTAAAGATAGATTCTATTTTCATTTGTCTGAGAAGGCATATTTTTCTTCTTCACTTCGAAGGATAATTTCACAGTGTACACAATTATAGATTGGTGGTGTTTTTGTCTCAGCAATCTAAATATTTCACCCTTCTTTCTTGCATGGTTTCTGAGAAGATGTGGGATACAATTTTTATTTTTAATCCTTTATAAGTAACATTTTTAATCTGATTTCTTTTAAATTTTTTATATTTGATTTTCTGAACTTTAAATATGATATTCTAAGTTTAGTTTGTTTTTTTTAATTTTTTTTATTATTATACTTTAAGTTTTAGGGTACATGTGCACGTTGTTCAGGTTAGTTACATATGTATACATGTGCCATGTTGGTGCGCTGCACCTACTAACTCGTCATCTAGCATTAGGTATAATTTTTTGACATTTATTCTTCTTAGTGGTCTCTGAACTTTATGGATATGTGGTTTTGTGTCTGACATTAATCTGGAGGAAATTTTCAATCATTATTTCTTCAGGTATTGCTTCTGTTTTTTCTCTTTCTTTTTTTTCTGGTATTCTCATTACACATAGGTTACACATTTTGCAATTGTTCCACAATTCTTGATTATTCTGCTCTGTTTTTTTCCCCCAGTCTCTTTTTCCCTTTGCTTTTCAGTTTTGGGTTTACACTGTCACATCCTGAGGGATAGAGCTTCTTTCCTCAGCTTTGTCCAGTCTACTAATAAGCTCATTACAGGCATTCTTCATTTCTGTTACTTTGTTTTTGATCTGTAGTGTTTATTTTTGACTCATTCCTAGAATGTTCATCTCTCTGCTTCCATTACCCGTCTGTTTTTGCATGGTGTCTACTTTTTCCACTAGGGCCTTTAGCCTAATAATCATAATTTTATATTCCTGGTCTAATAATTCCAACATTTCTGCCATTTCTGCTGCTAGTTCTGATGCTTGTTTAGCATCTTTGAACTTTACTTTTTTCCTTTTAGTATTCTTTTCTTGAAAGGTGGGCACTATATACTGATTAAAACAAACTGGTAAATAGGCCATTAGTGATGTAATTGTAAGGTGTTGAGGCAGAGGAATCATTCTGTAGTCATATTATTAGGTCTCAGGATTTTAGTGAACCTAATGTCTCTGGACTGTGAACTTTACCAGTGGTTCTCAGTTCCTTACCCTAGTTGGGACAGAATGGCTGGAGAAGGGCGGAAATTTTGTATTTTCCTTCCCCTACATGGAAGGCTAGAGCTGGCTACAGTTGGATATTTTCCTCCGTCCACGTAGGTTAAGCTGTTGTAAAATAGTTTCTCCTGAGGGCAGACCTTGTTAAGAAGAAGAGTGTATTTTAAAATGGTTCCTTTTTCTCTTCTTCTGCCATAAATAAGAAAGGCTTTTACTCCAACATTTACTGTGAACATCTTGGAGAATTCCTGAAAGTAAAACTCACAAAATTGTGGGAGCTCCCTGTGATTGGTCCTGCTAGAGTTTTGTTTCGTAATTTTTTAATAGACTTCATTTTCTAGAGTAGTTTTAGGGCCACAACAAAATTGAGCAAAGATACAGAGATTTCCCATATACCACCTCTTCCCACATGTACAGAGCCTCCCCACTATCAAAATCCTACACCAGACACTTGCAGTTTTTCTCTCTCGGGTTTGCCCACATTGATTCTCTAGCAATTCATCAATCACAGTTCAGGGGTTCTATCCTGGTATTGGTTCCCATGGAGGTTCTGCTTGTGGGTTTCTGCTCTGAAAAGTTGTGATTCTCTCTGTTTCTCCAATTTTTAGAGCAGCATTTTCTTTGTGACCTCACTTCCCTGATGAAGTAAGAAGAGTTGACAATTCTTTTAGTTTGTTCACATTTTTACCTCTTGATAAGATAGAGTGAAGACTTCTAAGCTCTTCACATGCCAGACTGGAAGCCAGAAGCTCAACACTTAGATAAAAGTTAATGTAAAAATGAAACATGCTCTTCTTTTATTTGAAAGTTACATTTTTACATTAATTTTTATCTAAGTGATTTACTCGTTATATGTTGTCTTCTTTGCCAAAATTCAGATGACCATCAAGGTGTGGTGCTCTTTCTGTACTATCTATTTTGAAATTAGAATACTTGTATTACACACTTGATTACTGTACTGTAAGTCTTCCATCTTTGTTCTCCTTCAAGGTTTCTTAACGTATGCCTAGTCTTAGCCATTTGCATTTCTATAGAAACCTCAGAAACTGTTTGTCAGTGTTCACATGCGCACACAGTTTTATTGGTATTGGATTTAATTCATATACCTACTTTAATTTGCAGTGAATCAATATGTTAAAAATATCGAATCCTCCGACATATGTGTCCACTGATTAGACTTTCTTTTGTTGCTCTCACCTATATTGCCTAGCTTTTAGTGTTAATATATTGCACAAAATTCCACAAAATTAATATACAATTAATATACATTTACGAACTCTTGTAACCTATACAGTTTTTACAATGTTTTGCTTACTTTTTTTTTACTTTTTATTTTTTTGAGATGGAGTCTCATGTTGTCACCCAGGCTGGAGTGAAGTGGTGTGGTCTCGGCTTACTGCAACCTCTGCCTCCCAGGTTCAAGCGATTCTCTGCCTCAGCCTCCCAAATAGCTGGGATTACAGGCGCCCGCCATCACGCCTGGCTAATTTTGTTGTATTTTTAGTAGAGACAGGGTTTCACCATGTTGGCCAGGCTGGTCTTGAACTCCTGATCTCATGATCCACCTGCCTTGGCCTCCCAAAGTGCTGGGATTACAGGTGTGAGCCACTGCAGGCAGCCGGCTTACATTTTTTATTATAGAAAGACAGTATACCTTTCTATAATAATACCCAGCAACCTTGCTAACATTACCTCTCAATTAAAATAGATTACAGACTTTTTTGGATTTTCTGCAACATGCAGTCGTATCTTCTACAAATAATAAAATCTTTACACCCCCCTTTATAATATGTATACCTTCTTTTCCAGCTTTTTTAGAAGGTCTACGGTCTCTAGAAGTATATTCAAAAGAGATATTTATGGTAAATATTATGGTATTTACTTTTCAATCTTATGGGGGAAAATTCCAATAGTTCTTCATTAAAAATGGGATAAGTTGTAGGTGTTTTCAGATATCTTTTTATCAGATGAAAAATATTTATTTTAATTATAGTTTGAAGAGACTAGTTGCTAGTTTCCTTATAAACATATGATAAATTTTATTGATTTTTAAAAATATTTTCAGATGGTCATGTATATTTTTCCTTATATAGCACATATATCTGTAAATTTTCATTTAGTCACCATTAATGATGATTTAAAATTTTTGGTATTAAATTCTTATCAACTGCAATTTACTGATCAGTTCAACACCAGCCTGGGCAATATAGTAAAACCCTGTCTCTACAAAGCACACACACACACACACACACACACACACACACACACACACACACAGTGATTAGAGAAATGTCATAAAAACGTTTAATAACTTTTTTGGACTATAACATTCAGTAAAAATCTGGTTGAATTCCAAAACCCTTTGTTGTAATTACAATTCTGTATGAGTGTGTGTGTGTTTCATGAATAATTTAGAGCTTTATATTATAATCACATTTGTCTGGTGAGTAAGCAGATCCTTAGAATTTTAAGTCACTCATATCTCAACCTATACCACATTTTCTTTTTTATCTTAGGGAAGATAACACAGGGAATGGTTTAAACACGTGTCGGCATACTAAAAAGGCAAAACCAGAACTTCCAGGTGGCGAGATAATAATTAAAGCAAGCAGCTACTACCTGTAGGATTGGGGAGGTAGATGCAAAGGAATGAAGTTAGGGTTTTCACAACTTACAAACTTGAAGAAAAGGCCGTGCGCAGTGGCTCATGCCTGTTATCCTAGCATTTTTGGAGGCTGAGGCAGTGGATTGTGCGAGCCCAGGAGTTCAACATCAGCCTGGGCAATATGGTGAAACCCCGTCTCTACAACACATACACACACACACACACACTAGCCGGGCGTGGTGGTTTGCATCTGTAATCCCAGCTATTCGGAAGGCTGAGGCAGGAGAATCGTCTGAACCCCGGGAGGCGGAGGCTGCAGTGAGCCGATCGCACCACTGTACTCCAGCCTGGGCAACATAACCAGACTAGGTCTGAAAAAAAAGAAAGAAGAAAGAAAAAGGAAGGAGAGAAGGAAGGAAGGGAGAGAGAGAGGGAACTAAAGGAAGGAAGTTAGTTGAAGAAAAGATCTGCCGAGCTGAGTTCCAGAAAGCACATGGCCAAATTGGTGTTCATATCTCAAGGATGTCAGAGATGGGGCCCTGTGGAACTGTATCTTAGAACTCTGAGGAAGGAATGTTGTCCATTGTTGCTAGCATATAAAATGTGCTTAAGTTAAAGATCTTGAGACAGAGAGATTACCCTGGATTATCCTGGTGGAATTTAAATGGAATCTCCAGTGTCTTTTTAAGAAAGACATAGAGGGAGATTCACACACAGACAGAAGATGAAGAAGGCTATGTGAGGATGGAAGCAGTAAGAGATTTTGAAGATGTCATGCTGCTAGCTTTGAATATAAAGGAAAGGGCCATGAGCCAAGAAATAAAAAACATATATAGCTGTAGAAATTGGAATAGGCAAGGAAACAAGTTCTTCCTAGAGCCTCTGGAGGGAGTATATCCCTGCCAGCATTTTGGTATGAGCTGGCACCATTTCAGACTTCTGACCTCCAGAACGTTTGTGGTAATGTGTTACAGCAACTACAGAAAGCTAATACATAATTTGTTTTAAAAATATTATGACTCATATTGTAATTGTAACTAAATCATTTTCTACTTTTGGATTCAATAGATTAATAAATCAATTTTCTGAAAATTATGCAATTCAAAATTGACACCATGAAAATGTAAAGATGTGAAGACATGGTAAGATTTTGATTTTTAGCCACTGCAAATTACTTTCAAAATCAAAGGGGGGTGTTCTTCTGGCTGGTAAGGAGAGTTTGGCAATCGCAGATTAATAAGCACGGTAATTTGTGTTTTTAAAGTTAGAGTTTGTCTTGTTCAGTCTAAGCTACTATAACAAAATGCCATTAACTGGGAGGCTGATAAATAACAGAAACTTACTTCTCACAGTTCTCAGGCTGTGAAGTCTAAGATCATGGCACCAGCAAATTTAGCGTTTGTTGAGGGCGCATTTACTGGTTAACAGGTGGGTCTTTTTATTGTAACGTCATGGAGTAAGAGGGGTGAGGAATCTCTCTTGGTTCTCTTTTCTTAGGGCATTAATGACATTCATGAGGGCTCTACCCTCATGACCTAATCCCAAGTCCCCACTTCCTAATACCATCACATTGAGGGTAAGAATTCTAGCATATGACTTTTGGGGGCAACATAAACATTCAGATTATAGCAAAGGGTTAATATCCAAAATATATAAGAAACTTCTACAACTCAATTTTTAAAAATTGAAAAATTGGCAGAGTGCTTGAATAGCAATTTCTCCAAAAAAGACATACAAATGGCCACCAGTTGTATGAATAAGTGCTCAACATCATTAGTCATCAGGGAAAAGCAAATCACAACCACACTGAGATATCACTGTATACGGGTTAGGATAGAAATCATCATAGTAATAATAATAATACAAAAAGGCAAGTGCTGACAAGAGTGTGGTATAATTAGAACCCTTGCACACTGCTAGTGGGAATGCAAAATGGTGCACGTACTATGAAAAACAGTATGGAGGCTTCTCAAAAAATTAAATATAGAACTGCCATGTAATCCAGCTATCCCAATTCTGGTATTTATCAAAAAAAACATAGAAATCTAGATCTCAAAGAGATATTAGCACTCCTGTGTTCATTGCAGCACTATTCGTAATAGCCAAGATGTAGTAACAACTTAATTATCTGTCAATGGATAAACGGATAAGGCAAATGTGATATATATGTTAGAATATTTTTCAGCCTTTAAAAAGAAGGAAATCTTGCAATATGCAATACATAGATGAACCTTGAAAACATTATGATAAGTGAAATAAGCCAGTAACAGAAGGACAAATACTGCATGATTCCACTATATATGAAATCTAAAATAGCCAAATCCATAGAATCAGAGAGTTAAATGGTGCTTACCAGAAGCTGAGAGAAGGAAGCAATAGGAAATTGCTAAGTGATCGGGACAAAGTTTATTTATACAAGATGAATAAATTGTAGACTATTGTACAACATTGTGCCTATAATTTGCAACACTATTGCGAACTAAAAAATTTGATGGCCCGTTGCAGTGGCTCACGCCTGTAATCTCAACATTTTGGGAGGGTGAGGTGGGCAGATCACCTGAGGCCAGGAGTTCAAGACCAGCCTGGCCAACATGGTGAAACCCCATCTCTACTAAAATACAAAAATTATCCAGGTGTGGTGGCATTTGCTTGTAATCCCAGCTAATCGAGAGGCTGATGCAGGAGAATTGCTTGAGCCCAGGAGGCAGAGGTTGCAGTGAGCTGAGATCACGCCACTGCACTCCAGACTGGGTGACCTTCATCTCCAAAAATTAAAAAATAAAAATAAAAATAAAAATATTGCTAAGAGGGTAGATCTTGTGTTAAGCATTCTTACCACAATAAAATATATTTTTAAAAAAAATAGAGGAAATGCCATGACGAATAATGTTAAATAGACTGTTTTAATCAGTAATCAGCACAGTATTCTATTTGAAGGCAGCAACCAAGAAAGTATTATTGGGCTAGAAATTATCCACCCTATTACCACCCTGAAAAGGTTATGCCCTATAAAAACTTAAAAGTTCATAAATAACCTATTATATAGCTGTTTTTCATAAGTTTATCAATGTTTTTGTCAGCCATTTGTATTTTCATCCTGTATCAATTTATTAGTCCAAAAAGCATAGTTTCAATGTTACTTTATCTTCTCATTGGCTTGATGTATGTTATGTCATCAAAGAATAACCCTGTTATGATGATATTTGGTAAATTCTGCCCACACTCTACATATTTAAAACACCTCATTTACCATTATCCATTTTTCCATGTTAATGACATATTTTTTCCTAATAACACTTGTGCTATTATTTTTCCATTAGAAAGGGATTTTTGTTTACTTGCTTGCTTGTGTCAAGATCTACCCCACCACTATTTGCACACTTGCATTTTCTGTACCTGAAAAATTCCTGCTATATGTCATCTTTTTTTCTTGACATTTAGTGAAATATTGTGTTATAGTCCTGTTGTGGACTTGTCACAAGTATTTATAATATCCCTTTTACTCTCATCTATTTATAGATTTATACTTGGGGAGTATACTTGGGAGAGTATAGATTTATACTTGGGGGTCATTTGATTGGTTCAAGATAAAATATCTGATTAGAAGTGTGAATTATCCTAATTATTGATTATTTGATAAACTCAAAAGAAGCCCAGGAAGTTTGAGTACATATTACAATTACAAGTCATGTCTGAAGAGGTCTACAGTTGCTCTTCAGGTGTCACTAATATGCTCCATGTTTATTAACCTGCAGCCCTAGACAAAGTGGCCAGGACTCAACCAGGAATTTATAACAATAGGCAGCCAACTAGAAACTGTACAACTGGACATGAAAGGTGCCAGCTGTCTGCGCAGAGTTCTGTCTTGCAAACTCTGACTACCAGGGATTCTCTCGTATGGTTGGTAAATCACCAATGTGGACAAAACCTTTTTGGATATTCTTAATGTAAATCACACAGAGAAGGGATAATCTAGAAGTAATGTAGAAAATCTACATTAAATTAGAACAGAAGGTATAGCATGCATAGAAGCCCACTGACATAAGCCTTCTGGAAGAAATATTAGTGGAAATAGTACTAACAAATTGTAGTAGAAATGGAAGCAGAGACAAAAAAAAAAAGCTGGCTCATGACAGTGGTGGACCATATGGGGTTGGCTGGGGGAACACAACTACTGCTGAAATGTCTGGATTTCTTTATGTCCCATATGTTCCAAATCTATCCCACAGTAAGTTGGGCATCTATCTTTTTCTTGAAATCTGCAATAGTCCTAATGAACACTGGAAATATAACTACCATCTTTTACTCTGAAATCGTCTACAATATTTTAAGTTATTGAAATAATTTAAGAAATAAATACATAACCTGGCGTCTGTCTGTCAGCTAATTTTTTACAGCTCTTTGTTCATCCTTAAGGGACAGTTGGAAAATAATCTCAGCCTTATGAATGGCCAAACTCAATTTTGAAATATCTTAAATTAGTATTTAAAGAGGCCTTAAATTTTCAAAATAAGGATGTTTCTAATGGATCTGATTAACTACATTGCATTGATCCTTTTAGATGTTAAAGAAGGCACAGCAGGATAATTGCTAGCACTGTAACAAATGGTGTGTTTTTATTATATTCATTCTTTGAGAATCATAGTGTCAAATCTAATCTTATAATGACAATTATAATGCTGTTAGGAGTAGAGAACGACTTCTGAAATAATCAGGCTGCCACTAAATTGGTTAGTATTCTAATGTATAGTAATTTTGTTGCTCTTAGCTTAGAATTTCTTTGTTACCATATTTGTGACTTGACCCTAAGGATATAGATTTGGACTGAACTCCAAATGATGTAAAAAGATGTTAAAATATTTTGCTCTAAACACGGTCAGGAGGCACAATATTTCTTGAATTAAGGTCTGCTTTTTAGTCCCAGGGGATTTTCTTTGTAAAACATGTACTAGAAGAAAAAAAAATGTTAATCGAATCTTCTCATTTACACCTTCCATCTGTTTTCATTCCAGCTGTGTCTCCTTAGATACTCGAGAAGCTAGTCAGGTTTGCATTTAATGGTTTTAACTGATGGCAATTGTAATTTAATGAAATTGTTACAAATTAACGGAAAATGTAAAAAAATATAAATACTACATATTTTATATTAAATATACAAAATAAAGAATCTACCTACTTTGGACTAATTCCATATGAAAAATTTAACCCAGCACATCAACCTTTTCTTCATTAGGTTATTTGATTATATGTTGCACACACATAATAGAGCATTTATATTTAGTTCATGTAAATCAGGGTTACCTAATCTTATACTATTGATATTTTAAACCAAATATGGGGTTTTATTGTGCATATTTTGAGATAGCAGTGTTCCTGGCCTCTATTAAGTTGAAGCAAATAATACTCACCCCATCCCTCATTCATGCCAATCAAAAATGTCTTCAGACTGTGCCGTATGTCTTCTGAAAGGCGAAGTCACTGTGTTTGAGAATCATTAATGGAAATAGAAAAATGAAGTCTTTTTTCTTTCTAGAACAGAAGGGTGTACAGATGCTGCAATCACTGCAAATAATTTGATAATATTTTGTGAGTCAGGCAACTAGAAATCCACCAAATGTATTTTTTCTCTCAAATTCTTAGTATACTAAAAGTGACTAAATCTGTTTTATAGCCCTAGTTGCACTAAAGTATAAACATTTTACCAACTCCAAAAAGTGCTCATGTTTATTTATAATTTTGAGTACATAAAATACAAGATAATAATATTTCATCAAGAAAGACTGAACCACTGCTTGGCCCAATACTTTCCATACAGTAGAAATTTCATAAATATTTGTTGAATATGAATGAAGGACCATACTTCTTACCAGACATTTTTTTTTTCACTTTGATTCTTTTTTTTTTTTTATACTTTAAGTTTTAGGGTACATGTGCACACTGTGCAGGTTAGTTACATACGTATACATGTGCCATGCTGGTGCGCTGCACCCACTAACTCGTCATCTACCATTAGGTATATCTCCCAATGCTATCCCTCCCCCTTTCCCCCACCCCACAACGGTCCCCAGAGTGTGATGTTCCCCTTCCTGTGTCCATGTGATCTCATTGTTCAATTGCCACCTATGAGTGAGAATATGCGGTGTTTGGTTTTTTGTTCTTGCGTTAGTTTACTGAGAATGATGGTTTCCAATTTCATCCATTACCAGACATTTTAATAATTAATATCCATTAAATATAACGGAAAAAAAATCAAAGGGAATACAGCTTCTTTTTAAAAGTATGACTAAAATCTACAGATCAAAAGATTAACAAGAAAATAAGATTGAATAAAAACTTTCACCCCAGATGCTCAGAAAGGAACAATTTTGACAGCTTTGGCTTTGAGCAACATAAAAAACACATAGGAATTCCCAGAAGATGTGCAGATGACATCAAGTTGGTGCAGGTAAAATAGAAGAGGAAAACATAACTGCCTTAAACTCCCAGTAAAAGAGGGGTGAATATGCTGCACAAAGGTTTGTCTTGTAGAATAACAGAACCCACAACTAGAATGGTATCATATTATAAAGATTTTTATGAATATATTTTCCTTATAAAATAGCAGTGGTAAAATTTTATAAATCTTTCAACTTGCTTATTTTGGGGATGGGGCTCAGGAACAGAAGAACAGTAGAAGTGAAGGAGACTCTGTAGCCAAAAACTGTAATAGTAAAATTCTGATAAAGTATTCTTTGCATAAACTCTGTAGAAGATTAAGAAAATACCTAAGTCATTCAAATAAGCAATTGTAAAGATTTCATGCAACACATATTCTTTAAGTCCTTAAATGTTCAAAAATGAAAATTTTTGATGACATAATTTAAAGAATTTTGTTATTACATTTCTCAGTTCCCTTATGTAGGTAGGTACTCTCTAGGATGTAATTTTGTAAGTAAGGTGATGTCAGCATTATCTGGCAACACCTTACAAGGTAACTATCATAAAATCTAATTATGACCTCTCAGGCTATCTCTAAACAAAAAGTGACAGGAAAGTTGGGCTTTGGGACTACAGTAGTACCTTCTTATTTATGGTTTTGATTTCCAAGGCTTTAGTTCCCAGTGGTCAACCACAGCCTGGGCATATTAAATGAAAAATTCTGGAAATAAACAATTTCTAAATTTGAAATTGCCTATCATTTTGAGTTGCATTTTGAAATCTTGAGATGTTCCTCTTTATCCCACCCAAGATGTGAATCATCTCTTTATCCAGTGTTTTCATGCTGTATACACTACCTGCCTATTGGTTAGGTAGCAGCAATCTGGGTTATCAGATCAACTGTCACAGTATCCATAGTTTGTGTTCAAGGCACCCTTATTATACTTATTAATGGCCCCAAAGTGCAAGAGTAGTGATTCTAGCAATTGGGCAATGCCAAAGAGAAACCATAAACTGCTTCCTTTAAGTAAGAAGGTGAAAGTTTTTAACTTAATAAGGAAAGAAAAAAAATTATAGGCTGCAGTTTTGAAGAGCTATGGTAAGAATGAATCTTCTATTTGCGAAATTGTGAACAAGAAAGACAACTTATGCCGATTTTGCTACTGCATCTCAAGCTGCAATAGTGATGGCCACACAGCATGATAAATACTTAGTTAAGATGAAAAAGACAACAAATTTGTGGGTGAAATGAACAGAAATGTGTTTGGATGATTAGCATTTGGGTTCTATACAATCTGCAGTTTCAGGGGTCTTGGAACATATACCTCACATACGGGTGGGACTACTACTTTCAGAAATGGCTCATGTCTATACATCTATAAAGACACATATAGTCTAAAAATAAGGGATAGAAAAAGATATTCCAAGCTAATCACAACCAAAAAGGAGCAGGAATAACAATACTTATATTAAACAAAATAGACTTCAAGACAAAAACTATGTAGCAAAGAGGATCTCTACATAATAATAAAGGAGTCAGTTCAGCAAAAGAATATAACACCTTTAAATATAGATGCACCCAACGCTAGAGTACCCAGATATAAAAAGCAAATATTATTAGAGCTAAATAGAGATTTAATACAATAATAGCTCGATACTTTAACACCCCACTTTCAGCAGTGGACAGATCTTCCAGACAGAAAATCAACAAAGAAACATTGGGCTTAGTCAGCACTCTAGACCAAATGGGTCTAATAGATATTTACAGAATATTTCATCCAAAAGCTGCAGAATACACATTCTTTTCCTCAGCACATAGATCATTCTCAAGGACAGACCATATGTTAGGTCACAAAACAAGCCTTAAAACATTTTTTAAAAAACCTGAAATAATGTCAAGCATCTTTTCTGATACATGGAATAAAACTAGAAATCAATAATAAGAGGAATTTTGGAAACTACAGAAATAAATGGAAATTAAACTATATGCTCTTAACGAAATTAAGAAATTAAGAAGAAAATTGAAAAATTTCTGGAAACAAATTATAATGGAAACACACCACCAAATTTCTGGAAACAAATTATAAAGGAAACACAACATACCAAAACCTATGGGATACAGCAAAAGCAGTACTAGCAGGGAAGTTTACAGCTGTAAGTGTCTACATCAAAAAAGAAGAAAAACTTCAAATAAACAACCTAATAATGTATCTTAAAGAACCAGCAAAGCAAGAGCAAACCAAACTCAAAATTAGTAGATGAAATAATAAAGATCAGAGTAGAAATAAACAAAATTGAAATGAAGAAAACTATACAAAAGATCAATGAAACAAAAAGTTGGTTTTTTGGAAAGTTAAACAAAATTGACAAATATTTAGCTAGACCAACTGAGAAAAGTAGAGAAAAGATCCAAATAAATGAACTCCTAGATGAAGAAGGAACCCTTACAACTGATACTGCAGAAATCCAAAAGATCATTAGTGGCTACTATGTGCAACTACATGTCAATAAGTTGGAAGATCTGGAAGAAATAGACAAATTCCTAGACACATGCAACCTAACAAGATTGAACCAGGAAGAAACCCAAAACCTGAACAGACCAATAACAAGTAACAAGAGCAAAGCCATAATAAAAAGTCTCTCCGTATAGAAAAACCCTGGACCTGACAGTTTCACGGTTGAATTTTACCAAACATGTTGAAAAGAGTTAACACCAATCCTACTCACACTATTCTGAAAAATAGAGGAGTTGGGAATGCTTCTAAACTCATTTTACAAGGCCAGTATTACCCTAATACCAAAATCAGACAGACACATTAAAAAAACAGAAAAGAAAGAAACTGCAGGCCAATATCCTCAATGAATATTGATGCAAAAATCCTCAACAAAATAGTAGCAAACCAATTCAGCAATACATTAAAAAGATCATTCATCATGACCAAGTTGGATTTATCCCTGGGATGCAAGGATAGTTCAACATAGGCAAAACAGTCAATGTAATACATCATATCAAAAGAATGGAGGACAGAAATCATATGATCATTTCAATTGATGCTAAAAAAGCATTTAATAAAATTCAACATCGTTCCATAATAAAACCCATAAAAATATTAAATACTAGGTTTAGAAGGAACATACCTCAACAAAATAAAAGCTGTGTAAGACAGAACTATGGCTAGTACACAGAATGGGGAAAAAACAAAAGCTTTTCCTGTAAGATCTAGAACACAACAAGGATACACACTTTCACCATTGTTGTTCAACACAGTACTGGAAGTTTTAGCTAGAGCAATTAGACAAGTGAAAGATATTAATGGCATCCAAATTGAAAAGGAAGTAATCAAGTTATCCTTGTTTGCAGATGACATGATCTTATAGTTAAACAAACCTAAAAACTTCACCAGAAAACTGATTAACAAATTCAGAAAAGTTGCAGGATAAAAAATCAATGTATAAAAATCAGTAGCATTTCTATAAGTCAACAGTCAACATTCTGAAAAAGAAATTTAAGAAGTTTTCTCATTAAAAATAGCCACAAACAAAATTAATACCTAGGAATTAATTTAACCAAAGAAGTGAAAGATTTTTATAATGAAAACTGTAAACACCAATGAAAGACATTGAAGAGGATACCATAAAATAGAAAGATATACCACGTTCATGGATGGGAAGAATCAATATTATTAAAATGTCTATACTACCCAAAGCAATCCAAAGATCCAGTGCAATCCCTATCAAAATACCAATGACATTCTTCACAGAAATAGAAAATCTGATCCTAAAATTTATATGAAATCACAAAAGACCCAGAATAGCCAAAGCTATCTTAAGCAAAAAGAACAAAACTGGAGGACTCACATTACGTGACTTTAAATTATACTACAGATCTATAGTAGCCCTGTGGGTTGGGGGATGGGGGGGGGGGGGGGGAGATAAGGATTGTTATTGGATACAAAAAAATCATTAACTGAATGAATAAGGCCTAGTTTTTGATAGCACAATAGGGTGACTATAGTCAATAATAATTTAATTGTACATTTTGAAAGAAGTATAATTGGTTTGCAACACAAAGGATATATGCTTGAGGGGATGGATACCCCATTTTCCATGGTGTAATTATTATGCATTGCATGCAGGCATCAAAAAATCTCATGTACCCTAGAAATATATGTACCTACTATGTACCCACAAAATTTAAAAATAAAAAATTTAAAAAAATTTGAGCTGAAATCCATTATTCTCTAAATATACATAAGAATCAAAAAGAATTCACCTGTAATATACAATTATACAAATGATCAAAAATATGTTATGACATGGACATATATTAATATTGGAAAGACTTGAATGCTTTACTTATGTCCTTTGAAGGATCCTTTGTTGGTGTGGTTGGTGGAATAATGGCCCTCAAACATGCTGATGTCCTAATCCTTGGAACCTGTAAAGAGTAGAGTTGAAAAGAAGCATATTTCCTTCCCATCCCTAGGTTCATGCTGAGGCACCTATAAAATGTAGATTAATAAGAGAAAAATATGACAAATGTATTTAATATAAATTTTATGTGACACAGAAGACTTCAGAAATAAAAACCTGAAGAAACAGGGAAACCTGCGTTTTTTTATGATTAGGTTTAATGAAGAATGAGCAGTCACTCAGAAGTATGATTGGACAAAGACTGTATGATCTGATGGGAATAAATTGGGGGTAACTTAGCAAGTTCTGTTTTTTCAGATTCTTCTTGGCATCTCTGTGTCTTTGTGGGTAAGAATAAGGATAAGGGAAGGTTGCTCTGAAATAAAGGTTTATGACCTGCTTCAGGGCAGGAGGGAAAGGGAAAGGTGAATGTGGCCATCCTGCTTGTACTGGAATATTTGATCATTAATGATTTTAGGACATCTATATATACTCTTGGTATTAACTCTTTTTGTGATACACACATATATGTAATATATATAAACACATTATACAGATACACAATTATACATATATACACATATAAACATAATTATATATTTTTTTCTCTCCTGTAAGGACAGTCCCACTTCTCTTTATTGTCCACACTGGGTCACTGAACATTCAGGTTACATGCTTGTTGCTTAATGCATGTGAAGTTCTGAAACAGTACTTGAAGAAGGCTGTTGTAAGGAAGGCTCACCTTTGAAGAAATGACATCTGAGAAGTGAAGGATAAGAATGCATGAGCTATGGGCTGAGCTGGGAGAAAGGCCATTCCACCATCAAAGCAAAGCAAAACAAAACAACACACAGGAGGCCTCTTTTTGTTTCTTACATGTTAAGCAAGGAGGTATACAGTAAAATGATGAATAAAGAAGTAGAAAAAAATGAAAGAGAGACATATATTATACTAGGAAAGAATCAGGAGGCTTCTCTAGGAGATAAGGCAATGGTGAACAATTGCATGTCCTAAAAACCAGGATGCTCAGAAACATCTTCCTTGAAAAGATAGCATTGAACTTGAACCTGAAGAAGGAAAAGTAGCCAGATACAGGAATGGGTAGAAAAGAAAAAAATAAAATAACTTTGGGTGCAAGCACCCAAAGTATAATGTATCTGGCATGATCAAATAACTGTGGCCTGCAGAAAAGCAGGGTGCTGCTTGTGGCTGGCAGGAAATATGCTGTCTAAGAGGAAATGGGGTCTCAGAACCGAATCCTGAATGAACTTTAGGATATTACACAGGAAGTATTTGTATGTTATTCTGGAAGAATTGCAAAAGTTTCAGAATTTATTTAAGCATAGAAGTTCTTGATGTCTATATAATGTGATAGCTCTGATTACACATTGTTAGATATTTGCATCTACTTTTCTCTCTCTCTAGAGCTCTCTTCCGCCAAGTGTTTTCATAGCTCATGCCTGAGCCTCTGCAAATATTTACTCAAGTAGCATGTTCCCAGTAGTCTTCTCTTTCTACTCTATTTAAAAAAAGACCCCATAATTTCTTATTCTCCTTTATCCTTCTATGCTTCCTTTTCCTTCTTACCACTTTAACCATCAAAATTATACTTATTTTACTTACATTTCTCATTTACTGTGTGCTTCCCTCATTCGGATATAAGCTCCATAAAGGCAGGAATTTTTGTCTGTTCTGTTTAATGCTATATTCCCTATATGTAGAACAATGACAGGCACATAACATATGTGCCCAATAACTATTGCTTGAATTAACGAATGGTATGCAAAATTCAAACCAGGAAAAACAGGTAGGATTTATATCACTCCATGAGATAGATTTGACTGACCTGGATTATGAAATGTTCATAGAACCTGAGAACTAGCAATGAGTTGAAGGGGAGGGAAGAAGAAAAGGGTAGATGGGTGGGATCAAGGATAATTGCCTGATTTGACTGGTGATGTATGGAAGGAAGGAAGGAAGGAAGGAGAGAGGAAGGAAGGAAGAAGGAAGGAAGGAAGGAAGGAAGAAAGAAAGAAAGAAAGAAAGAAAGAAAGAAAGAAAGAAAGAAAGAAAGAAAGAGAAGGAAAGAAAGAATGAAAGAGAATTGAAAAGAAAAGTTTATTGCATCAGTCAGGCACTGTTTGGCCAAAGTCATTACACTTCCCTGAAGGCATTCTATTAATGTATGCCTTGAAAGACTCTCCCACTGTTTTGAGAAGTTGTATACATGAAAAACCGTCCTCTGGTCTCTTAAATATCTATTGTTCATGTTGATTGTACCTGTCAACACCGGGAAAGTAAGCTGTTACCTTTCCATCTTTTAAACCCCAATAAAGTATGCTTATTTTCAAAGTGGTGCAGTACTGGGCATTTCATGTATCATTACTCACCATTGGGAGTAATGAAGGGATTTACCACAAAGGAAAAAGCAATTTCAGACAAAAGGCTATTTTTTTTTCAAGTTTAAATTCATTGTGAATATGGGAAAGTTTGCCTTGGGAAAATACATGGGCTTCTCTATTCAATTCCATTTTAGACAGCAGATGACATTTAGTTACAGGCATTACCATAATAAGTTTGCATTTAGTCACAGGCATTACCATAAGTCTGTTTCATGCAAGTTCTAAGTCATCAATTTTTTAAAGTGCATTTTTTGTTAGGTGAAGTAAGGGTGTGTCTGTTGGTGTACAAGAAAAAAATTAATTAACATATTTACAAAATAGCCAACTCTTTCCCCTCTCTGAGGTCTATTCTTACTCATTCTTCTTATTTCTATCACAAGTGGCATACTGGAATAAAGCTCATGAACCCTCTCTTATGAAAAGAACAACACTGTAAATGGTCAGGTCAGTTGGAGATATTGCTCCAGTAATGACTTCTGGGCTTCAATTCCATAATCCCTCTCATACTAGGGTACTGCACCTGATATGGTTTGGATCTGTGTAGCCACCAAATCTCAAGTTGAATCATAATCCCCAGTGTTGGCGGTAGGGCCTGGTGGAAGGTGACCGGATCATGGGGTGGAACTTTCATGAACAGTTTAGCACCATCCCCATGGTGCTGTTCTCATGACAGAGTTTTCACGAGATCTGGTTGCTTAAGAATGTGTAGCACCTTCTTCTTCTTCTCTCTCTCTCTCTCTCTCTTACTCTTGCTTATGTCATCTAAGATGCTTCACTCCCCCTCTGCCTTTTGTCATGATTGGAAGCTTCCTGAGGTCTCCCTAGAAGCAGATGCTGCCATGCTTTCTGTACAGCCTGCAGAACCATGAGCCGATTAAACTTCTTTTGTCTTATAAATTACTCAGTTGCAGGTATTTCTTTATAGCAATGCGAGAATGGACTAACATAGTACCCAATAACCTCCTAGAAAATTGTTGCTACTTGATTCTGTTTCCCATTGTTCCTTTGATATTCTGACACATTCCAATAAAATCTATACTTTTGTACTTTCCCCATGATTGGTTTCTCCTTTTACTCTCCAATTTTTTATTTTTAAATTTAAACCTGTTGGTGTTTTAGAATGTCTTAACACTGAACATCTCACCCTTCTTATCATTTTTATACTGCTTCATTTCAACCTTGCTTTTAAGTCCCACATCATTTCAAGTTAGAGACATATTTCAATAAATACATGTTTGGATTTATCAACATATTTACCACTCTCTTCACTCTCCATTACTTTTTTCCCACTTCTTCATTCAGAGTTCAATTTCATTTTGGCCAAAGTGCATCGTTTGGTAATTCATTAAGCAGGAATGAATAAGTAGCAAACTCTTTGCATGTCAGAAAATGTATTTATTTACTCTCAATATTGAAAGATACTATTTCCAGGTATATTATCCTAGTTTAACTATTTCTCTGCTCTATTTTAACAATATTAAAATATTGTTTAGGCAATTGTTTGTTTCTGCTACTATTACTAACAAGAGATCGGCTGTCAGTATAATTATTGCTTCATTGTACATGTGTTTATTTTCTAGTAGGTCTTTACGAATTTCTCATTTTGTCTTTAGATTTTTGTAGTTTCAGTGTGCTAAGTCTAAATCAGAATGTGTTTTATATTTCCATTCCAGGCATAGTATGCTCCTTCAAAATTCTCATCTATTATCACTCGTAACATTGATTCTGCTCTGTTCTTTCTATTCTAGCCTAGAATTCATGCTATTCATACGCTGATAGTACTGAAAACCATTTTTCAATTCAGTAATTTTCTATGCTTCTGTGGATCTTTCTGCTGTAATTTTCAAGTCTGTCTTTTTTTATTTTGGGGCCTTCTATGTGTTTGTTGTTTTGAAATCTACCTATATTTATATATATGGTGGTCTTATAATATGCAAGGGGGATTGGTCCCAGAACCTCCACAGACAACAAAATCTGCTAATACTCAGGTAACTTATGGAAAATAGCATAATAATTTCACATAAACTATGCACATCCTCTTGCATACTTTAAATCATCTCTAGATTCTTTATAATACCTAATGCAGTATAAATGCTACATAATTGTTAGACTATATTTTAAAATTCGTATTATATTTATTATATTTATTTTTGAGAGAGGGTCTCACTCTGTTGCCCAGGCTGGAGTGCAGTGGTACAAACAAAGCTCACTGCAGCTGTGACCTTCTAGGCCCAAGTGATCCTCCCACTTCAGCCTCTCAAGCAGCTGGGACCATAGGTGTGCACCATCACGCCTGGCTGAGTTTTTTAATCTATTTTTGCAGAGAGTGGGTCTCACCAGGCTGGTCTCGAACACCTGAGCCCAAGTGACCCTCCTATCCCAGCCTACCAATGTGCTGGGATTATAGGCATGGGCCACAGCACCCAGCCTATTTCTTATTGTATTTATTTTTTTTTGTTTTATTTTCAAATATTTTTGAGCCATGGTTGGTTGAATCCCTATATGCAGAACCTGCTGTTACTGAGGGCTGACTGTAGTATATCATACTTTTTCTGGTCTCTAAATATTTTCCATGATTTTTTGCAAATTTTTTTTCAAATAATTTCACTATCTTGAGTTCTTTATAAATACATTTTGGTTTTGTTGCTGCTATTCTCTCACTGCTTCATTGTTTTTATATATATATATATATATAGAGAGAGAGAGAGAGAGAGAGAGACTTTAAAAAATGTTTACTGTGAGTTCATTTTCTTCAAAGACTGTTTCCTCTGAGGGCTCTTTTTCCATGGAAAATTGAATCCTACCACTCTAATGAATCCTTCATCTTTAACACCATTCTCCACTATTAATTTTAATTCAGATTTTTCTTGACTTCCTTTAAACTTTACACTTTGTTTATATATATATATATATATATATATATATATATATATATATATATATATATTTCACCATTTTCCTATTGGGAGATACTACCTTTGCTGCTTCTGAGGCTCCACAGATGTTTCTGGTTCAGGAACAGTATTATAATGAGCTACTGATTTGGGGTTTTTTTTTTCTTCATAACTAGTATGAATTTTAAGGTTATACCAGTGATGACACACAGTTAGGTTTCTGATTTTCATCTCCTGGTCCATGCAGACTTTCTAGATTGTCTCTAAACTGAGAAATCGAGATTTTCTAGTCAATGTTGCTTTGCTTGTTTGTTTGTTTTTGTTTTTGTTTTTTTGGTTCGACAAATCTTTCAGCTCTTGGATTTATGCATGTAGCAAAGTTCCAAGTCCCCAATCTCTCAAAAGTTTAGCCCTCATCTCAATTTTTACTTGGGCTTTAAAATTCCAGTTCCCAGAGCTCTCAAGCGCAATGTATTATGAATTGTTTAGCGTTAATTTCAATACTTACATCAAATTCAATTTCTTTCTTTTTTTTTCTGGTTTCTGGAGTATTCCCTTTCTTTCTATTGAATATGTTCAGTCTCATCATTATATTCTGCCAAGTATGTCTATGCATTTAACATGTCAAGCAACATAGGAAACCTGTACTACTTCGCTTATTTACCAGATGTCCCCAGATGTTTTCCATTAGAGCCTTCCTACTCATTTTAATGTGTTGTCCAGTATTATCACTCCTATTCTCAGATTACCCCCAAATGAGTTTTACCACCATTTATGAGTCCTCTCTGTTTAATACTATTTTTTCTACTACAAGATACCTTAAACTTCATAGTCTGATCTCTACTTCACCTCCAATATGGCAAAAACAGAATGCAAATTTATTTTAAATTTCCTAATTTTCTATTTTGTTCTGTTTCTGGATGTGATATTTCCACATGGAGAGATAGATCAGTGCATAATTTTGATTATTTTGGATATATGGTAATTATACCTACTAACACAGAGTTTCTGTCTTTCAGGATGAATCCTGTCTCTACAGTCTTTTCACAGCCAAGTTTCTTTTCTCAAAACCAAAATTTAAAATCTTTATCTGTTGTCTGTAGCTCTCTTTATTACTTGTTTGAACCCACTCCTTTACCAAATCGCTTTGTACTAAGTGCAACATCCTTAGCACATAATTTTATTTGCATTTTCTACTTTATACTGCCTGTTTCCTTCTTCTCTGCAGCTTTAGTGCTATGTATTTTCTGTAAAGTACATTAACTCTGTTCTCTGTATAGAAGAATACTGACAATGTTGAGGTTAGGCTTATTTGATCTGCACATAGATCTAAAGCATTTTGAGACGAGTTTCTTGAATCTATATGAAAAATATGGTCATGGATCATGATGTACGATGAAGAATTCAAACATAAATAGATGTATTGATTTTAAAAATTCATTTCAGAGAACTTTTGAGAAGTGAAGAGTCTTATAATTAGGAGAATGTTCTGAACTAGATCTGAAGAGATTCTTTGACTTATTTCTACAAAGTTGACCTTCTTTCATGCCACTTTGCATTTGAATTTGCTGCATCATGAAATTGAAGACTTCACAAGAAATCTCTATTAAATCACTAAATATAATTCCACATGTATAGCTGTTGTTTCAAAGGGCATTATTTGCCTCCAATAATGACTGAAAAATTATATATATTTTTTTCTGAAAAAGTGTGAAAATTATAATATTACTATACTTATTTTATTGGAAAGATCATCTGGTTTTGATAAAGATAAAAATAATCTTTGGTTAGAACATGATTGCCCCCAGAAATGCCACGGATAGTACAGTCAAGAGCTTACTTGCAAGGGCAATACCTCAGGATATGTGGCTTTTAGTTATGTTATGCTTAATGTATATATTTTATAGCAGGAGTTTATATAAGTTTGTTTTAAGAATACATTGCCAGTTTGCTGGCATGGGCACATAAGCTCAATTTTTATTTACTAACGGTAGTTTTTTCTGTAAGTTTTACCACTTCCCTTATTTTTAAGATTTTTGTAAATAATTAAGGTAAATTGATAGTAGACTTACATGAAATCTTAGTTTGAATAAGCATCTGTGTTTGTTCTATTTATCCAACCAAAAGCATTTAATTGAACAACTACTTTGCCCTAGCCACTGTGTAAAGTTGGTGAAAGAAGATGATGAAAGCAGTGGTCAATGAACAAATAAGTTGTTTTCTTGCAAGAAGTTCACTATTAAGAGTTTTATATATCTTTAAAATAATAACATTGAAGTGACTCATGTTAGGAGAAAAATAGCTGTTACTTTGGAGTGGAAAGTATTACCCATATGGTTACTTTTGCACAACAACATAGAAATACATGGAGAATATTTACTATTTGGGAAGTACTGTGCCAACTGTTTCCAATAGGCTGTATAATTTAATTCCCATGCCACATCCATGTGTAGATGAAGAAACTATGGAATGGAGTTAACTCATTCACTCAGCTAGTAAGTGGCAAAGTATTGTATCATTCACAGTGTAGCCCTATTTCAAATACATAATAAAAGAAGTCAATTACCCAGGATATGATGCATGTCAGGTTTGCCAACCAGCTCTACCACTTAACTAAATGTATTGCACAAGTGACTTGACCTCTATTTGCCTTTGTTTTACAATCTATCTATATATAGAAATAATAATAATAGTCCTACTTTCTTAGGGTTCCTGAAGGAATCAAGTGAATCGCATATGTTAAATAGCTTACCATTGTAAATATCTAATAATTTTTAGTCATTTTGTTTTCTTTTTTTTACAACTACAACTATTAACCTATAGCAAGACAGATTTGAGGTACAGTAGGTTTAATTTCAAAATTTTCTGACAAGTAGAGTTCTACACTAATACAATTTGCTGCCTCAGAATATACTGTGCTGCTTATCACTAGACACAGGTACTGCTAATTTTCCATAAGACTGTTATTTCACTGCGTGGCTGGAGAGAGAGCATTGAGATATCTGTTTATTCACTCATAAACCTTTAATGAGTTTCCATTTGTGCTAGTTACTGAGACAAATGCAGTAAAACAAAATGACAAGTAAGGCACAGCGTACATTTTCAATAAGGTTACTATCTACTAGGGGAGAGGAAAAAGAAACTGATAATTAAAATACGATAGAGTTCAGTGTTATGTTAAGGGTATACTAACCCCTTTATTTCAGGATGCAAGAATCAAGAAGTGCAGAAACTTTGTCTTGTTCTCTGCTGAAACTCCAATGCTTTTGGAAGTGCCTTGCACGTAACAGGGTCTCAAATAAATACTTGACACTTAAAGAATGAGAGGAAACCAGGGGAGTCTTATTGAAGATGACGACAAGTAGGGATTAACTCAAGAGAAGAAAAAAAAATGTATTCCGGAATGTAGTTATCACTTCTAGAAAATCTTAGAATTGAATAGTCATATGTAGTTTCAGGAAAATGTAAGCAATTCATCACTACTGAAGGTTAGGTAAAGAAGGGGAGAAATAAAAGGAAGATCTTGAAGACTCCTGGTAAGGAATCTATGGGTCTATGGGGGATATGTGCAAGCAAATCAGCCCCAAAGTGCTATCATCAGATTTGCCTGCTAGAAAAAGAATTATAGTCACAGTTGCAGAGTGAATAATGGTTGAGATGGACAAAAGGAGAAATGAAACGAAATTAAACGTTAAATATCATTTTTAAATATTACAGTCTTCACATAAGGCTGGGCTCAGTGGCTCACACCTGTAATCCCAGCACTTTGGGAGGCCGTAGCAGGCAGATCACCTGTAGTCAGGAGTTCGAGACCACCTTGGCCAACATGGTGAAACCCCATGTCTGGTAAAAATACAAAAATTAGCTAGGTATGGTGGTGCCTGTAATCCCAGCTACTCGGGAGGCTGAGGTAGCAGAAGCACTTGAACCCAGGAGGCAGAGGTTATAGTAAGCTGACATAGCACCACTGCACTACAGCCTGGCCAACAGGCGAGATTCTGTCTCAAAAAATAAAATAAAATAAAATAAAATAAAATAAAATAAAATAAAATAAAATAAAATCTTTATATAGATGATTTGAGCATACTTTTAGATTAAACCTATACTTCTGACATTAGGAAGCCACTCACGATGTACTCATAGTCTCTGAAACTCTCAGCTGAGCATAATGTTAGAAAGTAGACATGAAGAAATAGAAGGTAAAAATTAAGTTATTGATGTTTCATTCTGTTGATACACGACAGAAAGCACAGTTATGAGATTTCATAGTCTGACTAAAAAGCACTCAATATTTAATTAGAGGGAAGCAATACATCCTTATTATTGAAAAGCAACACTATGAAACAAATCACTCTAAGAATTCACTAAAATGACTTTCTTGATTACCATTACCACTTTTTATAGAAATTGACTGGGAAATTTTGAATATGTCTTTGAAAGAAAAGCATTTTCCATTTTAGTGACAAACAGCAGAATTTCATGAGGTTTTTCTTTTTTATAACAATTTTAACTTTAATGATTAACAATTGTTTATATTTTCATAAAATTAAATCTCCACTCTGAATTTCAACATTTGAAATGTAGGTCCCTCTTAAGTTAATCTTAAGATATAAATCTTTATCAGGTGGAGCCAAGATGCCCAAATAGACACAGCTCCAGTCTACAGTTCCCAGCGTGAGTGACACAGAAGACAGGTGATTTCTGCATTTCCAACTGAGGTACCGGGTACATCTCACTGGGGAGTGTCGAAAAGTGGGTGCAGGAGAGTGGGTGCAGTGCACCGAGTGTGAGCTGAAGCAGGGAAAGGCATTGCCTCACCTGGGAAGTGCAAGGGGTCAGGGAATTCCCTTTCCTAGTCAAAGAAAGGGGTAACAGATGGCATCTGGAAAATCAGGTCACTCCCACCCTAATACTGCACTTTCCCAATGGTCTTAGCAAATGGCACACCAGGAGATTATATCCCATGCGTGGCTCAGAGGGTCCTAAGCCCACGGAGCCCTGCTCATTGCTAGCACAGCAGTCTGAGATCAAGCTGCAAGGCAGCAGCGAGGCTGGGGGAGGGGTGCCCGCCATTGCCAAGGCTTGAGTAGGTAAGCAAAGCAGCCAGGAAGCTCAAACTGGGTGGACCCCACCACAGCTCAAGGAGGCCTGCCTGCCTCTAGACTCCACCTCTGGGGGCAGGACATAGCCAAACAAAAGGCAGCAGAATCCTTTGCAGACTTAAATGTTCCTGTCTGACAGCTTTGAAGAGAGTAGTGTTTCTCCCAGCACGCAGCTTGAGATCTGAAAATGGACAGACTGCCTCCTAAAGTGGGTCCCTGACCCCCGAGTAGCCTAACTGGGAAGCACCCCCAAGCATGGGCAGACTGACACCTCACACGGCCGGGTACTCCTCTGAGACAAAACTTCCAGAGGAACGATCAGGCAGCAACGTTTGTTGTTCACCAATACGTGCTGTTCTACAGCCTCCACTGCTGATACCCAGGAAAACAGGTTCTGGAGTGGACCTCCAGCAAACTCCAACAGACCTGCAGCTGAGGGTCCTGACTGTTAGAAGGAAAACTAACAAACAGAAAGGGCATCCACACCAAAAACCCAACTGTACGTCACAATCATCAAAGACCAAAGGTAGATAAAACCACAAAAATGGGGAAAAAACAGCAGAAAAACTGGAAACTCTAAAAATCAGAGCACCTCTTCTCCTCCAAAGGAACACAGCTCCTCACCAGCAATGGAACGGATGGAGAATGACTTTGACAAGTTGAGAGAAGAAGCCCTTCAGACAATCAAACTACTCCGAGCTAAAGGAGGAAGTTCGAACCCATGGCAAAGAAGTAAAAAACCTTGAAAAAAAATTAGACGAGTGGCTAACTAGAATAACCAATGCAGAGAAGTCCTTAAAGGACCTGATGGAGCTGAAAACCAAGGCACAAGAACTACGTGACAAATGCACAAGCCTCAGTAGCTGATTCGATCAACTGGAAGAACGGGTGTCGGTGATGGAAGATCAAATGAATGAAATGAAGCTAGAAGAAAAGTTTAGAGAAAAAAGAATAAAAAGAAATGAACAAAGCCTCCAAGAAACATGGGATTATGTGAAAAGATCAAATTTACATCTGATTGGTGCACCTGAAAGTGACGGGGAGAATGGAACCAAGTTGGAAAACACTCTGCAGGATATCATCCAGGAGAACTTCTCCAATCTAGCAAGGCAGGCCAACATTCAAATTCAGGAAATACAGAGAATGCCACAAAGACACTCCTCGAGAAGAGCAACTCCAAGACACATAATTGTCAGATTCACCAAAGTTGAAATGAAGGAAAAAATGTTAAGGGCAGCCAGAGAGAAAGGTCAGGTTACCCACAAAGGGAAGCCCATCAGACTAACAGCTGATCTCTCCACAGAAACTCTACAAGCCAGAAGAGAGTGGGGGCCAATATTCAACATTCTTAAAGAAAAGAATTTTCAACGCAGAATTTTATATCCAGCCAAACTAAGCTTCATAAGTGAAGGAGAAATAAAATACTTCACAGACAAGCAAATGCAGAGAGATTTTGTCACCACCAGGCCTGCCCTACAAGAGCTCCTGAAGGAAGCACTAAACATGGAAAGGAACAACTGGTACCAGCCACTGCAAAAATATGCCAAATTGAAAAGACCATCGAGGCTAGGAAGAAACTGCACCAACTAACGAGCAAAATAACCAGCTAACATCATAATGACAGGATCATATTCACACATAACAATATTAACCTTAAATATAAATGGGCTAAATGCTCCAATTAAAAGGCACAGACTGGCAAATTGGATACAGAGTCTAGACCCATCAGTGGGCTGTATTCAGGAAACCCATCTCACATGCAGAGACACACATAGGCTGAAAATAAAGGGATGGAGGAAGATCTACCAAACAAATGGAAAACAAAAAAAGGCAGAGGTTGCAATCCTAGTCTCTGATAAAACAGACTTTAAACCAACAAAGATCAAAAGAGACAAAGAAGGCCATTACACAATGGTAAAGGGATCAATTCAACAAGAAGAGCTAACTGTCCTAAATATATATGCACCCAATGCAGGAGCACCCAGATTCATAAAGCAAGTCCTTAGAGACCTACAAAGAGACTTAGACTCCCAAACAATAATAATGGGAGACTTTAACACCCCACTGTCAACATTAGACAGATCAACGAGACAGAAAGTTAACAAGGTTATCCAGGAATTGAACTCAGCTCTGCACCAAGTGGACCTAATAGACATCTACAGAACTCTCCACCCCAAATCAATAGAATATACATTCTTCTCAGCACCACACCTCACTTATTCCAAAATTGACCACATAGTTGGAAGTAAAGCACTCCTCAGCAAACGTAAAAGAACAGAAATTATAACAAGCTGTCTCTCAGACCACAGTGCAATCAGACAAGAACTCAGGATTAAGAAACTCACTCAAAACTGCTCAAATACATGGAAACTGAACAACCTTCTCCTCAATGACTACTGGGTACATAATGAAATGAAGGCAGAAATAAAGAAGTTCTTTGAAACCAATGAGAACAAAGACACAACATACCAGAATCTCTGGGACACATTCAAAGCAGTGTGTAGAGGGAAATTTATAGCACTAAATGCCCACAAGAGAAAGCAGGAAAGATCTAAAATGGACAACCTAACATCACAATTAAAAGAACTAGAGAAGCAAGAGCAAACACATTCAAAAGCTAGCAGAAGGCAAGAAATAACTAAGATCAGAGCAGAACTGAAGGCAATAGAAACACAAAAAATCCTTCAAACAATCAATGAATCCAGGAGCTGGTTTTTTGAAGAGATCAACAAAATTGATAGACCGCTAGCAAGACTTATAAAGAAGAAAAGAGAGAAGAATCAAATAGACGCAATAAAAAATGATAAAGGGGATATCACCCCCGATCCCACAGAAATACAAACTACCATCAGAGAATACTATAAACACCTCTATGCAAATAACCTAGAAAATCTAGAAGAAATAGACAAATTCCTCAACACATACACACTCCCAAGACAAAACCAGGAAGAAGCTGAATCTCTGAATAGACCAATAACAGGCTCTGAAATTGAGACAATAATTAATAGCTTACCAACCAAAAAAAGTCCAGGACCAGATGGATTCACAGCCAAATTCTACCAGAGGTACAAGGAGGAGCTGGTACCATGCCTTCTGAAACTACTCCAATCAATAGAAAAAGAGGGAATCCTCCCTAATTCATTTTATGAGGCCAGCATCATCCTGATGCCAAAGCCTGGCAGAGACACAACTAAAAAAAAGAGAATTTTAGACCAATATCCCTGATGAACATCGATGCAAAAATCCTCAGTAAAATACTGGCAAACTGAATCCAGCAGCACATCAAAAAGCTTATCCACCATGATCAAATGGGCTTCATCCCTGGGATGCAAGACTGGTTCAACATATGAAAATCAATAAATGTAATCCAGCATATAAACAGAACCAACGACAAAAACCATATCATTATCTCAATAGATGCAGAAAAGGCCTTTGACAAAATTCAACAACCCTTCATGTTAACAACTCTCAATAAATTAGGTATTGATGGGATGTATCCCAAAATAATAAGAGCTATCTATGACAAACCCACAGCCAGTATCATACAGAATGGGCAAAAACTGGAAGCATTCCCTTTGAAAACTGGCACAAGACAGGGATGCCCTCTCTCACCACTCATATTCAACATAGTGTTGGAAGTTCTGGCCAGGGCAATCACGCAGGAGAAGGAAATAAAGGGTATTCAGTAAGGAAAAGAGGAAGTCAAATTGTCCCTGTTTGCAGATGACATGATTGTACATCTAGAAAACCCCATCATCTCAGCCCAAAATCTCCTTAAGCTGATAGGCAACTTCAGCAAAGTCTCAGGATGCAAAATCAATGTGCAAAAATCACAAGCATTCTTATACAGCAATAACAGACAAACAGAGAGCCAAATCATGAGTGAACTCCCATTCACAATTGCTTCAAAGAGAATAAAATACCTAGGAATCCAACTTACAAGGGATGTGAAGGACCTCTTCAAGGAGAACTACAAACCACTGTTCAATGAAATAAAAGAGGATACAAAGAAATGGAAGAACATTCCATGATCATGGGTAGGAAGAATCAATATTGTGAAAATGGCCATACTGCCCAAGGTAATTTATAGATTTAATGCCATCCGCATCAAGCTACCAATGACTTTCTTCACAGAATTGGAAAAAATTACTTTAAAGTTCATATGGAACCAAAAAAGAGCCCGCATCGCCAAGTCAATCCTAAGCCAAAAGAACAAAGCTGGAGGCATCATGCTACCTGACTTCAAACTATACTACAAGGCTACAGTAACCAAAACAGCATGGTACTGGTACCAAAACAGAGATATAGACCAATGGAACAGAACAGAGCCCCCAGAAATACTGCCACATATCTACAACCATCTGATCTTTGAAAAACCTGACAAAAACAAGAAATGGGGAAATGATTCCCTATTTAATAAATGATGCTGGGAAAACTGGCTAGCCATATGTAGAAAGCTGAAACTGGATCCCTTAGTTGCACCTTATACAAAAATTAATTCAAGATGGATTAAAGACTTACATGTTAGACCTAAAACCATAAAACCCTAGAAGAAAACCTAGGCAATATCATTCAGGACATAGGCATGGGCAAGGACTTCATGTCTAAAACACCAAAAGCAATGGCAACTAAAGCCAAAATTGACAAATGGGATCTAATTAAACTAAAGAGCTTCTTCACAGCAAAAGAAACTACCATCAAAGTGAACAGGCAACCTACAGAATGGGAGAAAAGTTTTGCAACCTACTCATCTGACAAAGGGCTAATATCCAGAATCTACAATGAACTCAAACTAATTTACAAGAAAAACAAACAAACAACCCCATCAACTAGTGGGTGAAGGGTATGAACAGACACTTCTCAAAAGAAGACATTTATGCAGCCAACAGACACATGAAAAAATGCTCATCATCACTGGCCATCAGAGAAATGCAAATCAAAACCACTATGAGATACCATCTCACACCAGTTAGAATGGCGATCATTAAAATGTCAGGAAACAACAGGTGCTGGAGAGGATGTGGAGAAATAGGAACACTTTTACACTGCTGGTGGGACTGTAAACTAGTTCAACCATTGTGGAAGTCAGTGTGGCAATTCCTCAGGGATTTAGAACTAGAAATACCATTTGACCCAGCCATCCCATTACTGGGTATATACCCAAAGGATTATAAATCATGCTGCTATAAAGACACATGTACACGTATGTTTATTGTGGCACTACTCACAATAGCAAAAACTTGGAACCAACCCAAATGTCCACCAATGATAGACTGGATTAAGAAAATGTGGCACATATACACCATGGAATACTATGCAGCCATAAAAAAGGATGAGTTCATGTCCTTTGTAGGGACATGGATGAAGCTGGAAACCATCATTCTCAGCAAACTATCAGAAGGAGAAAAAAGCAAACACCGCCTGTTCTCACTCATAGGTGGGAATTTAACAATGAAAACACATGGACACAGGAAGGGGAACATCACACACTGGGGCCTGTTATGGGATGCGGGGGAGGGGGAGGGATTGCATTAGGAGATATACCTAATGTTAAATGATGAGTTAATGGGTGCAGCACACCAACATGGCACATGTATACCTATGTAACTAACCTGCACGTTGTGCACATGTAACCTAAAACTTAAAGTATAATTTAAAAAACAAATTAATTAATTAATTAATAAAAGATAGAAATCTTTTTGTAATAGGTTTTGCACCATCACTCATTGTAAAGCATATACTGTCTCTTGGTATTTTTATTTAATTTTTGATACCTCAATGTTTATCTGATTGAAATGTTTCCAATCTGGAAAAATTAAAAAGTACATTTTGAGGCTTCAGTTATTGTACTGATTTCTTGGTTCCTAAAGTTCTATTTCCTAAATTGGAGGATTTCTAAATGTTACTAAAAAAAGTGGAAAATGCTGCAACTTCAAACTGAATAGAGAAGGTTCACAAAGAATCTTTCTCTGGGGAATATATATATATATATATATATATATATATATATATGTATACATATAAAATATATTGATCTATATTTTTTATATATATGTATATATATAAAATATATCGATATATTTTATATATATATATATATGCTAATACATCAGCTTACTGTTGCCTCAAATCTGAAACAAGGAATTTGGGACATGTGTATATTACATGCCACTTTCTATGCTATTACCATGTCCTAGCAGAACATACGTGATACCTGAATAAAAGTAAATGCTCTCTCTGTGGTAATATACTTATAAATAATGCAATTCTAGCAACTTTTTCTTATCTCAACTAGCAGGGTTATATTATTATCACCAGAACGCATAGGAAAATGAGAATGTGTATTTTCATATTTTGCATAGATGAGTATTTTAGTTGAGTGGTTTTGCAGTATAGTAATTATAATAAGTTCTTGGGGCATTAAGGAAATATTACATTGTAGAAAGCATCACAGAATTGTACAGTCCAAACTTGTAACAAAGTGCTTTAAAGTGTAAGAAAGTACATCCACTCATGTGCTTTCTTAGTTAATTGTATTTGTAAATAACGAAGAAAAAGGAAGCATTCAAAATATCTATTCCATTTTTCTTCATATCTTCACTACTTTCCCCAAAGGAAAAAGAAATCTACTGGTTAGAATCCAGAGTATGTGCTGAGTTACATTTACTGAAATCACTGTCTAGGAGGTTGAAAATACATTTCCTTGAATGAGTAGAATAAAACAAAAGTGAGAGAATCAGCTACAATAAGCAGACTAAGAGAGTTTGCAAATGCCATGGTTTGTTTAAAAAGCAAATTTTACCTTTTATTTTAGTCATAATTGATCAAAAGTATGTATACATCTATAGAATTGTAATTATAATACTTGTCAAATGTCTTGTCAAATGTTATTTAGGATTTTTAAGACTCATCCAGACATCTTGATTGATTTATGTTGCTATAATTTAATCAGTTTAAAACTATAGGAAATTTCATTGAAAAAAAAGTGCCATAACTTATTGTAGGTTTTTAATCTTTTTACATTTTAAAGAACTTGTTCTGTTGCTGACATAGAATTTTTCTGATAAAATATCATCTGTCATGGAGGGCAACTTCCTCAACTTTATAGAGAATATCTACAAAGATTCTAGAGCTACCATCATACCTAAAAGTAAGAAATTATCACCTTTCCTACTAAGATTAGAAACAAGACAAGGATATCTCCTCTCAACATTCCTTTTCAGCATTCTACTGGAAGTACTAACTAATGCAAAGAAAAAAATAAAGGATATGCAGACTGGGTAGAAAAAAATAAAACCGTCTTTTTTCCCACAGTGGACATGACTGTCTGGTAGAAAATCTGTAAGAATAAACAATCAAAAAAATCTTGGAAATAGTGTTTATAGCAAGGCTGCAGGATACAAGATTAATATACAAAAGTCAATCAATTTTCTATATACTAGCAATGAAAATGTGGAATTTGAAATTAAAGAGATGATATTATTTACATTAACAGCCCTCGAAAGGAAATACTCAGGTATAAATCTAACAAAATATGCACAAGATTTATACAAGGAAAGTTACAAAACTTGAGTACAAAAAATCAAAGAGCTAAACATATGAAGAGATATCCCATGTTCATGGATTGGAAGACTCAATATTGCCAAGATGCAGTTCTCCTCAACATGATATACAGATTCAATACGATCCCAATCAAAATGCCCCCCCCAAAATATTTGGAGGTATAAATTGATATGAATCTTAAATATAAAGACAAAAGACCCAGAATAGCCAACACATTATTGAAGGAAAAGAACCAAGTAAGAAGACTGATTCTACCTGACTCCAAGATTACAATAAAGCTTAATAATCAAGATAGTGTGCTAGTGATAAAGGAATAGACAAGTAGATAAATGGAACAGAATAGAAATCCCAGAAATAGGTCCACACAAATATAGTCAACTGGTCTTTGACAAAGGAGTAAAGTCAATACAATACAGAGAAGATAGCCTTCAACAAATGGTGCTGAAAAAACTGAATATCCTTATTTTTTTTTTATTATACTTTAAGTTTTATGGTACATGTGCACATTGTGCAGGTTAGTTACATATGTATACATGTGCCATGCTGGTGCGCTGCACCCACTAACTCGTCATCTACCATTAGGTATATCTCCCAATGCTATCCTTCCCCCCTCCCCCCACCCCACAACAGTCCCCAGAGTGTGATATTCCCCTTCCTGTGTCCATGTGATCTCATTGTTCAATTCCCACCTATGAGTGAGAATATGCGGTGTTTGGTTTTTTGTTCTTGCGATAGTTTACTGAGAATGATGGTTTCCAATTTCATCCATGTCCCTACAAAGGACATGAACTCATCCTTTTTTATGGCTGCATAGTATTCCATGGTGTATATGTGCCACATTTTCTTAATCCAATCTATCATTGTTGGACATTTGGGTTGGTTCCAAGTCTTTGCTACTGTGAATAATGCCACAATAAACATACGTGTGCATGTGTCTTTATAGCAGCATGATTTATAGTCCTTTGGGTATATACCCAGTAATGGGATGGCTGGGTCAAATGGTATTTCTAGTTCTAGATCCCTGAGGAATCGCCACACTGACTTCCACAATGGTTGAACTAGTTTACAGTCCCACCAACAGTGTAAAAGTGTTCCTATTTCTCCACATCCTCTCCAGCACCTGTTGTTTCCTGACTTTTTAATGATTGCCATTCTAACTGGTGTGAGATGATATCTCATAGTGGTTTTGATTTGCATTTCTCTGATGGCCAGTGATGATGAGCATTTTTTCATGTGTTTTTTGGCTGCATAAATGTCTTCTTTTGAGAAGTGTCTGTTCATATCCTTCGCCCACTTTTTGATGGGGTTGTTTGTTTTTTTCTTGTAAATTTGTTTGAGTTCATAAATCAGTCTGAAAAGATACCTTACACCATTCACAGAAGTTAATTCTGAATGGATCACAGACATGAATGGAAAGATCAAAACTGTAAAATTTCTGGAATGTAACAGGAGAAAACCTAGATGACCCTGGGCATAGCGATGACTTTTAGACACGATGCAAAAGCACAATGCACGGAAGAACAACTTGACGAGCTGGACGTTGTTAAAATTAAAAATCTGTGCTCTGCAAAGGACACTGTTGAGAGAATAAAAAGACAAGACACAGACTGGGAGAAAATATTTGCAGACATATCTTATAAAGACTGCTATCCAAAATGAACAGAGAACACTGAAATCTCAATAGTAAGAAAATGAACAACCTGTTTTAAAAATAGGCAAAAGACCTGAACAGATACTTTATTAAGGAATATATAGAGATGACAAATAAACATAATAAAAGATGGTCCACAACATATGTCTTCAGATAAATACAAATTAAATATCAGTATTAAAATGGCCAAAATCCAGAACACTGGAAACAAAAAATGCCAGCCAGTATGCAGGAACACTCATTTACTGCTGGTAGGATTGCAAAGTAGCACACTTGCTTCAGAAGACACTATTGCACTTCGTTACAAAAATAAATATACTTTTACCATGTGATCCAACAATCTCATTCCTTTACCCAAAGGAGCTGTAAACTGTGTCCATATAAAAACCTGCACAACACAGGTGTCTATAGCAGCTTCATCAATATGACAGAGAGAAATTAAATGCATATTACTAAGCGAAAAAAACTCAATCTGAAATGGCTACACATTGTATGATTCCAACTATATAACATTCTGGAAAAGGCGAAACTACAGAGACAGTGAAAAGATGAGTGGTTCCCAGGGGTTATGAGAGCAGAAAGAATAAATAGGCAGAGTACAGACGGCTTTTAGGTCACTGAAAAATAAATGATACTATATTGGTGAATACATGTCATTATGCATTTGTCCAACTCCATAGGATGTACACCAGGTGTTAGCCCCTATGTAAAATGTGGACTGTGAGTGGTATTGATATGTCGATGTGGGTTAATCAACTGTAGTAAATGTACTACTTTGGTAGGGGATGTTGATAATGAGAGAGGCTATGTGTGCATGGGGTCAAGGATTATGTGGAATATCTCTGTACCTCCCTCTCAGTTTTGGTGTGAATCAGACAGTGCTTTACAAAAAATAAAGTTTAAAAGAAACATCAGCTCTCATTCTTATCATTGGGTTTCTCTGTATAACGTATCTTTTTCCTGACCATTTCAGTGTTTTTTTCTCTGTGATTTTCTAAATTTCAATGAGATATGATTCATATATTATAAAGCTAAATACATTAAAGTGTGCAATTCTGTTGTTTTTACTATATTCACAGTGAGGCAACCAGTACTACTATCTAATTTTAGGATGTTTTTATCACTCCCCAAAAGAACCTCGTACCCATTAGCAGTCACTCCCATTTCACCCTAAGCCCACCAGTTAGAGTTAAAGAGTAACCTACTTTCTGCTTATACAGATTGGCCTGTTTTGGACATTTTACGTGAAGTAAATCATACAATGATACGATTTGGCTCTGTGTCCCCACCCAAGTCTCATTTTGTAGCTCCTATAATTCCCATACAATACAGTAAATTGGTACCAGTAGAGTGGGGTGCTGCTGAAAAGCTACCCGAAAATGTGGAAGCGACTTCGGAACTGGGTGACAGGCAGAGGTGCGAACAGTTTGGAGGGCTCGGAAGTAGACAGGAAAACGTGGGAAACTTTGAAACTCCCTGGAGACTTGTTGAATGGCTTTGACCAAAATGCTGATAATAATATGGACAATGAAATCCGGGATGAGGCCATCTCAGATGGAGATAAGGAACTTGTTGGGAACTGGACCAAAGCTGACTCTTGTTATTTTTTAGCATGGCTGGGGAGGCACCAGAAAACACAATCATGGCAGAAGGCAAAGAGAAGGTAAGGCACCTTCTTCACAAGATGGTAGGAAGGAGAAGTGCCCAGCAAAACTGAGGAAGAGCCCCTTTTAAAACCACCAGATCTCATAAGAACTCACTCACTATCACAAGAACAGCATGGAGGAAACTGCTCCCATGATTCAATTATCTCCACCTGGTCCTGCCCTTACCACGTGGGGATTATGAGGATTATAATTCAAGATGAGATTTTGTGTGGGGACACAGGCAACCCATATAAGGGCATTTGAGTCTTTTCTCTTTTTTTATTTTTGATCAGTCCAGGTAAAGTTTTTTTTCAATTATATTGATCTTTCAAACAGCCTGGGCTCAAGTGATCCACTCACCTCAGCTTCCTGAAGTGCTGGGATTACAGGCATGAGCTACTGTGAGAGTCCTGAATTCTTTAATTGTCTCTTCAGTCTTTTATTTCATGTATTTTGAAGCTTCATTGTCAGGCACATATATAATTGTTATAGCTTCCTAATGGATTGACCCTTTGTCATAACAAAATGTTCATTTTAATCTCTAATAACATTTTTTACCATTTAAAGATGTTTTGTCTATAGAAACTCCAGCTCTCTTGATGTTTGATTTCAATCTTTTTTCTATGATGTGCCTTAGTATAATTTTTTTAAATTTATCTCACTTGAGACTCACTTAATTGATTGGATCTCTGAGTTGCTATTTTTGAAGAAATCAGAAAAAAATGGAGAAAATTTTCTTGACATTTTTTTCTGCCCCATTCACCCTCTTCACCCCATTAGGAACTGTAATTAGAGGTTGTGTTATTATACGCAAATAATGATGTATTGTTTTCATTTTGCTTCAATTCACATTTCTTTTGGCATGTCTTCAAGTTCACTTATCCTTTCTTCTGAGGTACCTAAAGATTTATTCTTTTAAATCAATTTATAATATCTTCTTAGATGAATTTGTGAAAAATGATACAATAAGGAGACTTAAAACAAATTTTGCTGAGTCTTACCTATGTATTTCTATGAAATGTTATACATTTCTCCTTATATATTAAATATTGTTTATATTTTTTGGAACATATTATATTTCTTACTGTTGGACATGACCCATATGCATGTGTGTGTGTATAGTATACATACATATTCCAATTATATTTCCAGTTGTTGATATTTTAAAAAATCATTTTAAAATTGATTTTATATCCAGAATAATTTTATACTTTCATTTTAGTTTTCATTGTTTGCATGTATATTCTTTTATAAAAAAATTTTTCCCCTCTCAATTTTTTGTTTTAGGGAAGATGTCAAGGACACAGCACAACACAAGCTGTTAAGGTAGGCTTCTTTGATAGTAAAGGCAATACCACAAATGATTTACAATTAGGTATCACATTTTTTACAGCTTTTTAGTGGATACCCTATCAAATTATTACAGTTTTTTTATCTCAGTTTCTTAGAGACAATTTGTATGCTTTTAGTGAATCTACCAAGATGGCTATATATTTGTCTCCAATAATTTCTTAATGTAGTAAGTTAATTATTAAATTAGTAAATATTAAAATATTTTCCATCATTGAATAACCTTTGCATATTGGGAAAAAAATAATTTGTTTATAGTACATTATTTTTCAAAGTTCTACTGGATTTTTAAAAATCTTAGGATTGTAAAAACCACTTTTATAAGATATTGGCTTAAAATGTTTCAATAATATACATTTCTTAACTATTTTTGACACCACGATTATAATTAGTCTAAAAAATAAGTCAGCATGTATACGAAAATGTTTCTCTTTTCCAAAAAGGTTGTATAGCATTGAAACTTAATTTGAATATTTCATCAAAACCCACTTGTAATGCCATTTAAGCACCAGCACTTTTGTGAGCTTAGGTTTTTTAAAACACAAATTCAGTTTCCCTAATGTTTATTTTTAATTCAAGTTTCTTATTACACTTTGAGAAATAATTGATGGGTTTTCCTTTAAAAACTTCAATTCCTTTTACTTTTCAAATGTATTAGTGTATGGAATTCACAATAATGTATTTGTATTTTATTCTCTAAAATATATATGTATTTACATCTCTATTTCTTATTATTGTGACTTACTATTGTGCCATTACTCACTTTTTGTTTTTAGTCAAACCAATGTCTGTCTACCTTATTACTCAAAGAACAAACATTTGGTTTACTTTGATACTATATGTTTTTGTTTGTTTTGTTCCTATTACATTAATTTTGGTTACTGTATTTTATCATTTCATTCAGTATAGAAACTAACATATTAAAGGAAGCCAGTAATTACATTTTTGGTGAATAAATATCTAAAGGGCTCAATGCAACCCAAGCCCAGGCTTGATAACAACAGTAATAAACCCAGGAATCTATGAAGGTTTTAGACTATTCTATACCTTAACATAGCAAACTATATCAGCACCACTAAATGAGCATGAAAATATAATTTCATTCCTGTCAAAATATTAGTGAGAGATTTGATTGACTCATTCGTATGTATTTATAATATATTACATGTAAAAATATTATAGATTAATTTTATATAGTAAGAATAATTAGGAATTTTTAGGAAAAATAAAGTGGCTTATGTTTTTCTTACTAAGTATGCAATACTTTTAAAAAATACTTTTAAAACAGTAATATTTATGCTTGCATTGTCATAGGAATGGAATGAAAGTTCAATGAAACAGAAAAGTTTATCCAAAAATGAATGTAGGCATATACAAGTGTTTAATATGAGATAAAGTTGACATTAATAATCAGTGGGATGAATATTTTTTGAATAAATTGTTGGGACAACTGACCCTTCATGTAGGTAGGGGTGTGTGTGTGTGTGTGTATGTGTGTGTATATATATATATATGTATATATACACATACATATACACACATACCTATCTACATGAAGGGTCAGTTGCCTCAACCTATATATATGGTTGAATTTATCTCTCTTAAACCCAATTTGTAAGATTTGAATGAAAGATTATAAACATGAAAATAAAATTACAAAAGTACCAGAAAAAATAAATGGAAATATTTTTACATTTTTTATAAATTATGTGATACAATAAGAAATCAGATAGCAAGTTGCTAAAACATTTTACTATTATCAAGTCTATACTTTTAAAAGCTTGCATAAGAAAGCAACTTAAAACACATTTTAAGATGGGGATAAAAATTTAATTTACATGGCTAGCAAATGATTAATATTCCTTGAATATTTACAAATATTAATTCCCCATCCTGGTTTTATGTTTTAATAACACACATGTCTTAATAATTGATATTTGTATTTTATCATCTCTCTTCTTTTGATAAAATGTGAGTCCTAAGAAGGCAATTATTTTTGTCTGTTTTATTTAATGATGTATTTCCAGTACCAAGAATATGGCTTGGCTCAATATAGATTTTAGTAAATGACATCAATAAATGTCCACTTCCATAGTATAAAAATGACATAATATAAGAAAAGATTGCCAAAGAAGAAACATAAAGTATCAATAATGTTGTGAAATATGCTCAATTTTGACATCTACAAGTTGAAGCATTTACATTATTTTCATGTAATACTGGCAAGCTTTCAACTGCTTAACCTTAGCAATTGTTTGTAAGAATATGAAGTATATAATGATATAATATGCTGATAGTACTATACACTGAGGAGTAATACAACAATAAAAAGTATAGATACATTGTGGTGCAGACATTTTATTTCTGGACACATTCTAAAAATGCAATGAAACAACCATGCAAAAACGTTTGGTGATGAATGTGTGTGTGTGTGTGTGTGTGTGTGTGTGTGTGTACTTTTATGTAAGTGCTAGATACATATTACATATATATCAAGTAGAAATTTATATTTAAATTACACACACTTTACATATTCTTTCTGTAAAAAATATTCTCATCCCTATCTCTACATACGTTTATAATTCTAAATGTATCTTGAGAGGATAGATATATAACTATAGATATAGAAGTCTGGTATAAAGCTGATATGGTTTGGCTGTGTTCTCACCCAAATCTCAACTGGAATTGTGTCTCCCAGAATTCCCACCTGTTGTGGGAGGAACCTATGGGGAGGTAATTGAATCATGGGGGCCAGTCTTTCCCTTGTTATTCTCATGATAGGCAATAGGTCTTATGAGATCTGATGGGTATCAGGGGTTTCTGCTTTTGCTTCCTCCTCATTTTTCTCTTGCCACCACCATGTAAGAAGTGCCTTTTGCCTCCCACCATGATTCTGAGGCCTCCCAGGCATGTGGAACTGTAAGTCCAATTAAACTTCTTTTTCTTCCCAGTCTTGGGTATGTCTTTATCAGCAGCATGAAAATGGACTAATACAGTAAATTGGTATCAGTAGAGTGGGACATTGCTGAAAAGATACCTGAAAATGTGAATGTGACTTTGGAACTGGGTAATAGGCAGAGATTGAAACAGTTTGAAGGGCTCAGAAGAAGACAGGAAAATCTGGGAAAGTTTGGAACTTCCTAGAGACTTGTTGAATGGCTTTGCCCAAAATGCTGATAGTGATATGGGCAATAAGGACCAGGCTGAGGTAGTCTCAGATGGAAATGAGGAACTCGTTAGGAACTGGAGTAAAGGTGACTCTTGTTATGTTTTAGCAAAGAGACTGGGGTCATTTTGTCCTTGCCCTAGAGATTTGTGGAACTTTGAACTTGAGAAAAATTATTTAGGGTATCTGGCAGAAGAAATTTCTAAGCAGCAGAGTATTCAAGAGGTGACTTGGGTTCTATTAGAGGCCTTCAGGTTTATAAGGGAAACATGGCATAAAAGTTTAAAAAATTTGCAGCCTGACTATGCAATGGAAAAGAAAAATCCATTTTCTGGAGAGAAATTCAAGCTGGCTGTAGAAATGTGCCTAAGTAGCAAGGAGCCTAATGTTAATCCTCAAGACCATGAGGAAAATGTCTCCAGGCCATGCCAGAGACCTTCATGGCAGCCCCTCCCATCACAAGCCCAGGAGGTAAAAATGGTTTCGTGAGCCGGGCCCAGGGTCCCTGTGCTGTGTGCAGCCTGGAGACTTCATGCCCTGTGTCCCAGCCACTCCAGCCGTGGCTGAAAGGGGCCATTGTACAGCTCAGTGTCTTCAGAGGGTGGAAGCCCCAAACCTTGGCAACTTCCACAAGGTGTTGAGCCTGCAGGTGTACACAAGTCAAGAGAATTGAGGTTTGGGAACCTCCGCCTAGATTTCAGAGGACATATGGAAACGCCTGGATATGCCGCGGCTTGGGCAGGGCCCTCATGGGGAACCTCTGCTAGGGCAGTACTGAAGGGAAATGTGGGGTCGGAGCCCCCACACAGAGCCCCTACTGGGGCACTGCCTAGTGGAGCTGTGAGAAGACGGCCACCATCCTCCAGAATCCTGAGATCCACCATCTGAGATCCACCAACAGCTTGCACTGTGTGCCTGGAAAAGCCGCAGACACTCAACGCCAACCTGTGAAAACAGCTGGGAGGGAGGCTGTACCCTGTAAAGCCGCAGGGGTGGAGCTGCCCAAGACCATGGGAACCCACCTCTTGCATCAGCGTGACCTGGATGTGAGACCTGGCGTCAAAAGAGATCATTTTGGAGCTTTAAAGTTTGACTCTCCCACTGGATTTCTGGTTTGCATGGGCCCTGTAACCCCTTTGTTTTGGCCAATTTCTCCCATTTAGAATGGCTGTATTTACCCAACACCTGTACCCTCATTGTATCTAGGAAGTAACAAGCTTGCTTTTGATTTTACAGGCTCATAGACGGAAGGGACTTGCCTTTTTAAGATAAAACTTCGGACTGTGGACTTTTGGGTTAATGCTGAAATGAGTTAAGACTTTGGGGGACTGTAGGGAAGGCATGATTGGCTTTGAAATGTGAGGACATGAGATTTGAGATTTGGAGGGTCCAGGGACAGAAATGATATGGTTTGGCTGTGTCCCCACCCAAATCTCAACTTGAATTGTGTCTTCCAGAATTCTCACGTGTTGTTGGAGTGACCCAAGGGGAGGTAATTGAATGAATCATGGGGGCCAGTCTTTCCCGTGCTATTCTTGTGATAGTGAATAAGTTTCATGAGATCTTATGGGTTTATCAGGGGTTTCCACTTTTGCCTCCTCCTCATTTTTCTCTTGTCACCGCCATGTAAGAAGTGCCTTTTTCCTCCCACCATGGTTATGAGACCTCCGTAGCCATGTGGAACTGTAAGTCCAATTAAACCTCTCTTTCTTCCCAGTCTTGGGTATGTCTTTATCAGCAATGTGAAAATGGACTAATACAAATACTCATGCGAACTCACAGTGTTAATATTTAGAACTACTTCCTTCTTATTTTTAGCTATTTTGTTTTAAATATTTACATTGTCCAAGCGTCAAACTTCCATACTCTAAAGACAAAAGAATCAATGGCATTTTTAAGGGGACCATGAAAACCTCTGGAAAAAATAGCATGCTTTACTTTTGTAAGGGAGGAGCTATGTCTCATTTACTATTGTGCTCCTGTTAGCAAGTGAAGTACTTGGCAACTAGTAAGCGGTTAATAGTGATGCACAAATGAATGAATAAATAGGAAGAGGATGCTTCTAATTTCTCATCCCTACCCTACTTTATTACCTTCAAGGAGAAATGAATGAAGGCTCAATCTGTTATTAATGGTAAAAATTAATATTCACTTTTGTCTAACAGATTTTTAACGTATTTTTTTCTTTACCTCTGAACACAGTCTTAAGATTTTGATTCTCTATATTTGGAATACTCTCTGAGTAGTCCAAAAACTCCCCATTGCTAGTTGGAAGGTAGAAGAAACTAGGGCCAGCCAACAATCTGTCTGAAAATAGAGAGAAACTATCCACCTGGGGTCAATGACCCACTCTATTTCATGAAGCCATCTCATTTCCACACTGAAGTGCTCTGGATCGGTGAAAATGGCAACACTTATTGGTTCAGGTAACCAAGGTCACAGAAGGGGTTCACTTTTCAATTAGATTCACTCGGAGAAGTCTGTAAAGCATCCTGCTGAGGAGAACTAAGGCTCCAACTTGCTCATGATCCGTCTGAGTGAACTGACTGGTAATCTATGCTATAGCATCCTGCCTCTCTGCCTCCAGAATAGCTCAACCTATCAGAACCAAATATTCACAATAATTTTTTTAAATGCAGAGCATAAAATAAGATTTAATCAGAATCAATTGCCTAGTTTTTTTTAAATTTAAACATCTGGATAAAAGAAGAGTCATTTCTAAAAGATAATTTTGAACTCCCAAATAATATACCTAAATAAACCCAATTTTGATTAATTTGATCAATTCAGGTTAAATATTAGTGTGAAGGTTTATTCAACCCTATTTCTAAAGATTCACTCATTTATGATGCAGTCACATTTAACACTGACCACAGGAGACTCACCTACACACATACACATTACCCACATGCCTCACACACCTGCAAAGAAAAGTCTGCACGTGTTTAATTCACTGAAAAGTAGTAGAAAGCTTGACAACGTCCACAGACTTTTAAAAGGTCTATTCTGATACCAGAGAGCTGAGCTAAAACAGAAATCCAAAACTGGTTAATTTATTATCACTTCTGAAAAAAGTAATGAAACATTTGTTTCCTTAACTTTGACATGGATTATTCTGCAAACAGCATCACAGCCAACAACAGAGATTCTCTGGGATAAAGCAGGAATCTAGTTGAGAAGAAAAGAGGAGGCAGAAACAAAACAGCTTAAGCAGTGGGTATGAAACCATGTAGCAGTTTAGATGGAATTTGATAGTTACCTTCCCCAGGTTGGCACATGAAAGCATGTAACACATAGTGCATGGCTTCAGTAATCGCCCTCAGATCCCTTCCCAAACACTCTCACCTACTTACAGATTCCTATATTCCAATTTTAGAATTCCTATCTCCAGAGACCTTGCTTCAGTCTACTTCTAGATCATTCCCCTGACTTTTCCTTTGGGCTTCATACATGGCCCTGGACTTTTATTATTTTATTTGAAGTACATCTTTCTGCCTACACTTCAGTTTCATCATAGGGTCTCTATAAGGTGGGGAGGCCCTAGGATGTAGCAAAAGAGGTTGGGTTTCAGATGGCAGATATTTTTAGAGACCTCCCTCTGTGAGCCTGGATCCCTGAAAAAGTTTATTCAGCTTTTGACATTAAGCAAAATTTAGCCAACATTTTTGAAGCATTTTTATGATGGTGAAATTTTATTCCATTAAATTATAAAGCACACAAAACATAGTTCAAGTAGACTATGAACTCTTTACATCAAGCACCTTGTCTCATCATTTATCACAATGCTCAGTATACTAGAAGAAGTCAATGAATACCAAATGAAAGAATTCAAGAATGAAAAATGGCAAACGAAACGTATCTTATTTCTTAAATAAATTTAAGAAATAAATTTAGGTAACATAAATTGATGAAATTTTTAGTCAGTTTTTAGGCAACTTTAAAAACTTCATCTATTACCAAGTCTTTTTGATTATTTTTCCCTTAGATTCAAGCAGCAGCGATGAATGGAAAATCCTATATAAAAATTGCTTCTAAAATTTAAATTCAAGTTTCTAACATTCAAAAACTTTAAAGCCATTTTAAAATTAAACTTAGTTTACTTTAATTTTTATAAACTTGTACCAATGTCACATTTTTATCACAGGCTTTGCATTTTCTTACAGCTTTTCCTTCTTTTAAGAAGTCCTAAGTACCAAAGCTTTCCTGATTTATTTCAGGCATTCTTGACTCTACCATATTACTGCAGCTAGTTGACTTTCTTATATTTTTCTATGCAGGTATTTTTTATTTGACATTTTAGCAACAATAATTTGAGTAAAACACAAAAATACTAAAATCTTTTTCTCTATTTTTAATATCATGGTAACCTCTCTTCTTTATTGTGGTATTTGATTAATTGTATATGTTCAGGTAAATTAATTTTCTTTAAACTTTATCTTTCAATTGCTTTCCAGTCTGACAATTGACAGGTAATAAAATGTTTCGATTAGCACTTTTGTACAAACTTATACAAAGTTGAACTTGATGTCAAGCTCTCTCAGAATTATTTAATCACTATGATTGGAAGGGAAGATGGATTTTGATTAACACTAGGTGAACCAATCAATAAAGACCTTGAACTTGCAAAAGTTACTACTGGCTATTTCAAATAACAGTGATAATCTAAAAGCCAACCTTTAAGCCATTAGCACAAAATGGCCAATGATAACTCGATAAAAGGACCTTTTTATGTCAAGTTTGTATTCTGTGCCAGTATTCTAGAAACTCAAATTGTGCTGTTCTTACTGTTACTACTGGTTTTGCTCTAGAATTTTTTCTCCAGCTTATCATTTAGATAACTTTATTCCCAAAGCTCCATTCGAAGTACTAATCAGAGAAATATCACGGAAAAAATAACCAGCAGGGTACCTTTTCTGCCCACCTGTTTTGCAGATCCCAATTTTGATGTAGTAGTTGAAGTCAAAAGGTAGGTAAGGTCAAGGTGAAGGCGTGCCACTTCAAAATTCTCAAGATCCATTGGATATGAGACTTAAACAAACAAGAAATTACTTTCATTGATTAAATGTAGATTGAATTAGGAGGGAAAAATGACAGGCACTGCTAAGGTTATGTCCTGTACTCATTGTTTAACTCAGCATGACTGATTCAATCTGCTGAGCCCCAAGGAAGGCCAAAGATGCCACTCATGGACTCCACACAATGCAGAATCCTTAGAGGAGCAAAATCAAAAAGTTGCACTTTATCCACTCACAGCCTGGAGCCACTGTTCTCATTCTGTCTTGTGTTAGCAGAACAATGAACTGCAGCAGGCACTAGGCTGCTCCGCATAATAATTATAGGTATCCCACAGGCAAAGCTGTTGTTGCTTTTAAGACTTGACAGAATGTGTCTTGTAGGCATGACCTAGCAGATGGGGACTTTTTCCTTTCATCTTTTCCCAAAAGCCACCTAGGTGAAATATATAAAGCATCTTGATAAGGGATATATTTTCTCCTATAGGGGTAAGTTGATTACTATAAGCTGCTCTTCTTGTTCATTCACCTTAAAAATAATTGCCACTCTGGTGGAAGAAGTCAAGTATAGCCACAGAGGCAGGGATAGACCTTTTGCTCCATCCTGCTAATTTGTGTCACCTACTGCACTGCCTTATGTATTGATGGTAGAAAAAAAATGAAGCAGAAAATTAAGTCTGAAAGGATTTTTTGTCCTGCTGTCACTTTGTACAACATTTAGTTCAGTTGACATGACACTGTGCCTTTTGTTACATAAAACTGTCACATTGTCCCCTTCTAGTTAGCTGCAGTTGCTGGCCAAATCAATAATATCTGTCAAAACTGTCAAATAATGAAAGGATCCTATGATATGTTGGCTACAGAGAATGATTTTTTTTACTATCTTTTAAAAATGTTACCAAATTAGGTTCAAATACATATTAGAAATAAAGAAAAGAGATAAGCTTTATGAATGATACGACAAAACTGAGATGAAGACATCATCTATGCACATTACATATACATTATTTGATATGCTGCTTGTAGTTTTAATAACAATTCTTAAAGTCAATTTTAGATGGCTCTTTTGTAGAATAAAAACTTGTAATGCATAAGCAAATGACTAACTCAAAAACCCTGAGATTCTATTCATTTTTCTCTGTATGTAATGATAACATTTAGTTGGTTAGGCAGACAGAGAGATAATTTATTCCACATTTAGCTATCTATGGAGGGACTACTAAGGTATGCTTAGATCATGAGAGAGGGTTGTCATTTACTGTTACAGCTTTTCATCTGAGAGACTCAGATATTGTCCTGTAACATCATTTGCAAACAGGAAACTAAGTCGCAGGCAACTATTGCTAGAGCCAATGGTCTTAAATGTTCCTTATCAGTCTCTCTAATTGAAAACTACTGGGGAAAGCACAATAGCTGTCATTTTAGGTGTTTCAGGTGAACCAAAGAATTGTATTGTATATTTTAATTAAATTGATCTCAATACACCTTGTTCCACTTAGAGAAAACATCTGTGTCTTTATGTTTTTAGCTTCTAACCAAGCAAAGAGAACACATGCAAGATTATGCTACTGACATCTACCTGAACCACCTGCTTCATGCTTTTTATCAATTTGCTTTTTCACATTTGAGTTTGGCATGCTCAACATCCCTCTTCTTCTAACCCCTTTAATCAGTTTTTCCCACTCCTCAGGTTTTTCCACTTGTCAGAAATACTCAGAATGCATTTTTCTCTTTATACCTGATACGACGACTTAGGGTATTGGGTTCATGATACCTACATAGTTTACCTGATTCCCCAGTTCTATGGCCTATAGAAATCTAACCCTCTGCCTCCATACAGAGTGCTGTGTACTCCCCCTAATGCTATCTCTATTCAGCACTGAGTTGACTCAAATGTATGACTCAACACCTGTGAGTTCTCCAAAAAAATGTACTTACAGAAACATTAAGATACAGAATAGATTTTAACAAATATATTGTGGATTAAAGATGATGAGTTAACATACTGAACATCTTCCAATGAATATTTCATATATATTCTCTTTAACATTGAATTATAACTAAATTATTACACATAAAGGTAATGTGAACACATTACAACATGTTATTATTTAGTTCCAAGTATGCTTAATCTGTGACATTTTTTAGGATTTTAATCAAAATTCTTTATAATTTTTAAGTAAATCTGAAATAAAGCTGACTACTATCCTTCATACATGAATTTCAGTGGTAGGTTTAAAGACAGAGAACATTTACCTCTCTCAGTAATGTGCTAAGTCACATGCCTGTTCTGTACAATCCTATAAGCCTTTATAAATGCTAACCAGAAAAAAAATGGTCTTAGGTACAAGAACAAATAAATAGATAAATTTATTTAAAATAAGTTAATCTTTATGATATTCATATAAGAGAATATGTCACTTACACTGATAAATATAACAATATCTAATAAAATTAAATAATTAATTTATTATAAAATAATTTTTTCAAATTTCTAACTTTTTAAATTTATGAGAGTTCTAATATCATGATCCACCTAAATTTGCTGTCTTAAAAACATTCAGCAGTTGAAGTCTGAGTCTGAATCTAGAATTCAGGCATATGTAGGTCATTCTGAAGGATGCTGGGTTATGTTCTCTAAAATCTATTTCATGATTAATTAAGGACATTTCTGAGCAATCATTTGTCATAAAAGTAGGGCTGAAATTGGACTTAGGGACAATACACCATTATCTAAAATTTTATATCGTTTACAGATTAAAGCCATATCTGTTGCTGATTTCTCTCTGACTCAACTCTAACAAAATTGTCTAATCAGGAGCCTATAATAAATTTGCAGGGGAAAACTAAGAGTTAATCAGTACATGAGCAACGCAGTTGCAGCAGAGATGTCAGCAGCTGCAACAGTGTTTGAACAAAATGACACTAAAAACAAAATTTGTGGGAGATAGTGTTTAATTATGGATTAATACTGTTATGGTTAATAAAATCAACAAATCTACAGCTGCACTGATCAAGGTGGGGAAAGAAGCAAAGAATGCCACACATTACCACTGCCACTATTTAACAAAGGGGCACCGCCACAGATCCTAAAGATATTAAAATAAATTAAGAAACTGTTACAATTTACTTTACGTCAACGTATTTAACAATCTAGGTGAAATGGACTAATTCCTGAGAAATACAAGTTATCAAAACTGACTCTAGAATACTGAAAATCTGAACAGTCCTACATCTGCTAAGTAAATTAACTTTGTAATTGAAAGCTTTCAACAAAGAAAAGTACAAGCCCACACAGTGTCACTGGTGAATTCTATCAAACATTTAATACAGAAATAATACCAATAATACACAAATGCTTTAAAAAAAGAGGAAGTGGGAACATTTCTGAAAGATTTTTGAGCCAGAATTATTCTAACACCCAAACCAAAGATATAATTAAAAAAAATTACAGACCAGTATCATTGCATGGATGCAAACAGTAAGATTATATTAGCAAGTGGAAATATATATATGAAAGATGCTACTTCACATCTAAGAGGAATGTATTCCAGGAAAGCAAAATTGACTTTCAAAAGGCAATCAGCATAGTTCAATGCATTTACAGAACAAATGAAAAAGCATATGGTCATATTTATAAATGTAGCAAAAGAGTTCAGCATTCATTCATAATATAACTCTCAAAAATTAAAAATAGAAGAGAACCCGAAAAATACATCTATAAAAACTTACAAAAGCAGTATATTTAATGGCAAAGCAAGGAATGGTTTGCTCTGAAGACTGAGAGCAAGGAAAATATTTTTATTCTCCCCACTTCTATTCAACTTTTAATCAACTTCTTATTAAACTTTTCTACCCAGTTTAATAAGGCAAGAAAAGAAAATGAAGGCATACAAATTTGAAAGATAGAAGTGAAACTGCTTGTATTAATAGATAACATGATTGTGTATGTTGGAAATCCTAAAACATTAAATAAAATTATCTACTAGAAATAATAACTGAATTAAGCAAGTTTGATAATAAATTATATATTCCTATTTTGAGAGAAAATTTATATGTTTTTGTTTATTTGTAATGCAATTGATTCATGTTTTATAGAAGCATGTCTTCATTTCTATATTTTTCTCAATATTAAAGAAACAGAAGAAGGGTTTTGATATTAGCAGTCAAGGGATAGACTTTAGTAGGTACCTGTCATTTCTGTATGCTCCAACATTTTGGAACACTCCTTCAATGTTTGGAAAAATGTTTCTGCATTGCAATTCCCTCATAATTTACATAGGGTTAAGATAATTACCATATGTAATTATTTGCTGCACAATATAGGCTTCACTTACCTCATGAATCTGAATAAGAGTCCGATACAAATCTATTGCGCAATCAAGTCGGGAATGTGATATCCATCTTGTGGCACTGGCAACAGTAGACATGTGTTTTGGTGGGAGGAAACAGAGTAGGAAGGAAGATTCCAGACACTGCCAAAGGCAGAATGGTTTTGGTGCTGGACATAGTGCCACATTCTTGGTCCTATCAGATTCTACATGGTTTTGTGGTTGGGGGAAATGTCACCTAAATTTACAGATGCAGTTTGAAGTATGATTCTGGAAATTATTCCTGAATCTTAATAAAACTCTTCCTTGCCTTCAGCTTGCTAAAGAAGGCTCAGTGATGGGAATGTGAGAATTCTGATGGATGTAACAAGATTTATGAAATGACATATTTACATAGGCTTTTCTTATTTCCCCAGTTAAAGTGACTCCTCTCACATCTACGCTGACAGCATATTTTTTCCCTGAAATGTGTTATTTGTTCTTAATGCTTGCCTGTCACCTGTATTTCTTGAATGTGATACATGTAGGAATTACTCATATTTCTTTCATTTTTGAAACTCCTCTAAGTCATATCAGAGTGTGCAATTAGTTTTTGTTCGGTGAATAGATGTAGACATATTTAAGTTATGTTTTGAAAAGTGTATTTACTTCAAAGTAAAAATGTACCCATAATAAAATAAAAGCTTTCTCTGCCATCAAGCAAGGACTGATGTACTTTGCTAATTTGGAACCAAATTTTGGTATCTTCTTTCCTGCTTCAAATAATTGATCCTAAAGTCAGACATGTTTTGAGATAGCAATGGGAATCTGTAGAAATTAGGGACAAATCTAGGAAATAAGTGACCTTTGTAGTTATTGTCAGTGGCCTAGTCACATAAGGAAGAGAGGTGCTATGGTTTGAATGTTTGTGTCCCTCCAAAATTCATGTTGAAACTTAATCCTGAATGCAATAGTATCAAGAGGTGAGGCCTTTAGGAGATAATTAGGAGGTGATACCACTGTGAAAATATGCCCTCATCAGACACCAAATCGACTGTAGCTGTGATTTTGTACTTTTTAGCATCCAGAAATGTGAGAAATAATTTTTTCTTCTTTGTAAATTATTTAGTATAGTATTTTTATAATAGCTCAAACAGATGAAGATAGGAGGGCTCAAAGGAAATAGTCTTTGACTTGATTGCTTTTTCCAGAAAAGATATTTGGGATATAATTCATTTGCTGGTTTTACTGTACCTTGACTATGCTCACATTAATGCATCGGTGTTTGCCATTACAATGGCCTCAGGAGGAGGATAAGAGAAACAGAGATGGTTGAGACAAATAAGGAGTGTCCTCTCTATCCAGGTTCTGAGAAGGCAGGATACAAAGCAAATATGTAATAGCAGGCTTATAGATCCAGAATGCTGGTGAGTCTGTGAATGAATTCCTACTGAGAGTGATGTGATGAGCATAACGACTGTTCACTAATTTCTGGTTTTCCCTTACTTTGGAAAACTTGGACCGCCATGACCTTTTAAAGTTAGGTATAAGAATGTGACTTGCTTTTGCCAATTAATTATGAATGAAAGTGACATGTGTCACTCCCAGAAAGAAGTATTTAATGTCTGGCTCTTGACTGTCTATACCAGTTTGGATGAAATGAGCAATTATTGAGGTGAACCCTCCAAAGCCTGAATCTTTAAGTGATGATGATGAACAGATTCCTCGGCCGACTGATTAGCAGCTTTAGCAAGAAACAAGCCTTCATTCTTTGGATCCATTGAAGAGGTTTAAAGAGTAGGATACAGGATGCTTCTTGCCAAAGCATGGTGCAGCTTATTTTGACTGATGGGAGAAAAGAAAACAGTGGGAAAATGATGGCAAAAACCTCACTAAACCCAGCATGAAGTGATGTCAATGACTAAGAATAACTCTGTGAAGTCATCTCAGAATCAACATACAGGGCAAAGAACAGGGAAGGTTTTTTGTTCCAACCTCCCTTAAATAAAGCATATTTATGGCTCCCAGTCACTGATTTATTTATACCTCTAAACCATGCAGTTTCCTGTGTATACTTTAGCCTCATTCCCACCCTCCCTACTTCTGTGGACCACACAGAGGTAGGATCTCATTTCACTCTATAGACTGACATCGGGCGTATGAAATGCTAAAGTTGAACCTTTTGTATTTGTCATGTGTTTTTGCGATATACCCCTGCCACAAGAGACTAACTATACAACCTCTTGCTACTGCCCAACTGATGAACACAGGGTTCATGGAAACAAATTGGAAAAGAGAAAAATACAGTTTAAATTTCAAAATTTTACCCTGCCTATTTGCATATTTATACATTTGCTCAAATTTATGCAAATATTATATACCCTTTTCTCAGCATTCATTAAATACAAATACTTTTTGTAAAAATAGCCCCCAAAACCATAAATAAATTAGAAAGAGATAAATTATACAGGGCATATTTTATGCCTATAAGAGAAATAGTACAGAAATTAATTTTTCTAAACATCAATTGCTTAGTAATTTAAAAATATCAAATAACTTGTATCACAGCCAAAAATAAACTGATTACAGACTCTTGAAAATCAGTAACAATGAGAACTTGAAGTTTCTATGTTGCAGCCAAAACTATATTCACTATAATAGAACATTTTTCCCATTTTGGTGGACATTCCAAGTCTCAGTTGGACATCAATTTTTCTTTTCAAGCTTTTCATCACTTGCTTTCTTCTTTAAGGATATTATTCTTAATTTATATTTGTAGAAATTCTAATTCCACAAGTTACCTCCTGTGTTCATAAAAGACCTAAATTTGAATATAATTTGACTTTTCTGCACTACTGTTTCTGAGCTGGCCATGAACAAGCCCTGTCACTCTGCTGCTCCCAGTTGTAATTAGATTATATTGAAAGGCACATCTCCATAATCCAGAATTTCCCTGAAGTAATCAAATTCTATATTTTTATCGGATGAACAGCCTTCCCATAGCTTCCTCATATCCTCAGACTTTCTCCTGGATAATGTTTGATCTATCTTTTATTAAAGCACAGCCACGAAAGTGCTGGGAAATCATCTCTCCAGTGTTCAAAGGTAGCTCTCTAATGGGCTCTGTGAACGAATGACTATCTTCAAATGTGTATGTTTTCCAAACTCTTTTTCACCCCTCGATTATTTCTCATCCATCAGAAACTGAACTACTTTTCAGTAAAATGATGCAGAAACTGAACTAATTTAATGGTAGACCCCACACTGTCCTTTCTGCTGGTGATCAACCTGTATCAACAGCCACCTTGAAGCTTTCCAGCTAGTCCTCCCTGATTCAATCAAAATGTATCAAACTGTTCTTGTTCTTTTCAACCTTATTATTTATGGAGGTGTTATCGATTCTGGGACCCAGGCTTGATAGTCTTTTCCTTCCTGCTGCTATATACTATAGAAACCAGTCTGGTTCTCAAATAACCAAGAAAATATGTCTTCCTAATGATATCTGACATTATAGAATAGGTAGCTCAAGGTGGCATGTGGCCAAATGGAAAGAGTAAACTTTTAGTTTTATGGGGTTTTCTCTTGAAAAAATATAAATTTTGCCTCTCTTACTCGTGTATTAGAAACTAGTATCCCATAAAGGGAGCATTATGAGAGATACCAGAAAAGTAAGATTGAAAGCTTTTGAACTGGAGATGTTTCTCCTTGAAATTTATTTTCAATAGGATCTTCTGATGGACGCTTCAAATTTTGTGAAACAGTGTATGCACAAGAATCCATCAAGACACTCTGGCCACCTTGTACATACATTGTACACTTCTTCAAGTTTTCTTCCACATCCAATATCCACAAGCATGACAAAAAACAAAACAAACAAACAAACAAAAAAACTCTTACATAAATCCTGCATATCAAGAAAGAAAAAAATGCTCCATTAGTTCAAAGGATTAAATGAAAATAAATATTGATAATAATAATGCCTGGTGTAAACAGAAATATATAATAGTAGATAAAAATGAAAAAAGACAAATATACAGATTTGAATCAGAATCTTTTATATTAACATAATTTTGAGAATATTATTACAGTATTATTACATTAATAAAGTCTATTCATGTTACCTGCAAACCACTATTTTTATTATTTTTATTTATAATTGATACACAATAATTATACATATTTATGTGGTTCCGTATAATGTTTCAGTGTTTCAATGCATGTATACATTGTTTAATGTCAAATCAGGGTAATTACCATGTCCATCCCATTAAATATTTATCATTTCTTTTTGGTAATAGCATTGAAAATTTTCTCTTCTAGCTATCTGGAAATATGCACTACCTTGTTATTAGCTATAGTCATCCTACTGAGTCATAAGATACCAGAACTTGAACTTCCTGTTTAACTGTAACTTTGTGCCCATTGACCAACTTCTCCAGGTACTGCCCTCCCTTCTACTCTCCTCAACTTCTGGTAACCACCATTCTACTCTCTTCCTCTATGAAATCAACTTTTTCAGATGCTACATATGGGTGTGATCAGGTAGTGCTTGTCTTTTTGTGCATAGCTTATTCCACATAACATAATATCCTCCAGGTTCATCCATATTTCTGCAAATGACAGTATTTAATTGTTTTATGACTGAACGGTATTTCATTGTATATGTATACCACATTTGCTATATCCATTCATATGTAGATAAGCATGTAGGTTGATTCCATATATGGCTATCGTTGAGTAGTGCTGCAGTAAACATGGGACTTTGGTATAGGTTTGCGTAGACCTGCTCACCTCAAAACAACATCTCTTTGACATACTGATTTCAAATCTTTGGATATATATTCATACGTGAAATTGCTGGACTATGTGGCATTTTGAATTTTTGAGGAAACACCATATTGTTTTTTCATAGTGGCTGTACTAATTTACATTCCCACAAACAATGCATAAGAGTTTTCCTTTCTCCACATTCTCACCAGCATTTATTTTCTTTACGGTAGCCATTCTAGTTGTTGTGAGGTGATATCTTGCTGTGCTTTTAATTTGCATTTTCTTGATGATTAGTGATGTTGAACATTTTATATATGTTGGCCATTTGTATGTCTTCTTTGGAGAAATGTCTATTCAAGTCTTTTGTCCATTTTTCAATTGGATTTTTTGGTTTCATGCTATTGAGTGGTTTGAATTCCTTACGTATTCTGGATATTGTCCTTTTGCCAAATGGACAGGATACAAACAAATACCTTTTTCCATTCTGTAAGTTATCACTCCACTCTATTAATTGTTTCCTTTGCTGTGAAGAAGCTTTTTAGTTTTATGTAATCCCATTTTGTCTATTTTGCTTTTGTTTCCTGTGCTTTTGTGTTCTTATTCAAAAATATTATTGTCCGGGCCAATGTTATAAATCATTTTTTCTATGACTTTTCCTAGTGATTTTATAGCTTTGGGACTTACATTTAAATTTTTAATTCATTTTGAGTTGATTTTTGTTTATAGTGAAAGAACAGGGTCTAGTTTCATTCTTCTGACTATGGATACTAAGTTTTGCCAGTATCATTTATTGAAGAGGCTATCCTTTCCCCAACGTGTGATCTTGGCATTTCATTAAAAATCATTTGACTGTAATATATGCATTTATTTTTGAGTTCTCTTTTCTGTTCTATTAATCTATTTGTCTGTTTTTATGCCAGTACCATGCTGTTTTTGGTAACTATAGCTTGGTAGTATATTTTTGAAGTCGGGTAGTGTGATACCTCCAGCTTTGTTCTTTTTTGCTCAAGATTGCTTTGGCTATCTGTGGTCTTTTGCATTTCATATGAATTTTAATTATTTATATTTCTGTGAAAAATGTCACTGGTATTTTTATAGGAATTGCATTGACTCTGCAGATCACTTTGAGTAATAGGGGCATTTTAATAATATTAATTCTTCTAATCCATAAACATGGGATTTTTTCTATTTAATTGTGCCCTCTTCAATTTTTTTTCATCAATGTTTCATTGTTTTTAGGGTAGAGATCATTTACCTCCATGGTTGACTTTATTTCCAGGTATTTTATTATTTTTTGTAGCTATTGTAAATGGAATTGCTTTCTTGATTTCTTTATCCAAGAGTTCAATATTGGGATATTAAAAACACTATAGATTTTTGTATGTTGATTTTCTATCCTGCAACTTTACTGAATTCCTTTATTATTTTTTGATGGAGTTTTAAGTGTTTCTCTCTCCATATATATATGATCATAACATCTGAAAACATGGACAATTTGACTTGCTCCTTCTCAATTTGGATGCCTTTAATTTCCTCCTCTTGGCTAACTGCTCTGGTTAGAACTTTCAGTACTATGTTGAATAAAAGTGGTGAAAGTGGGCATCCTTTTAATATTCCATATTTTAGAGGAAAAGGTCTCAATATTTCCCCATTTAGTATGGTGTTAGCTGTATATTTGTCATATATGGCCTTTATTGTGTTGAGATATGTTCCTAATATACTCAATTTGTTAAGGATTTTTATCATAAAGATTACTGAATTTTATTAAATGATTTCTTAGCATGTATTAAAATGATCATATGGTTCTTGTCCTTGATTCTGTTAATGTGATGTATCACATGTATTGATTTGTGTATGTTGAACCATCCTTGCATTCCTGAAAGGAACCCACATGATCATGGTGAATGGTCTCTTTAATGTGTTGATGAATTTAATTTGCTGGTATTTTGCTGGGGATTATTGTATCTATGTTTATCAACATTTATTTGTAAAATTATAAAATATATCCCATTGTTTAGAAATCCCTCATTACTAATAATTGTTTCTGTAGTCTATAAGTTATACTTACCGTCATTAATACTTTCTTGTTTTTATAAAAATGGTGTTTATCTTTTTCATGTCTGATGGGTTTTGTGGGTTAAAATACATAAGAGGATTGAGTAGACAATAATTTGTTTCATATTTCAGAAGCTAAAATCTCTTTTTGTAATTACAGATAGAAGCTGTCTGTATGCATACTTACAACTTTCTTCTGCTGCCTACTTACAACTTCTTTGCTTAACACATTTGTTTCCCCAATTATTGCTTCTTGTATACATTCTCCATGTAAATTAACTCTTCTTGAGTCACGTAATTTTGAAACTATTCCATACTTACTAGTTTCTGAATGTCATGCTGTGATTCCTTCTGACTACCTAACTTTAACTTAAGAAGTTATAATTTTCTGACTAGAAGTTCTTTTGATGATTCATTGTCATCTATTACTTTACTCACTAGAAAATGTCAACTTTCTCATAACTAATTTGCTGACATTTTCAATAGATCCATTAATTTTTTGTTGACACATTTCAATCGATTTTGGAGAAAATTGTTTAAAATATATACTTTGTATCTTTGTCTACTTATCTCAGTTTTATTAATTTTGCATTTTATATATTGTTAATTCTGTGTCTAGATTCAGACAGATTGATTGATAGATGAATAGATAGATAGATGACAGAGAAAATGAACTATCCCTATTATGAACATAAAAAAAGATAAGACAGGATACTATTACATTTAACTGTACTACTTCTAAAATCAGAACACTTGACTTGGAATCAAGACTTTACCATTTATTAGCTGTGTGATTGGGCATGCCCATTACACCCTTGGGGGCCTCAGTTCCCATCTCTGTAAAATGGGATGAATGTAATAACAATGTTTATCTCATAGCTTTGTTATAGATATTGAAAGAGTTAATAGAGCATTACCTGGGCTTACTAAGTTCTCAATAAATGGTAACAATATTATTATAGATTATTATTCTTTGACACTTTTACAGCTTTGTACCCACAATTCTATTTTTGGTATAAGTACCACCTGTTTTCATCTTGTTAGCAATTGCATAGCACATTTTTTTTTCATTTTCTTTATATTCAATATTCCATTTTGGCTTCAGGCAAGTCTCTATAGATAGCACAGTTCAGAATAATTTTGAAGTTACATTTATTTTCTAGTTCTGTTATTTCTGTGGTTAACTATTGTTATCATCAATACTTGAAATTATCTTTCTACCAGACTAGAAATAAAGTTTTCTAACCTGGTAATAATCACCAGATAATTATTTGGTGTTTTGGTTCCATGTTACCTTTATATAATTAGACTATTGGGAAATAACAATGTTTTACTATTTTTCCGCTATCCATTTCTCCTTGAGTCCGACTTCTTACTCTAATTACATTTTGTCTGTATAACATATTCTCTGGTAAATTTTTCAGAAAAAGTTCAGTAATTTTAAAGCATTCTGAGTTTTCGTTATGTCTAAAATATTTACTTGGTTTTCATATATAATTGGGCATAGACACCAATATTCAAAATTATTTTTCTTCACAAATGTGCAAGCATCTCTCCTCTATCCTTCAGTATTCAATCCTGCTTCGAGAAGTTTGATGTTAAACAGATCCTCATTCCTTTGTAAATAATCTAGTTTATTCTCTGGAGAAACTTTTAGTTTTCTATTTTTATTGTGATGCCCTAAAACCTCACTATAAAATGTTTCAGTGTGTGAGTATTGAACACTTCTGCACCACTGTGGTAGGCTATATTTTCAGACAGTTTCCATTGTGATCCTTTCACGGCAAGAGAGATTTTGCAGATGTAATTAAAGGTATGAATCAAGCGATTTTCAAATAGGGAAATAATCTGGGAGGATGGAAAGTCTTATATGTTAGCAGAACTGGAAGTTAGAGATTTAAAGCATGAAAGATATTTGACAATGGAGGCCCTTTATTGCTGCACTAGAGGTGACCATGTGGCAAGTACCTGAGAGTGGATACCAGGAGCTAAATCAATCCCCAACCAAGAGTGGACTTCAGTCCTGCAAGGATAATGAGCTTAATTCTACCAAAAACTTGAATAATCTTAGAAGGAAGTTCTTCCCCAGAAGCTGCAGATAAAAGCCCAGCTTGATTTCGGCACTGTAAGACCCTAAGCAAAGAACCTGGTTAAGTCTACGTGTACTTCTTACCTACAGAACTATGAACTAATAAATAGGTGATGTTTTAATTCACTGCATTTATAGTCATGTGTTATACAACAATAAGAAATAACAAATGCACAATGTATCCTCTTGGTACGTATGTTAGCTATCTCTTATGCCCTATTCTTAGTCAATGTTTAGTCCTATCATTTTTGTGGCAATCAGATTTGCATAGGTATAACCTCACAGCTCCTTTTCTCAACTACTTGCCTCTCACTTTCAGAATCAGGCTACCTCTGAAACTGGTGTTGCATGCTTATGGGAACAGGCTTAGTAGTCATTCATGTGCAACCTGGGGGTAAAAGGGACTTATAAGGCACCCTTGATTATTGGGGCAGGAGGCAGACGTAAAATGTTCTTCAACTTTTATTATCTAGTGATTAACCTATGATATGCTCTGTGGCTTATTAAAAGGTCCCTACAGGATGGTCTCAGTTGCACAGATTTTTGACCACTCAACAATGTATCCTTTTATTGATTCATTGTCAGTTACCTAGTCCAGATCTCTGGAACCATTGACCAAAATCAACAACCTTTAGGAACCCCCTACTTTCAGAGTCTAATTTCAGCTAAGGCAGTGGGAAATGAGCAATGACTCCTTTCCATGCCTCCTTTAGGCACTGGTTTCTTTCTTTTGGGAATGCAGAATAATCTCATTTTATTATATTCATTGACATTTTGGAACTGCCATTATTTTATATATTTCAATCATAGTATTTGAGTATTTAGTATTAGAAGCTGCTAAATATGTCAGCTCAGATTTTTTGTACCCGCATGATTTGAACAACATAAATTACATTACAGACTTCCTGATACCATTTCATTTTTCTATTTTAGTATACTAAATATTCCTGAACACATAGCTTTATTTGAATAATTTTTTGAATCAGTGTGTATGCATGTGAGTATAGACAAATGCATGTTGTTAATTGTTCCCTGATCAATCAAACTGAGTTCAAAAGTTTATATGCTATTTTTTAAAAGCAGTCTTTTAGGTTCTTTGTTGATATGTCTTTACATGATTATCTAAAGAGTAAAAAAAACACTATTTATATGTTCTATTGTAACTTCTCTATTTTCATCATCCTAATTGGCCAGTATGTTGGAAGCCTATAGGGTTTAACTGTATTTCAAACATCCCAATTTGTAGCAGACACTGTTGGTTACCCACAAAACAGACATACCCCAGGGTCCCTTCTGAGATCCAGAGGGAAAATTCGGCTTAGCCTAAATCAACAATGGCATTTTCATTACCTTTGTCTATTAGTCTGTTCTCACACTGCCATAAAGAACTACCTGAGACTGGGTAATTTATGAAGAAAACAGGATTAATTGACTCACAACTCTACAAGATCAAAAGGAATCTTGACTGGCAGGCCCCAGGAGACTTATGATTATGGCAGAAGGCAAAGGGGAAGTAAGCACATCTTACCATGGTGAAGCAGGAGAGGGAGAGAGAATGGGAAGTGCCACAAACTTTTAAACCATCAGATCTCATGAGAACTCACTCAGTATCATGAGAACTGCAAGGGGGAAATCTGCCCCCATGATCCAATCAACTTCTACCAGGCCCCTCCTCCGACACTTGGGGATTACAATTTGAGACGAGATTTGGGTGGGGAAACAGGACCAAACCATATCAAGTTGCCAGGTATATAATTTGGTATTTGACACAAATTTTACCAGTAGAAGGTAAGAGCACATCAGCCAGGAAGCTTCTAGGAAAATATCCTGCTCTTGAGCCCTGGACATAAGTAAAGGATTCCCCTTTTAGTATTTCTTTGAGTGGGATTGTTTAAAATTTTTAATTAAGAGACTTTATTTTTTAGACTACTTTTAGGTTTACAGAAAAATTGAGCAGAGAATATACAGAATTCCCATATACTCTTCTTTTCTCCTCTCCTGCATACTTTATGCTAAGGCTCATTCGTTGTTTTATACATTCTATGTGTTTTGACAAATGTATGGCATATACCCACCATTACAGGATCACCCAGAATAATTTCAGGGACTGAAAAATCTCCTGTATTCCACCTGTTTGTCACGCCTTTGCTCTCTTTTCCTGAGCCCCTTGCAACCACTGATGTTTCCGGTCTTGCCTTTCCCAGAATGTCATATAGTTGGAATTATATAGTACATTGTTTTTCAAGCTTAGTAATATGAATTTAAGGTTCCTTTATGTCTTTTGTGTGGCCTCATGACTCATTTCTTTTTATTACTGAATAACATTCCATTGTATAGATGGAACACAGTTTATCCATTCACCTATTGATTGGCATCTTGGTTGCTTCCACGTTTGGCAGCTATGAATAAAACTGCTATAAACTTTGACATGAAGGTTTTTGTGTGAATATAAGTTTTCAGCTCATTTCGGTAAATACCAAGGAACACGATTGCTAGACTGTATGATAAAGGTATGTTTAGTTTTGTAGGAAACTTTTAAACTGTCTTACAATGTGATTGTACCATTTTGCATTCCCACCAGCAATGAATGAGAGTACCTGTTGCATAACATCCTCACCAACATTTAATATTGTTAGTGTTTTGGATTTTAGTCATTCAAATAGGAATGTAGTGGTATCTCTTTGTTCTTATAACTTGCTCTTTCCTGATGACATAAGATGAATATCTTTTCATAAGTTTATTTTGTGTGTATATGTATATATAACATAGAAAATATATATGTATAAGGTGTCATATATAAGGTGTCTGTTCTTATATTTAATATTTTAATTCTGTTATTCATTTTCCTATTGTTGAATTTTAATAGTTCTTTGTGTATAAGTCCTTTAGCAGATGTATATTTTGCAAAAACCTTCTCTCAGTCTCCTTTTATGGAACAGGTTTTAATTTTAATAAATTATAACTCATCATTTAATTTTCTTTCATGGATCGTGTTTGTTATGAGAATAACTTAGAATTGTAATGTCCCCTCCTTCCCCAAACTGGAAAGGTGCTGAGAGATCAAAGAATGGCTTGGGTAAGTCTGGTTTGATGAGTAGATGAGTTTATTAGGACTTACATATAGGGCACTCCTGGATAATGGTAGGACAGCTCTAGACATCTATGCCACCTCCCTTCTCTAAACTGTTTTTGAGCTAATTTCCTGGCTCTTTGTTTATTGTGTTTTAACAATGAAACTGTTTTCCTTGGTAGGTTCTCAGATACTCTCCAGGATGTTTAGGTTCTCAGGGACACCTGTCCACACCTGGGCACCATTGCCTTGGTTCACTGTATAGCCTTCAGGGTTCAGGCAAAGGACACACATCTGTAAATAAGCTAGTCAGGAGCCCATCACACTACAGTGATTTTAGTGTTTTCTCTAAATGCTCATTGCCAAACCCAAGGCCACCTAGATTTTCTCCCACGTTGTCTTCTAGGAGTCTTGAAGTTAGGGAGTGCCAGTTCTCTAACTTTAATTTTCCCCTTCAATACCATGTTGGCTATTTTGGGTCTTCTGTCTTTCCATATAGACTTTCAAATCAGTTTGTTGATATTTCCAAAATAAATTGCTGGAATTTTAATTGGGATTGTGTTGAACCTACAGATGAAGTTTAGAAGAACTGACATTTTAACAATATTTAGCATTCTCCTATTTTAAACATAAAATATTGTCTATTTCCTTATAATAAATCTTCTTTGATTTTAAAGTAGGTTTTTAAAAATACTTTTGCAGCTCCTTACTTTGTGAGCTAGGTATTATTCATGATAAGTGCAGGAATCTGTCACCCTGGACATTCGAAATTTAGCCCAGGCTTCTGGTTCCATGACTAGTATATAGACTGAATTTTTATTTTTATTTAATTCTTACAAGTATCAGTGATATAACAGGGAGAGAGCTGATTGCACTAACCCTTTCTACTATACTCTCTAGTCCCAAGACCATACTTCCTCTGAACTCTTCACTTGACTGCATTTTGAGATTCATCAGGTCATTGATTGTGTTAAAATTCTTCACATTCATAGTTTTCTTGACAGTCTGATGGATTCACTTGTTCCTCACATTAGCAGTCTTTGCTACAGTGAATGAGAAAAGGAGGAAGGGAGGAAGTGTGAAAAGGTAAGCTTGAGAGTGAAAGGTCTCTGGCACCTGTGTGTGGGTTGTTATTTACATTCTAAGCACACTTCTGCAAGCTTAGTAATATTCACCATTTTGCAGTATGCCATGAAATTAACTAATGGAGAAACATTTTATGAGCATCCTCATTGAGATTCACAGACTTAACCCAAAAAACAAATAAACAACAAGAACAGCAACAACAACAAAAAACCACTAGAGACCATCAGCAATATCCCTAATAAAATAAAATAAAAGAGTTTATGAAGGTTGAGAATAATTTTACTCTTACACAGGCATAAACTTTCTATTTCAAATAAGTGATAAATAATTTTTTAAAAAGACAATGTTCATAATGTTTTCGTGGGTTGGATTAGAATTCTATTTCATGTCAGCTCTGCTTGTGAATGATGTCATTTATTGGTAAACATTTCCAAGATATTATTACATTGACAAGGAAAACAGGTCAGATATGAGTTGTCTTCCTTGATACCAGTAATCAGGTTTGAAATATATTAAAAATTGTCTCAGTTTGAGGTTTAATTTAGGATTACTTTTCTTTCTGTGTATCAAACAGGATTATTAGTTTTCTGGAGAACAGTATATATATGTCCATATAACCAGATGAATCTTCTGTGTTTGTTCCATATACCGCAGAAAAACAAGTTCATTGACAAACTGTGTAAAATGTGCAAACATGGACAATTTTGCCCAGTCTCACCTCTCTACTGGACCAATGAAATTCTCCTAGTTGCCAACTCTATACAAGCCCTGTCTGGGCAGAATTGTTCCTAATAATCCTTGTCTGAAATTAAGTACCCCGTGGCCTAATCCTGCATGATAAAACTTTCTAAAACCCAAGTACTCAAGTTACTCCAGAATTTCATGTGAATAAATTCATCTGATCAGTGGCAAGTTTCTAATGAATTCAATTTGATGTTTGATCCCTACAGATTTTCCAGTGGTCTTTGAGGACAATTTGGCATTAATTATAAATATGCCATTATATGATTTTTACACTATTTTATCTTGCAACTTTGTAGTTTTAAGAGGCTTAGAAAAATTTTATTGATGGTATAAGGTTTTATGTTTTAAAATTTTACTGCTACTCAGCATTCCATAATATTACTAGTATAATTTATTGACCAATTTCCCTACTGGGTTTATCTGTTCTCAGGCTAATGCCACTTTTTATAATATCTATACTTTATAAAATAGCTTGAGAACTGATAACTGTTCTACTTATTTAAAAAATTGTTTCTTCAATTTTTTTCTTTTACTCTTCTGTGAAAAGCTTGTTAAATTTTAAGAAAATCTTGTCATGATTTGGATTCAGATTGTATTGCATTATAGATAAATTTAGGAAAAATAGTTTTTTAACATTGAACCTTCCCATCTAGTAACAAATTCATATTATCTTTATGCAATTCTACTTATGTATTTAGAGTGAGTCTTGAGAGAAAGAAAGTTATCAATACCATCAGTTTCAGTATTGAGTGAAAGATGTAGAAAATAAAAAAATCAGCAACAAAAGCCAAAATTGACAAATGGGATCTAATTAAACTAAAGAGCTTCTGCACAGCAAAAGAAACTACCATCAGAGTGAACAGGCAACCAACAAAATGGGAGAAAATTTTTACACTCTACCCATCTGACAAAGGGCTAATATCCAGAATCTACAAAGAACTTAAACAAATTTACAAGAAAAATCAAACAATCCCATCAAAAAGTGGGGGAAGGATATGAACAGACACTTCTAAAAAGAAGACATTTATGTAGCCAATAGACACATGAAAAAAATGCTCATCATCACTGGCCGTCAGAGAAATGCAAATCAAAACCACAACGAGATACCATCTCACACTAGTTAGAATGGTGATCATTAAAAAGTCAGGAAACAACAGGTGCTGGAGAGGATGTGGAGAAATAAGAACACTTTTACACTGTTGGTGGGACTGTAAACTAGTTCAACCATTGTGGAAGACGGTGTGGCGATTCCTCAAGGATCTACAACTAGAAATACCATTTGACCCAGCTATCCCATTACTGGGTATACCCAAAGGATTATAAATTATGCTGCTATAAAGACACATGCACATGTGTGTTTATTGCGGCTCTATTCACAATAGCAAAGACTTGGAACCAACCCAAATGTCCATCAATGATAGACTGGATTAAGAAAATGTGGCACATATACACCATGGAATACTATGCAGCCATAAAAAAGGATGAGTTCATGTCCTTTGTAGGGACATGGATGAAGCTGGAAACCATCATTCTCAGCAAATTATCACAAGGACAGAAAACCAAACACCGCATATTCTCACTCATAGGTGGGAATTGAACAATAAGAACACTTGGACACAGGGTGGGGAACATCACACACCTGGGCCTGTCATGGGGTGGGGGGGAGGGGAGAGGGATAACATTAGGAGATATATCTAATGTAAATGACAAGTTGACCAGTGCAGCACACCAACATGGCACACGTATACATATGTAACAAACCTGCACATTGTGCGCATGTACCCTAGAACTTAAAGTATAATAAAAAGAAGAAAATAAAAAAATCCAGAAAATAAATAAAGGCTATACAATGTATTAATCTTTAAATAAAAAACATATGTATTTATTAAGAGTCTACTTGTTAAGTTTATTTTTGGATATATATAGAGAGAGATATGTGGATTTTACCAATATGTTCTTTAAAATTTATTTTTAGGTAGTGAAATTTTAGGTTATTTTAATTTTTCTACTCATTGTTTCAATTTTTGAAATCATTGTAATTAGAATATTTTGTATAATACAGAATCATAAAACTATCTTATATTATACTCAATGTTAATGAATAAATAATTTTTTATATTATCAAAATGGCCATATTGCCCAAAGCAATTTACAGATTCAATGCTGTTCCTATCAAACTGCTAATGACATTTTTCACAGAATTAGAAAAAACTATTTTATAATTCATAGGGAACCAAAAAAGAGCTCAAATAGCCAAGGCAACCATAAGCAGAAAAAACAAAGCTAGAGACATCACGTCACCCAAGTTCAACTATACTACAAGGATACAGCAATCAAAACAGCATGTTACTGGTACAAAAACATACAGGTAAACTAATGGAACAGAATAGAAAGCCCAGAAATAATGCCATATACCTACAACCATCTGATCTGACAAAGTTAACAAAAACAAGCAATGGAGAATGGACTCCGTATTCAATAGGTGGTCCTGGGATAACTGGCTAGCCATATGCAGAGGAGGGAAGCTGGACCCATTCCTTATACCGTATATAAAAATCAATCCAACATGAGTTGATTAGACTTAAATCTAAAACCAAATACTATACAAACCCTGGAAGATAACCTGGGTGATACCATTCTGGACATAGGACCCAGCAAAGACTTCATGACAAAGATGCCAAAAGCAATTTCAACAAAAACAAAAATTGACAAATGAGACCTAGTTAAACTAAAGAGGTTCTGCATAGTGAAAGAAATTATCAACAGAGTAAAGAGACAACCTACAGAATGAGAGAAAATATTTTCAAACTATGCATCTCACAGAGGTATTTTATCTGGAATCTATAAATAACTTAAACAAATTTACAAGCAAAGAACAAACAACCCCATTGAAAAGTGGGCAAAGGACATGTACAGATCCTTTTCAAAAGAAGACATACACGAGGCCAACAAGCATATGCAAAAATGCTCAACATCACTAATCATTAGAGAAATGCAATTTAAAATGACAATGATGTACCATCTCACACCAGTCAGAATGGCTGCTATTAAAAAGTCAAAAAATAACAGATGCTGGAGAAGTTATGGAGAGAAGGGAATGCTAATGCACTGCTGGTGGGAATGTAAACTAGTTTAGCCATTTTGGTAAGTAGTTTGGCAATTTCTCAAAGAACTTAAAACAGAACTACCATTCACCCCAGCAATCCCATTATTGGGTATATACTCAAAGGACTATAAATTATTCTACCATAAAGACATAGGCATGCTTATATTTATCACAGCACTATTCACAATAGCAAAGACAAGGAATCAACCTAAATTACCCATCAATGGTAGACTGGATAAAGAAAATATGATACATATACACCATACAATACTATGCAGCCATAAAAGAGAATGATATCATGCTTTTTGCAGCAAAATGGATGGAACTGAAGGCCATTATCCTAACCAAACTAATGCAGAAACAGAAAAACAAATACCACATGTTCTTACTTAGAAGTGGAAGCTAAATATTGAGTACATATGGACTCAAAGAAGGGAACAACAAATACCAGGGCCTAGTTGAGGGTGGAGGTTGGGAGGAGGGACAGGATTGAAAAACTACCTATCAGGTACTATGCTTATTACCTAGGTAATTCACATGTTGGAACTTAATTCTCAATATGATAGTATTAAGAGATGTGGCCTTTAGGAGTGATTAAGTCTTGAGCAGGGAACCCTCATGAATGGAATTAGTATTCTCACAAAGGAGACGTGAAGAGCCTCCTTTCTCCTTCTGATATCTCAGTATACAAAGAAGATGCCATCTAGGAAGAATGAGTCCTCATCAGACACCATATCAGCTGGCATCTTGACCTTAAACTTACCAGATTCTAGAACTGTGAGCAATAAATTTCTGTTGTTTATACATTACACTGGTTAAGGCATTTTGTCTTAGCAGCCTGTGTAGACAAAGACAGGTACTACTTCAATAGCAAAGGAATTATCTCTTTCTTCAAAGTTTGCTAAAACTCACCTGTAAAATATCCTTGTCCTGGCACCTTTTTAAGAGGTGTATACTCGACTTTTCTTTCAATATCTTCAAAAAATTTAAGCCATTCACTTTTTTTTATTTTTTGAGGGAACTTTGATCATTTAATTTTTTGAAAAATAGATGACTAATCCAGGTTGATGGTTGTCAACTCGGGCAACCCACAGAGGATGTCTAGAGTGTACGAGAGTATTTTTGACTTTCACAATAACTAGGTAGACTCACTAGATACCAGTAATGTATAGAAGGCCCAGTAAACATGATCCAATATATTGGACAGCCTTTACACAAACTAACAAAATAATCCTCAAAATTGCACCTATGAGAAACATAAACCTAATAATGGAGATTCACTGGTGTAATGATGTACATAATATTCTTTCATATGTTGAAATAGGTATCATTTAAATGTCTTTATTATTCCTTTTCAACATCTTAATAAGACTTGCAAAGATTTTTCAGACCACCACTACAGTCAAGATACAGAGCAGTTTCATCACAAGTACAGACTCCTCTATTGCTCTACTGCTTTTTAACCAACCATTGGCAGCCATTAAGCTGTTCTTTATCTGTATTATTTTCTCACTTCAAGATTTATATAAGTGAAACCATACAGTCCATACTTTTGTATTGGCTTTATGTTTCATTCCACATAATTCCCTTACAATGCATTCAAATTGTTGTGTTCATTTTTTTACATCACCGAGTATTACATTCTGTTTAGCCATTCACAAATTGAAGAGCATTAGTTGTGCATAGTTTTGGCTATTATGAATGAAAACACATGTAAAGATTATTGTGTTTTCTTATCTCCAGGACACCACCATGAAAATGTATGTACAGATTATCGTGTTTTCTTATCTCTGGGATAAATGTTCAAGAGTGCAATTGCTGGATAGTATGATAAGGAAGTGTTTGGATTGTAAGAAGTCACATATTACTTTCCAGAGTGGCTGAATTATTTTACATTCCCACCAGAATTGTTCAAGTGATCTGTTTTTTCTTCATTATTGCTAGCATTTGGTTTTGTCATTATTTTTAAAGTTACCTATATAGAAGCACATTGATACCTCATTGTGGTTTTAATTTGCATTTATCTAATGACTAATGATGTTGAAGTCTTTTAATGTATTTGTTTCTCATCTGTATATTCTCCTCAATGAAATTTCTTCTATCTTTTGACAAATTTTGTCAAATAAACATTTGTTTTTATTTTTTATACTCTAGATAGAAGTCTTTTTTTGCATATAGGTTTTTGTAAATATTTGCTCCAGGACTAAAGTTTGTCTTTTCAATCTATAAACAGACTATTTCACAAAGCAAAAGTTTTTAATTTGTCTGAGGTCCAGCTTATCGTTTTACTTTTATAAATTGTGCTTTCAGTGTTAAGCCTAAACACTACACCTAACCCCAGATTATGAATATTGCCTTCAGTATTTCTTAAACATTTTATAATTATACATTAAGTCTTTGATCCATGGGAATTAATTTTGTATAAGGTGTGAGGTTTAGATAAATCCTTATATTTTTGGCCTAGGTATGCCAATCTGTCCCAGCACCGTTTTCTGGAAAGGCTATTTTTTCCTCCATTGAATTGTTTTTGTATCATTGTAAAAAAAAATTGAACATATTTTTGTGGTTCTATTTTTAAGATCTCTGTCATGTTTTATGGACCTATGTGTCTATCCCTTCTCCAATACTACACTGTCTTAACTACTGTAACTATGTAGCAAATGTTAACATCAGAGAAAGCAACTTCTCCAATTTTGTTCTGTTTTTAAAATTTATTTTATTTTATGCTGTATGGCTTTCCAAATTATTACAGGTTTGTATAGTCTACAAAAAAACCTGACATTTTGATAGATATTGCATTAAAACTAGAAAAAAAAATGACTAGTAATTATTATTTTTCTATGTTGAGTCTTCCAATCCATAAACGTGATATGTTTCTCCACTTTTTTGATTTTTAAAAAATTTTCTTCAACATCATTTTGTGATTTTCAGGATGCACATTTACATGTTTTGTTAGATATTCACCTATCATTTCATATTCTGTGGAGACGCTGTAAATGGTATTCAAGTTTTTATTTGATTTCCACATGTTTGTTAATATATAGAAGCGTGATTGATTTTTTTATGTTGATCCTGCATCCTGTGACCTTGATAAAGTCACTTTTTAGCTCCAGATGTATATTTAGCAGATTCCGTTGAATTTCCTATGTAGATAATCATGACATCTATAAATATGAATGTTTTATTCCTTTTTATTATCTTTATGCTTCTTCTTTTCCTTGCCTTTTTGAACTGGCTAAAACACCCAGTACTATGTTAAATAAGAATGGCAAGATTGGACATCATTTCTTTGTTCATGATCTTAGAAGGAAAGCATTTGGTCTTTCACCACTAGATATCAGGTAAGCTGTAGGCTTTTGTAGGTGCCTTTCATCAAACTGAGGAAATTATCTTCTATTCTTAGTTTTTAAGAGATGTTATTGTATATGGGTAATGACAGCTAACATTTTTTGTCTCCTTTTTAACATGATTGTGTTGTGTTTTTCTCTTTTTTAATCATTATGGTAAATATTGTTGATTATTTTTCTATGTTAAATGAGTATTCATTCCTGCAACAAACCCTAGGTGGTCATGATGTAAATTATTGCCTTATTTTGCTGGACTTGTGGATGTTGGTATATATTTTCATAAGACATATATCTGCTGTTTCCTGATTTTTATAGTGTTTTTATCTGGTATGGTATGAGGGTAATGCGGCCTTATGACATTATTTAAGAAATCTTCAATACCTTCTATTTTCTGAAAGATTTCAGATTGAACTAATTTCATTTCTTGCTAAACAGTGTGATAAAATCCACCACTGAATATAGTCCAACATCTGGAACAAAAGTTTATTTTTTTGGAAGATTTTAGTTACAGGAACTATAGTGATATTCTTTACCTCTGAACATTAATAATGTGATTTTTTTCTTGATAAGTCTGGCTAATGCTTGATTATTGTATTGATCATTTCAAATAAACAGCTTTGTGCATTCTATACTGTTTGCTCATTTCCTATTTTATTAATGCTATGATCTGAACATGTCCCCCCAGATTCGTGTGTTGGAAACTTAATTCCCAACGCAAAAGTGTTAGAAGATGTTTAGGTCGTGAGCAATCCATCCTCACGAATGGATTTATGCCCTTATAAAAAGAGGGCTGTAGGAGTGGGTTGGTTCTCTCTTGACCTCCTTCCATGTGAGAACACAGCAAAAACAAACGAACAGACAAAATCCCTTATCAGATCTCGGACTTCACAGCCTTCAGAACTGTGGGAAAATAAGTTGATGTTTTGTGTAAATTATCCAGTTCCAGGTATTCTGTTATAGGAGCACAAAACAGACTATAACAATTTCTATTCTTATTTTCAGTATTTTTTCTATTGAATTTAGGATTTTTCTCTTGTATTTCTAGTGTCGTAACATAGACTCAGATTTTGATTTTAGTCTATTTCATTCCAAGTGCTAGGTTAGTTACATCTCACAAAATATAATATTTTCTGTGGTAAATTTTATTTTATTAGAAATATTTTCAAATTTTGATTACAATTTCATCTTTCACTATTAAGTATTTAGGAGAATATTGTTTAGACTGCAAATATTTGGGGATTTTTCTGGAAATTATTTGATTTTCAATGTCTAACGTAATTTCATTTTAGCCATTTTCCTAAGATAATATCCTTTTATGATTTTTAACTTAGTAAATATATCATGACTTGTTTTATGTACCAAAATCTTGTCCATTTTGGTGAATATTCCTGTGCATTTTGAACGAATGCCTACTCTGCTATTTTAGGGTGTAGTGTTTTATAAACGCCAACCTGATTAAGATGGTTATGTTGTTCAAGTCCTCTAAATACCTACTGATTTTATGTATATTGATTCTATCAATTACTGAGATAAGAGTTGAAACAAATTTCAACTCATATTTCAATTTCAAACATATTTGCTGACTAATATATTTCTCTTATTAATTTAGTCCATTTTTGCTTCAGGTATTTTGGACATCTGTTACTAAGTTCATACATATTAAGGAACACCATATCAAGTTGATGACTTTACTCTTTTTTTAATATTTTCTTTTTGAGACAGAATCTCACTCTGTTGCTCAGGCTGGAGTGCAGTGGTGTGAACATGGCTCACTGCATTCTTAACCTCCTGAACTCAAGTGATCCTCCTGCCTTAGCCTCCCATGCAGCTGGGACCACAGGCATGCGATATATATATATCTAATATATATATGTATTCCATATATGTATGGAATATTACTGAGGAAAAAGAGAAACGTATATATATAAATGAGGAAAATCATATATATATCAATCTGTATATATATAGATGATCTGTATATATACAGAATGATATATATCTATATACAGCATATATGTATATATCTAGGTTGATATATATCAATATATATACACAACGTATATATATGCATATATACACAACATATATACATATATACACACACACACACACACACACACATATATATATATATACAGATTGATACCACTTCACAAATGTGGGTTTGGGTCATCTTGCCAAGAAAAAAACCACGACCAATGGAGGTGTATACCAAGTACAAAGGGAATACAACATTGGCAGTAGAAGATGATGATTAATAAATATCAGCTATGACCACATAACCGGTTCCAGAAATGGAGACTATAATTGTCACCAGCTTTTCTTCCAATTTTGTTATGAGTATGTTTGTGTATTCATGTATAAGAAATTTTTTGTTTTCTCTCTTTTATTGTCTTACCATGTAACATAAGATGCATTAACTTTACATCATAGTAATGAAGCTACTGGATGTCAAAGAAAAGAGTGAACATCACTCAAAGATTTTGCATCCTCACTTTGCTGGATTATGGTGCCTAGTTGTTTAGTCAAGCGTAAGTCTGGTGTTGATGTGAAGGTATTTTTCAAACGAGATTAACTTTTAAATAGCAGACTTTGAGTAAAGCAGTTTACCCTCTATAATGTGATGAACCTCATTCAATCATCAGAAAGCCTGAGGTATCCCAAAATAGAAAGAATTTGCCTCCAGATTGTCTTCAAACTCAAGACTACAATATCAACTCCTAGTGGAATTTCTAGCCTGCTAATTTGCTCTGTGGATTTGACTTGTCAGCCTCCACGATTGAGTCTGCCAAAATCATATATACAGTCATGTACCTCATAGCCAGTGGTGGACCGCATATACGACTGTGGTTCCATAAGATTATAATACAGCATGCTTACAGTATCTTTTCTATGTTTAGATATGTTTAAATTCACAAATTCTTACTATTATGTTACAATTGCCTACGGTATTTAGTAAACTAACCTGCTGTACAGATTTGTGGTCTAAGGGCAATATCCATAACATATATCCTAGGTGTATAGTGGGCTATACCATCTAGGTTTGGGTAAGTACAGGCTATGATGGTCACACAATGACTAAATCACCTAACACCCATATTTCTCAGAATATATCCCCATAGTTAAGTGATGCATAACAGTTTATCCAATAGGATTTGCGTGTGTGTGTTTATATACACACACACACATATATAAAATGTATATTATATACTACATATATATTATATATAATTTATATATTATATATAATTTATATATTATATAATATATATTCACTTATTACCCCAAATTACAAAGATTATGCAAAAGTTTCTCAACGGTTCGTCAACATATTTGACTAGGATAAAGCCACCTGACAGGACTGTAGATTGAGCAGTTCAGAAATAACCCAGCTGGGAAACAGGAATCCAGTTTCCCATTCTTGTAGTCATGATAGCTTCTTTGCATGATTTTTTTTTTTTTTTTTTTTGTCAGTCTCCCTGACCTATCCTGGCTTAGAGGTAGGGAAAGACTCAGAAATGTGGTATTCTTCACAAACGCTGTTACTCTCAACTCTCTCTCACTCTCTAGTTAGGTGTTTGTTTACTTTATTTATTTATTTATTTATTTATTTATTCATTTATTTATTTATTTGAGACGGAGTCTCTCTCTGTCGCCCAGGCTGGAGTGCAGTGGCGCGATCTCGGCTCACTGCAAGCTCCACCTCCCGGGTTCACGCCATTCTCGTGCTTCAGCCTCCGAGTAGCTGGGACTACAGACGCCCGCCACCACTCCCGGCTAATTTTGTTTTTGTATTTTTAGTAGAGACGAGGTTTCACCGTGTTAGCCAGGATGGTCTCGATTTCCTGACCTCGTGATCCACCCGCCTCGGCCTCCCAAAGTGCTGGGCTTAGAAGCGTGAGCCACCGCGCCCGGCCATGACATGTCACTATATTGAATATTATGGGCAATTATAACATAATGGTATGTATTCGTGTATTTAAACATATCTAAAGGAGAAAAGGTGCAGTAGAGATACAGTGTAAAAGATTTAAAATGGCACACCTGTATAGAGAATTTACTAAGAACGAACCTTGGAGAAGTGCAAGTTGCTCTGGGTGAGTCAGTAACAGACAAGTGAATGTGAAGGCCAAGGACATAACTGTACACTGCTATAGACTATAAACACCGAATACTTATGCTGCACTCTTTCTAAAAAACCATTTTTCTCTCTTCAATAGTAAATTAACCTTAAATGATTGAACACAGCTTAAAACACAGACACATTCTATAGCTGTACAAAAATATTTTCTTTCTTTACATGCTTATCCCATAAGTTTTATCTATTGTAAATTTTTTTATAGTTTTTAAACTTTTTTGTTAAGAACTGACATAAACACAATCATTAACCTAGGTCCTTACAAAGTCAGGATCATCCATAGGACTGTATTCCACATCCACATCTTGTCCCACTGGAAGGTCTTCAGGGGCAATAACACCCACGAAGCTGTTGTCTTCTCTGATAGCAATGTCTTCTTCTGGAATATCTCTTGAAGAACCTGCCTTGGGCTGTTTTATAGTTAACTGTTTTTTTTTTTAATAAATAGAAGGAGTACACTCTAAAATAACAATAAAAAGCATAGTATAATAAATACATAAACCAGTGACATAGCAATTTATTATCAAGTATTATGTACCGTACGTAATTTTGTGTGCTATACTTTTATATGGCTGGCAGCACCATAGGTTTGTTTACACCAGCATCACCACAGACATGTGAGCAATGCATTATGTTATGATGTTATCATAGTTACCATATCACCAAGCAATAAGAATTATTCGGCTTCATTATAATATTATGGGACTATCATCATAAAGGCAGTCTGTCGTTGACTGGTCTTTGTAAGGTGCATGACTGGATTTACATAGTTTATTAAAAATAAGAACATAGCTGGCATTCTCATCTTTTTCTTTCTCATTTAATAATATATTTTGAATGTAATTTTAATTTAATTAATGAACTTTCAGAATATCATTATTTTATGGCTGTACTATATCCAATTGCCTAGAAGTAATGGAGTAAACGTGTTCCATATCTGTTTTAAAGCATTTTGGTCATAGTTTTCCAGATATTCAAAATATATGTAGAAAAGCCTAGTTGTATCTACCTTTTATGATGTCTTTACTTGTGGTCACAGGGCAATTTCACAGAAAGACAAGTGTACAGTCAAATTTTATGTATATTATTCAAATTAATAAATTATGATTAATTTTGTTTTAACAATATTGCAGTTATTGTGAGCTAAGTAGATGTGGCCCAAAGACCATTAAACATATACGCTAAAGCTCCCAGAATAGAGGCAAGATACACATGATAGACCACACGACTGTTGACATGATAACTCAGGGAAGGCAAGGGAAGCGAAAGAACAGAGAGGAAGAAGGACAAAGAGAAAACTTTAGGGATAATCCGCATTTAAGACAAGAAAAGGGAACTGGTAAGGTAAGTGAATGAGATGGTGTACTTTCCATAAAGTAAAGAAGAGAGAGTTTCAGGAAGGATGTGAACAATAGTCCGAATGATGTATAAACATTAAGGAACTATGAGTAGGCCATATGTTCAATCACTGAGAGTCTTTTTTTATTCAACGAGTATTAATTGAATGCCCATTATATATTAAGCACCTAGAGAAAGGTGCAAAGATAAACCAGAAATGCACTCTTCTTTTCAAGAAGCTTAGAGTCTAACCATTCCTATTAAAACAAGCATGCAATTAACTCTAATACTAGAGAGAAAAGTAAATATGGCAGAATAGTGACACTATTACATAGTCAAGGAATTCTGAGGTCACATAAAGGAAAAATATTTTAAATAACATTAATTCTTTTGAATAAATGTTTGGTATCCACTAAGTAAAATCCTCCCACTTAACCAGTCAAACCACAGCACTGTCTCATAATTTTATATTTCCCCAATGACAAGCTTTCCAAAATACTGTTAACTGATTTATTGATTTATTGTATTAACTTACTGTATTATCAACAACAAATCTAATAGTAATGCATTCATTGAACAACTTTAAATGTTATTGAATTGTAAAAGGTCATGAGTTTACATAAAACAAACTGAACGTATTGGTAAATGATCCAAAAGAGGAGAAAGTCAGTGAAAAAAAGTCTAAGAAATAATAGCATAATTTTAGATTGATTTGTCTTGTGTTACATTTATTAGATGAGTCCCAAATAGATTCCATATTATTTGTAGGTAGAATTTATATATATATATATGTGTATATATATATATGTATATTTTATATATATGTAAGTACGTATTGAGAGAGGGTCTGCTCTGTCACCCAGGCTGGATTGCAGTGGCGAGATCATAGCTCACAGGAACCTCTGCTTCCTGGGCTGAAGCCATTCTTCCACCTCAGCCTCCCTAGTAGCTGGGACTACAGGCATGCACCTCCAGCTCCGGCTAATTTTTGTATTTTTTGTAGAGATGGGATTTCACCATCCTTCCCAGGCTGGTTTCAAACTCCTGGGCTCAAGTGATACACCACCATTTTACACATCTTAAAGTTTATTATTCTTTCTGAAAGGCCTTTTCGGAGAACTATAAAAATGAGTGCTCAAAAACCAATTATAAATTGAAGAAAAGTAATTTCAGAAAAAAAAAATGCACCAAATCTTCACTGTTTCTACTGTTTGGATCAAAATAATTCTCATTTGTCAGTGCTTTTTTTTTTAATATATGAGAAAATAATAAAAATAAACAAAATAAAAAACCAAACCCCTCTAAAAACATTTGAAAAGATCCCCCAATATTTGTGATTTTTACATTCACTTTGTTCTCTACCCTCAACATTTTAATTTATTTTTTAATAGAAATAGTTTTTGCAATGATATTTTATTCTTCCAGTTACATAGACTCAGGCAAATAGATGCTTATATTTTCATTTTTCTTAAGTTATATAATTCTGATATTACTCTACAAATCAAAGCATTAAAAAATAAAATTTTTGAGGACAAGTTATACTAATTTTTAGGATCGAATTTTTTAAAACTACTCTCACTAACATGTTAGTTGCTTAAAACTTTGCCAGTGAAGTGACTGATAAAAGTTCCATGTCTCAAGTGACATGCTTTGGAGCTTAGCTGAGAAATTTCACAGGACTTACTATGTAACCTGTCAGCCTTTTGGTCTCGAAGCACAGCACTTATCAAATTAACAACAAAAGAAGAAGATGTTTAACATTCTGAGAATGGGGAAAATAGGAATTTTTTTTTACAAAATGTGTTTTCTTTTTAGTAACCGTAAAATGGTTTTAGACTTAGATCCATAAACCTAATTTTGTGGTTCTTTGTTATACAATGTGTCATTTGTTGTGTGAAGGAAAAGGTAATGCTTTGGGCTTGATTTTAAATTTTGGACATGATATAACTTCTATGAATACCAAAGTAAAGATATTTTAACAAAATTTCTATTTCCACAACAAAACTCTTAAAGAATAGTTATTGACCACTTGTTGACAATTTCCCTTGCTGGCATCTTCTCTCATGCTTTTTAACTAATGTGATAAACAAAAAGAAAAATCAAGATACACAATGATTTCCTGAAAACTTTTGTATTCTCACTCAAGACCTACTGAGAACTAAGGGGAGATTTCATCCCCAAAAGGAATTATAGCATCCCCAAGACAATATTTACCAGGAATTGCACACTTATAAAGTGGGGAAGGTAGAGTTTGAACCAAGCAATGTGGCTTTAGAGATGTTATTATTAAGAAGAGTTCCACAAAACCCTCAGTAAAAATCTTTTTAGTTGATTCACTTGTCCTCGTTTATTCACAAATTATTTGTAAGGTTTTGAAAATGGAACTTGACTTTGTTTCTACACTCGTCATTTGCTTTAAAGTTAGGTTTTTATTTCTGCAGTCTTGGAAAATTGAGGGAAGATGTCTTAGTGAAGGACTCTTCTATTGCATGTTGTTCAGCTAAATGCTACTTCAATATCTCTAACAGAGGTGTAAGTGTCGAAAAGCTCATTCCTTGATGTTTAAATATGCACTTCCATTACTCTTCTTTTGACAGATTCTTATCTTTAAAGCTAGATTTTATTTCTGCTACATATATTTTCACTTATGCTAATCTAACAGTGGGAGGGCTATCTTAAATCTTTAAGGTCAAAATACAATTCCAAACACCTATATCCAAGCTGCCTAAGAGACATGGTATTTTACCCCAGATACAGATATGTTTTTATATACTTAATGGCAAAGCACAAGTTTGAGAAAAAATGACCTACGTGTAATACATTGAAAAATAAAGAGAATACTTGACATGTTGGTATAATGTTCCAAGAGCCTGAATGAATTGTAGTTTCTAATATTTAAATTAAATAAACGTTTTTACATCCCCAAATTTTGATTTTAAAAATATGATTGTGATTTGCTTATAAAGATGGCATTTCAGATTTGTATGGAGTGTACTTCCCTTGCCAATCAATAATGTGTTGACTATTCTGACAATGTAATACTGTTATAAACAGAAATGTGCTACACTCACTTATATCACTGTATCTAATATTGTTTGTAAAATGCACATTGCATATGTAAACAAGGCACTATATGTTGTAATAAGGGACATAGTTACCCACTTTTGACTTGGATCTCGAGTTCTAAAATCTAATTATTTGTCCAAATCACAAGTTATTTTTACAAATGTGTAATTCTTAAAGAAAAGTGTACTCTTTAAAGAACACATGTTAGACATCCATGTTAATAAGTAGAAACATATGCATATTGAATATGCATGGTTTTAAATAAAAAGGAAAGCACTCAACAAAAATAGATTTTGTACAATGCTGATTTATGCTACCTAAATACATGTGGGGGAATTAGCACAATATAGTCTTCTGTTTATAAATAGAAATGTAAGTAATGATGTAATGGCTCACAGAATGGTTCACTTGTATTCTGGAAATATTTTGGAGAAAAGCTTTGACATGCTGCAGTAAGGTGCATAAACTATACTGCTGCTCAGGAATATTTAGAATATTTCAGATAGTAGAAATGGCATAGTCTTTGTGTATGGTGTGTCTTTAGTACAATTTATACCACCATTTGTCCTCAAGTAGGTCTATTTAAAGTATAATTGACTGCCCTAGCAATTATTGTGAATAGCAGCTGTCTGCTGGTAAAAAGGCATATATATAATGAGGGAGAAAGGATCAAATACATGCAATAGAAAAGAAAAGCATAAAGAACATATCTATATGAGGTATTTTAGTCCAGATTTTATATTTGAAAGGGACAAGGCCTATTAGCCATTTCCAATTAAGGACTATAAAAAAATGAATGAAAGTACTCATCTATTTAGGAAAAGCAGCTGGGACTCCCTAAATCCAAAACTAGCAAAAGTTTATTTGTTCTAAAATTGTTGCAGCTTACAGCATTTCATTTATTTTCATTAGCTATGTTAGGGCTTGTGAAAACCTTTCTTGTATCATGTACCTTCTGCAACACACAAAAACACCTTGCTTTGTTTTTCTCCTAAATAGCTACATAATTAGGTAGATTATTTCATGTGTCTGTGCCTGTGTTTGCTGAAGAGAACAAGCCAGATAAATTAGCACTTAGCAGAACTCACAATAGCACATAATATGTCCTTGTGTTTCATATAAAGCTTTATTTGTCATTCACGGCTGGTTGGCAAAACTGACTTTGCTTTTGAAAATGACAGGTGGTACTCTGGTGAGCTCTGTATAGAGAAAGAAACAACCTTCACCAAGACAGTTTCTGTCAATAGCTTCCGTGATTTCGTATTCAATCTGGGCCTGTGTTTCTTCTAAAGTTCTGTTTCATTTGCATCTCTTAGGTCTGGCATCACCAAAGCTCTTTAACAATTGGGATTCTATACCACAAGGCTACAATGGCAGGCTTCCTCTCTTCTCCACAGGCCTGATTAAAAGACAGGTGAAGTTCAGTATATTTCAATAAGCCTCAACATTCCATGTCAGGAATCAATAGCCCTCCTTCTTTTTTTAGGAGTTATTAAATTGCAGCTGTAACATTAGCCTTCTTTATCTAATTGATTGTCTTTTCACAGGGCTAAGAAAATCAATAGCAGTCAATGGGACTGCCCTGTTTTTACCTAATAGATGTTTTCTCCTAATTGGCTGCCTGGGTGGCTTCACCGAGCTCAGTATGTTTTCAGAAGTCCACAGTATGTTGCAACCCTTGTAAACTATTTTACCCTGTGCAACAGTTATTGATTTTATAATGAAATCTAGAAAAATCAATAGCAATCAGGAATATAGATCAGGATTCCTAGGTACGTTATGACAAAGGGCAAACTCACTTTGCTACCACTTCAAACTGTGATTCAATTAAACTTGTCCTTAAAACATTACATTTCCCAAAGATTTTGATCAAAGTCACTTGATTAGTTGTCCAAGACCTGGCTCAAAATCTAAGACTCAAAAGATGCTAATTTAAAAAATAACATACAAGTTTTTAATGGACTATTTCCTTACAAAATGAGATAAGTCAAAATTATTAAGGGTAAATGACACATTTTCTAGGGAAAATTTGACCTATCAAAAGTCATTGTACACAATATAGTTAACTATATTAATTCCTGAGAATTAACAATAAAATGCATAACTTTAAGAAAAAAGATTTGGTTGACTTGCCAAATTCTTTACATTTATATGATCTCAGTGAGCAACACCGCCCCAATATGGTGAAACACAGGTGTTTTCCAACTGGTCTGACATTACAGAATCTGGGGTGGAATTTGCATTCCTTCTCTGAATATTATTAGATTTTTGCCTCTGAATCTAGTTTGAACATTTACCTGTATAAGTAAGACAATGTTATAAGTCTGTGTTATAATCAGATGGCAAAGTTCCTAAGAATACAACTGTTTCTATTAAAAAAAAAAAAAACTTCACAAATTAAAACACATAAATATTAATTATGGCTTTAAAAATGTTCAGTTTCCCTCTGGAGAGAAATAAATGGTCTCTACTCCTAACAGGCAAGGAGAATTGCTAACTTGTTATATTTATTCCTGCACATTTGCTTTGCAATTGCTGACTTCTATTGTTTCTTGCTCAGTTTTATGCAACCCTGATTTTGCAATCTCATTTTTCTTGACATCTTGAACTAGGCTGGATATATCTTTCAGATATAGTCTTAGTATTCATTTTTATTCCCACTCTGGATAAAATTTTCATGTCTATTCTTAAATCCTACTGTTTTTTATTCATATTTAATAATAAACCAAAGAGTAAAAAGGCAGACATTTCTATATAAGGCATGCAATTTTGTAAACAATTCTCCTTTTTCTTTTGTCATAATAACAAACTGGACATTGTCATATCTCAAACTAGAATCCTTGGCTGCAAAGCAGTTTCATAATACTTTCCAGATTAGCATGCATGTAGCTTAGTCTTTATCATTCTTCACTGACTTGACATGCCCTGCTAAAGAGTCATGCCATTTAATAGGCCTAACCATGATGGGGATGACAGTTCCATAGCCAGTGACAGTCAACCCATATCTGTGGAGCTGTCTCCTGCTCTAAAATCACACATTTATGGTGTATTTCGATTTGACCTCAGCTCTACCAGTTTATTCTCCATTATCTGGCATATGAATAATTAATTAAATAAATAGCACCATAAACAAACACTCTTACAAGAATAGGACTTTCACTCATACATACTATTCTGAAAGAATCCAGAATCAAGAAAATACCAAGTAAAAATCTTTTTATTTTATCAGGATTTATAGAAAGGGGGATAGGTGTTGAGGGTGGGGGAGAGCATTGATGATAATGATACCTTTCTCAAGCTTAGCAGAGACAAATGTCAAAGAAAAGCACCAAAGTGTCAACCACACATTGTCAATATCTTCTAAATGCCTCAGAAAATAAAGCTGGTTTTTCTAGTTTAAAGAGTAAATCAGGGTCCTTCCTTGCATTGCAGCGTGGACTAAATAACAGCAAAAATTGTGAAAAAAAAAACAGTTAATTTCCAATTTCCTTTCCCCTGCCCTAGGGCAGTTTTTAATACCCCTGACTTATGCATTATGGTGTGCTTTTGCTCTCCTGTCTCCTTTTTTGTAGATTCTTGGGACAGAGCATGATAAACTAATTCATGGCAAGTACGAATGACAGATAAATGTCATCTCTCCTAAGCACAGTAAGATTTAATAAGGATCAAAACCTAATGCCAAAAGTTGCATCATTAATACTGAAAGTTTAGATCTTTCATAGAGGGCTTGGTATTTTTCAGGCTCATTTTATATACAAACTATTAAGTTCTCATGGCATTTTTGAAGTAAGAACACAGTATAACTGTATCCAGAAGGTTACAACCAAACGTAATAGAAACAAGTATACAGGAAACTAAAATATGTCAGTTTTTAATGGGTTATATATATGAGGTTATTGTTTTATTGATCAAAGCTGCTAACAAATGTGTGAAGTGCTTTTTGCCTAAAATAATTTCTGACTTGGTTTTTATGCTAGTCAGGGCCTTACACATCATCAAATGTGTTAAAGTTTATGAGCCAGTAAATTAACTTTAATTACCCCAACATTCCTCCTCATTTTGATCAGTAAGCAACAATGTGGATTCCTGAAGCAAAGAAAAAGCAAATTCTGCCAGATCCCATCATCAGTCTTTGCCATTAGAAGATTTTGGCTGGACCTTCTCTATTTCTTTCATTTATGCATGCAGTATTCAATAAATCAAACCCCTTCCTCTTTTATCCCCAGATTGATGGGAGCCCTTTTCAAACAAAAACACTATTTTTAAACCTAAATCGAAATGGATTAAACATACATGTGGATGTGTTGTATGTATGTATACATATGTGGGTATTTAGGTATATGTATATAGGTAAATATTTCACTAACTCATTGTATGCACATGTACATGCATACATTCATATAATAGTTACTATGACTATTTAGACAAGACAAATTTTAAGGAAAAGTTTATTCCCCCTACATTTATACTGAAAAGTTAATAGCAAATACAAAAATGATATTATCAAGTTATAAAATAATGTTCACGCTACAGCCACTACTTCTCTATCTCCTACCCCTACTCCATTAACACCATTACTCTCATAATTATTGTTATAAATTCAATGTGATTAAAGTTTTAATGATAAGGATGGTGATTTCATGGCTTATTTCATTTGAAGGACTGTAGTTATCTTTTTATACATTTTCTCACATCTCAATTAACCCAATTCAAGAGACCTCTTTAGATCCCAGAACATAAAATATTTGTATCAGAGAGCAGGGGTAAATGAAGGGAAACACTCATCCTTGCTCTTTTTTTCTTCTTTGAGTGCCCTTTGTAGGATTGGAAACAAGTAAACTACATTGTAATCCAAATAATTGACACAATTTTAGTTGCCTTTTAAAAACTTCTCAACATACAAAAATGGATCATCACCCTTAAACTTTTATGGAATTGCATTTTCACATTGGAGGAGAGGAATAGTTTTAAACTAAGCAATTTTACCTGTAAGCTTAAGTTGAAGTCTTATATTTCAAGTCTTGTGTGTCAGATCAGAAACACTATTTATCACTCATCCATTTTATTTGTATTTCTAAAACAGGATGCTTATTATGCTTTTACCAGAAGCATATGAATTGGTGACTGTCACGCAGTTATTCACTAGTGCCTGCTTCACCATGTGAAAGAGCAGGCTCCAGAGTAAACAAGGTCATAGGAGGTGGCTGTAAATGGACAAGGTGCACAGCCAAGGAGATGAATGAGATGCCTTAAATGAAAGACCTTATTGGTCCTTCATGGAAGCTAAGTTAAAAACAGTGTATTCCATTTGGATTCTTTCCTCTTCTTCTGTTTCCTCCCTTCATATTCTTTGCTAGATGAAAGCCATAGGTAATTTGAAGAATATAATCATTAGAAAAACATGTTTATTATGCTGAGAACTAAGAGGAGAACCCTTAAAGAATAAACAAGAATAAGGGATTTATCTGAGATCTCTGAAAAAAAAAAAGCTGGATAATTTAGGAACTGAGACAAAATAATGACAGTGTCGTGGCTAAATTCTAACCTCTGCAAGCTGGATTGTCACAGGTTATTGAAAAGCCTGTTGGCAATAACACAGTCTGTCTTGAGTTGGAAATAGTTACTGAATACAGGTCTCTCTTTGACAACATAATGAGCCATAATTGTTACAACACTTGGACTTCACATGAAAATTAGAGTAACCTTATGCAGTATCAATCCTGAAGTGGGTGTTCATGATTTTTAAATATTTCTTAGATTTTTGCATCCAAAAGAATTATAAATCATTTGTCTAGCTGGTGTATCAAAAGAGAACATGTTGGATCATGGCCCTTAAATGAACATAGGCAAGATATTAAAATAATAAAAATATTTTTTCCAATAAATTTCTTTATAATCTGCTTATATCACAAAGGGAACATGATTTCAAATGAAATTAATAGCTCCATTGGGATACAAGCTGTGACCAAGACACTTTTTGACACTATGTTGATGCCATGTATATGTTGAAAATGGAACTAACACCTCCCAGAGAACTGACATTGAGAGATGTATGAGAATAACTGAAGATGAAAATCCATCCCACCTTTCATGAAAAATCATTTATTATTTTAGGGATTTGCTTCCATGTACACTAGGTTGGTGTGACATGTAAAGACAGAATTTCTCTTTAAATATGAAATAAAAATAAATGCTCTATCGAAATGAAAAAGAAAAGCCAACTCTGCTTCCAACAGGGAAAGTGACTGCCATGTAGGCTTAAATCCCCACTAGATCTATTATTCCTTGGATCTCTAGGGATTAGGACAAAGTGAAAAGAAGTGGAAAGTGCAGGAATAGTGCAGGGGGTCAGAGTAGGGCGGTATGATACTAGGGTAAAGTGAAATTCCCGATGTTCTCTTCCTTCTGAAGGGCAATCATTCTGCTTTAAAAACCTCAACAACTGATATTTTCCAGTGTGTTATTATATCTTATTATTGTTTTAATATAATTATAATGTTTAATATGTGTGATGATTTGGTGAAATATTTGACGGGAGTTCACTAGCATTATGTATTCATTCATTTAATATATACTTATAACATGCCTAAACGCCAGATACTCTTCCACATACTAGGTAAAGATCACAGTCTCCACCCTCATAAATCTTAAATTATAGAAGGTTATTGTGAAAAAGCATATTGTCATTATTAACAAAAACTCACTGTTCAATGACCATGAGCAAGTCAGTATGTCTCTTAGTCTCAATTTTAGACTCTATGATATGTGAACTATTTTTCTACTCTACTTCAGCACATATTATTTAAATAAGTATGTATTAAGTATCTATGATATGTTAATATAACTCTATCTGGTAGTCAATCCCATAATCCACCACTTTGCCATAAGTCAGACCACTTTTCAGGTTGTTGTTATGGTATTAGTACTCTTCTGTAATCACACTTGCAAATCCCAAATGATTTGAAATTGCTCTCCATTTTCAATATCCAGAAGTCCATCAATGATCAATAACGTTTATTTCTGTAAAATTATTTTTGTATTCCATTTTTATGGCAAACATCCTTTTCAAACATCATGAATAACTTCTTCAAAAGCCTCAAATTAGTGTCTTTAGAAATTTCAAATGATTTTTCAAGCAAGTTTTCTTTCATACTAAGCAAAATCTACCAAGAAATTGAGATATGCCTAATTACCTAAATTTTTTGTAACATGTCCTCTTTAAATAAATGAATATATTCTGTTTTGAATTTATTGATAACAGTTATTTTTATCTAATGGATATACAGATTCAGTAGAGGAAATTAGGAAAAAAATCTCCTGAAATCTAGCAGAATCAAAAGTATCTATAAGAATACTGTGAATTATAATAAATGTTCATTTTTAGTGAATGAATTCTCAGCTTAATTTTACACTTACAAGTGTAAAACTTACACTTTTTAAGTGTAAATTTTACACTTAAAAAGTGTAAGTTTTTTGTAAAAACAGGGATTATGACATATATATGAAATGTTTAAAATGCACCCATTTACGTAAATAGATTGATGAATATTGAAAATTCCATACGCTTATATAATCATCATTCCAATCAATATCTAGAACATTTATATAATTTCAGGAAGCCCCCTTCTGTCATTTTTAAGTTAACACCCACTCCCAGGTTCTACCCAAGACAACCACTGATTTCCGTCACTAGAAAGTATGTTTGCCTTTTCTAGAGTTTATATAAATGAAATCATACAATATACACTCTTCTACGTCTGGCTATTTTAGCTTATCATAATATTTTGAGACTTATTCATATTGATGTGTTTATCAATAGTTTGTTCTTTTTTTTGTTAATTAGCATTCTATTATATGAATAGAACACTGTTGTTTACCCATTCACCTGTTGAAAAACATTTCCATTGAGCCAAGACTTGGTATATTTTATCTTCTAAATTTTAGCTAGTCTGGCACGTGTATGTTGTTAATATACATTTTGCTGGGAACCAGCGGAGTATTTTTTTGTGTTTATTGGACATTGATTCTTTTGTAAAGCATTTTTTAAAGTCTTTTGCCAATTTTTATTGCATTATCTGATTAATTTTAAGTACTATACATATATTCCAGAAGGAAGTTATTCTTTCAGAATACATGCTTTTTTCAATTTGTGGCTAATCATTTCATCTTCTTAATAGTGTCTATTGAAGAGCAAAGGTTTTAATTTTGATGATATACAAAAATTTCCATTTTTTTGATTATTAGTTCTTTTTGTTTTCTAAGAAATGTTCTTCTACCTCGTGGTTGTGCAGATTTTCTCCTGTGTTTTCCTCTAGAAACTTTGTACTTTCTGCTTTATATTTAGTTATATGATTTATTTCAAAACTATTTACTTTTGCATATGGTGTGAGGGAGGGGCTGAGGTTCATCATTTTATTCCATACTAATATCTAGTTGTTCCAGTACAATTTGTGAAGAAGACTTTCCTCATTGATTTTGACATGTCCCTTCAACAAAAATTAATTGACAACATGTCATATCCCTTGAATTCTCTACTCTGTCCCACTGATCTGTTTGTATTTTTTTAAATAGTTGGTTATTTGCTGTCTTTTGAATGTCTATATATGTTTCAGAATCCGCATGTCAATTTAGAAAATTTTATTTTATTTTTTTATTATACTTTAAGTTCTAGAGTACATGTGCACAACGTGAAGGTTTGTTACATATGTATACATGTGCCATGTTGGTGTGCTGCACCCAATTAACTTGTCATTTACATTATGTATTTCTCCTAATGCTATCCCTCCCCCTCCCCCCACCCCACAATTTAGAAAATTTTAAAAAGCAACATGGGAACTTGGTTGAGATTTATTTTATTTTGCATATCAATTTCCAGAAAATTTGTACTTTAATAATATGGGGTTTTTCTAATCCATGAACACAATGTATTCCTCCATTTATTTAGATCTTCTTTATTTCTCCTACCAATATTTTCTATTTTTTAGTGTAGATGTTTGCACATAAATTTTTATATTAATTCCTAGTTAATATTCTCAAAACTACTGTAAATTTTAAAATTTATCTTCAAAGTTTTGTTTTCAAGTTATAGAAATGCAATTGATTTTTGTATATTGAGCTTATATCCATTGACATTGCCAAATACCCTTATTAAATTTAGTAGTTTTTTAAATAGATTCCTTAAGATTTTCAACATAGACAATCATGTTATCTACAAATAGGGACAAATTAGAATGCTAGTTTTTCAAACTTTAATTGTTTGCTTTTATCATTATTTTTCAATGACGCACAATATTTATACATATTTATATGGTACAGTGTGATAGAAACATAAATATAATATGCAATGATCAAATCAGGCTGATTAGCATATACATCACCTCAAACTTCTATCATTTATTTGTGTTGGGAACATTCAAAATCTACTCTTCTATTTGAAAATATACAATAAATTGTTAATTATAGTCACTCTTTAGTGCTGCAGAAGATTAGAACTTATTCCTCCTATCTTACTGTACTTTATTATCTGTTAACCACACTTCATCTTTCCCTCCTCCATCGCTTTCCCTGCCTCTAGTAACCACTAGTCTACTCTCTCCTTCTGTGAGACCAACTTTTTAGCTTCCACGTATGAATGAGAACATGTGGTATTTACCTTTCTGTGCCTGGTTTATTTCACTTAGCATACTGCCTACCAAGCTCATCCATGTTGCCAAGAAGGATATAATTTTATTCTTGTATGGAATAATAGTATTCTATTGTGTAAATATAACATGTTTTCTTTATCCATTTACCTGTGGATAGACACTTGGGTTGATTCCATATCTTGGCTATTGTGAATAGTGTAGACACTGCTTCAATATACTGATCTCCTTTCCTCTGGATATGTACTCAGGAAGGAGATTGCAGGAATATATGGCAGTTCTATATTTACTTTTTTATTTTTCTTTATTGCAACAGTTTAAACCTTCAGTACAATATGTAATGGAAATGTGAACAAACATCCTTGCCTTGTTCCCAACTACTGGGGCAAGATTTATAATTTCAATGTTAATTATGTAGTTTTCATAGATTCTTTTTATCAGTTTGAAAAAAAAACCCTTCTTTTTTTGATTTGCTGAGTTATAAACAAGTGTTCAAATTTGTCAAATAATTTTCATGTGTCTTTTGAAATGAACACATTCTTCAATAAATGTGATGGAGTATATTGATTGATCTTAAATGCTAAGCAAACTTCTGTAGAATAAGTCTTACTTGCTTATGATCCACGACACTTTTCTATCTATGCTGGATTCCATTTGCTAATGTTTTCTTAAGGACTTCATTTCTAGGATTATTAGAAATATTTGTCTCTATTTTTTTTCCTGTTTTGGCTTTGCCAGATTTTGGTATCAAGGATATGGCAGAATCATCAAATTACTTTTGATTTTGATTTTCTTCTTAAATAGAATTCTCTGGTGAAAGTTAGCTTAGTCTAGAGTTTTTATGGGAAGATTTTGTATTATTAATTGTATTGTTTTAATAAATATCAAAGGTTCGGTTAAATTACCTAGTTTTTCTCCAATCAGCTTTGGAAAATTATTCTTCTCAAGGATTTTGGCCTTTTCATCTTTGTTTGCAAAAATTGTTCATAACATTTTCTCATTACTCTTTTTGTGCCTGTCAGATCTCTGAATATATTTTCTCATTTATTTTTGATATAGGTAATTTATATTTTCTCTTGTTTTTCCCTTCATTGGTCTTTCTAGGGTCTTTATCAGCTTTTGCTTTGTTAATTTTATTTATTATCTGTTTTCTATTTCACTGCTTTCTGCCTTGTAATTATTTCTTTCCTTCTACTTACATTGGGTTTAATTTTAATTTTCCTTTTTGTGACTGTGTTCTTCCTTCCCCTCTTTTTTAAAAATAATTTTCAATTGTTTCTCCAGAGCTAATCATATGCATCCCTAGCTTCCTAGAATTTATATAGAGTAAATCTTATCTTCCTTCGCACTTCACTTCTGGCCCGTCTACCTGCCTGCTTCATGCTTCTCAGTTCTCAATGCCGACTTGACATTGCCCATTGTCCAGATGTAACAAATTTAGTGTCGGTCTAATGACAACAATTTTTCTCTCAACATTTGTTCATCAAAAAATGTTTTTTTCTTTCTCATTTTGAAAGATATTTTCTCTACTTACAAGATTTTAGGTGACATTTTTAGCATGGTTTTTAGCAGTTAGACTAAGAATTGCTTAAGTATGGTTTTCTTTCTACTTTATGTTTTAGGGTTTTGCTGAAATCTTGAGTCAATCAGTTAATATTTTCGTCAAATTTGGAAAGAATTTGGGCCATTATTTATTCAAAATGTTTAGCTCAGTTTTTTATTCTTTTCACTATTGAGACTTTTAAAAACTTATGTTTTGACTCTTTTTGTATCTTAAGTGTCTGTTCATTTTTCTTCAATCTCTTTTATCTGTTTTTCAGATTGGAGTATTTCTATTGATCTTTTGTAAAGTTTAGTGACTCTTCCATCTGCTTTCTTCGATCTCCTGTTAAGCACTTTCAGTGATTTGTTTTTTCATTTCTGTCTTATAATTTTCAGTTCTGAAATTTCCTTTTGAGTCGTTTTACACAATATCTTTGCTGATATTCCTTGTTCCTCACTAAGACCATATATTCCTTTAATTTTCTGAACATTTCATCCCTTATTTCTTTAAACGTATTTATAATAGCCTCTTTAAAGACTTTTATTGCTAAATCCAACGTCTGGGCTATCTCAATGTTGATTGCTACTGAATATTGCTATGAATATATATATATTTTTTTGATTATAGGTCACATTTTCCTGTTTCTTTCCACGTGTTACTTACTTCACATTATACTTTGTTAATGACGTGTTTAGAAATTCTAGTTCTATTTTGTTCATCTGAAGGAATTTTTTTGCAATTGTCAGCATATCTACAACTGACTGATCATCTTGAACTGATTGCAGCCTAATTATGTTTTTTTAGGGCAATTCTATAGACATCTAAGTTTTCTCAAATCCCTCTCACTTGAGGAACTAGATGTCCAGAATCTGTTTCCCCAAAGATTTTTCCAGAATTTGATTTTAGACTTAGTTAGAGAAGAGGTAGACTAGGCCTTACCTGAACATATTGTCTTTACTCTTTAATTCATAGCCTTTCTGGTTCCTAAGCTGAAGGCCCAGATTTTTCACAGTGTGTTAACCTAACAATGTCTGCACACTGCATGCGCCTGAACTGCAAAGATTCCTAGCATTATTTAATCTGTAATACCTCTGTGCTATTCTGTTCCCAAGCCCATAGGAGACACTTTCTGTTAAGTCTTATGTAGTTTAGCTCTGCTTTTGGCCAACGACTCACAGAAATTTTCTGATGCTTTTCTCTTCACAGATCTCTACCATCTAGAGCCTTGCCCAGCCTCCTAACCTACTTCAAACTCTTGCGGTGTGTTTAGGCTCTACTTTGTTGTGACATGGCCAAGAGATTGTTCCCTGGAGGAGTCTTGAGGATCATAGTCTTATTCTTTCTTTTCCAGTATATTGAAGCAGATACCTCATGTAGTTAATCAATGTTATACTTTTCAGTAGGAGAGCTAGTCCCATAATAGTTACTGTCATAGGTCAAAACAAAAGTCTATATTTACTATTTGAACATTTTCTACTTGTCAAGAGATAATGACTATTTTATCCATGGCAACATGATTTTTTAAAGTTTGCCTACTATTCTATTGCAAAGGTGAACTCATCTATATATTTCCTCTATGTTTGGGTATGTAGGTTAAATCTAGTAATTTTGAGTGTTTTCTAAGTGTCATGCATTGAAACAAGTGTTTTACAGACACAAAAGCATGTAATCGTCACAACAAACCTGTGAAGTACAAGTATAATGGCATTCTTAACATTCCAGGTGAGAAAACAAAAGCATGGAGAATTAAAATAATTTACTCAAAATCATCAAACTAGTAAAGTGAAGCTAACATTTAAGATCAATTACAATATACAGTTTAACTCTTATATGTTCAACTATTAAGCTCCACAATCATTTTGGTAGATAAAAATAATCTCTCACATTTAATTAATAATTTATTAATGTTTAAAATTGTTTATAGTTCAACTGGCCCTAAGTGTTTCAAATTTTATGACTTAGATATTTATCTCATTTGATCAATGTTCCCTGGGATGTTCATATTTTATTTGTTTCTATGAGTTCTTTATATGTAAAATATTCACCTACTAATCATTTCTTATTTGCTTGTATACTATCTCTTCTTTTGGGGAAAAAATGATCATATTGTGAAATTACATAAATAGTCACCAGCATATTTTTAGGGTATTTTTGTTTGATTGATTGATTTAATTTTTAATCTTTCTCCCCTCCCCCCAACCCCAAATTTTTAGTTGATTTAATGTGATAACAATTGCATTTATAAACCATTTAAATATTTGTAGGTATGTTTCTAAGCTTTCTATTTTGTGTGATTGATCTGGCTATGTTAAGTCTTTAGTGTATTGTAGTACATTTTTTGATTTTTTTATTAATACATCATAATATCTGAAAGTAAATGTCCCTTTTCAGTAATTTTTGTCAAATCTTTGATTATTTTTGTCTTTTCCACATTTCATTTGAATCTGAGGATAAGTTTGTCAAAGTATCTGTATATATGTCTGGGCATTTCTTTATATTGTGTTTCATGTTTACATTTCTTGTGAAAGAATTAGCCTTTTAATTTCTCAGAGGAGAAAACATGCATTTCTTCATATACAGTATTCAATATGTTTTAAATTTTATTTATACACATCTGCCATTTTTTATTAAGGTTATTCCCTAGTTTATATTTTTGATAGCTAAGACAAATGTGATTTTCTTCATTTTCACTTTTTACAGATAACTAATAGCGTGATGAAAAGTTATTTCATTTAGGATTTTAGAGATATAGCTAGTCAATTTACTGAGGACTCAATTTTTCTTTTAAATTTTAAGTTGATTGTCTTGAATGCAATACAATATATAATATTCCTAAATGAAACAGATTATATTTATAAATGTATTTTTAGCAGACACTTTATTTTTCTTACAAATGTGCAGTGGCTAAAACTTAGAAACATGTTTAATTACAGTTGTGGTAGAAGGAATGATTGTCTAATACAGTCATGTGTCACATAACAACATTTTGGTCAAGGACAGACCCCATATACAATGATGATCCCTTAAGATTATAATGAAGCCAAAAATTCCTATTGTCTAGTTATATCTTGATGATTAACTCCATGTAGGCCTAGGCTAATTTGTGTGTTTAAGTCTTCATTTGTTTTATGTTTAAAAAGTAAAACAAAAAAAAAATTTTGAAGCAATTAAAAACTTTTATAATTAGGATATAAAGAAAAATATTATATTTGTACAGCTGACCAATGTGTTTGTTTTTTAAGCCAAGTATTATTATTAAAAAGTTAAAAAATTAAAAATCTTATAAAAAGTTACAGTAAGCTAAGATTAATTTAATATTGAAGAAAGAAAACTATTTTTATAAATTTAGTGTAGCCTAAGTATATAGCATTTATGAAGTCTACAGTACTATAAAGTAATGCCCAAGGCCTTCACATTCACTCACGACTTACTTACTCACCCAGAGAAACTCACAGTCCTGTAAGCTTCATTCATGGTAAATGCCCTACATAGACATACCATTTTTTAAAATCTTTTTTTTTTTTGAGAAGGAGTCTCACTCTGTCGCCCAGGCTGGAGTGCAGTGGCACGATCTCAGCTCACTGCAACTTCTGCCTCCCAGGTTCAGGTGATTCTCCTGCCTCAGCCTCCCAAGTAGCTGAGACTACAGGCCCATGCCACCACGCCTGGCTAATTTTTTGTATTTTTTTAGTACAGATGGGGTTTCACCATGTTGGCCAAGCTGGTCTTGAACTTCCGACCTCAGGTGATCCGCCTGCCTCGGCCTCCCAAAGTGCTGGCATTATAGGCCTGAGCCACCACACCTGGCCTTGAAAAATCTTTTGAGTCATATTTTTACTGTACCTTTTCTATGTTTAAAATACCATTGTATTACAATTGCCTACAGTATTCAGTACAGTAACATGTTGTACAGGTTTGTAACCTAGAATCAATAAGCTGTACCATATAGTTTTGGCATGTAGTAGGTTCTACCATCTAGGCTTGTGTAATACACTCTATGATAGTCACACAATAGCCAAATCCCATGATGACACATTTCTCAGACTGTAACCTTGTCATGTAGTGATGCATGACTGTATTTGATTTTAGTAAGCATGTTGCTAAAGTCGTATTTATAAAGATAATGTAGGCTGGTAGTTTAAAACATAGTATTTACCAGGTTAAAAGTATATACCCAAAGGATTATAAATCATTCTACTATAAAGACACATGCACACGTATGTTTATTGCAGCACTATTCACAATAGCAAAGATTTGGAACCAACCCAAATGTCCATAATGATAGACTGGATAAAGAACATGTGGCACATATACACTATGGAATACTATGCAGTCATAAAAAGGGTGAGTTCATGTCCTTTGCAGGGACAAGGATGAAGCTGGAAACCATCATTCTCAGCAAACTAACACAAGAACAGAAAACCAAACACTGCATGTTCTCACTCATAATTGGGAGCTGAACAATAAGAACACGTGGACACAGGGAGGAGAGCATCACACAGCAGGGCCTGTCGGGGGGTGGGGTACTAGGGGAGGGATAGCATTAGGAAAATACCTAATGTAAGTGACAGGTTGATGGGTGCACCAAACCACCATGGCACATGTATACCTATGTAACAAAACGGCACGTTCTGCACATATACCCCAGAACTTGAAGTATAACTAAAAAAATTTCTAGATAGATTCTTCTCTATCTAGTTTCTATCATAATGATACATGAAATTTACTCAAATTCATTTTAGCATCTATTTGGATGGTCTCATAGATTGACATCTTCTATTTTATGGTGTGGTTAATTTTATTAAAACATATGTTGGGCATTCTCAATGTAAACATTAAAGCTTAAAATATCCAAAATTTTTAAACAAAAATAAAATAATTTTATTTTTATTAAACTGATGAGTGTAATATAATGAAATATTATAAAATTAAATTACACATTGAAAAAGTCCCCTTCATATTTTAAGTATATTATATCACTCTATGTTGTAAGTATATTCTTTTACTCTTTGTCGTTTATATTTTCTTTGTCAATGTGTTTTTTATTATATTAGTTGTTTTGTCTTTCACAATGTTTTACCTTTTACCAAAAATTATATCAAAGTGCATTTATCAATTTGTAGTACTGTCCTTAACCTGCTTTTTTAATTTATACATCTTTTACTCCTGCTTCTTTTAGGTTTATTTTGTTGCTCCCTTTCAAAGTTCTTTAGATGGATGTTTAATTATTATTTTATTTTAATGTATTTTTACTTGATAAAATATCACATTTGTGTCTTACAATAACTTTGTATCTAGCTCATAGATTTTATGTAGTCTTATTAGTTTTTATGTGTATTTTTTATTTGATGAAAAATGCTTGAAAGTAGACCTAACTATGAGAAATTTTCTCTTAAAATTCATATAACTTGTTATTTTTGTTCATCTTCTTAATTCTTAATTTTATGTCACTAGTGCCCACATAAGTATCTTGTAAATTTTGCTATTTGATTTTTGTGGCTTATTACATGCTCAATTTCTGTAAATGTACGATGAGCATTAGCAGCAAAATTATACTTTCTGCTTGAAGGACTTTTCATTCAAGTCACATACCTGAAATTTCAGCATGTTAATTAAGTTAATTAAATCTATTATAATTTTATTTATTGTTTTACTGCTTGATCTGTCAATAACTAAGAGACTCTAATGAAGTATTGAAGTATTACTGTGTTTCTATTATTTTCTTAATTAATTTTTTTCTTTTGCTTTCTATACTTTGCTGCTAGATTATTTAGGAAGACTGTGGGTAGTATAGCTTTCTGTACTTGAATAGTAGGAAATGTTATCTTCACGTGGAAATGATTATTTGTCTAAGAGTAAGCTTATCAGATTACAAATTTTCAGTTTGCACAGACCAAAATTTGTAGTCTTCTGATCTTTGCTGTTTTAAGTAGTAATTGATTTATACATTAGGATGATAGGTTACTCTTGTACTTTAATGTGTTTTTCACACTATGGAGACATTTTAATATTTCTGTGAGTATTATAACCATATTTCCAATTTCACCTCCCTTTTCAACCATATAGACCTCAAACTGCTCTTCACCTGTGACCCTGCAGGAAAGCCCTGTATTTGTTGCTCTACTCAGAGCTGATCACAATTGCATGGAATTCCTAATGTAGCCAATCCCTCTAAGTCAAAGTTGATCTCACTGTTATCTGTGCAACACATCAATGAGTACAAAGAAGAATAAATTTAGTGTTTTCTTTTTTATTTTCTTTTTTTGTTTGTTTGTTATTTAACTTTTATTCTAGGTTCAGGGGTACCTGTGCACATTTGTTACGTAGGTAGATTGTGTTCACAGGGATTTGGTATACAGATTATTTCATCATGCAAGTAATAAGCCTAGTATCTGATATGTAGTTTTTTGATCCTGAGCCTCCTATGAACCTCCACCCTGAACTAGGCCCGCGTGTCTGTTGTTCCCTTCCTTGTGTCCATGTATACTCAATGTTTAGCTCCCACTTATAAGTGAGAACATGTCGTATTTGTTTTTCTGTTCCTGTATTAGTTTGCTTAGGGTTATGGCCTCCAGTTCCATCCATGTTGCTGCAAAGAACAAAGCTATTTTTTATTATTGCTGTGTAGTATTCCATAGTGTATATGTACCACATTTTCTTTATCCAGTCTATCATCCGTGGGCATCTTGATTGATTTCAGGACTTTGCAATTATGAGTAGTGCTGTGATTAACATAAGCATGCATGTGTTTTTATGGTAGAAAAATTATACTTCTTTGGTTATATACCCAGTAATGGGATTGCTGGGGTAAATGGTAGTTCTGTTTTAAGTTCTTTGAGAAGTTGCCAAATTGCTTTCCACAATGGCTTAACTAGTTTACATTTTCATCAGCAATGCACAAGCATTCCCTTTTTCCTGCAACCTCACCAGCATCTGTCATTTTTTGACTTTTTAATGATAGCCATTCTGACAGGTGTGAGATGGGATCTCATTGTGGTTTTGATCTGCATTTCTCTAATGATTGGTGATGTTGAGAATGTTTTTATGCTTGTTGACCATGTGTATGTCTTCTTTTAAAAAGTATCTTTTCATGTTCTTTGTACAATTTTTATGAGGTTCTTTGGTTTTTGCTAGTTACTTTGTTCAAATTCCTTATAGATATTAGACCATTGTCAGCTGCATAGTTTGCAAATATTTTTTCCTATTCTGTAGGTTATCTGTGACTCTGTTGACAGCTTCTTTGGCTGTCCAGAAACTCTTTAGTTTACTTAGGTCCCATTTGTCAATTTTTTGTTATTGTTGTAATTGCTTTTGGCATCTTTGTCATGAAATCTTTGCCAGGGCTAAGTTATCTTCCAGGGTTTTTATAGTTTTTGGTTTTAGATTTTAGTCTAATTAACCCATATTGAGTTGATTTTTGTATATGGTGTAAGGAAAATTTCCAGCTTAAATCTTCTGTATTTGGCTAGCCGGTTATCCCAGGACCAATTATTGAACAGGGAGTTCTTTCCCCATTGTTTGTTTTTGTCCACTTTTTGAAGATCAAATGGTCACAGGTGTGTGGCTTTATGTATGAGCTCTCTATTCTGTTCCACTAGTCTGTGTGTCTGTTTCTGTACCAGTACCATGTTGTTTGGCTTACTATAGTCTTGTAGTATATTTTGAGGCTGGGTAATGTGATGCCTCCAGCTTTTCTTTTTTTGCTTAAGATTGCCTGGCTATTTGAGCTTTTTCTTGTTCCATATGAATTTTAAGATATTTTTCTAATTCTGTGAAGAATGTCATTGATGATTTGATAGGAATAGCATTGAATCTGTAAATTGCATTGGGCAGTATGACCATTTTAACAATATTGATTCTTCATATCCATGGGCATGAAATGTTTTTTCCATCTGTTTGTGACATATCTGGTTTCTTTGAGCAATGTTTTATGATTCTCATTGTACAGATCTTTCATTTCCCTATTTAACTGTGTTCCTAGGGATTTTATTATCTTAGTGGCTATTGTGAATGGGGTTGTATTCTTGATTTGGCTCTCTGCTTAGACGTTTTTGGTATTTAGAAATGCTGCTGATTTTTGTACAGTGATTTTTGTATCCTAACACTTTGCTGAAGTTGTTTATCAAATCTAGGAGATTTTGGGCAGAAACTACGAGGTTTCCTAGGTATACAGTCATAGTGTATAAAAACAGAGATATTTTGACCTCCTCTCTTCCTGTTTGGATAATTTTTATTTCTTTCTCTTGCCAAATTGTTCTGGCTAGGACTTTCAGTACTTTGCTGAATAGGAGTGGTGAGAGTGGGCATCCTTTTCTTGTTCCATTTCTCAACAGGAATGCTTTCAGTTTTTGCCCACTCAGTATGATGTTGGCTGTGAGTTTATCATAGATGGCTCTTGTTATTTTGAGATGTTTCTTCAACGTCCAGTTTGTTGGGGGTTTTTAACATGAAGGGATGTTGAATTTTAGTGAAAGCCTTTTTTGCATCTATTGAGATGGCCATGTGAATTTTGGTTTAAGTTCTGTTTATGTGTTGAATCACACTTATTAATTTGCATAGATAAACCAGTCTTGCATTCCAGGGATAAAGCCCACTTGATTGTGGTAGGTTAGCTTTTTCATGTGCTGCTGGATTTGGTTTACTAGTATTTTGTTGAGGGTTTTTTTTCTATGTTCATTAAGGATTTTGGCCTTAGACATGCACCACTGTGTTGATTAATTTTGTGTCAACTTGACTAGATGCAGTGATACCTAGTTAATTAGTAAAGCAGTACTTCTGGTATGTCTGTAAGACTGTCTCCAGAAGAGACTGGCATTTGAATCAGTGGACTGAATAAAAAAGATGTCCTCTCACCCAGTGTGGGTGGCCATCAAGAAACTGGCTGAGGACTCAAATAGAACAAAAGGACAGAGGAAAGACAGATTCACATTCTCTCTCTGTCTTCTGGAATTGACACTCTTCTTCCGCTACTCTTGGACTTTAGAACTCCACGTTCTCTGGCCTTTGAACTACAGAACTCATACCAGCAGCACCAGTTTCTCAGACTTTCAACTCATGCTTCCTTCCCTGCTCTTGGACATTAGAACTCCAGGTTCTCTGGCCTTTGGACTCAGGAATTCGCACCAGCAGCCCCAGTTTCTCAGACTTTCAACTCAGACTGAAAGTAACACCATCAGCTTCCCTGACTCTGAGGCCTTTGAACTTGGACTGAGTCATGCTTCTGGCTTCCCTGGTTCTCTAGCTTGCAGACAGCCTATGATGGAACTTCTCAGCCTCCATAATAACATGAGCCAATTCCCCTAATAAATGCTTTCTCATAGATCTATTCCTCTCTCTCTCTCTATATATATATCCTATTGGTTCTATCTCTCTAGATAATTCTAATACAACCAGCATAGATAAATAATATGCTAAATAATTAATTTTGTTGGGTCTCCACAACTGGGGACTTGTTGCTTTTGAATAAAGGAGTATATTATGTTTGGAAGTCACATTTACTATTCCCAGGAAGAACGATCTTGTTAGAATATAGTAAAACACTCCAAAAATAATTTATGCCCTCTTGGTACCAAAAGGCTGTATTAAGGACCAATGTTTTAAAATGTATATGGTAGACAATAATAGGCCCTTAATGGGCCCAATGAAAAATCAAACATGAAACAAACTAACAATGATATAAGTGGAAAGTAAAGATATTAGGAACCCCCTTGAGTGATGACATTGTTCATTTTCCAACCTAAAGGTACAAAGGACAGAGATCGCTTTGATCTTTTCTTTCTGACTTGGAGAGTTTTTCTCTCCATTCAGGTTGCTTTCCTCATTTAACTTCAGGCTCGGCTTCATGAGGAACAAAGGAAGAACCAGAAAACTGCTCCTGCTCCCCAGTCTCCATGCCTGGTGTATTTTACATGCACCACTTTGACATGACTTGATAACAAACCAAAGGAAAAATATCTTAATGAGAAACCTTGTGAATTTTAACAATTTTCAATGTAGGACCAGCCCATTATTGTTAGTCCTACATTACAGCATTTTAAAATGTGATTTAGAATTATATTATTATTTCATGTTTGCAATGTTTATAGATTTCTGATATGTACAAAACTATGTGATACGGTTGGTATTAGTTTTATTTCTGCTACCACAAAGAGAAGTTATTGCTATCAGTTTTGTATCATAACTCTGTAATTTCAAATATAATAGGCTGGCCATTTGCAAACCAGGTTTTATGGAGCCTACTGAAGGTTTACTGTTTGAGGTTCATGACAAGTTTTACAAATTTTGAATGAAGATATTTCTAAAGGGAGGATTTAAAATACTTGTGGTATACTAATATTTAATCTATTTTTTCTTCTCTACAAATTACATTTTCATTTATTTTTACCAAGTAGCTGAACATGAAAGATTAAGCATAATATTCAACCTGAAGTAGACAAAATAATGCCTGCCCTCTCCCCACAAAAGATATCCACATCCTAATCCATGGAACCTGACAATATGTTACCTTACATGTCAGAAAGGATATGGCTAATGTAATTAAATTGAAGACTTAAAAAGGGAGGATTATCCTCGATTATCTGGTGGGCTCAGTATAATGATTTTAAGTCTTTAAAAGGAAAGAACCTTTCCCAGTTGTGGTCAGAGGAAGATGTGGCTATGGAAGAGTGGTTGGAGAGATACAATAATGTTGCTGGCTTTGCAGAAAGAGGAAGTAGGACATGAGCCAAAGAATGTGGGGAGCTTCTGTAAATTTGCAGTGGAAAGGAAATGGATTCTCCTTCAGGATTTCCAGAAAGAAAGGCAGTCCTGTGCACAACTTGAACTTAGCTTAGTGAGACCTATGTTGAACTTCCGACCTGGAAAACTATAAAAAAAAAAACTTGTAGTGCTTAGGCCAGTAAGTTTGGGGTAATTTGTTATAGCAGCGATGAAAACTAAATACATCACTATCAATAGAAAGTTTATCACATTTATTTAATAACTGCTCAATTTATATCTCTAATATTACCACATATTAAAATATTTTAATACTAATATTTTAATCTCCTTTCAACACTAATTTTCTACATAAGGATAAAAGAGATTCTACATATAAAGGACCAGTTTGGTTCAGAAATAATTCAGGTGAAAACACATGGTATTCAGGAGAAAGTGTTTCCTTGGTTGATAAGTGCTGTGGCTGAAATATTGCTGATCATATTGATAGACATGAATCCCTGCATAATGCAATAGTAAATACTAGATGTAAAGGGAATTTTCAGTGCCTGGTAAGTAGGCACTGAGAATAATGACTTGAAACATGCATGCAATTGCCACTTTAGTACAACCTGCTACATGGCATAGGATAAGATAGTCAAGTTTAAAAAAAAAAGTAAATATAAAAATAAACCATCCATGTTTTAACCCAAATGACATTTCAATAGGAAAGCCTTTCCCAATCCCTCCAACTAGATTAGGAACCCTGTTACATATTTCTAAATCCTTTGGTACTTATTAAGCATATTTCTCAAAACTTCTAATTATTTGATTACATTTATCTTCTGCAACAGAATGTAAGTCCCATGAAGGCAGAGACAGCATTTGCTTTGCTTACAGTTGTATCCCCGGCATCTACTGTAGAATGGCATATAGAATGCACTCACTAAAAGACTTTAGTCTAATAGATTGACTGAGTCAAAAGACAGGGTTTCTAGTGCTGGCTCTATCAAAACATACATACATGAACTTTGGCAATACGATTGATTTTCTAAGCCAGTTTTCTGGTCAAGAAAATTACAGGGATTTGAAATGTTGAACATATTAATTCTTACTTATGTTTTATGTATAAATATGGTATGTTTACCATGTAATTATACAATTATAATTTTAATATATAACTATGGCACTCAGTTATAAAACCAATAGTATAAAAGTAAACATATTGAGAACTCAGAAATTTTAGGGCCTGACTTTTATAATTTTTTTCTAAATGCAAAGATAATGCAGTTTGTTATAAAAATATTAACAATATAAAATTGAAAATATTTCTCATTCTCCATCTTTACTTTTTAGAGATAAATATTATTAATTATAGATTCTGTTATAGCCTTCATGAACAATCTCTTTGGATGACATTCTCAGAGAAAAATACTATAAGAAAATTCAAAAGACAATTTTTTCCTAGCAATTTGGAACTTTTTAAAAAGCTATAGATCATCTAGCTTAAAGATTTATGATTTATTGTGTTTTGTGGTAAACATTTTGTGGTAAATTATACATTTTTTGGTAAGCTCTCTGTCACCAAATTTCTTTCTTCATAAATGTGCATAGTATATAATATTAAACATTTAAATAACTATCTTTAATCTTTCAAGATTACTGCAAGTACAATATATGCAAAGTATATTCAATCAGTGGATGAGAGCAGTGCAAGGTAAATGTGGCCCTGGATGACTACCTTGATGCATCAAAAATGGTGGCAGCTGAAAGCTGTCAGCTAAATTTGCTTTCTGCAGAAGGTTCTTTTGAGGGGAATTCTGAGCATGGAACGTTTGTGGTTGCTTCACCCTAGGAAAATCCTTTTCAGAAATATATTGACTGGCAACATTCTGGATTGAGAATATAAACATATTTATTAACATTAACATGTAAGTTGTAAATAGTTCCTTTAAAATTCTATTTTAAGTATTTGAGTAATTTAAAACAATAATAAAGGCATGACACAAAAGTTGAAAAGAATATTTAAACATTGCCAACAATCTCCAATTTCATCTCAGGCAGAGAGCACTTTTTTCTCTCTGCCCAGCTACCAGTTCTTCTTTAGAGACTATTCTAAGTTCTATCTTTCCTCGAGTCTTCATCTAGCTACTCCATTTACCTTGAAAATACATTTTCCCAACTCTTCCACACTGACATGACCCCCCAGGGTTGTATCACTCTCTCCTCCTTTGTTAGCTTTCATTCTGCAAAAAGTTACTACAAATGAAAAACAAAGACAAATTCTAATACAATTCAAACATAAATATGAATGCAATAATGGAAAATATTTTGCTGAAACCAATTACATAAGCACTTTGCAAAGGAATATTGTCACTGCAGTTTCCTTTCATCACTATTTTATAGTGAGTCCCATGCTGCTTTAATTCCTCCCACCCCTGACTTTGGTCTATTTGATTTTTTGTGAAACTTTCATTTGCAGTGTTGGGTTGTTGTTTGGCCTTAATCCCTCATGTATACCAGTCATCTCAGGTCTTTACTTTAGAGCCTGTGGTTATTAAAGAGTATTGATAAATTCCAATTTGATTAAAAATAAAATTGTTAATACAAACACTGACATCTGTTATAAGGTCACTAGCTGAATGATCTAGAATATGTTTACATATTTTAGTATTATCATTAATATTAAATAGATACAATGATTATAAATATATAAATAAAAATCTATAGCTATCTAATCATAATAATAGCATTACCTTACCGACTTCCCTCATGTTTTGCCTCTGTTACCTCAACAGCAGTAGCCCCATCATCTCTTTGATTTTAGAATTTGTTGCCTGCATAGAGTAGGCAACACATGCATGGTATCTTCTCTTCCAAAGTATTACCAAAACCTATACATTTATATGTTTCTAATTCCTAAAAGTCATAAAATCCTAAGCTTTATCCTGGTTCTGTAACTTGTTTGGATTGCATCATTATTATTTGAAAAGTTTAGAGATTATAGCCATTTAATGATAAAAGAGTGATCTTTAAAATTATCTATTTCTGCCATCTTGTTCTACCACTGAGAAAGGTACGATGATATGCCTTTAAAGAGTCACAAATTTAACCTTTGGAAAAGGAGAGGCCAATGTGCCTGTCTCCTGTGACTCTTTTATTATACACTTGAGCCACAATGTGCAGTGAAATAATTCAAGGGAAGTAACAAACTTTTTTTTTATTATTATTATACTTTAAGTTTTAGGGTACATGTGCACAATGTGCAGGTTAGTTACATATGTATACATGTGCCATGCTGGTGTCTGCACCCATTAACTCGTCATTTAGCATTAGGTATATTTCCTAATGCTATCCCTCCCCCCTCCCCCCATCCCACAACAGTCCCCAGAGTGTGATGTTCCCCTTCCTGTGTCCATGTGTTCTCATTGTTCAATTCCCACCTATGAGTGAGAACATGCGGTGTTTGATTTTCTGTCCTTGCGATAGTTTACTGAGAATGATGATTTCCAATTTCATCCATGTCCCTACAAAGGACATGAACTCATCATTTTTTATGGCTGCATAGTATTCCATGGTGTATATGTGCCACATTTTCTTAATCCAGTCTATCATTGTTGGACATTTGGGTTGGTTCCAAGTCTTTGCTATTGTGAATAGTGCCACAATAAACATACGTGTGCATGTGTCTTTATAGCAGCATGATTTACAGTCCTTTGGATATATACCCAGTAATGGGATGGCTGGGTCAAATGGTATTTCTAGTTCTAGATCCCTGAGGAATCGCCACACTGACTTCCACAATGGTTGAACTAGTTTACAGTCCCACCAACAGTGTAAAAGTGTTCCTATTTCTCCACATCCTCTCCAGCACCTGTTGTTTCCTGACTTTTTAATGATAGCCATTCTAACTGGTGTGACATGGTATCTCATTGTGGTTTTGATTTGCATTTCTCTGATGGCCAGTGATGATGAGCATTTTTTCATGTGTCTTTTGGCTGCATAAATGTCTTCTTTTGAGAAGTGTCTGTTCATATCCTTTGCCCACTTTTTGATGGGGTTGTTTGTTTTTTTCTTGCAAATTTGTTTGAGCTCATTGTAGATTCTGGATATTAGCCCTTTGTCAGATGAGTAGGTTGCGATGATTTCAGATTTTTTTTGAAACAGGTTCTCACTCTGTTGTCCAGTTTGGAGTGCAGTGGTATCATCACTGCTCACTGCAGCCTCAGTCTCCTGGGCTCAAGCAATCCTCCTGCCACAGCTTCCCAAAGTGCTGGGGTTATAGGCATGAGTCACTACGCCCAGATAACTTCAGATTTTAAATTTTTTATAAAGACCCTTTGTGGTGAAAAATGCGATGCCATTTGAGTTAATCTATTCACATTTTCTTAGTGCTTCCATTGTGATGAGAACTGCTGAGACCATACATGCCATTTAGATTCAAAATTCATTTTTAAATATTGTACCTTATACTGGGTTTTAAGATCATAATTACCATACCCAAAAGGACTGGCATGTATAAGATACATTTTTTCTCTATTTTTATCATACTTCTGTTTGGTAGACATGAGAGGAAAATCATATGATTAAGTTACTTCAAATCTAGAATGTACATATATAGATGATTGCAAAAATAAATTTAAAAGGAGGATACTTAAGAATGTTTGTTTGCCCTGCCAAACTCCAGATATGTACTTATATGTAAAATATAACACCTTCAGCTTATTGCTTAGCTGATAACATTGACAGGCTGTTTTTTAATATCGTAAAAAAAATCAGATATCTGAAACAATTGAACAGCAAATAATTTATGCAAAATTGTATTTTATTCACTCATATTAATCTAGTTTCTAGAAAACTTCATGTAACTGATAAAATCTTACTGTACAGATTATATTTGTTATGCAATATGAATCCAGAATATCCATTTTTCCCCTCCTGTCTCTGTTTTTTCTATAACAAGGTCAACTGTAGAAGAACAGTAAGCTGCTAGTGTGCCTGCCAAGTTTTAATTGAAATGTTGTGATAAATTTCACTGCCAGGTCAGATGTTATTTTCTGGTTAAGGAGGGTCAAGTTGGTCTCTTAAAGAACCACTTTTGATTTTTATAGTGTCCAGTGATTTGTTCCTGGAAGTTGATTTACCACAGAGTTGACCTCTGTCCTTTCAGTTGACCTTTGCCAGTATTGTCAAGTCTCCAGTTCACCTATGGCCACTGGTAGCAAAAAGTATTTTATTAAACGAGCCTTCCCATTTTATTAGTGTGAAAATAGGCCTTTCCTAATCGATAGGACAGGAAGCATTCACTTTATTGCTTTAGACTAGAGACTAAAGGTCATTTAACACAAATAGAATGAAGCACATAACAAAAACAGCAGTAAATATTTGATAAGTCAGCATAAATAACTTGGTTAGTGTAAAAAATGCCTGCCCTCTTCAATATATGTATTAAGTTAATAAAAATATTTAAAACTGTTGAAATTTAGAACAACTATATTTTAGATGATAATCTTTAAAAACAGTTTATATTAAATCACAATTTTGGTTTGATTTTTGAATACATCGATCTCGAGTTCCTACTTAGGATTTAAATAACATCAATACTTATAAAGAAACTAGCTTCTATTCCACAATTTCCAAGTGCTTTATTATTATAAATACCATAAAACTTCCTTAAGGAGACAGCGTATTTTGGAGAACATGAGTAAACCGTATAGTGAGAGAAACAAGACGAAAATGGCAATAGCTTTGCATTCACTGATGAAAATATTGTGGAGGTGACGTTAGGAAGCAAGGAATATGCCTTTATAATCTATGTCTTGGTGAAGTATTGCTCAAGGTTGGTGTGCTGGCTGTAATCACTCAGCGTCATCTACATCAATTTCACAGACTGGCTTTGCAAGACCTACATTGTTCTATTGCAAACATACATCTTAAGCATCTTTGCTTAGTAACATTTTCTTAGTAACATCTTATTAACATCTTAGTAACATTTTCAACTTTTCATTAACACTTGAAAAATCACTTATATTACCTGAATAACACCTTTACTTTTACCATTTTAAGACAAGTTATTTAGGTCCTCTGTATAACATATAAATGTATATAAATGCTAATATAATGACCACTTTAATATAAATTTACAATGTATTATCAATATTGTTTGGCACGCGATTTATTGTAATATCATTTGTTCATACACACTGTAGCAAAAAGTTTCTACAGTGAGGGTTTTAATCAGCAAGACAACAAAAAAGGATGATAGAAAGTACATAGAAAAGCCCCTTTTTGAATAATGGATAGAAGTTACTGCTAAGAAATGTAGACATTTTAAACAACTTACTTAAAGCTTATGGTTCTTCTTAAGCAAGTGATGATGGCAACTTCAGAATACATACCTTTTAGAATTTGAATTTGAATGATTACTTCTGAATTTAGAATTACATGAGCTAAGGTACACAAAAACATAAAGAACAATCTGTGTGTTGTTATTTTTATGATTTCTTGGTGGATTTTATTCAGGATGCTTACTTACTAAGCTAAATGTAATGGTTCTTTCATTCCCTAGAACTGCAGTGTTTGCACTTTAATGCTGTTGTTATTTATGTAAATTATTGGCAGTCATAAAAAGATTAGAAAAGTTTACTATTCGACAGTATAGTAGTGAATAGAGTGCTGTGTCAGACTAATTCTTTTATCGTGAAAGGTAAGCAAGAAATTTGACTGCATAACAAAGGAGCAGCATTTTACAGCCACTGGCATATGGTTCTTCAGAAATAATCAGTCTCTGAGGCTTCAAATATGCAAATTCAGTTTGATTAACTTCCATGAATTCCAAAATTAAAAAATAATTATGCTGGTCTACATGAGAGGACACATAAGTAACAATAATAAACTTTTCATTTTTCACCCACTAAGCATGACATCATTACAAGCCTGAAGCATGTGGTGGGGAGCCCGTGGCAGCGAATAGGATGACCTTGGGCTTTATTCCCTTCTGAAAGTGGGCTGGGCTGGAGGCCTAGGGAAGTCGGAGGTGGGAGCTGATTTCACAAGAGCTCTTATGGACATAAGGAGTTACAGGCATGAGGAGTGTTCTAGGCCAGATGACAAAGTGTGACAGAGAATTAAGGAGGTATCCTTTTCTCCATGTCTGCTAGAATCCCACTACAAGAACAGGACGCTTGAATGGCCTTGAATGACAGACACTTGAGATCCTATAACAGCAGTGGCAACAGAGAAGCCTTTTCAAGTTACTTTGCCAAGACTTTATATAAAATAGGGTGAGGCAAAGTAGGAGGGAAAGTACATGGAGAGTGTCACGTGGTAATTGTAGTGGGCATACTGATGACATTGTCTTGTAAGTAAATGTGAAGGTAAACTGCAAAGTCTCTCAGAAAAGCACTTGGAGGATTGACAGCATGCCATGTGGTGGCATCCATGAGCAGGTGGGGATTACTACTAATATTTACTATCACAAGTAGGTAAGGTCTCAAAAGGAGCTCAAAAATTCCTAAATAGCTGGTAATAAAAGCACATTATAGTACAGATTTCTTATGTTCCAAGCACCATTTTAAGGGCTAGTGAGTGACTCGGTTTTCCTAACAATCCTATAAAGTAGTTATAATATTTGTTCCCAGTGTAAGGTGAGGATACTAAATCAGAGATAAGATAAGTAACTAAGTAAATTGTGAAACTGTGATTCAAATTTAGGTAGTTCACGTTCTAAAGAGGTTAGACCTGTACATCTCACTTTTTAAGTGAAGAATATGAGTTAAGAAGTTTAAGTCATCTTTCAAGGCACACAGAAATAGCAACCCACAAAGAATGGACTTGAATGTAGGTCATTCTGAAATCTAAATTCACTACTTTTAACCATCCCATTATCCTGTAAAGCATGTGAGGAATGCCTGAAGCACTGAAGATTCTGGGCCTCAGAGCTTTTGAGTGTCCTTGCCTTAGCTGATAGGGTATCTACTGGTGGAGAGTATGACTTGCTTACCTGCCCATACTTACCAAATCAGCTATGATTCAGCCCACTCTGTGTTTCTTAGTTGTCTTAAATAGCCAGTTGCCTCAAACATGAGTAATTTATTCCAATTGGCTACCAAAACCACTATTTACTGAAAGCGTAGTATGCATTGGGCACTATGTTAAATGAACGTATACATTACATCTGTGACTCCTCACACCAATGCTGAGAGAAATGTATGATTAACTTTATTTTACATATGAAGAAATTGATTCTAGAAGTCTAATTCACCTAAGGCCATGCCCCAGGTGACAAGAAGCTAACCAGATCTATCTAATGATGCCATTAATGCTACATCACTCTCCCAAAGACACCCAAATCCACTTGATCAACTCCATGTCCTGCAATTGTATGGACATAGGATTCTATGACACAATCTCATCTGAGCTTGACATAATCGTGTCTGCCACTCCACTCCATTTAACTACTTTTTTTGGTTGATTTTCATGCATAATCAATGAAAATCAGAATAAAAAAGATAAAAACAAAATGAAAATACATATATACATATATATATCATATATGAAATATAAATATCAATATATAAATAACATTCTTATTAAAATTTCTTTTGTGCTATTATATTTCAAGGTAGGTCACAAATAAATAACATTCTTATTAAAATATTTCTTTTGTGCTATTATATTTCAAGGTAGGTCACAAAAGCCAATGATTATTTTGAGAAATATATCTCATATTTTATTTAATTCATATTTATTTAATAAGGGACCTAAACAATGTACTTCCATATTTTTCACCTGCTTTCATGTACTTTGTCCTCTGGCTTATCAATTAATAAATTACCATTTGAGAGCATGTCTTTTTCTTTTCTATTTGATGTTTAGCAGATGCCACCTGTTTCCAGAGGACAGGTTGTTTGTTGTTAGTAGAGCACAATAGTGAGTACAGAGCGTATAAACACAGTTGTTGGAGTATAATTACTTGAGCTCTTTATGGAGGTGGATCATCTCACAGTACAATGCTCAACAGGACAAAGTAAGGCCAACTGTCTTTTACAGCATCAGCTGCCACACTGAGTTTGGTGTTTTGCCACGACACCAAGTCCTTTTTGTTTATCAGGTAATTAACAGTAATGATGTCTTGCTGCTTGGCTTTGTTTCAGAACCAAGGCTCCTTCTTTGCAGATTTGGGTGGACTCTTAGGCTCAGGCCCATGGCCTGAATGTCATAAGCACCAGCAGGCAATTCTAGGTTTAATTACTTCCCTGTTTTGTTCTTTACATTGGGCAATAAACATCCAGTCTACAGGCAATTTGTAGGAGAGAGGGGAGAGGAAAGGGAGGGGGTGCCTCCTCTCACAGCAATGCATCCATCAAATAAACTAACTTAAAAACTGTTTTGACCTTGAGTTCTTAAACATTATTGTAATTCCCCATCTTATAAGGAAAAGCATTTTAAAGAAAGTTATTGAAATAAAACACAACCCTACAGATAGGCAGTCTGTTTATGAAATATGAGGGAATTCAATTACCCATGAATGGATGAATGGCTTTTTTTTCCCCTCTCTTTGTCTGGTCATCATTGTTACTGTGGATTTCTTTAACAAAAGATATCAAAATAAACAGAAATGTCTCCGATGAACTGTGAGCCTGCAGTTAAGTGGCATATGTATGGGAGAGTGCCTCTCTTGGATGTATTTAGTATAAGTATTATTTTTTTAATGGTACATTATTGAATTTTTAGCAAAATCACACTAAAAAAAGAAATTACTACATAAGAATGAGCAAAGCTCTAGAAAAATACACATGTAGATATTAATTTTTTCTTACACAAAGCAGGAACACATTTCATTAGAAGTAATATAAAATTTGAGATAATTTTGGTTAAATGTTGTTGATTATAGATAAATGTATGTGGAAATTATATACATTTGTTTTAGTACTTGTAACTTTTGAAGCTCATTGAGTACTGATTGATAGCTTTTGTGTTATGGAAACTGTATTTTTAAATAAACTTTAATATGCAGTATTTGTAAGTAATTTTCAGTGCTTGTTAGTGATACTTGGCACATTTTAAATGCCAAAATCCTAAAATTGTTGATGTGATTGTATTAATTATATAACATTCTGACCCATATTATTTTTGCTAGATAGCTCTTTTGGATAAAATGATCAAATATTTAAAATGAAGTTTGCCTATTCTGTATTTACAAAGCATTTAATTATCCTACAAAGTATTCCATATTTTGGTCTCTTTTCTGCTTAATAAAATGTCTGAGTTACAAATACCAGACTAAAAGGTCCAATACATAGTTCAAATAGCAATAGTAATTTGAAGTATGTATTGGACCTTTATGATAATAATTTTTCATTACATTTGAAGAATTTAAGCAAACCATATGGAAGGTTTCATATGGAAAGGATGGGCATGGAAAGTAAGGAAAAGAAAAGAATGGGTATAAAAAGGTGATTTTTATGTTTTCTAAAGAAATTTTGCATTAAATACATTCAGTCTTGTGAAATTCCTCCAGCATAATTTTTTGGAAGTGTTCCCACTCCTTACAAATGTTTCTCAGATTTTTGTGGATAGGATGTTCTACAGAGATGATGCATGGCCTTCTCTCCAATATAAAAGCAAAGAAACTACTGCTTTCCTTGGCATTCAAGTAGTCTTTTCCATTTGTAAGTACATTTTGAAAAAATACATTTTACATGCTCTAGTAATTTTATTCCACTTTTATATGTGGATTGAAAAACAAATATTTAAAAAACATTAATGGCACTCAATTTTTTAAATACAAAATATCAGAAATATCAGATTTTCACTGATTCTGTAATTTACCAGGTTATAGTAAGACCACTGGGAACATTTATATTTATAAAGGGTTTAAATTATTTTTCCACTAAATTTGCTTATTACTGGGTTAGCATGTTTAAAATTGATTTTACTGAAAGAAGAAATGAATAGATTGTTTTTTCAAGTGGAATAGTATGAGGAAGTATATAGTAGTAGTGATTTTGAGCATTCCCGTAAAGGTGACAGGAGATTGATAATCTACCAGAATTTGTCTACAGAACTCTTAAAATATAATGGTTCTCTTCCTCTTTTAATGTGAAAATTTTTCTAACCTCAAAGTTCGTAAAAGAACCAATGAGCCCTTCACACCATTTTTTCATGTTTCTTATGCATGTAACAAAGGACTCAGACTAATCTGGCACTTAATAAATTATAGCCATCTAATTATTATTAATATCACAATGATTGTTATTATGCATTATTAGTTTCTTTGGGGAAAAAGAAGCGTTATAATAATTATCATTGAAACTATATTTTCAACTGGATAAAATAGTTTTATATCTAAGAAGAATAGTTGTGACTCTTACCTCTTAGAAATAGCATCAACATCATTGTGGGTCTGGATGAAGGTTGGAAAGAGAAAAATGTAACTGTTCTTTTCCTAGGACCTATCAATTATTATGTCAATTGACATGATTCGAGCAGAGTTCATTTTTTTCACTCTAAAGCACAAAACAATACTAGGAATGGTAAAGGATGTGATAATTTTTAAACTAAGAACCTATAATACACTCTAAATGCAACAAAGAGGTCCCTAAACTCACTTCTACCTTAAGCCACTTTTTCTGAGCAACGAAATGTCTTGGCAATCAAATAATTCATTGAAACAGTAACGGCAGTCTAGTCAGATGATGTTTCTTTGTTTAACCCAATTTTGCAGGATGAAACTGTTTAGACGTGGACTTAGTGACTTCATTTGAACCTTTGTAGGCACATGCCTTGTTGAATTGGATGGTAAGAGGAGATTCATATGCACCAAAGCCCATATTCACACTCTTATTTCAATATTTTTTAACTGGAATTTAATTTTAAACTTGAATAGAAATCTGAGAAAATTAACATGTGGTCAAGGTTTTAGGTGAACATAAAATTACCTAACTTGATGAGGACAGTGTACAAATTCTTGATAATCAGCAAATATTAAGCAGAAAATTTGAGCACTGTTTTGGGTATTTTTTATCTTGTTCTTGCATTTCAACACCAAATTCCTTTAACACTCTTTTCACAAATCATGGAAGGAAAAGGAAATAATAATAATGATGGCAATGATCTATTTTGACCGTCTTATTATTTTCACCTTATTCATCGGGGAGCTACAGTGCAGTCTTAACCATCCCATAAATACTGATCTAGCCAAAGGAAACAGACTGTATTTTCCCTCGACTCTCTGCACTGATATATTGAAATAGCAGGGAAGAAAAAAAAGGCCCATAATGCTTCATTAGTTAATTGTGCAGAGTACAGCTCTTTAGGGGTAAACAAGTGAAGGACATTTGCTGAATGGCCCATCCTCGTCATGCATATTATGGCCTAATGATGCTAGTAATGGTAGGAGGCTCCTGGAGAGTCATCTGTCAAATTAGCACATTGAATTATTTATTGCCTCAGAGTAAAATTGTTGAAAGGTAGCAGCTGAGACATGGTTTTTATAAATCTAAAATTCAGAAAAAAATACTAAAAAACTCATACAGCTGCTTTGAGGGTATATTCGTTTTTTAACACTTGCATTTATGAACACAATAGTCTTTACTGAGTAAACAGACTGAGTTTGTTTCTACCTTTAAATCTGATCTGTTGTGTGTTTGTGTGTGTGTATGAAGTCCTGAGTATTTTATGTCATTAGTGATATTGTAATAACCTAAAATTCAGGTCAATTGTTAAGTCTTCATAACTCATTTCATCTATATCACCAATGATAACCATAAGACAAAATGCCAATTTTTACTAGGCTGTGTGCCCAGAAACTAACATGGAGAGTATTGTTCTTGACTTCCACGTCTCAATTGTTCATGTTTTTGTTCTACCACAGTGTTGTCTAAGACAGAAAATCTGCCTTCCTAAGACTTAGGGAAAAAGGCAAACCTATGCTAAACTCTTAAAAAAAAAAAAACAGTAAATATAAGAAACATAAACTCAGAGGACTCTAAACATTAGAAAGCCTAATACAGTCAAGGTCTTTCAAAACGTATTAATTATTTGTTCAGTATTTACTTAGTGGATACCGGCAGAAAGTGTTTTTTCTATTCATAAATATTACGTACAGAAATAAATTCACTTACTAATTTCTTCCACTGGCCAATGAAGAGTCACTGTTCTGAAAGAAATTAAAAAAAAAAAAAACAGTTAACCAATTCTATGTGGACCCTATTACCTCTTTATTTCTTTTCTTTTTTCTTTTTTTTTAAAATTCCTGCTCTAAACAGATAACTAACTTGGGAAGACTTAACATTTTGATTATAAAATAGATCACTAATTTCAAATAAGCAGGGTTACACTATGTATTATTTGGCCTCAAAGTAGCAATGTAATGAATTTCTTAATAACATTAAATTTAAATCACTATGAGTAATTGAGAACATATACGTGTGTGTATATGTATCCATTTGGTCAGAAACAACTCCAGTTAATTCTAGTAATGTTCTGAGTGGTAGAAGAAACTGGCATCTGGCAACTTCTGGGTGGCTGGCCTGCTACTGGGAAATGATCATAGAGAAAATAGCATCAAATCAGGGTCTTGAAATATGAATGGGCTTTCAATACCCAGGAAGAAAGACATAACCAGTTATCTTGGAGAAAAAACAGGTTGGAACAGGATATTGGGAAGATATAAAGAAAATTAATCTAAAAACCAAGTCGTATAAGATCATGGAAGGTCTTGACATGTTAAGAAGCATATAATTTAAGGGAAAAAATTCAAACAGATATAGAGAGATAGATTCAGCAGAAGAATCTTTAGAAAAAGTTTAAATAATGTTGGATAAATGCTAAATAATATATATATATTCCAGTTTTCATCATTATCACTACCATAAATATGGTATGTGGTTTTCCACATGGGAAAGGTGAAGAGAGAGAAAGAGGAAGAGTAGAAGTACTAAATTAAGTGGCCACTGTCCTGGGAGAATGGTGATGCTAATTATCAAGTAAAAGAATCAGGGAGAGAGGGTCAAATTTAATAATGAAGACAACAAAATTTCATTATTGACATTTGGAGCTGAAGATTTTGGTGAGGTATTTAAACCGAAATGTCCAGAGAGTCGTTGAAAAGTGAAAGTGTAGCTCAAAGAGAAGTGAGTTAAAAATTTACAGCTGATAAATGGAAATTTCTTTCACGGGGATAGAAAGTCATGCGAATAGCTAAATTGCTTATTTGGTGTGGTTTGGCCAATGCAAATGTTGTCTGCCTGCATATTTTACTTTCTTTTGATAAGATGGGCATCGTGTTGAACAATTACTGTTTTTATTACCCCATCAATTTTCTCATCAAGATCTGATTTTTCTTATCGCTATTGCTATTTTAATTCTTTTCATCTCAGCTCTTCTTTCCGAAATTCTTTTGTATTGACCTTTCTTTTCATCTTTATTAATTTTGTATTTTTCTTTTAAACTCTTTATTGAAATGAAAAATGTTTACTCTATGTTTCAAGAGCTTCAGTGTTTCATAGATACTCTCTAACTTAATAGAAGTAAAAAGTATGGGGCAATTGTTATTCTCAGCTTGTAGCAGTTGAAGCAGACCTGCTGATGACCCAGGTCTATGCAATTCCAAAGTTTTGATTTTGCTTTTTTGTTCTTTCTATATCACATTGCCTCCTCCATAGACACTATCTCAGCTTTTTACCTTCATTTCCAATAGCTATCCTTAATCCCTTACTCCTATCCCATTTTCTCTTATCAGTCACCTCTCTTACTTATTATGGATCTACTCCTCCAGTTGGCACTCTTCCTCATGCTGCTGTTCTGTGTCTTTAAATCCTCTTCTCATCTTTCCGTATGCTCATCTGCTCATACCATTAAGTTTTATCAACCCAATAACAATTATAACAATTTTACCTTTAAAATTGATGATGGAGTTGTCAGTGGTCTCAAATTCACCCTTCATTCAATACTCAAAAGATGGCATTGAAATCCCTTGCTATGTTACAAAAGTCCACACTGTGACAACAGCATGGAAAAGTATAATTTTGGCTGTATGCCATTTGCCTAGACGAATCACCAACAGTTTTGCTGCTTATATGAATACATTTTAAATTGTAGTATTATTTTTCTTGTTCACAAACTTGTAATATGTGGTCAAAAAATATTTCAAAGGTGAACACTTTTTAGACAGTAAAACTGCTCCAAGCATTCAAATTTTTTAAATATCATGCTACTTTTTTTTTTCTTTTAGAGTGGTTATCTATTAGGTAATAGCTGGGTTTGATTGCGGCAGGATATCAACTGATGCCTACCTGGCAATTAAGAAAACCAGAACTTTGTCTATCACACCCCCAAAGAACTGTAGGATTGATACCTGGAACAGGGAGGATTAGCAGCTGACGGTTGAAGCAGGTCATATTGAGCTTACTTCAGAGGAAGAATACACTAATTTCATATCTAGGAGTTTGCGTTGAAATAAATGTGGGAAGGTATGTTATTTTAAAGGAGCCATATTTACATCGACCATAAAACCTGAGGGAATGGTGCTGGTATTCCAGTAGGTGGCAATCTTCCCCCAGAATATGCAGCTAACCAAGGTCCTAGTGCAGGTTTGCGATGTGCAGCTTGCCTAAATTAACACCAAGGATTCTGTCTCTAAAAGTTCAAAACTTCAACAAAAGAACAAACCTCTTTGTATATTAGAATACTTTCCACGCTCTTAGTAAACCAAATCTTAGTGGATTTACCTTGCATCACCAAACTAAATCAGGCATTCTTTGGGCCTTATCTTTCCTTTTCATGAGTTATATATGTACAGCCATATAAGTATACCATCTCCACCATCCTTCTCAAATTATTCGTGTATATTAGAAACTGCTCTTTGCCAAACATCAATTTATAACACTATCAAGACAGTTAATGAGAACCTGTAAAATGTTATCACCCTTGCAATATGTTTAAGGCAGAAAATTTAAATGATTCTGTGGACTACATGTGACTCTCCGCTATATCTATCCCATCAATTAAGGAATTGTAAGTTGAAGGTTTTGTAAAGGCTTTTGCAAAATAACAAGTGTTTCTCAGTGCAAAGTTTGAAAAATAGATTTTATGGGGAGATGCAAAGCAATCAGAATGCCTTATCTGTGGAGAGAAAGTTTACAGGAATATTTGCTATGCTGTGATACTAGATTTTTGTTGTAAAATCTTCTAAGTGATGTGTAATATAATGGTTACTGCTGTCATTCTGGGATTTTAATGCCATTCTTCCAAACAACCACAGCATAGGCTAGGTGTAGTCTTTGGTCTTCTCATGTTTTTTTGTTTGTTTTGTTTTTAAATAAATCTATTATTTTATTTTAAGTAATTATTTTCTAATTTGGCAAATAGTCTCATAAATATGGACTAAAATGGTAGCATTACTACTGTTAGGTAATATTAGGTTCTTCTTAACTTCTGAATAAAAGAGAAATGTGTGTTTCCCTGTTCCCTTGATGTCATATGTGTGTGTGACTTACTTTAGCAAAGAAACAAGTGTGAGAGTGATCTATGTCACTTCCAAGCAGAAACATGGAATTGTCAAAATGATAGTTTCCACACTGTGGCTTCTTCATCAGCCTCAATCATTTGGTGAAGTCAAAGTGGAAGAAAATCCCTAGTTTACCAGAACAGATATGTAGCATGGTCCAAAAATAGATCTTTATTGTTTTAGGCCACTGAGATTTTGGACTTGTTTGATAGCTTAATGTAACTTAATCAATCCTAACATTATAAAAAGGAATTAAACTTAGTACTATAAAATAGATGATAAGTACTATTAAGTCATATATTCTGCTCAACTCTCCTCTGTTAGGACAGTAAATAAATGTAATGCATGTATAGACAAAATATACTATGGAAGTATATACCTGGGCACTAAAATTATCTCAAACTAATAAAATGCTTTCCTAATATGGAGCCAGCTTCTACATTCTCCTCCTCTGGGTGAAAGCTGGACTCCTCTATAATTGGGAATCTTCTAGTAAATCATTTTCTAGATCAACATTAGAAAATCAAAGGTTTAACTGAAAGTGTAGACAAGTTAAACTTCAGGACTTTCTTAGGTAAAAAATGATTATAATTGGTATGTAGCTAATACATATGCTTTTCAGATCCCTACCAAGCTGTATCTCAACTGCAAGACTTTTCAGATACTTCAACATTCATTGTGAATTTCCAAGAATGAAAGATAACATTACTGGCAAAGTCAGTTTATTTACTAATAATAAATTCCAGGAAATGTAATGCCACTCTGTCTTATGCTTAAACAAAAATATTTCCTTATGTAAAAAACAGTAGTGCATTTAACCATTATAGAGACAATTTCCTTCATAATCATTTCCTTTTAGAAGCATACCTCTGAAGGAATTACAAAAAATTTAGAAATGATTTTCTTATTTTTTAAAATACATATTCATGGTTATTTCTAAAGATCATAACTCTTACTCACCTGCATTGTGGTATGCTTCCTGATTAGAAGGGGTAAAAGAGAGGAGTTGGGGTTAGTACCACGCCATCCTGGGTACACTTTTGCTGTATGTGGAGTATCTAAATCCCGTCCTTCATTCATCAGGACATTAATCAAAGGTTTAAACCTACTTTGCTGGTGCATGGCTTCACAGCTCTCATTGATTTCTATATTTGGTTAATAGTTGGTGGTCTAATTTACTCATTTACTCAACAATCCATTACTGCATTCCTAATAAAGACCAGGTTCTGTGTTATGCACCCAAGATACAAAGTTGAAGGTAACATGATCCCTGTTCTGAAAAAGGTCATTATTTATCAGAGAGTAAAAGTTATTTGAATGTACTATAAATGTCAAAAATAAGATATTTTCAAATACTTTGAATACCAAAGCAATAGAGCAATTAATGACATACCAGGAAATATAAGCAGAATGATCAGAAGCACATTGTCAAAGTTTATGTCGTATTTGGAGAACTATGTGTGATCCGGTATAGTTCAAATGACCCAGGGGCATTTGGAATACAGGACTTAAAAAACAATATTTATTTATGTAAAATAGTCAAATGTATAGCTTGCTTAAGATGAAACACTTTAAGCAATTAAAGGTAGACAATAAGGATATTTGAAACTCACCAAGTAATATGTCTTGTAAAATACTAACCTCAAATGGTCCAAATAAGAGGCAGATTAGAAAAGTAAGGTGGAAGGAAGGGGACATAGTGGAGATGAGGTGGAGAAATAAGTATTTATTGATCACCTAAATTTTCTAGGCATATTGGTGGTAGTTTTCTCATATCATCACATATCTTATTCACAGCCAGCCAGTCAAGTAGGCATTACAATTCCTACTTCATGAACACTCTTAAAAGCTCTTGGACACAAAAATGAAAAAAAAATTATTTTCCTTAAACTAGGAATAAAGTCCTTTTTCATAAATTTTATATTAGTTAAGTAATCTCCTTTTTTACTTATGATTCTTACACAATGATAATCATAAGTAAATGTAACTAGGTTATTGAACAATTTCAATGAAAAAAGTTAGCACTATATATTTTCTTGAAAATAAAATATATTTTCATAGAAATGATGAAAATATATGTATCATATTTATGTTTCACTTAGTTAACCATATCTCAGAAATTTTTCTGGCCTTAAATTAATCTAAACAAACTCTTAAGGGCAGAAATAGCAGTTACCTTTTTAGAAGTGGAAAGGTGTGATACCTTTCATCACCCATCATAAGGGTCACAACTGATACTCCTATGACAAAAGATTAATAAGAGAAGACTGTAAAAAATGTATTTATTCAAAGTTTTACATGACATGGGAGCCTTCAGAAAGGAAAGACCCAAAGACCCAAAGAAAAACTGCCCTTTGTTATGCTTAGGTTCAATGACAAATAGATAGTCATGTAGAAATGTGATTAGACAAAAGGAAATAATCGAATGGTAATAGACTGAGGGGGGAACCAGGCAAAGCCTGGCTATTCATGTTCTTCTTGGCCTCTCTGTGTAGCATTCCTTCCCCCCACATATGGTATGGAGCAGGGTCCCTCTGGAACAAGGATCTTCAAGGGAGAAGAAAGAAGGGAGGAAGTGACCTTTCTAGGTTTTATGGATTGCTTTGGGGAAAAAGACTTCTAGTTTCTATGATCCCCCTAGGGGAAGAGGAATTCTGGTTTCCATGACTCTCTTCTGATGGAAAAGAGAGACAGGAGACAAGAAGGCAGGAGAAGGCCAAGAGAACTTGCTTCTGAGGCCTTCTAATCTCCTTTAGTTCAAAGTACTCAGCATGCCAAGACAACGTACTTTGGGGTATCATGTTCTGAGCCCCACCACCTTCGTAGACATACTCCTTAATCCAAGATACATTTTTTCATAAAAATCACTCAACTCTATTTTTTAATACATTCTATTTTTTTTCTGGCTAATATGTCTTGTTATCACAGTCATTTAAGCAGAAGAAATTACTGTTACCTATCTTACATGTTTTGATCCAATGTAAAAATTGTTCCCTAATAAATATCTACCCCCAAACTTCTGTTCAAGTTTTACACAAATGCATAGATATAAACCTTTCTGATATCAGACTAAGACTTTTAAGTTATCAGGCTTTTAGACTTTAACATTGGTAGATTGATAACTTATCTTCCATGTCTTATTCTCATTTTCTTCTACTCTCATTCACTGACTCCAATTCCAACCTGAAGCACGAAAACCTCCTGTAGGCAACACATTCCCCATAGTCACACAAACTTTGGCCATGGGTATCAATCCTTGTTTCACTGAAATGTCTTACCTTTGGTTAATGCATCACTAAAGTTGTCTTACCACAGCTTGCACACACTGAACAAAATCTCATGATATGTATAAAGTAATACCATTGGCTGATAGAACAGCCTACAGAAGAGGTAGTATCAAGTGGTGGTTATGGCTATTGACTGCCTCCACCCTAAAATATGGTTTTATAGCAAAGGTGATAATAGAATTCAATAGTCTAGTTGGAGTAGCACCCTCCATACATAATCCATACATTGCCAAAGCAGCATAGCTCACGTGGGAAGAGGTAACTATTTCTCAAGTGTTGCCTCTATGACAGTGAACTCCCTAAACAGTCAGTGAGCTCCTGGAGTCCAGATTCAGCCTCTATCTAGCTTCAGAGAAGATGCAACAAGATATTCCACATCAGGAACAGGTACTTAAAACCCTTAAAGTTAAAAAAAAAAACAAAAACAAACAAAAACAAACCAAAAAAAACAGCCCTTAAAGATCTGTTTGAGATTGCTGGAAGGTTTTGCTTGCACCAATAAATGTTTTTACAGGTGATACATAGGTGTTTGTGGTACCTGATGAATCCCTGGAGAATGATGCCAGCCCACTTCATGGGCAGACCTATGAAAAGAGGACAAAGGAGATTCATACAGACATTAAAATAATGCACTAAAAATACAAATTAAAAACTTGATAATTAAATAATTCCCTCTGATTTACTCTTTCACAGCAAATTTAACACAGATAAGGATTACACAAACTGTCTCCCTTCAAACCAAAAAATAAACAGCAACCAAAAAATAATTTTATAACACATCACACTCAAATATCTAAATAAGTTATTGATAATAAGTACAAATTTGAACACTTCATTCAAACAAATTGAAAACAATTCAAGGAAATGATCGAACACAAGAATCTATGGCCTTGGGGAGCACTACAGGCCCTAAAACAGATTTCATAATATTGCTCTAAGAGATCTTGATTTCATGTGCTACACCATGCATTCCTCTGTGTTACTCAACTCTGCAAAACCAAATAACAAACTTTGGTGGAAAATAAATGCATAAACTGATTTATTTGTATAAGAAGGAAAACATAAAGTAAAAATTGCCGATCTGAGAACATTTAATCACCATTTACATTGCTAAAAATAAAAATTGTCAATGGCATTAAATTAAGAATTTCTAATCACCAACATGCTGCAACAGCAAATTTAATTTCTACTTATTTTTAATAATCAAAAATATACTAGTTTCACTAGGGTTTATAGAATGGGTATGTCTAAAACCCCATTTTACTAATCAGCTACATTAGCCCAATGTACTATAAGAGTATAAAGAGGAAGGTGTGATTATACTGTAATAGGCAATTCTCAGCGTATTTTCAACAAATGTATTTTGAGTCCTTATTAAATACTAGCCTCAAAGGGACCTAAACTAACATGGACTAGTCCTCACTGGAAGCAGAGAATTATAGTTCAAACAGATATGAAATAAGTTTGATAAAGCTTATATTTGAGATTATAAACCGGCAGCCCACAGGCTATGATGGAGACTACAGATATTTGGTGGGGAGGAGGGGCCTATCACGTTTTCAAACATTTGAATGAAATTTGAATAATGAATGATTTCACAAGCTAATCTGGCTTTCTGGCTTCTTTTGAAATACCATAAGATGACCACAAATAGGTGGATCTGAATAGCAGGCCACGTGCTTTCCAGTTTTCCAGTCTCTACTTCTTGCCAACAACCAGCTGATTTCACTCCTTTATATCACAGGCCTGGCCCCCTGACACACTTGAGTTTTAGTTCCTTGTCTTACGTAGATTCTTTCACAAAAGATAAAATGAGCTATGCACCAAATATGTGTGTCTTCCTCTCAGGCATCTACCTCTGAAGGAATTTTTTCTCTCTCTCCTCCTATCCCAATTCTCGTTCAAATATTCCCTAGATTAGAAGCTATATATCTGTTAACAATATATTCAAAAGTCTTCATGTGCTACTTTATAATTAAAATGAATTAAAGGTATTATCTACAAATTAGTTGAATATATGCTAGAAACAAAATCAAAATAATGTAATCTAAAGGTTTCAAGAATTCAAACTGATTTATCACTTTTTATTAATTATTTTTATCTCCATAAGTATTTTGATGTAAAGATTTAATAGTTAGTTAAGAGTTGGATCAGGTTAAATTGTTTGCTGTATTGTCTAAAAATTTATCACTGCTGTCTTTTTCCTGCTTGTGCCCAGAGCTGATCCCAGAAGCAGAGGCTGCAACTTAAATCCTACAATATCAGGGGCAGTGGCAAGGTTGCAATTTCTCCTGAAATGTCCATCCCCAAACTTATTTTACACCTAAACCTTTACAAACATAACTTCGTGTGTAAAATTTACCGAAAGCACAGCTTTTTTTTCATGCCAAAAGTTAAATGCTTCATAAGTTGTTAGAGTGACTAGTGATCAACAGTAGATAGACACAGCAGGAAAGACTGAGACAGTGAACTTTATTCTGGAAACAAAGTTAGTGGAGAAACTTTAAAAAATATATATATTTGTCATTATACAGACAAGTCTAGTCAGATGAGTAGGTAGAGCTATGTATAAGCAAAGTAATGGAATACAGATTTACTTGCTCAACAAAAAGGAAAAAAGTTAGCCAGGTTGCGGTCGCTTATGCCTATAATCCCAGCAGTTTGGGAGGCTAAGATGGGCTGATCACTTGAGTCCTGGAGGTCAATACAGAAATTAGCTGGCCACGGTGGCACACACCTGTAATTCCTGCTACTTGGGAAGCTGAGGTAGAAGGATCACTTGAGCCCAGGAGGTGAAGGCTGCAGTGAGCCATGATCGTGTTACTGCACTCCAGCTTGGGTGACACAGTGAGACCTTGTCTCTAAAAATAAGAAAAGAAGAGAAAAAGAATGAAAGAAAGAAAAAGAAAAGCAAATGACAATGACCAATGACCAACAAAAAAGAACAAAAAACTGAATGTTAGAACAAGTGAAGAGGGTGTTGCGCATCTGTGACAACAAAGAATAGTGAGATTAACAACTGAAGGGAAAATTAGTCATACAGCCCAGGCTGATCATTTCTTTTTTTTCTTTTTCTTTTTTTTTTTTTTTTTTTTGAGAAGGAGTCTGGCTCTGTCGCCCAGGCTGGAGTGCAGTGGCGCAATCTCGGCTCACTGTAAGCTCCGCCTCCCGGGTTCTTGCCATTCTCCCGAGCAGCTGGGACTACAGGCGCCCGCCACTACGCCCGGCTAATTTTTTGTAGAGACGGGGTTTCACCGTGTTAGCCAGGATGGGCTCGATCTCCTGACCTCGTGATCCGCCCGCCTCGGCCTCCCAAAGTGCTGGGATTACAGGCGTAAGCCACCGCGCCAGGCCGATCATTTTTTAATAAATGGAAGGAACAGCCAAATGGGATACTCAAAAAGCAATAGGAACTACAGGTATTCAGGTCACAGATACCACAATATAGAGATTCACAAAAGGTGGAGTTGAGTTCAAGGAAGCTGTGTAAGCAAAAGGGATTGTTGGATTTGAACACTATTTGGTATGTGTTTTATTCAGTCTAACTAAATAGCAAAGTTACCACAACATCTGCCTATGTTCCTCTTCTTAACTTGTAGGCCAGTACAATGGATTTACTCCTGTGGAGCTCAAATAGCCACTTCCATTTGAGATTCATGGTAGGTATTGCAGATGCCAGAGCAAGGAAAGCAAAGAGTCTTCATTTTATCACCGGGTAATGAGAGCAACAGGTACACTGAGTACTAGGTTAGCAGGGCTTTTACGATTACTCATTGATGTCTACTATGAGTTTGGGACAGTCTCATGAGACACAAATGTCTGCTGTTTCAACACTAAAGGGTATTTCTTCCCCATTTGGAAATGATGACTCCAATCTGTACAAAATGGAAGAGAAGTGTAACAAAACACTTTGAATCTCAAAAATTATTCCTGCAGGATAGAACTGTTCATCTGATTCTTCCCTAGGAGCCTAGGGATGGGCTTTATTGGCTAAGAAAGTCTGAGTATCTGGAGGCAACCTGGGAATGAACTCTCTGAGTGGAGAATAGCGTACAATAGGGAAGACTCGGGACATGGAACTTTTGCTCCCCCTACTTCAGGCTCACCTGTCACTGAAAGTACAAAAAGAAACATTGAGTCTGTCACCATATGTCTCCAGTTTTTAAGATTTTACCAATTGTATGTAGTTCTCTTTTGATACAGTGTAACCTTTTATCAGGAAAAATACTTACAGGAAAAACCTTTAAATTTAACATAAAATCTAATTTTTTTGCTCCTATTGAAGCTTGGAAGACTGGATCCTTATTAGAGTGCATTTCTACAAAGAGATAAACATTTTAAAAAAATAAGCATGAATGGAATCCAGGATAAAACGCATCCATTTGTGCAGGAAAATAGCTTTTACTGAAGAAAATGGCACAAATTCATTATATGGAGAAAAATGTCATTTCAAAGCCTATTTCCAAGATCAAAATGCAGAACTTTTAATACACTATATTAGCTTTTTTCTTGTTCTAAATTTACAAATTTTTAAAGCCAAAGAGTTTTTAAAATCTTTTGGAAACATCAGCAATTAGTTATCCCTATTAATAGAGATTTGTCAAAACCAGTCTAAAACTGGTCAGGAATGTCACCAAAACTGCGTTCTTGAACATTGCTGCATATCATGGACCCTACTTTGAACAATAGTTTCATCAATATATTTTAATTAATCTCTGTATATACCTTAGTACTAAATGCAAATTGCAAACTCTATGAAACAAGCGATCATGTCTGTCCTACTAGTTATTGTCTCACTCATGTTGAATCCAATTCAACATGCCGTGACATATAGCTAATAAAAGGGCATCTGTGACAAGGGACTAAGTACCAAAATCAACAATTTGCATAGTGAACAAGGTTTATATTGTGGTGACTCATGTAGCCTTGTACCAAACAATAGGATGAACACTCCCTTATGGCCTCTAGTAAGTACTAGACATGTGGCCTTAGAAAAAGAAATCCCCTCTCATCCCACTTTTTCCCAGTGGTGCTTTGTTAGATCACAGCAAGGGTTTGACTTCATGCCCTGGTCTCTGTCTGAGAGGAAGTCCAGCTCAATTCAATTTGCATCTCTCTGCCTTTTAGTAATGAAACAGCATCCATTTGAGCAGGCCCCATGATAATGCAGAGCAGATGGGCAGAGTTTTGTCTAATTAGATTGTGGGCGGCCTGTTTGCTATAGTAAATGTGCATGTATTTGCTTATTTCACACTTATTTCAGTAACAACAGGTTAGTGGAGACAAGACAGAAATAAATATAGGTAGACAGACTCACTAAACAGATTCTTAATACAAATCAGTAATTTTAATTCAATTACTATTTGCTCTACTCTAATGAGTAGACTGATTGCAGGCTTTTTAATTTTTTTATTGCAAGCTTTTTATTTTGTATTATTTTTTAGATTGCAGGCTTTTTCATTTTTATTATTTTATAAAATATTTACATTATATTTATAAATTATTTAGAAATTCATTATTTATGAAATAATAAATTATTTTATGCTTTTCTCCTTCCTTCCTTCCTTCCTTCCTTCCCTCCTTCCCTCCCTCCCTCCCTTCCTCCCTCCATCCCTCTCTCCTTTCTTGCTTTTTCTTTCTTTTTGGTCCAAAGATTATTTGTAAGGCATTTGGGTCTGCAATGTTTATAGTTAATTTTTAAATCCAATTAAATTATCAATTTTTAAAAATCTAATACCAAAAGAGCCACCCTGTTCCTTCTACTTTTAGATTTCTCAAAAGACGTGTGGATATTACAAAGTATACCTACAGACTTATATTTTATACATCTATCCAATTGATACTTATCATCATCCCCATAATCATCACTTTCAGTTTCCTTCTGGTGTACCCGTTCACTATCCTGTCCAGTGAGAGAATCATCAAAGAGTGTACATTCAGGTTGTGACAGTTTCAGGGGTTTATAGTTTCAGAAACAGGATTTTGAAACTCCTGTTCTTGACCTTTTCCCATTAACCTTGCTGCATTTTTATATTTCCTAAACTCTTTATGCACAAACACACACACACGCAAAGTCTGGAGGCTTAGACTGAGAGATAATAGAAATAATGAGATAGAAACAAAGTTTATATTTGGGAGATTATAGTCTTATTCTTACTCCAGTTGTCTCCCCTGATTCATTGTCCCCTCAGGTATCCATGGCCTAAGGACTTTGTCCCTCCACCTTTTCAATCAATTGCATTGTAATGTAAATTTAAATCAATATCTTAAAGGTAGAAAATTAAAGACTGTATCCTTGTATTGCATAATAAAAGCTCACACCTAAAACAATTTTATGCTTTAAAAGGGTCATATATAAAGGTTTTAGGAAGAGAATCTTCTGGATAAAATCTTACCACATAGTAATGACTTGATATGTCTATGAAGAAATGACACATACATTCAAAAATACACATTGGAAAAGCCAGATGTTTAATTTGGATTATGGCTATTGAATCACAAGAGAAGATCTATTTCCTGAATACCTGAGGGCCTACAATACAAGTATGATCCTTCTGAGTTGCTTATCTGTGAATATTCTCAAATCCACTGAGCTGACAACATTAACCGGATCCTGAATTTCAAATGCTCAGCTCACCTCTCCTCCCTGTGGGCTCTTTCAACAGAGAACCATAAATAACTAGCTCAATTCTAACAACACCACCGAAAGAACAATCAGTGGTACAAAAAAGTACAGGACTAGTTCAGGAATCCAAATATTCCTTATGTAAACAAAAAAGATGAAGGGCCCTAAAGCAATTAAATTGCACTACTGACCCTGGTAAAAACTAAAGGAATCATATTCCCGTACTGCATCTTTGGATGCAGAGAAAAATATAGACTAATTGCCCTTCCTTCATCAACTTGAAGATGCAGAGCAGCCATGTCTCTGGAAATGTCCTATAGAGCTCAAAGTAGAGTGCTGTTTGCAACTCATTTTTAACATATACCAACATGAATTTATTGTCTGCCCCTCTTCCACCTGAGAACTGCTTCTCTTCCAGTCTTTCATATCTTCCCAAATGACACATCCATTTCATGTCACACAAACCAGAAACCTTCCAGTCTTCTTTGATAGCTTCCATTCCCTCTCACTTTCTCCCTCTATCACATCACTTCTTTCTGGTGATTTAACCTCTTAAACAGCTCCAAAATCTGTTTCTGTTTCTCCATGTCCTCAGCCAGCCCGAGGAGGTCCTCATCATCTCAGTCTCTCATCAGAAGAGAGCAAGATTCTAGGCAGCCTTCTCACCCCTTCACTCTCAGATCCTACCACAAAATTAACCTTTCTAGAATGTAAATATAATCCCGTTATTCCCCAGCTCTACAGCGTTCACTGGCCCCTCATTGCCTATGGAACGAAATCTGAAGTTCATATTATCTTCAGCATCTTCGTTCATCTTCTTCCTCTCCAGTAGTTCCTTGGTACTGGGATGCTTGGATCTAATGTCACCAAATTTTTCAACATGACTCAGAATACTCCCTAATTTTGGTTTCCTCATGGCTGCAAACACTGCTATGTTGCATTTCAAATGGTTTTGTTTTTTTTGTTTTTTTTTTTTTTTTTTTTTTGAATTTCTGGCATGGTGAGCTCCTATTTTTTTTTTTTTTTTTTGAAACGGAGTCTCGCTCTGTCGCCCAGGCTGGAGTGCAGTGGCGCGATTTCGGCTCACTGCAAACTCCGCCTCCCAGATTCACACCATTCTCCTGCCTCAGCCTCCTGAGTAGCTGGGACTACAGCCGCCCGCCACGAAGCCCGACTAATTTTTTGTATTCTTTAGTAGAGACGGGGTTTCACCGTGTTAGCCAGGATGTTCTTGATCTCCTGACCTTATGATCCATCCGCCTCGGCGTCCCAAAGTGCTTGGATTACAGGCGTGAGCCACTGCGCCCGGCCTCCTATTAATTTTTAAATCCCATCTCGAATAGACCCTTTTCAGTGACAATTTCTCTGATTTTTACTTCACCAACTTTGTCTTACTCACAGCTTTGTGCTTATAATATTGTATTTGCAATTGTTTACAAGGACAGATAATCTCTCAGAGATCCTGAGCACCTGAACAGCGGAGATTATATTGTTTCCATCACTGTACTCTTGATGCTTGGCTAACTGCACAAGGTAAAGAAGAATATCTGAAAGTGTTTGATGAATCAATGGATAAATTATATCAGTGTCTCCTTTCTAAAGTTTTCTTTCTTTGTTAATATTGCCACCCTGTTATTAGTCAGCCTAGCAGAGAATCCTGCAGTTGTTTTGTGGACGAACATTTTCTTCATGGCCCACATCTTTGCTGTCTCTCTTTATCATCTTAAATATTCTTTCTGACATCCAAGGCTGTCCACACTTCTGAATCAGCCACATTTAATGATTTCCTCAAACTTCCACTTAATTCAACTTTCCTCTCCATTTTTACTGCCCCTGAGTTGATAAAAGGGCACTATTGCCTCTTGCTGGAATCACTCAATGTTCTGCCATATCAAATCATCTGCTGCAGATGCTGGAATTTCACTGCTACTTAGGCAGGGTCCTCACCATTCGTGTTCATCCAATAACACACTGAGTTCTTTCCTTGATGTATTAGATGTTTCTAAACTTATTTTTTTCTATAACATTTTTCTCCTAAAATATAGTCATTGCCTTCTTCTGCCTGTCATGGAATCTACTTACCAAAAATATTTTCTGTTTCTATTTGCCTATCTATATTTTGATACAAACTTAGCTTTCCTGGGCAAACATTCTCAGGAAATTCTCCATTCCTTGTCCTTTTTCTTTTCTGAAATATATGTGCAAAAAATTTATAACTTAATTGTCCATTATTCTATATGCAAATTCTTATAAATGATAATATATTCAGGACCAGCAAAATTCTGCGATATGTAGTGGACAACCTTGGATATCAGAGGACAATTTGCTGTGCCAGCTGGCCATTGATCCCAGCAAGAGACAATGGTGCCCTATGATCAGTTATCTTTGGTTGTGCTCTGTCTATATCCTCTAAAGTCTTCCACAGATAAAATGAACTTACTTCCTTTCATCATTAAGGGGAAATTGCCCACCCAGCACATGAATTGAAATAGTCCTGTCCATGGATGCTTTCCACTTACTCTCAGATTTTTTTTTTTTTTTTTTTGAGACAGACTCTTGCTCTATCGCCCAGGCTGGAGTGCAGTGGCATGATCTCAGCTCACTGTAACCTCCGTCTGTGTTCAAGTGATTCTCCTGCCTCAGCTGCCTGAGTAGCTGGGACTACAGATGCGCGCCACCACACCTGGCCAATTTTTGTATTTTTAGTAGAGATGGGGTTTCACCATGCTGGCCAGGATGGTCTTGATCTCCTGACCTCGTGATCCACCTGCCTCGGCCTCCCAAAGTGCTGGGATTACAGGCATGAGCCATCGCGCCCAGCCTACTCTAAGATTTATTGTAGCCTCTAGTTCCTTTAAAAATTTAACAAAATTCCTAACTCTCAGTAAGACTAAACTTCCTCACTGTTCATTAGTTTGTTTTTCTGTTAAAAAAAAATTTTAAAGGCTTTGTTAAAATTATTAGCAAAACCTCAAGAAGAATCGTAATTGACATCTAATAACATTTCTGGAGTAAAGGATAAAATTCCTCTTTTTATACTTTTAAAAAGATATAGACTTCGTTTTATTTGGTATCCATGATAGAGACCAGGAGACATTTTCTTTTGGTCAGAGGGAAGTTCTTGGCTCAGGGAAGCTGTTTCTCTGAGTCATTTCTGACTCCTTAGCCCACTCTCTTGACCCTCTCCCCACATTACCTCACCCACGAGGTGTGACACTTTATCTTTCAGAGCAACTGATGTTTATTGTGAATAGATGCTTTGCTCCTTCCAGCTTTTTCTCTTTGCAACTTAGATTAAAATAGCCCTACTGCCAAATTAATTTGACTGCTTAATATCAACAAATAAATGCCAAACTCTTTAGCCTGTCCTGTGGAAGCACTCCCTGATCTTTCCTTTATTTGACATTTTAGCATTACTATTTTATCTCTATCTGTCTGTCTATCTATCTGTCTGCATATCCATCCAAGACTACAATCAACAAGATTACTTACCCTGTTCCAAATATATCTGAGTTGTCTTCACAGTTTCCCACCTTTGTTTACACTATCCACTCACTTTACCCATGTGCCCTCTTGTATCCTATTTTTTAAATTGCTATATAATTCACACACCATAAAATTAAACCTTTTAAATGTGCACGTGGTTATTAGCATATTCATAAAGTTGTGCAACCATCACCACTAATTCCACAATATATTTATCACCTCAAAAAGAAACCCTGTAACCATTACAGTCACTCCCCACTTTTCCTTCCTCCTAGTCTCTGGAAACTACACATCTACTTTCTGTCTCTTTTTTTTTTTTTTTTTTTTTTCTCATTTCTTGAGATAGAGTCTCACTGTCTCCCAGGCTGGAGTACAATGGTATGATCTGGGCTCACTGAAAACCCTGCCTCCCAGGTTCAAGTGATCCTCCCACCTCAGCCTCCCATGTAGCTGGGACCACAGGTGCACACCACACTTTGCTAATTTTTGTACTTTTTGGTGAGACAGATTCTCCCTGTTGCCCAGACTGGTCTTGAACTCCTGGGCTCAAGTAATCTGCCCACCTTGGCCTCCTAAAGTGCTGGGATTACAGGTGCAAGCCACCACACCCGACCCTTTCTGTTTCTATGGATTTCTCAACTCTAGACCATTCAAATAAATGAGATCGTACAACATAGGGCCTTTGTGTCTGGCTTCTTTCATTTAGCATAACGTTTTTAAGGTTCATGCTTGTTATAGCATGTATCAGTACTTCATTTCTATTTATGGCTGAATAATATTTCACTGTGTGGATATTGCACATTTTGTTTATCCATTCATCACTTCATGGACATTGGAGTTATTTCTACTTTGGGGATATTTTAAATATTGCTAATATAAACATTTATGTGCAAGTTTTTGTGTGGGCAAGTGTTTTCAGTTCTCTTGCGCATATGCTTAGGAGTGAAATGCTGGGTCCTATGTTACTCTATTTTTAACTTCTTGAGGAACTGAAAAGCTGTTTTCCAAAGTGGCTACACCATTTGGTATTCCAGAAGCAATTTCCTCACATCCACACCAATGCTTTTCATTGTCTGCATTTTTTATTTTAGCCATCCTAGTAGGTGTGATGTGGTACCTCATTGTGGTTTTGATTTGCATTTACCAAATTACTAAGATGATAAGCATCTTTGTATGTGTTTGCTGGTCATTTGGATATATTCTTTTAGAGATACCAAGCCTTATTAGATAGAGATTTTGTAAATATTTTTCCCCATTCTTTGGGTTGTCTTTTTATATTCCTTATAGAGTCCTTTGAAGAACAAAACCTCCCAAATACCATATCAATTAAAATTCTGCTTATCCTTCAAGACTATTTCTAAACACCACATATTTCTTGATAGACTTTTTAGTTCTCACAAATTAATGCTATCTCTATATTTTTGAGTGGGCAGAATACTTGATTAGTACCTGCTATTATATTTATAAAATATTAACTTCTAGATGTGCTCATTTTCTTTATATTTGTATGCTCAAGATCAGTGACTATATTTTATAGACTTTGCATTCTTCATGGTATCTTTGCTCATAACAAGAGCCTCACAACAAATTTTGTTTATTTATTAGAGAAGCAAGAGCCAGTAGAGCTAAGACAGGTAGTCTACATATGGTGATATAAAGTTCATATAGGTCTGGGGAGCATGTTTAAACAGATGTCTCCACATGAATGAACTTTTATGAAAACTGCTTCTAGGGTGGGGACGTTAAGGGGAGAAAATTACATTTACATACTCTAAACAAAAATACCACCAGGAATTCTATTACCTGACATTATTTAGTTTATTTCTCAGCTGGACTTTTTTTTTTAAGTAAACACAGTTAAGAATGTTCTATTTATCAGCACACAACACAAACTGCTCTTGGCATGTTTCTAATCACATGTTCCTATAATTGAATTTTCTTTTACTGTTCACAACTAGAAATTTGCCTTCTTTAAACGTGTGTTTTTAAAACCACAAGTTCTTGATTGCTCACTTCTCAGGGCTAAATTAGCATTGGTCTTCTTTCCCTTATGACTAGGTATTACTGTACTAATGAAAAACAGGGCCTCTTTATTTGTAATGGCCTTGGGGTCAATTATCAATTTATCATCATGTCCTGCAGATTTAAAATAAAATATGCTGTGCAGTATAACCATTGTACAAAATTGACATTAAGTAGATTCTCTGGGTTTGGACTTAATAAAAAATACAAAGAGTGCTGCCTAAAAGGTTTCTCCAACTATAAATTCTATTAGGTAGCTTTTAATACAAGACAGTAGGAAACTGAACAACTAAATTAGAGGGATTTTTTTCACTGCTGTTTTGTGTCTCATGCATTTGAACAATCATAGGAGGATAGTCGGCTAATTCACAGAAACAATATTTCATATCTCCATAACAGTAATTCAAAAGCTGCCTACATTTTTACTTATGTCAATTCTGTATGTCTTAAAATATTTATATCCAGTGTCAACCTATTTGCAGAAGACATTTGGTTAACCATAAGGAATATGTGCATGAAATATGAGGAACAATCATTTTTTTGTGTGTCAAAAATAACCTAATTCCTGTACATTTACGAGTTAATCCATGAAGACTAGCCTCAGACCACTTTGAGACCAGCCACCTGGAAGGTGGTAAGATAACATAAAAGTTTCTATTTTAACTCCTGTTGCAGATAACGCTAATTTTCACATAGCTATGTTACTACCCATGCTGAGACAAAGGTCTTTTTTATGGGTCATGAAGATCAGTGTATCCTCTCCGTGCATGTGTCACTGTCCACACGACTTAAAGCCACAGACTCAATGAGAATGTAAAGAAAGGCAGACACAGATTTTAAGGTTAATAGTACATTTGAGAGTCTAAGACATTTTTCCAATTTCAAGGAAAGAATCAACCTGCTAAGTCCTACCTAGTGAAGACTGAGGGTATTCTAGGTACCCTGTGTCCATCCCTCAGTAGCATTCATCCATTTCAAGTGCTCAGTAGGCACATATGGGTGTATTGGTTCCAGCATTAGGCAGCAGAGTTATATAACACTTTCATCTTCACAGAAAGTTCTACTGGACAGTGCTGATCTGGAAAGCAAGGGATCAATTCCTTATAACTTAGGATCCATGATATCTTTAGTGGTCTTACTTTGAAGAGTGACTTAGTCTAGAAGTGGAATTGTTAATTCTACCAATTTTACATCCCTGCTTGTGCCTTGCAGTTAATACTCTTTGGGGGTAAGAGAAGAAGTGGAATGTAAAAAAGCAGCAGAAGGAAAATGAAGGGCAAGATATATTCAATATGTTAGCAATGCTGATGGACTTTGAACCTTGGTAATTTTTTGTTTTTTATGAAAAAAAAATAAACTCACTGAGCCCCAAAAGATCCAACTTAGAAGTAAAAAAAAAATACATTGAATTTTTGTGTTTGTTAGTTTTAAACGTCTGCCAAGGCAGACATATATTCTGCCTTGTTCTTGTTCTGGTTTCTTGTTAATTCTTCTTAATTTTCACATTAATTTAAATGATAAAATATAAAGCATAAGTAGATACCTGTGTATATAGCCCTGCCATAGGAATATAAATAAAATATCAGGTTTCCACACTCATATCTTATTTAATTGGAAACACTGAAAATATGTTAACATAATTTGGTTTTTAGATTCTTTCTAGAATTCAATTTCTAATAAGCCAAAGTTTTTAAGTCTAGTAACATTGGAGTAAAACCAAGTCCTCTCCAGACCAAAAAAAAAAAACGATTTCAAAGAACCGCTTCCAAAAATCGATACATCATAATGAACATCTAGAATTTGTGAGGAATTGTCTAGAAAATGGGTTTAAATGTTAACTACATAGTTAAAGCTCTACCCCTCACTTTTCCAAAAGCAGCCTAGTTAGGAACTAGCTTTGGTTATAAATGTCTCTTGCTTTTGAATATCTTATTTCACCATGACTTTCAAAGTAAGTCTTTTAAAAATTATCATAATAATGTCTAACCTCTCCTGAAAGAAAGGCTTTATAGATTAATGGGGGTAGGAATTGGGAGGAGTCTTTCCTTGAAGGAAATACCCATTAATCAGTTTCAGTTGCCTTCTGGGTTCAAACTTTGGGTGTCGTTTTGCAAAGAGTACCAACAGGTTGTCCAGACAAGGAAGGTTTTCTAGTAGCACCTTCTGCTGGGCCCGTCCACAGCAAGGCACGCCCCAGCTCCTGTCCGCACGATTGATGAATGTACTTCAGGCAAGGCTAGGACACAGCTCAGTACAGTTCTCTAAACGGTGATAAATGACCACCTTTGTGTGAAATGGGTTAGGTGGGAGGGCCACCCTTTGACAAGGCAGAAGATGAAATGATTACTATTGGATTCTATTGACCTGTCTGGTTAGAACAGTTGTGCCTCTTCGTAGAGGTTAATTGGACTTGAACTCAAGAAATTAAGAGGTCAGCTGGGGTCACAGTGACAGCAGGCCCACTTTTAACTTGCTGCTAATAACATTTGGCAGAAGGAGGATGAATCTGGGAATTTTAGCCTAGATACAGTTCAATCTCTTTAAGAGTAATGGTTTATACAAATTATTAAGTAAACCTTAACTTTGTATCACATGTAAAAATCCAATGTGTTTTCAATTCCTATCAAGACCTCTTAAATAATTATGAATCTTCTTGAAATATAAACATTAGAATACATGTTGTCTTGGTTTAGTTAAATATGCACACACATTTAGACTAGAAGTAGTGAAGACTCCATCAAAAAATTAAGAAATTTGGATTTAGAAAAGAGAGATACAGAAAGGCTTGAAAATAACATTCTAAATTACAAATGTAAGAAAAACAGAGAGAATTAATATTTTGTAATATATACAGTAAGGCATATCCAAATACTGTGTAAACTCTCTGATTTCACAAGTATATTTGCAAGCTTCACACATTTTGAGAATTTAGTAAAACAATTGAATTGTTACTGCTTCCTGAGAAGATATCTAAATTTAGTGACACAAGACTTAACTTCAGCTTCGCTGTTCTTATCTTGGTTACTTGACACTTCAGAGTCTTTTCTGGACTAGGACCTTGGCACTTTCCCTTGTGCCACCTGCTTAACCACTGAACCCCACAATGAGCTCCAGTGTGGGCAGGATCACAGAGCACTTTGCAGGGATTGAGAACATGGTATACAATGCCAGGAAGGAGAGTCACAAGGGAGACTTGGGCTGGGACTGGGCCGTGACATCCAGATGGTGGGGAACAAGGGACATCACCTAATTAGTGGTGCTGTTCCAGCAGCTGTGTAACTAGGGCAACAGCAGGAAGGGAAGGAGGAACACTTGGAAATCCACAGCCTTGAAACTACTCTCCAGTCCTCCAGCTTTTTGGAGATCAGTTTATGCCCATCAGCTACCTGTAGCTTGTACCTAAGAAAGTTGGGCACAACAGAGAAATGGTTTTGCTTCGTTGTGCTGGGATCAACCTCAAAGAATAACACAGCATTTAAGATCATGTACACGCCCCTTTTTCTAGTAAAATCATTTATTTTCTCTTTTATCTTAGGGTTGCCAAATAAGAGGAGTACCATAAATAAAGCTCTAGGAATACTATCATATCAGAGGAGCATGGTATGCTAACCAGACTCTTTTAACCACCTTGACACTAAATCTCATTACTAGTTAACTTAATAAATTACAAAATCTCTAAAACAATCAAGGAAAATATGCCAGGTTTTGATTTATTTAGTAGAGAAGAAAGTGCTCTGGGCTAGGAATCAGTAAGCTCCTGTTCCACCACCACCTCTGCCACTTACTAAAAATGATCCCAGACAAATCATTATTACACTATGCTGGTCTTCATCCCCAGCTGTAAAATGTGGGCATTGGTTTAGCTGATTACTAAAAGCCCTGACAGATTTGAAAATCTGAGGGACTATAGCAGTGGGGCTCAACCTTGCCTGCACATTAGAATCACCTGGGGAGCTTTAAATTGAATTAATATCCGGGAGTGGACCTGGGCATTGGCATGTCTTAAAAGTTCCCTCGGTGATTCTAATGTGCAGGCAGCATTGTGACCCACAGCTGTATGATATCACCAAATCCAGGCCCCATGCCTATTATACTACTCACATTTATAGAGCACTTAGCGCAGGCACTGTGCTTATCATCAATTATCTAAATTATGTAGGCATTGCAACCTGCTATGGATTGGGTATTATTGGCCCTGCTTTACCCCATTTCACAAATAAAAAAGCTGAGGCTTATATAGATGAAATAAACTATCAAGAATGTCCAGCTAGAGTCTGGGAGTTCTTGTCTGAATCCACGCCTGGTTCAGACACCAGAGCCTGCGCTCTTAACCACTGCACTTTTACAGCCTAGGAATATTTCTAATCTGTTTCTCTACTACTTGGTACTGGAGAATCTGCAACTGAAGTACAAATGTCTGTGACTGCTGTCCTACATTTCTCCATGCTGATATCTCCAGAGGCAACCTCCATCCTTTACTTAAACCACCAAACTTCACAGCGCCCCATTTGAGCAAGAGGATTTTAGAAGTTGCACAAATGAACTATGAGATTAAGGGGCTTTCGTCTGCAAAGGGATGTCCTCCTGGTAAAATCCTTAGGATCCCTGGTTACAGGGCTGGAGATACCTAGTGATGCTATATTCCTGATTCCAACTGCCCACCAATGACAGACTATTAAGCATCTAATTAACTTTTTAATTTCCAATTTAAAGCAGAAATGCATCAGATATAGTCAGGATGTATCTTAACTAATTGTAAAATCTCCACATTTTCATCATGCCTATTCAGATATAGCTTCTGAAAATTAGATTAAAACGTGTACAAATAGAGGCACATTTTGCATTTAGAGGCCCAGTAGTCCAGTGAATGTAGCAATTAAATTCACATCACTGAAATACATTACTTGAAAAAAAATTTCCAAAATTTTCTGAAAAACATATAATTAAATCACCCAGTCCCTCTTTAGAAATAATGTTTTGATGTCCCAGAAGCAGTGTGAGACTTTTAAAAAAATGTCTTTCAAGTTTTTTGCTTAAACAGAAAAGTGAAATTATATCAAGAGTAAACAAACCTGAACTCAATATTTGCTAGCTTGTTCTCCAGGTATCACATGGAAGGAATGCTTGGAAATTTTCTTGCTGGCTGTTAAATAACATCAATCCTCAGCTGTGTTGTTGTCCTTTGTGCCAGAGGGTAACCCAACTGCTTTACTAAATCCTGACTCACTTTAGAGAGAACTGTGGGCTTGCCATCTACTCAGCTGGATGCAATTCAGAAAGAAAAGCACCAACTAATATTTGAAGTTAGGCCCAGGTAGGGACAAAGAGCTGTCGACACCCTTGCAAGGTGCAGATCTTCCACAAAGGAAAGTGCAGGTAGATTCCTTTCCTTTGAACCATAATTCCTCTAATTTATACTGTGGCCTGTCAACAAAGCATTAACATGTATTTTACCAGAAGGCCTGTTTGAAGGTAAGACAGCAGGCTACAGCCGCCATATATACATATACACACACACACATACAATATATATACATATATATGTATAGTATGTATATATGTATACACACACACATACACATATATACATACATACACATACACATACACAGTCAAAAGCCACATAATGATGTCTCGGTCAATGATACATGATGGTAGTTCCATGAGAACATAATGGAGCTGAAAAATTCCTAACAATACGATGTTGTAGACATTGTAAGATCTTTTTGTGACATGTCTGTGATAATGCTGGTGTAAACAAACCTACTTTGCCTCTAGCCGTATAGCACATGCAAGTATATACAGTACATAATATTTGATAAAAAATGGCTTTTATGGTTTATATATTTACTATTCTGAACTTTTTATTATTATTTTGGAGTATACGCCTTCATATTAAAAAAAAAAGTTAGCTGTAAAACAACTTTAGGCAGGTCCTTCAGGAGATGTTCCTGAAGAAAGCACTGTTATCATAGGAGATGACAGCTCCACGCGTGTTATTGCCCCCACACACCTTCCAGTGGGATGAGATGTGGAGGTAGAAGACACTGATGTTGATGATCCTGACCCTGTATTGGCTAGGATAATGTATGTATGTGTCTTAGTTCTTAACAAAAGTGTTTAAAAACTAAAAGATAAATTTAAAATTTAAAAAATAGTAAAAAGCTTATAGACTAAGGATACAAAGAAAATACTTTTGTACATCTGTACAATGTGTTTGTTTTAAGCTGTTATGACAAGAGTCAAAAAGTTAAAAAAATTTAAAAGTTTATAAAGTAAAAAAATTACAGTAAGCTAAGGTTAATTTATTAATAAACATTTAAAAGATAAATTTAGTGTAGCCTAAGTATACAGTGTTTAATGGATCTACAGGAGTGTACAGTAATGTCCGAGGTCTTCACATTCATTTGCTCTTCACTCACTGACTTGTCCAGAGTAACTTTGTTTTGCAAGCTCCATTCATGATAAGTACCCTATTAAGGTGTAGCATTTTAAATCTTTTTACCGTCTTTTCATGGTACCTTTTCTGTGTTTAGACACACAAATACCATTGTATTACAATTGCCTATAGTGCTCTGTACAGGAATATGTTGTACAGCTATGTACCTAGGAGCAACATAGGCTCAACCAGCTAGGTTTATGTAAGTACACTGTATCATGTTCCCACAAAGATGAAATTGCCTAACAATGCATTTTTCAGATCATATGTAATGTATAACTATATATAAACCTTAATTTTTTAAAAAATACAATTTACCACAATATAATGAATGCATACCTTCAGGGATTAGAATCACGCTTTAAGTGAGGAAATGAATTCATTCCACAATTGTTGTTTTAGTACCTACTATGTGTCTATTCCTCTGCTAGGCACTGGGATAATTCAAAATTAAAATGAAATCCAATGGAAAAATTCAGTCTGGTTCACTTAAATGTGCATTCATAATATTTGGCCACTGTACCAGTGATGTCTAGACTGCTATGCTTTGCATATTTATAGTACTGCTCTGAGAATTCACAGTGCTTATACTCTTCTCTCATTGTGCCATCAAACCTTAGAAAATGAGAGTGTTCTGGCAATAATACTTGTGTGCTTAAATTGGGAAATTTAATTATAATGCTGTTTTATACTTTAAAGAGTTGATGCAACAGAAAAAAATACTACTTACTGTATATTGATTTATACTCTACAAAGAAAGTGGTAACTAACAATGGAAGGCTATCTATCTTTCCTTCTGTTTCCCTCCTTTCCATTTCTTACCCACCAGTTGAGAACTTGGAATGCAAGTTCAGAATTATAAGCTGGAGAATGTTGGGAAGAAAATATTGGGGTGTCAAAGTGCAGTGTGAGAGTGAGAGTTACAGCAAGAAAGGAAAAAGAAGGAAATGGAGAGAGAAATTAGAATAACGAAGAGTTACAGACTGAATTGTGCCCCTCCTCCCTAATTTATATGTTGAAGTCCTAACCTTTTATGTGACTATATTTGGAAATAGGGCCTTTAAGGAGGTAAATAAGGTTAAATGAGCTCATAAAGGTGGAACCTTAACCCAATAGGACATCAAACCAATTGGAAAAAAGAAGAGACAACAGAGAGTTCTGTCTCTGCATATGTACAGAGGAAAGGCCTTTTGATGACACAGTGAAAAGGCACCTGTCTGGAAAGGCCTTTTGATGACACAGTGAAAAGGCACCTGTCTGCTAGTCAGGAAGAAAAGATTCACCAGAAAAAAACCATGCTGGCACTTAATTTTTGGCTTCTAATTTGAATAATTATGAGAAAATAAATTTCTGTTGTTTAAGCCACTAGTCTGTAGTATCTTTTATGGCAGCCCGTACTGACTAATACACAGAAGGAAGGCTAGGTGTAGATGGATGAAGGAAAAAATCAGTGCTGTAGGGTGATGTGAGGTTCAACATGACTATTCCGAAAGGTGACTTTTTGTGTAATGCACTATGGGATTCTTTCTTTCCACTCCCGCATCTTCAGTAGAACCTGCTATGCTTATGTGTGTTCATCTTTTACTCTTAATTTTGTTCGTGGCAATAAAATTTACCATTTTATTTTATTTGATACAGCACAGACAAAGAGGAGCTTGTGGCCAGCTGATGCCCATGAGAATACAAGACTGGGGGTGAAAGGCCAGCTTTTGCAGAAACTTGAGGAATAGATTTAGACTTCTAGAGAGCATAAAATCTAAATTTTTAGGTAAAGTTATCTAGCCCGAGAGATATCTCTGCTAAAATAGAGGTTGAATGCTATTAGGAACCTCTGAAGTCACTATCCTTCAATTTAAAAATGAAGGAATTGGGGCTGTTTGAGGTGAGGACTAAGGTATTCTTGCACTATATTCTTGTCCAGATGGCAAGGGGAACAGGTTTTAGAACACAAAATTTGTCCTCTTTAAATTCCTTTGTTAACTATAATAATATTTTTCACTTGCTTTGGACCATATAATAATTTTTTAAACCCCTAGCCCTGTTCCATCTCTTTTTGAGATAGAATCTTGCTCTGTTGCTCAGGCTGGAGTGCAATGGTCTGATCATGGCTCACTGCAGCCTCGACCTCCTGTGCTCAAGCAATCCTCCCATTTCTCAGCCTCTTGAGTAGCTGGCACTACACGTATATGCCAACATGCCTGGCAAATTTGTGTATTTTTTGTAGAGATGGAGTTTTGCCATATTGCCCAGGCTAGTCTTGAACTCCTGGGCTCAAGCAATCTACCCACCCGGCCTCTCAGAGTACTAGTATTACAGGTATGAGTTGTAACACCCAGCCTTTTCCTTCTCTTTAAGCTACCCTGTCTTACTGGTCATAATTTGCTTTGGGAATTCATATAATAATTATACCCAGCTTTGTTTTGAGAAACAAATAACTGATGAGAAAGTGCCTTGCACACTGTGAAGTTCTACAAAATATAGAGTGTTATTATGACCTATTACTCGACTGTGTAACAATATAGCTTTTTTCATCTGATGAGAAAAATTAGATTTTATTTTAAATTTAGACACTGCTCAGACTACTCCTAACTAGTACACACATTATTGCCGATTACTGTCAGAACACACATATGCATTCCTACTGAAATAGCCAACTGCTGAGGCAGGAAACTGAAAGGATACTGATTTTGTAGTTAAACAGGCCAAAGTTAAAATTCTGGTTACTCCATTAAGTAGTTGCTTATCCTGGAAGAAATTTCTGAATGTCTCCATGCCTTAGCTTCCCCCCATGAAACTGGACTCATGCCTTTTTCATGGGGTTGCTGTGGCGGAAAAGGAGATAAAACACGTAAAGTGTGGTTTCACAGATAACATTTATAAAAATGCGTATTTGTTCAATGCTTGTAAACATGATTCATGAATGAAACACGAATGGCAGACTATCGACATCACAGAACTGATGAAAAGAAAGGAGAGGACTCACACAGCAAACGTCAATGCCTTTCTGTCTTCTTTAAATCCAACCTTAGGTAGACTTTAATTCTGTGAAGTGAAAGCTCTTTTTTTTTTTTACATTCACAATTAAATTAAGACTTGAGTTCCTTTATGTTATTTAAAAAATAACAGATATGAGAGATAAATGAGGTAGGGTAATATATACAAATATATATTACTATATATATATATACAAATATATATTACTATATATATATATATATATATATATACACACACACAAAATATATATTTATTTTGTCAAATGGGTTTCCAGTCGGCCCCTAAAGCTGTTTACTTCAGGAAAGAACTGGCTTACAATTGATCTGATTTTCTGTCAGGGGGATCGTGTTAATGTTAACACAGCTCCACGGGGTCTGGCACATGAAAGTGTGGCCTCGAAGGGTAAAGGCAGTTACTGAAAGGGAAAGAATAGAAGGGCTTTTAAACTCTCCAGTTTCTAGTACATGTGAGATCATATTGGATGTGGTACAGACATTGCTTTGCCCTGAACAGTGGGGCAATTCAAAGACTCATATTTTTGCATCACAAGTACCAAAGAAAATATTTACATTTTAATCTATTGCATTTTTAAGCTTTTTAGTGGACATTTAGAATATGGCAATTATGTCTCAACTTGAGTTAATATAAAGACAAAAAATGTTAAAGGTAAACATTTATTTCAATAAATGTTTTTATTTCATCAGAGATTTAAACAAGAATATCCACAAGTGAGTGGAAAGGTAAACCAACTTTAAAACTGAAATAGTAAGAAAATAGAATTACAACAAAAGTATTTTGTTTCATATATTAATTGATGCTTAGAGCAATTTATTGCTTGACAAGCTTTTAGATACGTGGAAATTCCGTTCCCTGTACACTATTCAGCATTTGATAAGGATTCTGACACTTTGGACATAGTTTTTAATTGAGTATGATAAAGAGATTTTAAAGTACCCTAAATGTTTTGTCTGGAAAGAAATATTAAATTTTTCAGTATACACATAAGATTGGAATGACTTTAAGACACAAAAGATCTGTAGAAATCTAACTAAAATTACGTCATTTTTTTAACTTTTAGGTTCAGGGGTACACGTACAGATATGTTACATAGGTAAACTAGTGTCACAGGAGTTTAATGTACAGATTATTTCATTATTTCCTTTTATCAGTATGACAATGAAAATGCTACTTTACTCACTAAAGTACCAGTTTGGAAAATAATATTGCTATATTTATTCCAAAGGGATTTTGAATTAAAAGCCAAAGCAAGAAAACTCAAATGTGTTACTTACCTACTTAATATTAGGAAAACACATCTTGTATCTCCAATAGAACTCTAGTTATTAGCCAAGGAATTAATTAAAAACACGTTAGGAAAGTGTTAAATATGCTACTGTTCAGGGTACCCCCAAATTTTTTTAAAATCAAAGACCAATAAAGTAAAATGAGGAATCTCTTGAGGCCAAATATATTCTAAGAAATAGCAAAGCCACAGTTAGGACTCATAATAATAAATGGTTATCAATTTTATCCAGCCCCCAAATCCCCGATATCTCCCTTGTACTCCAATGCACACAATATTCCAATAATTCACTAACTAACTAACTAAATCAATAAATAAATCCATCCATCAATCAATCAAATGTACGGTTACAATGGGCTAGGTAACCGTATGTAGAAATAGACATAATTGTAATATTGCCCCTGAAGGGGGTGTTAATTCCTTCTATTGAAGTTATTACAAGGTTGGCTAAGTCTAGGCTGTCAGGATAGAAGGGAATTCTTCACTCCATGAATATAAACTATGAAGGGTACAATGTGCTGTTCAATTGAAGCTTTTTATCCTGGAAAAAATAAATGGAATCTTATTATTGAAAGTGTTATTTAATCTAAAAGCAATACGTTGGTAGAGGTTCAGGAAAGAAGCTCTCCATTAGACCATCTGACCTGAAATTTTAATTGGTCTTTGACTAGTAAAGGGTCACCATGGTGGCTATGTATTGCTTTTAATTTACCTAGGACCAATGAATGACTCAAACACAATCAAATGGATTCTCTCTCAAGGGCTGAGGAATAGAGACCAGAGAGGGGAAAAATGGCTGTCATTTGTTTCTTCATTTCAGCTATAGATGAGTCCCTACTTCTGAGTCTTCAGGAGCTACCTGGTGCCTCAGTATCCCTTTGATATTCTGAGTGACCCCATATTCTTACAGCAATTTTCCTTTTGGCCAAGAGTAGATTTTTTTTTTTTTTTACTAGAAACTAAAGAGCCATAAATACCAAGAGTCAACAATGTCATTCACCTAATTCTTCTCAATCCTTTATCCTCCCAGGCCAGCCATATATATAGGTAAGTTAAGGCACAGGGCAAGAGCTAAATTTGGCACAGAAGTAATCAAATATCATCTAGTTTCTATTACATATGAGATCATATGGCATATGATACAGACATTGTTTTGTCCTATTATATATTGAGTGTTTATCATGTGTCAGGCACTATGATGAGGACTGGACATCAATTATCTAATTTAGTTCTTATAACAAATGCATAGGGTAGTTTCTATTACAGTGACCATTTTACATATGTAGAAATTAATCAATTTCTAGTCTCACAGGTATCAAATGGCAGATCTAGATGATATAAGCACCCCAAAGAGGCACTAAAAAATAATCAATGTGGCAAAACATATGGATAAATTTCCCTCCAGAGTTTTCTCCTCTACTGTTAGTAGCATAAATGTTTATCCCCCATTCCTGCCATTTATTTCCATGAAGATGGATCCCTTTCTGCCCCTCAATTTGTTACCTGGCTGGTTGATGACAACCCTTGGTCTAGATTTCTCAACTGAGTGTATCTAATTCATCAAACATCTGCCTCGAGTGATTTAGTCTTTTACTCCTTCGTTTTTTCTTGAGTAAGTGTCTATTCTAAAGAACAGATTTACCAGGAAAAAAAAAAGTAGTAAATTCCTTTTGGTGTTTATTCTCAGTATATAGTTCATTCCACATTTTATGAACACTCAAGACATTTTTGGATGATCTGATCTACAGATACCCCAGTATTATTTTTTAGTTCCGAATATAGGTGAGAGAGAAGTACAATTTGGTGCGTCACTTCAAGATCGTACATTTTACCATCTTCTAGTATCCCATTCTTTACGTAAGTTAGAAGATTTTACTATTTAATATTAACCGTGATGAGAAGAATAAGATTTTACTATTTAATATTAATTGTGATGAGAAGAATGGCAGGTAAAAAAGCAATTCTCACATTCCTCAGCTTTACAGAGAAGATACCATTGGATCCACTGCCATTCTCAGCATTTAGGTTTCCAAAATGATAAATGATCAACTTGCCAATTTTTTACATAGGAGAAAAACAAAAAGAGCAGAAATCATATAGGAAGATTATGTGTTTAAATATCCCTAAAAAGAGCAGAAATCATATAGGAGGATTATGTGTTTAAATATCCCTGAAGTTGGCAGAAATGAGAGTGACTATCTTTTTTTTCCTTGACAGCCCATGCATATGTTAAATAATTCTGATATCTAAGTCTCGTATGAACATGCAATATTAAATACATGAGAAAAAGTAAGCCCATATCAGAATAGCTTAGGAGCTCATTGGGTAATGGTCCAAGGAAAAAATCTTAGTCATTGAAGGGTACATTGAAAGATTCTTCCAAATCATTAGAAAAGAAAAAAAAAAGGAAGAAATTTTCAACCTATAAAATTTATTATTAGGCACTGCTCCTGTAGCCTATAAACTGTACTCAACTGCTCCAAGGTAGACTGTGCTTAGTTAGTTTCTAGAAACAGAGAAATCTATAGATTTCTGAGCCAGGCCAATTGCATGCACTAGAAAATGGTTTGTAGTTTAATTTTCTCAAAGACTACTACTATGAGGAGTGGTTTCAAATATTGAATGGAGCACTCTCAGTTTTACAGTTAGAAAATTATTGTTCAAAACAGCTTTCATTCTAGCCAACCAATTCCTAACTGTATAATATGTCAAGGGACCCACATAAGCTACTCATTGAGAAAATCGTCTTTTGACTTTTCTATACAATTGTAGACTAACTTGGGAATTAGTAAATTAAAATCGGACTCCTACAAATGTAATGGTGTGAGTCACTGTCCTGGGGAAATACCTGTGGTCATGTCAATGTATCAGAAAGATTAGTATCACCTAATGCATCACCATGTTAGGGGCAGTATATGGAGACTTTTTCCTTAAGTATAATTTCTTAGACACTCTCTTTTGACTGTTTGAATTTTATTGGTACAATCTGTCCAAAATCTAGTGATACTAATAACAGAATGGTTTATTATACAGGATACAGTGTTCAACATACTTTCCTTAGAATTCTTACCTTGACTTGCTAATTAAGGAATATATTGTTTTAATTTTTTCATTGGTAAAATGGGAAGGCAATACTTATTAACTACATTGAATGAAAGCATTTGTATCCAATACTCGATAAATTATAACAAGAATTATATCGCTATTTTCAATATTAGGAAGATGAGTTTTAGAAAGCATATATAAGGATTATGAGTTTTCAGTAGAACTGCAAAGATTTTATCCTTATGGAAGATTAAGGTATGTGTCTCCTGTGTGTCCTAAGCATAAGATTAAATAAATTGTATTTCTTCATCACAGATCCATTAAAACTAATGCTTTAGAAGTACATTTGTTACCGTGGAAATATGTTTCTAATTTGCTGTTAAATGAAAACTTAGGTAATATAAAATATATTTTATAAATAAAAATTAACTTCTTTCTCCTCTTTCCTCTTAACTTTATCATACGAATTTTGCAGTTTCAGCATTTAAAGTATACTTTGAATGACATAAATTTTATCATATCATTTATAATTGATCTTTTTAAACAATCTTGTTTTATATTTTATTATTGATCCTTAAAATCCTTATTCTAAATAAAGAGGAATGATAAAGTCACGCAAATTCATACAAAAACATCTAATATAGAAAGTGACCCATCATCCAATGTTAGCTACTGTCAAAAAGAAAAATTTGGCATTTTATCACAGAAATAAAATATGTCAAAGTAAATTAAAACTGAATAGAAAATAGAAACAGAATCCACTCCTTTTTCTTACCAAATATATATCTCAACCATAAATCTTTGCTGTGTTCAATGAATTAATATTCCATGTGTTTCTTCTAGATCTTATAAATTCCAAAAGAAAAACCCTGTATTTCCCATAATGGCACAATAATGATATTATAATATAATTACATTCATCTCGATATAAAAAAACTATTAAATACTTTATACTTTCCGGTAGCATAAAATCTTATTGCAGTTTCTCTTGATTGACCAGTAAGAAGTTGGTCTCACGGAAAAGCAGCTCAAACACATTAAAGATGTTTTTGTTGTTTAAAATAAATTTTGTCTCTCTTTTTTTAACAACAGGAGTGTATGCTCTGGAGACCATAATACAATCATGATTTAGAAATAATATGAGGATTTTAGAAAACCACATTAAAACAGGATATTTTCTATTAATTGAATAGTTTCATGATGCTGATAAATATTTATAAATGGAAGGCTAAATTAAAAATACATCAATAAAAGGCTAAACTTGGTAATTAGCTATTTTCTATATATTTGTGGGTGATAAAAAGCTTATGTATTTACCTTTATGAAATGGACTCTAAGCCTTAGTCTCAAATTGCCGTAAGCTTGTGCTAGCATAGTCACTCATGCCTGTAATCCCAGCATTTTGGGAAGCTGAGGTGAGAAGATTGCTTGAGGCCACTTGGTGGAGAGCAGCCTGGACGACAAAGCAAGACTCTGTCACTGAAAATAAAATAAAACACAGAAAAAAAAAAAGAATGATCACACAGGTAAATAATATTTAATAATATATAAAATAATAAAATAAAATAGTTGTAGCCTTAGCTGTCTAAAGTTGCTGGCTTCTACAACATGGATAAAAATGATATTTTTAAACGTTTTCGTCATTCAATAGCAGAAAACACACGATTTGTTACTTTAATAGTTAATATTTTGGGTGAGATATTTGTATTTGCAGGAGAACAAGTCTCCGGATAGCCTTGGACAGCCCAGCTCTTCCCCTTCTTGCTTGAATTTTTTAGGCAGAATATACCGAGACTGCAACATCCTAAAATAATGAAGAAATGTCGGAAACAATCTAGGCTATGTCCTTATTCCTCCTAGAATGTAGATATTCTGCAATGCCTGAGCTTAGTGAGCCAGGTGGAGCTCAAGAGATAAACCCAGGGCAGATTGCTTTCAAGGTCTCTCAGCTGCGGTACAACATGGGCACATGCACACGAGACTCTGTCCGCCCTGGGCAATCTCCAGAGCCTTGGGAGACCAGCTTGCCACAGATGCCTGGCTTCAATTTATCCTTGCTGCCTATCTGTAAGTAATAAAGTAATACATCTGCTTTGCTTGACTTGTTATGCAAGAGTTCTATCTCACCAGACTCACTCAATTGCTATAGCGCTTTTGCAATATTCATTCAAATAATATTCTTACTGAATGCAGAAGTACAATATCGAAGATTCAGAAACATTAACATGGCAGCAAGAGAAGGAAAAATAGATTTTTATGGTTATTATTACCAGCATTAAAATTTTCTTATAATAGGCATTTACTTCTTTAAACATGTATCTCACGCTTTTTCACCTGATTCTTTTTTTGTGTGGTTCTACTACCACAGTATTCAATGAGTAGAAAACCAGAATTTAACATAACGAATGCTCTGGAAATGTCTCTACAAAATCTGAAAAGAAACCCCGAGTAGAATAAATGTGATTCTTGTACCTATTATCTCACTGAAATATTCACATCTCAAAATAGTTGCTGTAAAATGCCTACATTGGTATGAAAAGAAAATGTGCCCCCTGTTCCCTGTGAATATTTGCAAAATAAGCTAATACTGAAATTGTAGGAAACTGCTGTTTCAGGGAGCAGATTCTGATTCCTCACATTCTTTTGTGAGTAGGTTGTGTTAAGGGAGGTTTTTTGCTATCATTCTCTTCTATTTTTAAGAGTTGGAGAAAAACTTGTTACTGCTTAAGGTGACCAACGAAGTCTGTTTGGGTCATGGAAGAAATGTGATTCTGTGGTTCTAAGAACAACAGTACAGGCAGAGAATGCCCTTTGGAAACAAGACCCATTGTTTTGACAATGGAGATTAAACTAACTTGGTGTAAAGGTAAGAATTGTTCTTTTAAAAAAAAGAAAAGAAAGAAAAGAAAAGCAAAGGAATAAAACCTCTCCTTAAATACATACATGGGCTATTCAGAGAGTTTTTCCTCTAAGAAATCATTCAATTTTTCATTCAACCCACTTATTAGATGTTAAGCTCTGTGCTATATACTGAAAGTGTAATATAACTAAAATGTGGTCACCATCTTTGAGAATCTCACAAAGGCAAGAGAGGCAGACAGCTAAGTGAATGTTGTGTACTACATTTTGATAAGTGACAGAAAAAAAAGGCAAGGAAAATGTACAAAAGAGAAGCAATGGACTGAGATATATCTTTTTTTTCAGGTGAAGATTCAAATCTATTCAAAAAAGCAACAGAACTTATCTTGCAGGATAAATTGGATTTTGCCTAGCACACACGTATGGAAATATTATAATAAACCAAGTAAAGAAGAACATGCACAGAAACAACATATGAAGCACCAGAGAACTTTTGGTACTCCAGTATGGATGGAACATAACAACAGTGTGGTGGACTGACGTTAAGGTCTCCCCTCCCATGATCTCTATCTGCTGGTCTTCATACCACCATGTAATCCTCTCTCCTTGAGTGTTGGCAGGACCTGTGATTTGCTTTTAACCAATAGAATATGACAAAGGTATTCTCCCCTGAACTCTAATCCCAGACATTCAACCGACTAGCTGGCAATTCCACATGGGAAATCAAGCCTGATTCCTACACTTAATAGTTCTACAGTGTATTACTTAGTTTAACAGCCTGCTGGGTAATTCATTATCCTAGTTGAGTCTCATGTTCTTCATCTCTTTAAGGGAGTAACAGTAATACCCAGCTCATAGGAGTGTTTTAAGGATTAAGTGAGATGATGCATGTGAAGCATTGGTAGTTGCTTCACAAATTACGTCTCAATTAATGCAAAAATGGAATGGAAATATGATGATGTTGTCCCAAAAACACTTCCAACAAAATATGCCCAAACCTAAACTGTGTTCCTCCATATCTTCACTCATTCTGCGGCTGCCTCCTAAAATACCCTTCTTTTTTGCCCTGTCCACTCCAGATGGAATATCATCTCTCAATGTTCAATGAATTAACCTCCCAACACCCATGGATTACTTGATTCTGAACCACTAGAGTTACTAATACAAGTGTGCATTTCTGAACCCCACAAGCTTTGATAACCTGTGCTCTAGAATAGGGATTCAATGCTCAATTTTGTATGAAGCCATTTCAGACCTGCAGAGAGAGGCACCCCTCAACATAAACCTTGTAGAGACATGCTTTTTGATCAACACAAACATTGAGGACAACATAAACCTTGCAGAGACACACTTTTTGATGAAAAGATGACCCACCCTAATTTTTTTTAAATTTGCATCAAAAAGTACTATCACCAGAGTAAGAAGGCCACACACAGAATGGGAGGAAATATTTGCAAATCATGTATCTGATAAAGAACTGACTTTCAGAATATATAGAAAATAGCTAAAATTCAGCAACAAAAACAAAACAATCCAATTCAAAAATGGGCAAAGGAGTTGAAAAGACATTTCTCCAAAGATGATATATAAATGACCAATAAGCACATGAAAAGATACACCATGTCACCAACCACTAGGGAAATGCAAATCAAAACTACAATGAGATAGCACCCCACTATGATTAAAAGATACAGAAAATAAGTGTTAATAAGGATATGAAGAAATAAGAACTCTTGTTTACTTTGAGTGTGAATATAAAATGGTACAATCATTGTGGAAAAATAATGTCAGTTCTTCAATAAAGTAAAAGAAATATTACCATATGATCCAGCAAGTCCACTTCTGGATATACCATATACCCCCCAAAATTAAAAGCAGATTCTCAAAAAGATATTTGTACACCTATGTTCATAGCAGCATTATTCATAATAGCAAAAACATGGGAGCAACACGAACATCCATTGCATCAGCAGATGAATGGATAAGCAAAATGTTCCATATACATATAACAGAATATTATTAAGCCTTAAAAAGGAAGAAAATTCTGGCATATGCTACAACATAGATGGAACTTGATGACATTATGCTAAGCGAAGTAAGTCAGTCACAAAAAGAAAATACTATGATTCCACAAATATGAATTATTTAGAGTAGCCAAAATCTTAGAGACAGAAAATAAAGTGGTTATTTCCAGTGGCTGGATGAAGCAAGTAATGGAGAGTTATTGTTTAATGGTTATAGAGTTTCAGTTTTACGAGATGAAAAGAGTTTTGGAGATGGTTGATGGTGATAGTTGTACAACATTATAAATGTATTTAAAACTACTGGAGGAAAAAAAAGAAATATGGCCAAGGTGATGGATTGTGGCTATTTTGAATCCAGTCTATTACATAAGATTACATTTTGCTAGCAGACATGCTAGGAGACTTTTTCTGCTGACTTAAGTAAGAAGCCATTTTACAAAAGCCCACATTTGCAAAGCATCATGGGAAGCATCTAAAAGTTGCAGAATTTCTCCAGCCAACACTAGAGAGAAGCTAGAATCCTTCAGTCCTGCAAATAAATTATGCCAACAACTTGAGTGACCTTGAAAGTGGATCCCTTCCCTGTGCAGTTTTGAAATGAGAACCTATCTCTGGCCAATACCTTGCTTGCAGCTTTATGAGATCCTGAGGAGAGGATGTAACTACTCCAGGCCAGACTCCTAACTCACAGAAACTGAAATTTAAAATTTCTCTTATTTTTCAACTGCTACATTTGTGGCAATTTGTTATGCCACAATAGATAACTAATAAATGGTTAGGAGGAAGTAGAGAGAAAGACAAGGATATAAAGCATAGAGAGCCTTGCATGCCATGCTAATGATGGATTGGACAATGTATTAGTAGAATCAGTAATACCAGGTAAGGTCCTATTGCAACAGCCTAATGAAGAAAGGCTAATGCCTGAAGAGACAAACCTTTCAGAATATGATTGGGGAAGAAAAGGGAAGACTTTAAATATATTGCCCCCACACATTCAGAATACCTATCTATACTAAAAACATAGAATAATTAAACAATCATTCATTTAACCTATGATATGGTTTGGCTGTGTCCCCACCCAAATCTCATCTTGAATTGTACTCCCATAATTCCCATACATTGTGAGAGGGACGCGGTGGGAGATAATTTGAATCATGGGGGCGGTTTCCCCCATACTGTTCTTATGGTAGTGAACAAGTCTCATGAGATCTAATGGTTTTATCAGGGTTTCCGCTTTTGCATCTTCCTCATTTCCTCTTGCTGCCAACATGTAAGAAGTGCCGGTGGGGTGTGGTGGCTCACACCTGTAATCCCAGCACTTTGGGAGGCCAAGATGGGCAGATCACTAGGTAAGGAGATGGAGACCATCCTGGCTAACATTCTCTACTAAAAATACAAAAATTGGCTGGGTGTGGTGGGGGTCACCTGTAATCCCAGCTACTTGGGAGGCTGAGGCAGGAGAATTGCTTGAACCCAGGAGACGGAGGTTGCAGCAGAGATTGTGCCACTGCACTCCAGCCTGGCGACAGAGCAAGACCCTGTCTCAAAGAAAAAAAAAAAAAGGAGAAGAAGTGCCTTTTGCCTCCCACCATGATTCTAAGGCCTCCCCAGCCATGTAGAACTGTAAGTCCAATTAAACCTCTTTTTCTTACCAGTCTCAGGTATGTCTTTATCAGCAGCATGAAAATGGACTAATACAACCTATATTTGTTAAATGTTTACTACATTATAAATACTATATTTTTAACTACCTGGAAGTGGTAAGGAAAATGATTAATACCTTTTTTAAAAACACATTTATACAAGTCTGGATTTAATGAAAAATTTAGAAATGTCACCATGTGGTTGATCAAGTCTATTGTCTCTGGCACTGGCTCCAAGGGGCACCATGTGTGAATGTTTCTGGAATCCACTAGTTTTAATTAATAAATTACTATATTAATTATATGAAAAGGACTCAATAAAAGAGATCCAGGAAATATTTTCACCCAGGAAGAGGGTAGATTCATTATGCTAAACCCAGTGAAGAGTTGCTATCTAGAAAATATAAGGGAAGCAATATTAATTAAAGAAGCTAAAAGGATATCAAGAGTGAAAATTACAGCTTTAATTTTCTCCAGGGATGCTGTTTCCTCCTTTTAATTCTAGATTCCAGATTAATTGATATGTGCTTAGACAACTTATTTCCTTTCTTTTTTATGATAATTAAGTTGTTTGATTACATTTAGAAGATATTTATATATCTATCTTTAGTTTGTAGATTATCACCTTTTAGATAGAGTTTCCTGATTTTATTCCCCACTGGTCAAGCCAAAGTAGTTACCAGATTTCAATAATAATTCCAACCATTGTAGTGGTCAGTTTCTTCAAATTTAGCAGATAGAAGCAAGTGGTAAAGAAATTTAAGAAAATAATTGTCCCAATATATAGTCAATATAAAATGGGTTATCTTTTTCTTTGGTTTTACACAATTTTGGAGGCCAGGCTCATTTAATCATAAAGATTGCCACATTATCTAATATTAGAACAGGCCGCTTTGTTTTTGACAACCTAACTTGACAATATCAACTCTGTTTAATAAAGATATAAATGTATTTTTCATCTCCTTCCTGCACACTGATAATACAGACATTTACCAATATTTTTGTCAAAGTTTCAGATTCATGGTACATGTGTTACTATCTATCACCCCTCTATTATATGAGCTCCTTAAAACTATAAAACAAGATTTTGTGATAGCTAATCTTCGAAGATCCTCCCAATACTCCATGCCTTCCAGTGTTTGTGCCTTGAGTAGGGCCCTCTCCTTGGATCTGGCTGATGCAGTTGAAACCATCTCTATAAACTTTATAAAATTAATCAGAGAAGAAGACAGGAAGCAATGAAAATAAACCAAGCTTGCAGCATATTCAGCGTTCATCACTGGGTCAGCTTGGCCTGTAACCTGCTTCCTCATAGTTGTTTGCTGCCTATTGTCCTAGAGTTACACAGACCCTAAATTATAGCTTCCCTTTACTGTTCTATGAATAACAACTTGAACATAAGGGAATACAATTTTCCCTTTGGGATTTTCCTTTAGTTCCTGCATGCTGATGACTACTGACTCAGCTGTTCTGAAGGACCCCATCGATGCCAGCAGGTCTAAAGGACCCCACGAGAAGCTGATTTGCCAAAGAATGCAGTTTCTGCATTCTAATGATTTCATCTCCCTTATCCTGAACCAATCAACAGCCCCAGTTTTTCAGCCCCTCACCCTCCATAGTTCCCTTAGAAACCCCAGACCAGAACTCCTTGGGGAGATGGATATGAGGGTTTCCTCCCACCTCCTACTTTGGCACAACGATTAAAATCTTTCTCTGTGGCAAACCCTGCTTTCTCAATGTACTTGGTCTGGTACTGTGACAAGTTTACAGCCAATTCAATTTAACAGAAATTAATTTTTTGTGATGGTCAAGGCTACAGTAGAAGAAACCTTGCAATTTGGGCCTTGGTGCCATGGCCAGTTACCACGTAAGATGTTGTAACACCGTGAGACCACCAGATCATAAGGAAATATAAGTTGTTGATGTAAAGAGGCCATGTGGAAAGACACATCCCCAGCCAACTCTGAACTCTTCCAGCCAAACCAGCCCAACTGCCAGACTTGGGAGTGAAGAAGACACATTAGTCATCTAGCAAAGTCCATCTAGCCACCCAAGTGCGCCAACATTTTATCTCAATCTCATGAAAGGCTCCAACAACTGACCAGCTGAGAGAGAGAGGATAAATTGATATTTTAAGCCACTAAGTTTTGGGATACTTTATCATGCTGCAATAGATAAATAAAATATTTACTCACTGAAAAAATTGGTTTGTTACCTATGCCGGTATATTTGCCATGTGTAACTTCATGAGAAGGTTAAGAACAGAAACCTGAATTTTGCATAAATCACATTTTTAAGAGTAAAATTCTTATGAAACTGTACAAGCAATAACTTTTCTGCCTTTCTGACTTTCAAATAGTTTTATTTCTCATTTGATAAGAAATTTTAGCACTGGCAGATGCTGACAAAAATATTTCAAAAATTTCATTCTCTTATTTCTGAAAAAAATCACAATGTGGAGTCATTCAAATAATAGATGCAGGCCTCTGTCAAAATTGATTATCCACTCAAAATTTACCCAAACCTTCAATTTTTACCAAGAAGCATATCTTTCTTGGAACACTCAGTTTCTCTTACTTTCCATGCCTGCAGTAGTGGTTGGCTTACATATCACCACCATTTACGTCATTTGATTTATTGAATAAAAGAATTCAGCAAGTATATTTGTGTGGTAACGATATACCTAGCACTGCAGTAGGTGCTGGGAACGGAACAGTAAACAAAGTTGACTTGGCCCTTAACCATTTAAAGCTTACAGATTAGTGGATGTGACCATCACTAGAGGATTCCAAATTTTCTTTTGACAGACCTCGTAGCTTCTAAATCATTTTTTTCGTGATGCCCACAGACAAAATAAATACCTAACATTCCGTTTAGTAAGTGAAATCCACACATCTTAATAAATATTTTTGTTCTAACTACTAGTAATTGCATAAAAAATACATAAATTTAAGGAAGAATGCTGCTACTTTGTTCTTGAATAACCACAATAAGTAATTAGACTTATGCAGCCATTGGGCACTGCACAAGTTCTCAGATGCTGGAATCAGACTGGATACCACTACCCTCATCTCCTATTCTACATTGATTTATATGTGGTACTTTCTTTTTATTACAAGAACCACTGAAAACTCAGCTTTTCAAGGATATAATGACATCAAAGGGAATGCAGCACCATCTAATAATACAGAAATGGTGAACTATTTTGTTCTTGCGGTTCATGTAGCTCCTACTGGTGGGTTATCACTGTTTTCCTTTCAAAAATTTAAAATATCCTGGAGCACCCCTGTGAGTTTACTGCAGTGTGCCAGTGCTTCTGCATGGGCACTTTGGGAATCAAGGAAAAGATGAAGAGTACATAATCACCAGCCTGCTTGGAATGGAGGAGCTGGATGATTGCATGGATTTCTCTCATAGGGTCAGCACACGTCTGCTACCAGATTAAAGTGTGACGCAAATTTGCTTCATCAAAATAACAACATAGCAAGGTTCATCAACTTTCTGAATTATTTGTGAGTAGGCAAAATCATATATATTAAATTCATAAAATCTAATGATCAGTTACGTCAAAGTAAAGTTTGTAATTAAATGATTAATTATTCATGCGAGAGGCTATAAATGCAGAAGAAAAAGTTACCTAAAATACAGAAAGTATACATTTCTCCTCTGGATACAACATTTTATCTTTTAATATAAAAAAAATCTTCAGATTGCTGAGACTCAATAGGATTGGGGATATAAAAGTCCTGACTAACTAGATGGTTGTACATAGAGAAAGCAAGCTCCAACTCAGGGCTTTTGTAACCCATTTATCACACAATATAGTATGCAATTTATGAAATATCTTATACCTGCTTGAAACAAATTGGTCTTTATTTTTCAAAAGTTAGTCAGGTTTTATATACAAAATAAAGTATCAGGCTTTTGTTATTATCGTGAAAAACAATTAGATGTACAAAAATTTCATGACAAGATACTTTAGGTAATTTTATATTGCATCACTTAATAAAAAAGGAAAGAACTTGGAAAAGAAGAAATTACTTCAGCTGTTTGTGAAATATCAAATTACATTAGCATATATTTTAAGAGTGCTTGTTATATGTCAGGCTATTAACATGTATTCACAGCTAACAATAAAATATTTGCTATTACAGCCAACTAACTTTTCTAGTGTAGAAATTGCACGCTGCCAGCCCATGGGCCACCTTTACTTAGTAGTGATGTTTTTGGGTTTACACCATTTATACATTTTTGAAGGTAAAATTAGCATTTCAAATTGGGTTATTTCACAAGGAATTCTGGATTACCAGCTTTCCTAATATACTTTGGAAGATCTTGGAGACTTGGCCTTGAATGACTGAGCTGGGTTGTGTGAGACTGTGCCTTTAAGTGGAAAGTTCACTATGTAGTTTATCACATTCCCCATCACACTGTATTTTCTTACACCTGACTTATTTAACTTGTTCATAATTTATGCCTATCCCTGTAGCTATTTAAGTTTGTGAGTCCTGCTGCAAAATAGAGTATTTATCTAGATGATGTCTAAATCCTCAGAATGATTGCAGGATGGTGGTAACATTTTTAATATAGGGTAAGTCATATATATTCTTAGATTAACAAAACATACCCATAAGTCAATATTTTTCCCACCTTTTTTGGGAAAAGTACAAAAGGGAATGACAATACTTAATTTAGCTCTTCAATCACAAGGAAGTTTTATAAACTCCATTTGCCATGAAAACTTCTTGGGTGGAAGATTTCTAGGAAAATGATTAATGAGAAGTAGTGATGGTAGAGAAAACTTAATATAATACCTGTATTCATTGTGTATATCCTAAGACAGCTAAAGGCAAATATTATTTTCCCAGGAAAACTGTTTTTAAATTACAGATTATATAAAATATATGAGGACAGAGAACTACAAATGAGTGAAAGAAAATAAAAATACTTCACCTCCTCCCTGCACAAACCTTACTGCTCACTTTAGCCATACGACATACTTTAATCCTTATATTTACTGTTTTTTGCATTGTTATTCTAATTTAAAAAACAATTTGGAGTTGCAAAATAAAGTACAATGTGGAATAAGGTCATTAAAATGCATAAAAACATAAACACAAGGGCACAGGCATCTTAGTTGATTCAATTGTATTTGTGCACTGAATTTAGAACTGTATTTTGTTGCGTCTACAACAAAAAATGTGTATATATGTGTAGAGACTTGATAACCAATTCAAGAATGTATGCAAATGTATCTAAACAAACATTTCTTCATAAAACTCAAAGGTGGGTATACCATGTGATACGTCATTGATAGTGAGTTTTGACAATATGTTAAAAAATGATAACAAAAATAAAATAATGAAAGCTGAAACAAGTGTAACAGGCAGAATTCTAAGATGGCCCCTATGATTCCCTCTCCCAGATGTATATTCTCTGTATAATCCTCTCCACCTGACTGTGAGTATAATGGACTTTAATCTCATGATTAAATTATTCTATAGGGCAAAGGTGAAAGGATTTTGCAGATGCCATTAAAAAAACAAGACTTTTGACTTTGAGTTAATCAAAAGGTTATTCCAAGTGGGCCTGATCTAATCAGGTGAACCCTTAAAAGGGACTGGGCCCTTCCTAAAGGAAGAGAGTTGAGGCACCACCTCAGAGAATCTCCTGCTAGATTTGAGGAAGTAAAGTACCATGTTGTGAGAGGCCCTGCAGAGAGGACTATGCAGTAAAGAGTCTGCAAGACTTAAAGCATCAGCTCTGGCTGATGACTAGCAAGAAAATGTGGACTTCAGTCCTATAACCATGATGAACTGAATTCTGCCAACAACCAGAGGGATGAAAGAAGACTCAGAGCATCATATGAGCTTGCAGCCCAGCCAACACCTTGTTTTCAGCCTGGTGTGACTCTGAGCTGAGAGCATAGCTAAACCATTTCTGGAATCTTGACCTATGGAACCTGTGACATAATAAAGAGGTGTTGTTGTTTAAGGCTGTAAATGTGTGGTAAATTGTTATGCAGGAATAGAAGACAAATACAATAAGATAGAGTTTATTTCTCTTTCATGTAAAAGTAGCCTAGAGATGCGTAATCCAGGACTAATCTGTTGTCTGAGTCATCAGGATCCTTATCCTGCTGCTTCGCCATTCTTAGTATGTCACCCCATGGTACAAAATGGTGCCTCAAAATTGAGCCATCACATCTACTAGTAGACAGTAGGAAAAATGAGGGTAAAAAGTAGGCATATCCATTTTCCTCTGAGAATTCTGGGAATCACAAAACACTTGTGATATTATCTCCTTGGCCATTATTTAGCTACATGGCATGTGCAGTTGTGTAAAGGAATGATTTTGACAATCTGAACAAACAGAAAATTAGCATGTAACTGGCATATCTATCTCTTTTAAATGAAAGCTATCTTAAGAGAATAGATTCTAACAAATTTGTGGTTATTCTATTATTTTGAAAGAGGAATTCCTATGCTTTAAAAATTATATTATATACGAAGCTCAGACTTCATATTAAATCACAGTTTCACAACTTAATATATGGCTTGAGAGTCAAGTAAGTTTGTTTTTGTAATCTGTAAAATTGAGGCAATTATTCCAATGTATAGGCACTCTTAGATTAAGTGAAAATACATAGAGGTATAGGAGGTGAAGGTGCCAATTATGCAACGTTACAATACAGTATGGTTGCTGCATTCACTTACTAAGGAGTATGGGTCATCAGGTTGCCCTACTGAGTGAGGAATACTATTTTTCAGCATTTGGAAAAATATATAATTAAACCCACAGATTACTACAATATGTAACATGAATAGGAAAAAAAACTAAAGAGAAGGTGTTCTTAATCCATCACTTTGTCCATTATTTTCCTAATACTGTAGGAAAATGAAATGGAATTCCAGTAGACTTGAGTATCGAAAGTATCACTACATAAATTATCAAAATAATCTATTCAATAAGGCCACTTAAGACAGCTCATTTAAATATTAAAGAATATCTCTTAAGAGTAATGAATTATGGTAAATGGATACTCTGTTGATTCTCGTTCTCATTTTCCATATGGATTGCTTAACCAACTATTTCAACTGCGACTTAAGGTTGCTTGCTCTTGTTTGTATGTAGTTCTGTTAACGCTGAGAAGGCCTAAATTTCCTATTTGCTAGTGCTGGTAGATATTTGCCTAATTCCTTATTAGATGGTATATATTTTGTTCACTGAGGTTAAAATGAAATTAGGGGGAGATCATTAAGACAGAGCTCCATTTTCTTTATGTGAAATATTTACATCAACTGTTTCATTTCTCAACAATCGTTTCTCTGATTTTAGCTGTAGTATCAGGAAATAGTCTTTAAAAATGTATTAATGAACTGAAAATTATATCAGGCTTTGCGATTCAGATTTCAGATACTTCCTGTAAGTTGAATCAAATCTGACAAGAGGTTTATGAATGCTACAAATACATATGCCACCATGTAAGTATTCATTATTCTCAATTAATTGCTGTATAAGATGAAATAATGTACAGCTAACAATCACAATTAGAGCCACCTTATACCAAACTTGGTTCTTTCTTACACAAAATATGAAATTAAATGATCTAATATGGTGATTGATTTTAGAAGAAAGGTAATATGTTTTGAGGGGATTTACAGAGGACTAATTGATCATATATATTTTGAATTAATATGTGTGTAAATTGATAGTATTTCCGTTGAATAATATATATTCAATACATATTATATATATTCTGTTGAATAATATATATTCAATACATATTATACAATATATAATAATATATACACATATATGTATATATAATATATATACACATATATGTGTATATAATAGATATACACATATATAGTGTATATAATAGATATACACATATATAGTGTATATAATAGATATACACATATATAGTGTATATAATAGATATACACATATATAGTGTATATAATAGATATACACATATATAGTGTATATAATAGATATACACATATATAGTGTATATAATAGATATACACATATATAGTGTATATAATAGATATACACATATATCTTATAGACATCTGTATATGTACTTGTGTACTACATGTATTCTCATTTCAAGAACAATAGCAATAGCAAGTTCTTTTGTAACAAAAGCAAAGAGAAATTTTAGGAAATGTACATCTATTCTTGTTTCATTCAATTCTTTTTCTCAGTTTATGCTTGTGTGTAAGACATCTGGAAATTAAAGACCTATAGATAAAAGAAAGTAAACATTAAAAATAATGCAAATTCAGGCCAGGCATAGTGGCTCATGTCTGCAATTTTGGCACTTTGGGAGGCCAAAGTGGGTGGCTGGCTTGAGCCTAGGAGTTTGAAACCAGCCTGGACAACATGATGAAATCCCATCTCTACAAAAGATACAAAAATTAGCCAGGCATGGTGGTGCACACCTGTAGTCCCAGCTACTAGGGAGGCTGAGGTGGGACAATCACCAGAACCTGGGTAGTCGAGTTTGCAGTGAACTGAAATCACACCACTGCACTCCAGCCGGGACAACACAGTGAGACTGTCTAAAAAAATAATCATCATCATCATGCAAATTCAATAACAAAAGAACTGTTCACTTTGTAATATAAAATGAGTTTCTATAAGTATGTAGAGGAATATCTTGCTTAAGATTGATAAATCTATGAAGATCATATTTTAAACCCACAGATTTTGACTAAAAATATCAAGTAATTATGAAAAAATTAGAATAAAACATCAAGTTCATTTTTACCATGTTTTTAATTATGACTTGTCTTTGTTACATTGGACATAACACAAACTATGATCACTGAAAATTCATACATTTCCTGATTGTATTTTGTTAATAATCTGTTTCCTAATGATAATAATTTTGAGAGTTTCAAATACCGGTTTCATAGAAAATCCCTTTTTGAAAGGGAAAAAAATCGGAATTATAAATAATTGAGCCCTATTATTGTCTGCACGTGGGCCGGCGAGTAGGAGAAAGTGGAGTAGTTAGCCTTAATTATCTGGATAATTTATTTCTGTCAACCCAGCCTTGGTGCCCTTTCCTTTCAAAACTGAAAAGTTATATTAGAAATTATAGTTCGTCTTAAAGGAACTATAACATTAGAGATGACATTTCAGCACATTTGTGGATAAGTTATTTTCACTATGTCACCTTTTCCTGTGATAGTTGTGCAGTGTTCCTATCCTAGGCTAGAGATTGAAAGAGTAGATGACAGGAGGGTCAGGGGACTCTTCTCTCTCCCTTGGAGGCTCCTACCATTGCCGTCTGCAATCAGATTGTTAGCATGTCAGCTCAGTCTGTCAGAATCCCCTTAGTGCTGCTCAGCCAGCTGAGAGAAAATACCTTGTGTATTGGCTGTGGATGTCCCTTAACAACACCCAGCCACTCAGTCATGCAGCCTAAATGGGGCAGCAGACAGCACCTTCACACCAGTGTACGATAACTGAGCTTTCCATCGATGTGTCTTGACCTTATAAGAAGCGCTGTAAAGGGCCAGGGTGAAGAGCCCAGAAAGGCTTGATTGCTACTAACCTTCTCTTGTCTGTTAAAAATGGCAGCTTCTTTTACTCCAGTCACTCAGAAACAAATGTAATAAAACAATCTTTACTCAGAAAACCAATAAGGCATTTCTTTTATGCAGTGATGAAACACAACCACTAGATGACACCAAGAGATAGTTTGTATGTCTGATTAATATCCTGTACTCAGTTGTCTGTTCAAAGGTGACATTCTTGCTAAGATTTTCACTGAGATCACAGATGCAGGCCAATTAAGTGATCTAAGTTTTTAAAGTTGTCTTGCTTTGATATTATCAATTACCATCTAATCAAGAAGACAAAGTCAAACGAAACAAAATAAAACAAAACACAAAGCAAAAAGCAGATGTGGGGTCATTTGGATACTCAGACTTAAACATTTCCACTTCTGTTTCTTGTTGTCTGTACCATTAATAAGATACTCCAAGTGAGTCATTACTGTGATTTAGAAAAGTTCTGCCAAAAACCTCTATCATAAATCCTTCTTAGGGCTTGAAATTCAATTGTAATATTCTCTCCACACTACATTTATAAGCCAAGCCCCAGCAATATACTAATATATTTTACATAGTTGTAAACAATTGGCGTGCTTATGCATCTCTGTCAGAAAGAGAAAAACTATAAAGACTAATAAGATTCAACTTTCAAATGATTATCTGTATTTCCTTCAAAAAATAACCAGTGTTTCATCTCAGATTTTGTATGCTGATAGTTCTTCGCAAATTAACATAACTTGTATTCGGAGATCAGTCTTAAACTTTAAAACATTAGCTTTTGTATATAGTAGAATACTTTTATAATAGCAGGATATCTATACAATAAGAGTTGCATGCAAATTTCAAAATCTACTGCCTGACCAGTAAAATTCTTCAGAAGTCCAAGAGATGGCATAAAGAAATAGTTAATATTAAATACGTAATTCTAATAACTGTTACTTGCAACTTCTTGGTAAAGTTTCTATGTGCAGCTTTGAAAATATAATGGATTTCATTATTTTAACAATTTCCATATGGTAAATACAATTGCATTTTTTCAAAAAATATATTTACTATTAGAAAAATTGTATATTGATTAAATAATGGGAAAACTCAATGCTCTTGGCCATAAAAGCAACATTTGAGGCATATGATTATCTGTAAAAGTAAAATGTGTGGAAATTAACAGAACACAAGATCATACTCATGTATTAAATATTAAGTTAGTAAATCACATGTACATCCATTAATTACAAATGTAAAACGACAAGAAAAAACAAATACAACTTCAATCTGAAATAACTATTTTTTTTAAAACCACTACATCTGATCTGATTATTTAGGACATCCTTTCTGTTTCCTTTGTGGTTTGTGGAACATTATATATGTGATTTTCCTGAGTTTTATGGGATTTTCTGAAATTATGGCAAGATTTTCTAATGTAAATAACACTTGTATCTTGGAGTCAATATACAAAAGCATATTTCACATTAATTCGTTAAAAAGTCTTAGTTAATTGGCATAAGAAATATGTATACCTATATAGACCACATCTTTTTTTTTTCTTGTTTTGTCAAGTGAAAAACTTAGGATGGATCCACTAAAAAACGTGGTTTGTTTCCAATGGTAAAATGTAACTTTATTATAAATTATGTGTGCCTATTTTTCATAAGAATTCCTCTGAAATTCCATAAGACTGTAGAAAATTTGCCATTCAAAAATATTTTACTTTTAGGATAAATTTATGATTTTAAAAAATTAGCCATTTTGTTTTATTGAAATATATAGGTGGGAGGAAGGTCTTACAGTTTTATACCAATCACTTATTCTCCCTGAGGTTCTATTGAGTTACTTCTTCTCTGTTGAATTAACTGTATTAACTTTGCACTTCAGAGAAAAATATGGATTTCAAGTCTATAAAATGAAACACACACACACACACACACATACACACATGCCTTATTCTGAAATACCATGCAGAGCACTACAGTTTTGTAATGCCACGATGTGTTAACTCTTCCTTTGTGTTGAAGTCCTGGATCAGTAGGTGTTATCTTTGAAATTCCATTAATAGAAGTTATATAGAGACATGGTAATGGAAAGAAAAGTAGCCCTGAAATATTGTAATGCACAGTTGAAATGAGTGTATTAAAGATAAAATATCAAGTTTAATTAGATATTTTTGGCTTGTTTTGCATCTTTTGTTTTTTTATGTCCTAAACTTTGCAGTCATTTAAGCAGAGATATTTTGTCATTTGATTATATTTATGGAGAAGCTTCGATTACTAACCATCTGAGTTTTAGACAGAGACCTCACAAAGCAGCTTAAAATAATTTGGCTGTCTAATTTATTTTTCTTCCTTTTTTTGATAGAGATATTTTCTTTATTTTTCCCTCCATTTACAGGTGCAGAATTAAAGAACATGTTCGCTCACTATATTATTGATGCACTTAAGTGGAGTGTTCCAAAGCATGTAATTACCATGTAGGCTTATGGCCCTGAAGTAGCCCAGGATAGTGGTGCTGCATATCCATGATTTGAAGGACATACAGTGATGATTATAGAGGCAGTACTCCACATCCATTCTGGCCCTTTTGTGTTTAGCTGGTTGTCATGGCAAATAATTGGATAGAATTTAAGCCACTTTCTTCCAAGTGGGAAATTCATAATTTCACCCTTCACCTAATTTTGTAGATACTTTTAAAGAATCTTAAAGTTTCTACATGAATGACGTAGAGCAGTGTGGGAAAAATTTTCACTTTCAGCAGGCACATCAGAAATTAAACTTCCGTTTAGGCGGTAAATAAATCAATTTCCATTTTCATTAAATGGCTTCATTTTCCTATAACTAAGCCACAGACTTTGTGTTTCTTCACTAAAACAAGGCCAATGTGGTTTACTTTGACAGCTTCCGAGAGAAATGGAAAAACAGAGTAAAATATTGAAATCTTATTAAATTTTAGCGAAAATGACATTTTGCCTAGAGTCCTGTTGGCAAAAGCTTAAAACCTTTTCAAAACACAGCTGAGGGAGGAAACTGTGACTAGAAATGGTTTATGCTAACAGCATAATAGGGTTTGTCATAGGGAGGATATTAATTGACCCAAAGGATATGTAAGTTAGGTAATAATGATACATTTCATAATTAATTTCTGTTTTAGTTGTATAATATTGAAAGATAAATCTTTTATAATATGTCCTCCTTTTATTTGTAAAATACAGTTATAAAACCTTCAAAAATTTAGAATTGATGGATTTTAGTCATTATTCAGCGCAATTATTCTCTGAGAGGTATCATTCAGCCAAATTTTATTTTATTTTATTTTATTTTGCTTTATTTTATTTTATTTTTTTATTATGCTTTAAGTTTTAGGGTACCTGTGCACAACGTGCAGGTTTGTTACATATGTATACATGTGCCATGTTGGTGTGCTGCACCCATTAACTCATCATTAACATTAGTTATATCTCCTAATGCTATCCCTCCCCACTTCTCCCACCCCACAACAGACCCCAGTGTGTGATGTTCCCGATCCTGTGTCCACGTGTTCTCATTGTTCAAGTCCCACCTATGAGTGAGAACATGCGGTGTTTGGTTTTTTGTCCTTGCGATAGTTTGCTGAGAATGATGGTTTCCAGCTTCATCCATGTCCCTACAAAGGACATGAACTCATCGTTTTTTATGGCTGCATAGTATTCCATGGCATATATGCGCCACATTTTCTTAAGCCAGTCTATCATTGGTGGACATTTGGGTTGGTTCCAAGTCTTTGCTATTGTGAATAGTGCTGCAGTAAACATACGTGTGCATGTGTCTTTATGGCAGCACGATCTATAATCCTTTGGGTATATACCCAGTAATGGGATGGCCGGGTCAAATGGTATTTCTAGTTCTAGATCCCTGAGGAATTGCCACACTGACTTCCACGGTGGTTGAACTAGTTTACAGTCCCACCAACAGTGTAAAAGTGTTCCTATTTCTCCACATCCTCTCCAGCACCTGTTGTTTCCTGACTTTTTAATGATCATCATTCTAACTGGTGTGAGATGGTATCTCATTGTGGTTTTGATTTGCATTTTTCTGATGGCCAGTGATGATGAGCATTTTTTCATGTGTGTTTTGGCTGCATAAATGTCTCTTTTGAGAAGTGTCTGTTCATATCCTTCACCCACTTTTTGATGGGTTTGTTTGTATTTTTCTTGTAAATTTGTTTGAGTTCATTGTAGATTCTGGATATTAGCCCTTTGTCAGATGAGTAGGTTGCAAAACTTTTCTCCCATTCTGTAGGTTGCCTGTTCACTCTGATGGTGGTTTCTTTTGCTGTGCAGAAGCTCTTTAGTTTAATTAGATCCCCGTTTGTCAATTTTGGCTTTTGTTGCCATTGCTTTTGGTGTTTTAGACATGAAGTCATTGCCCATGTCTATGTCCTGAATGGTATTGCCTAGGTTTTCTTCCAGGGCTTTTATGGTTTTAGGTCTAACATGTAAGTCTTTAATCCATCTTGAATTAATTTTTGTATAAGGTGTAAGGAAGGGATCCAGTTTCAGCTTTCTACATATGGCTAGCTAGTTTTCCCAGCACCATTTATTAAATAGGGAATCCTTTCCCCATTTCTTGCTTTTCTCAGGTTTGTTAAAGATCAGATAGTTGTACATATGCAGCATTATTTCTGAGGGCTCTGTTCTGTTCCATTGGTCTATATCTCTGTTTTGGTACCAGTACCATGCTGTTTTGGTTACTGTAGCCTTGTAGTATAGTTTGAAGTCAGGTAGCGTGATGCCTCCAGCTTTGTTCTTTTGGCTTAGGATTGACTTGGCAATGTGGGCTCTTTTTTGGTTCCATACGAACTTTAAAGTAGTTTTTTCCAATTCTGTGAAGAAAGTCATTGGTAGCTTGATGGGGATGGCATTGAATCTACAAATTACCTTGGGCAGTATGGCCGTTTTCACGATATTGATTCTTCCTATCCATGAGCATGGAATGTTCTTCCATTTGTTTGTATCCTCTTTTATTTCATTGAGCTGTGGTTTGTAGTTCTCCTTGAAGAGGTCCTTCACATACCTTGTAAGTTGGATTCCTAGGTATTTTATTCTCTTTGAAGCAACTGTGAATGGGAGTTCACTCATGATTTGGCTCTCTGTTTGTCTGTTATTGGTGTATAAGAATGCTTGTGATTTTTGTACATTGATTTTGTATCCTGAGACTTTGCTGAAGTTGCTTATCAGCTTAAGGAGATTTTGGGCTGAGACAAGGGGGTTTTCTAGATATACAATCATGTCATCTGCAAACAGGGACAATTTGACTTCCTCTTTTCCTAATTGAATACCCTTTATTTCCTTCTCCTCCTTGATTGCCCTGGCCAGAACTTCCAACACTCTGTTGAACAGGAGTGGTGAGAGAGGGCATCCCTGTCTTGTGCCAGTTTTCAAAGGGAATGCTTCCAATTTTTGCCCATTCAGTATGATATTGGCTGTGGGTTTGTCATAGATAGCTCTTATTATTTTGGGATACGTCCCATCAATACCTAATTTATTGAGAGTTTTTAGCATGAAGGGTTGTTGAATTTCATCAAAGGCCTTTTCTGCATCTATTGAGATAATCATGTGGTTTTTGTCTTTGGTTCTGTTTATATGCTGGATTACGTTTATTGATTTTCGTATGTTGAACCAGCCTTGCATCCCAGGGATGAAGCCCACTTGATCATGGTGGATAAGCTTTTTGATGTGCTACTGGATTCGGTTTGCCAGTATTTTATTGAGGATTTTTGCATCGATGTTCATCAAGGATGTTGGTCTATAATTCTCTTTTTTTGTTGTGTCTCTGCCAGGCTTTGGTATCAGGATGATGCTGGCCTCATAAAATGAGTTAGGGAGGATTCCCTCTTTTTCTATTGATTGGAGTAGTTTCAGAAGGCGTGGTACCAGCTCCTCCTTGTACTTCTGGTAGAATTCAGCTGTGAATCCATCTGGTCCTGGACTTTTTTTGGTTGGTAAGCTATTAAATATTGCCTCAATTTCAGAGCTTGTTATTGGTCTATTCAGAGATTCAAATTCTTCCTGGTTTAGTCTTGGGTGAGTGTATGTGTCGAGGAATTTATCCATTTCTTCTAGATTTTCTAGTTTGTTTGCGTAGAGGTGTTTATAGTATTCTCTGATGGTAGTTTGTATTTCTGTGGGATCGGTGGTAATATCCCCTTTGTCATTTCTTATTGTGTCTATTTGATTCTTCTCTCTTTTCTTCTTTATTAGTCTTTCCAGTGGTCTATCAATTTTGTTGATAGACCTGGCTCCTGGATTCATTGATTTTTTCAAGGGTTTTTTCAACCCTTCAAAAAAAACCCAGCTCCTGGATTCATTGATTTTTTGAAGCATATTTTTGTGTCTCTATTGCCTTCAGTTCTGCTCTGATCTTAGTTATTTCTTGCCTTCTGCTAGCTTTTGAATGTGTTCGCTCTTGCTTCTCTAGTTCTTTTAATTGTGATGTTAGGGTGTCAATTTTAGATCTTTCCTGCTTTCTCTTGTGGGCATTTAGTGTGTAAATTTCCCTCTACACACTGCTTTAAATGTGTCCCAGAGATTCTGGTATGTTGTGTCTTTGTTCTCGTTGGTTTCGAAGAACATCTTTATTTCTGCCTTCATTTCATTATTTACTCAATAGTCATTCAGGAGCAGGTTGTTCAGTTTCCATGTAGTTGAGCAGTTTTGAATGAGTTTCTTAATCCTGAGTTCTTGTTTGATTGCACTGTGGTCTGAGAGACAGTTTGTTATAATTTCTATTCTTTCACATTTGCTGAGGAGTGCTTTACTTCCAACTATGTGGTCAATTTTGGAATAGGTGTGGTGTGGTGTGGTGCTGAAAAGAACATATATCCTGTTGATTTGGGGTGGAGAGTTCTGTAGATGTCTTTTAGGTCTGCTTGGTGCAGAGCTGAGTTCAATTCCTAGATATCCTTGTTAACTCTCTGTCTCGTTGATCTGCCTAATGTTGACAGTGGGGTGTTAAACTCTCCCATTATTATTGTGTGGGAGTCTAAGTCTCTTTGTAGGTCACTAAGGACTTGCTTTATGAATCTTGGTGCTCCTGTATTGGGTGCATATATATTTCGGATAGTTAGCTCTTCTTGTTGAATTGATCCTTTTACCGTTATGTAATGGCCTTCTTTGTCTCTTTTGATCTTTGTTGGTTTAAAGTCTGTTTTATCAGAGACTAGGATTGCAACCCCTGCCTTTTTTTGTTTTCCATTTGCTTGGTAGATCTTCCTCCATCCCTTCATTTTGAGCCTATGTGTGTCTCTGCACATGAGATGGGTTTCCTGAATACAGCATACTGATGGGTCTTGACTCTTTATCTAATTTGCCAGTCTGTGTCTTTTAATTAGAGCATTTAGCCCATTTACATTTAAGGTTAGTATTGTTATGTGTGAATTTGATCCTGTCATTATGATGTTAGCTGGTTATTTTGCTCGTCAGTTGGTGCAGCTTCTTCCTAGCCTCGATGGTCTTTACAATTTGGCATGTTTTTGCAATGGCTGGTACCGGTTGTTCCTTTCCATGTTTAGTGCTTCCTTCAGGAGCTCTTGTAGGGCAGGCCTGGTGGTGACAAAATCTCTCGGCGTTTGCTTGTCTATAAAGTATTTTATTTCTCCTTCACTTATGAAGCTTAGTTTGGATGGATATGAAATTCTGGGTTGAAAATTATTTTCTTTAAGAATGTTGAATATTGGCCCCCACTCTCTTTTGGCTTGTAGTGTTTCTGCTGAGAGATCCGCTGTTAGTCTGATGGATTTCCCTTTGCGGGTAACCCGACCTTTCTGTCTGGCTGCCCTTAATATTTTTTCCTTCATTTCAACTTTGGTGAATCTGCCAATTATGTGTCTTGGAGTTGCTCTTCTCGAGGAGTATCTTTGTGGTGTTCTCTGTATTTCCTGAATTTGAATGTTGGCCTGCCCTGCTAGACTGTGGAAATTCTCCTGGATAATATCCTGCAGAGTGTTTTCCAACTTGGTTCCATTCTCCCTGTCACTTTCAGGTACACCAATTAGATGTAGATTTGGTCTTTTCACATAGTCCCATATTTCTTGGAGGCTTTGTTCATTTCTTTTTATTCTGTATTCCCTAAACTTCTCTTCAGACTTCATTTCATTCATTTCGTGTTCCATCGCTGATACCCTTTCTTCCAGTTGCTCGCCTCAGTTACTGAGGCTTGTGCATTCGTCATGTAGTTCTCATGCCGTGGTTTTCAGCTCCATCAGGCCCTTTAAGGACTTTTCTGCATTGATTATTCTAGTTATCCATTTGTCTAATTTTTTTTCAAGGTTTTTAACTTCTTTGTCATGGGTTCGAACTTCCTCCTTTAGCTCGGAGTAGTTTGATCTTCTGAAGTCTTCTTCTCTCAACTCTCCAAAGTCATTCTCCATCCAGCTTTGTTCTGTTGCTGGTGAGGAGGTGCATTCCTTTGGAGGAGGAGAGGCACTCTGATTTTTAGAGTTTCTGGTTTTTCTACTCTGTTTTTTCCCATCTTTGTGGTTTTATCTACCTTTGGTCTTTGATGATGGTGACGTACAGGTGGCTTTTTGGTGTGGATGCTCTTTCCATTTTTTAGTTTCCTTCTAACAGTCAGGACCCTCATCTGCAGGTCTGTTGGAGTTTACTGTAGGTCCACTCCCGACCCTGTTTGCCTGGGTATCAGCAGCGGTGGCTGCAGAATAGCAGATGTTGGTGAACTGCAAATGCTGCTGCCTGATGGTTCCTCTGGAAGTTTTGTCTCAGAGGATTACCTGGCCGTGTGAGGTGTCAGTCTGCCCCTACTGGGGGGTGCCTCCTAGTTAGGCTACTTGGGGGTCAGGGACCCACTTGAGGAGTCAGTCTGCCCATTCTCAGATCTCAAGCTGCATGCTGGGGGAACCAGTACTCTCATCAAAGCTGTCAGACAGGGACATTTAAGTCTGCAGAGGTTATTGCCGTCTTTTGTTTGTCTGTGCCCTGCTCCCAGAGGTGGAGCCTACAGAGGCAGGCAGGCCTCCTTGGGCTGCAGTGGGCTCCACCCAGTTAAAGCTTCCTGGCCGCTTTGTTTACCTACTCAATCCTGAGCAATAGCGAGCGCCCCTCCCCCAGCCTCGCTGCTGCCTTGCAGTTTGATCTCAGACTGCTGTGCTAGCAATGAGCGAGGCTCCGTGGGCATAGGACCCTCCAAGCCATGTGCAGGATATAATCTCCTGGTGTGTCGTTTGTTAAGCCCAATGGGAAAGCGCAGTATTAGGGTGGGAGTGACCCGATTTTCCAGGTGCTGTCTGTCACCCCTTTTCTTTGACTAGGAAAGGGAATTCCCTGACCCCTTGCACTTCCCGGGTAAGGTGATACCTCACCCTGCTTTGACTCACACACGGTGTGCTGCACCCGCTGTCCTGCACCCACTGTCCCGCACTCCCCAGTGAGATGAACCCAGTACCTCAGTTGGAAATGCAGAAATCACCCGTCTTCTGCATTGCTCACTCTGGGAGCTGTGGACTGGAGCTCTTCCTATGTGGCCATCTTGGCTCCACCCCCCACCCCAAATTTTATTTAATGAACACCCTTTGAATACCAGTTCTCTGTTAACAATTGAGAACAATGAGATAAACAATCTTTTAAATGAATAAACAAAATAGTCTTGCCTTCAAGAAGCTTGCATTCTAGAGATATCAAGATATGGAAGATTATGGCCAAGACAATTGTAGCCATTTAATACAGACCAGAATCCAAGTTCATATTTCCAAAATTGTCATTCTTTGAACAAAAGTCCCCTGTGCCAAGGTTCCCTGCTGTTTAATTACAGTGTTGCATAATCCCTTTTACATTTATCAGGACCTGGATGCTAAATCACATAGTGGAGCGCACAAGGTAGAAATTGTATGGAATCCTCAGGGATGTGATATGCTCCTCTAAGATTAGAATTCTTGTTCATGCCCAGAATCACTTACTTCTGAGTAAAGGTAAGGAAAATTTTCATAAAGAATTGGGAAAACATATAAACAGTGGAGAGAAGGCATAAAAGTTAAAAAAGGGAGACAAAAATGGAACCAAAAAGCAGATGATCTTGACAGCAATACTTAGGATACCTACTGTTTGTATCTATAAATTTGAATTAAAGTTTTGACTTACTCCATGTCTGACAGCCCACAATATTGAAAGAAATTATAAAATCATTCATCAGGAAAATACTAATATGATGTAGTACAATTTGTGAATGTCTACTCTCAATCATGCTGTGACATGTGGAAAAAGAAACAGAATAACACCATTCAAGATACAACTAAAATTAGATCCCAGAGGTCTTGTTACAGACTAAGAGTAATACCAGGTCATTGCTACAAAAAGTTTTATTGTACAGTCACTAAAAGATATATTTACTCTGCAAATCCTAATAAGAACAGACATCATTGTATACAT